>NC_089260.1:17714047-18320297 GCF_963930625.1 Muntiacus reevesi | reverse complement strand
GAAATGAAAGGATGCTAATTAATAACATGAAAACATATGAAGATATAGCACACTGACAAAGTAAATATATAAATTCAGAATACCCTAATATTATAATGATAGTGGGTAAATCACTTATAATAACTCTAAAGTATAAAAGCAAAAGTATTCAAAATAGCTATAGCAACAATAATTTGTTAATGGATATACAGTATATAAAGATGTAAACTGTGACATCAAAAACATAAAATATGGTGGGGGGGTAAAAATGTAAAGCTTTTGTGTTCATTCAAAGTTAATATCAGCATACAATATATGGCTATAACTATAAGGTGCTTTATGAAATATGCACAGTAACCACAAAGCAAAAAGCTATAATCTACACATAAAAGATAAAGACAAATGAATCAAAACACACCACTACAGAAAAATCATTAAATCACAAAGGAAGAGAGCAAGAGAAGAAGAAAGGAGCAATAGGCGTTACAGTTGGCTGACGAACAACATGGAGGTTAGGGACACTGGCCCTGGGTAGTGGAAATTCCACATATAACTTTATAGTCAGCGCTCTATTTCTGTGGTTTCCCCATGTCTGTGGGTGCACAACCATTGATTCGATCAACTGCAGATTGTGTAATATTGTAGTATTTATTGAAAAAAATATGCATGTAAGTGGACCCACCTAGTTCAAACCCATGTTGTTCAAGGGTCACTATACAAAACAGTTAGAAGGCAATTCAAAAAATGGCAGTAGTAATTCCATACTTGTCAATAATTGACTTTAAGTGGAAATGGGTTATTCTCCAAACAAAAGACATAGAATAGCATAATAGATTTTAAAAAAGACTCAACTGCATAGAAGAGATTTACTTCAGCTTTAAGTGCACCCTTAGACTGAAAGTAAAGGGGTGGAAAAAGCATTCCATGTAAGTGGAAATCTAAAGAGAGCAACAGTACTCCTATGTCACACAAAATAGATTTTAATCCAAAAACTTTAACAAGAAAAAAAAGTCATTATATGAAAATAATGGAGTCAATTCATCAAAAGGATATAACAATTTTAAATATTCATGTACTCAACACTGGAGCACTGAAATATATAAAGTAAATATTAACATCTCTGAAGGGGGATTAGACAGCCGTACAATAATAGCAGACTCACAGACTTAGAAAACAAACTTATGGTTGCTGGGGTGGAGTGGTGAGAAGGGATAGTTAGGGAGTTTGGAATGGTCACATGCACACGGCTATATTTAAAGTGGATAACCAACAAGGACCTATTGTACAGCACATGGAACTCTGCTCAGTGCTCTGTGGCAGCCTGGATGGGAGAAGGGTTTGTATATGTATGGCTGAGTCCCTTCACTGTTTGCCTGAAACTGTCACAACATTGTTACATTGTTACTTGGCTGCACTCCATTACAAAAATTAAAAAAAAAAAAAAAAAGACTTCTATACCCCACTTTCAACAACAGATAGATCGATAGATCTTCCAGACGAAAAATTAGTAAGGAAACATTGGATTTAAACTACACATTTAAGTCTACACATTAGACCAATGGACTTAATAGATAAACATAAAACTTTCCTTCTAAAGCACACATGGAGCATTCTTTAGGATAGATCATATGTTAGGCCACAAAACAAGCCTTAATAAATTTAAGAAAACTGAAATCATATCAGCATGTTTTCAACTACAGTGATATAAAACTAGAAATCAATTGCAAGAAGAAAACTGAAAAATTCACAAATATGTAGCAATTAAACAACATGCTTCTGGACAACCAATGGGTCAGAGAAGAAATAAAAAGGGAAATTTAAAAATACTTTAAGACAAATAAAAATGGACACAGAACATATTTAAGCTTATTATAGTAAAAGCAGTTCTAAGAGGGAAGTTTATAGTGATAAATGCCTGTATTAAGAAACAAGGAAGATCTCAAATTAACAACCTCACTTTACACCTCAGAGAGCTAGAAAAAGAAGAACAAACTGAACCCAAAGTCATCAGAAGGAAGGGAAAAGATCAGGGTGGAAATGAAAACAAAAATAGAGACTAAAAAGATAATATAAAAGGTCAATGAAACTAAGAGCTAGTTTTAAAAGAGCTATACAAAATTGACACACGTTTAACTAGACTGGTGAATTCTACCAAACATGTAAAGAATAATAATACCAATCCTCCTCAAACTATTCCAAAAACTAGAAGAGGAGGAAACACTTCCAAACTCATTTTATGAGGCCAGAATTACCCTGATACCAAAGTCAGACAAGGACATTACAAGAAAAGAAAATTGAAGATCAACATCTCTGATGAATATGAATGCAAAAATCCTGAACAAAATATTAGTAGTGTATTAAAAAGGTCATCTGCATCATCTGAATAGATGCACAAAAACCTTTTGACAAAATTTAACATTCAGTTTCAACATGATAAAAACTCAGTGAAGTGGGTATAGATGAATAAAGGCCATATGACAAACCTACATTCAACATTCTACTCAGTGGTGAAATGCTGAAAGCTTTTCCTCTAAGATCAGGAGTTGATGCTTTTGAACTGTAGTGTTGAAGAAGACTCTTGAGAGTCCCTGGGACTGCAAGGAGATCCAACCAGTGCATCCTAAAGGAAATCAGCCCTGAGTATTCATTGGAAGGACTGATGCTGAAGCTGAAGCTCCAATACTTTGGCCATCTAATGCGAAGAGCTGACTCATTGGAAAAGACCCTGATGCTGGGAAAGATTGAGGGGAGGAGGAGAAGGGGGTGACAGAGGACAGGATGGTTGCATGGCATCATTGACTCAGTGGACATGAGTTAGAGCAAGCTCCGGGAGATGGTGAAGGACAGGGAAGTCTGGCATGCTGTGGTCCATGGGATTGCAAAGAGTCAGACATGGTTGAGTGAACAACAACAAAGATCAGGAACCAGACAAGGATGTCCACCCTCACCACTTTTATTCAACATAGTACTGGAAGTTCTAGCCAGACTGGTCAGACGAGAACAAGAAATAAACGTCATTTAAATTAGGAACAAGTAGAATTTTCTCTGTTTGCAGATAACATGATATTATATATAGAAATCCCTAAAGACTTCACCAAGAAACTGTTACAATTAAAGAATGAATTCAGTAAAGTTGCAGATTCAAAATTAATATACAAAAATTGCTATGTTTCTAAATGCTAACAACCAACTATTGGAAAGAGAAATTAAGAAAATCCCATTTTCAACAGCAAAAATAGAATAAATACTTGTATAAATAAGTATAAAAATAAATACTTAGAATAAAGACATTTTGCAGTGTTTTGAAACCATGCTTTGTGGAAGTAGGTCCTATTATCGTATACATTCTTATTCTGGTGAAATGGATGATGAATAATTTTAACCAATAATAAATTTAACCAATGAAGTGAAATAGCTATGTACTGAAAACAATGAGATATTGATGAAAGAAATTGAAGAAGACACAAATGAAAGGAAATATGTCCTGTGCTCATGGATTGGAAGAATTAATATTCTTAATATGTCCATACTACCCAAAGCAGTCTACAGATTCAATGTTATCCCTATCAAAAAACAAGTCTAACACAGAGAAACAGTAGTGTGGTGATTGCCAGGGGCTGGAAGCTAGGGTAAACAGGTAAAAACTGGTCAAAATGCATAAGCTTTCAATTGTAAAATGAGTATAACCGAATGAGGAATATAAATGAATGAGGATTAGATGTGTAACATAGTGTATAATGTAGTGCTTACGGTTGAAATTTGCTAAGAAAGTAAAACCCAAGTGTTCTCACCAAAAAAAAAGAAAAACAGTAAATAAATATGTAAATATGAGAGATGAGAGTGGAAATCCTTTCACAATGTATATGTGTATTAAATCGTCATGTACATTGTAAATATATTACAATGTTTTCAGTTATGCCTTAATGAAACTCAAAAAATAAAGACGTATTTTACAGTGTTTTGTGATCATGCTTTGTGGAAGTAGGTCCTATTATCATATACATTCTTATTCTGGTGAAATGGATGATGAAGGATATTGGTGCTTTGAAAGTTATGTGATCATTCCCTTTCACCCACACAGACAGGAAAGCCTTCCTGGGAGAGAGCTTTGAGATAAGAGGATATAACTTAATGGATAAAACTGTGAGGGTTTTGAAGTGGACATTCAATCTCTGAGTAGCCGAAAGGAGCTAAGAGTGGCTGAGTTTTTGAGTGGCAATGAGCTACAGGAATGAGCTGTACTTATCTTCGTGTTCATAAAAGGCAGCTGTTTCATGAGTGTTCCATACCAGTCAAAACTTGAAACAAATGTGAAATTAGAATAGGAATAATACCAAGAAATAAATCTTTTGAACTAGAAAAGAAGTTAAAAGGTAAATACACTTGAGCCTCTATTTATTAAGTGCATCCATTTCACTAAATATAGCTGTTTCTGTCATGATGGACTATATTATGCTGCTATTAAAAAATAAAGCACACAACCCTTCACATCTCTGGCTTAAGACAGCTAAAGTTTATTTCTCACCCACATATAATCCATTATGGGTCCAAATGACTCTCCAGGGTAGCTCATTCAGTGCGTAGGCTCAGTCTTGCAGGCTGCTTCTCATCTTGCAGAACCTCTTATCAGCACGTTTCCAAGAAAAGATAAAACTGGAGCATTTTCCATTAGCAATCAAATGATCTGACTCAGAAATGTCACGTATCACTTCTCCTCAGAGTCCATTGACCAGACCTAGCCATGTAGTCCTATCCAACAGCAAGGGAATGGGGTATTGTCCTGCTACATGCCTGTAGAAGAGACCCAGACGTAGGAGAACAATAGAAGTTTCTACCATATTATCAAGTCACATAGCTAGGATCATCCTAAATTTCTCTTTCACTTGCTACGTATAATCAGTCACTTAGCCTGGTGTCATTGTTGCTCATTTTCTCTAAATATCTCCTTCAACCATCTTTCTTGTCCATCCCCATTACCACTATCTTCATTTGGATCCTTATTATGTTTCACTTCCATCACAACAATAATTTCTTAACAAGTGACCTGTCTCCCCATCTGGTTCTCTTTCCATTCACCCTCTACCTGCCTCCAGAGATATGTAGAGTGTTTGAGTGGCTCCCATCGCCTTCTTTAGAAACTCTACTCTCTCACTGTGATCTTTCATGAGCTAACTTGTGAAGGCTTACCTGCACGGCTTCATTTCTCATCACTTTCCCACATGCTCCAGCCAGACTCAGTCCCTAGAAGATCTTGGAAGAAGCCATGAGTGTTCTCTGCTTCCAAGGCACTCTGTGCTTCCCTGTAACCCAGCCTGCTCCCACTGTTCTACTTGCGTGGAACACGCAGGTCTCTGGGTTGGACAAGCTCAGTGGTCATGAATCTAACCATCTCCCTTACAGAGAGTGCTTGGTATATGTGAAAATTCACCAAGGTTTGCTGTGTTCAATGAATGAACAAGTGTTGTAAATTCCTAAAAGAATGATTCAGGTATCCAGTCTTAATCTGTTATCTTACAAAATTTTTTTTAGAAAGTCATAGGATATTCTATCAGAAGCTGTTATTATACTCTAATAGCTGTGCTAACCCTGCATTGAAGCATGAGGCTCATGTCTTCTTTCATGGCAGACTGGAAAAGCCATACGTTTATTATTCAGCAGTAAAATATACTTTTGGATTTAGATAAACTGTTGGTCAATGGCTAGTCTTGTGCTATAAGGAATGAAGCACAGAGAATAAGAAAAGGCTTACCAGAGAGACCAGGGAAATTAGAAGCAGAATAGTAAAATGCAGGCCATTGGGGGGTAAGAGGAAAGACTGTGAAGGGGAGAAAAAAGTCCACAGGCAGTGGGACAATGAGTGTAGGGGCTTCCTGTCCTGTGCACTCGGGATTGCAGGTCTACCACCCCGGCCCACTCCCCCAGATGCTCTCCCATGTCTTAGGTTGCAAGTAACCAAATTGTTTGGGGCTTCCCTGGTGGTTCAGTGGTAAAGTATATTCCTTCCAATGCAGGAGACACGGGTTCTATCCCTGGGTTGGGAAGATCCCCTGGAGGAGGGCATGGCAACCCACTCCTGTATTCCTGCCAGGATAACCCCATGGACAGAGAAGCTTGGTGGGCTACACTCCGTGGGGTCGCAGAGTCGTACATGACAACACGCACACACATCCAAATTGTTTGAAACCAGATTGGAAGTAGAGGGCCTCCAGCCTTGTCATCAGGAGAATCATTTGATCTGTTTAATGGAGTCTGCTTGTCTTCAGGCACCGACACTCCTCTTGGGGCCAACATACAAGGTTACTCCGGGTCCAGACCCTCAGAAGGATGCCAGGCAGCACCTGCCGCCCTATTTCAGACCACTCACAGAGACCTCTTGGGCACAGGGAAAGCTTTCATCTTTCTAAGTAAACAGTGTATAGCACTAGAGGATTTTTTTTTAGAGGTTTTATTTTTTAAGTGTACTTTATATCCTTCATCTTAGGCGGCTCAAGCTGGCTCTTGAGCAGATGTTAAGCCTCTGACTTATAATCCTCGAAACAGCAGTTGTTCCTGAATGTCCCCTTTTGCTTCTTGGCGTCTCCTATGGTGACCTGCAGGTCAGTCAGTCCTCTCCCATGACTTCTGATGTATAATGGTTTCCATTTCAGATGGGTTTGGTTTTCTTAGCTTCACACTGGTTGGTGGAAGGAGATTGAAAGGGGTATCGGAGGGAAAGGTTTCAACAGATGAAAGTTAATTGTCTCTTGAGGAGAGAGGGAGCTGTTGAACTTTCACCCCACAGTCATCAGCTCCCATTCTGCCTGTTAGCAGAGAACAAGTGTCCATCACCCAACCACTGTGCCTCACCTTCCACTCTACCCCCACCCAGAACCTAAAGGCCAACTTTGGTTCAGTTCAGTCTCACAGTCTAGTCCGACTCTTTGCAACTCCAAGGACTTCAGCATGCCAGACCTCCCTGTCCATCACCAGCTCCCGGAGTTTACTCAAACTCATGTCCATTGAGTCAGTGATGCCATCCAACCATCTCATCCTCTGTCGTCCCCTTCTCCTCCCACCTTCAATCTTTCCCAGCATCAGAGTCTTTTCCAATGAGTCAGTTCTTTGCAACAAGTGGCCAAAGTACTGGAGCTTCAGCTTCAGCATCAGTCCTTCCAGTGAATATTCAGGACTGATTTCCTTTAGGATCTCCTTGCAGTCCAAGGGACTCTCAAGATTCTTCTCCAGCACCACAATTCAAAAGCATCAATTCTTTGGTGCTCAGCTTTCTTTATAGTCCAATTTGCACATCCATACATGACTACTGGAAAAACCATAGCTTTGACTAGATGGACCTTTGTCAGCAATGTAATGTCTCTGCTTTTTAACATGCTGCCTAGATTGGTCATAGCTTTTTTTGGTGAATTTCAAATCCAGAAATTAAATGAGTTTTCCATTCTTCCTGTGTATAGGAGGAACCATTTGCCTTCTGTCTTTCAAATTTGCCCGGGTCTTATGGAGGTTTGTTAAGTCCACAAAGAAATACATCTTAACTCATATCTCATTTTCATGTCAAGTCATCAGATTCTATTAAGTCCCTCCTTTTTTAGACCATGTCACCAGAAATGTTATTCTGCAGTTTCTTCACCTTTCCCCCATCTATTTCTGTAGCATCTTTGATCCCCAAATGTTTCTCCATCCTGGGGAGTTTAAGCCTGAGTGAGACATTTTTAATATATCTGCCATCCAGGAAGTCCCAGCTTTTGGCCTGGGCCCTTGGGATATATATATATTTTTTAGAACTTAAAAAAAGCAAAAACAAGCAAAAAGCCCTACTCATTAACATTTAAGTAAATGCCTGCTACCACTTAAAGCACTTTATTGATGTTCAGTTACTTAATGTTCATTAAACTTTATTAGTAGGTACTGCTATAATCTTCACTTTATAGATGAGGAAACTGAGGTGAGGTTACAGGACAGCCAGTGAGTGATGGAGCCAAGACTCAGACATGGGCAATTCAGCTCTAAAGTCCATGTTAACTACCATACTTTGCAGACTCTCAAGCAACTTACCTTCCCAGTCAATAGTCTAGATCAGAGTGTGTAGACTGGTCCATAAATGTATTTTGCATAGCTCATCCACAATCTGAAGTTTCAGAAAACATACATAGAAGGCTGGATCTTCTGATTTCTTCTGAAAATGGGGATACCAGGCATCATTAGGTTTACATTCCCCACTTACACAGATGCTGAGAACTGTCAGGCAGAGCAGACAAGCCTCCACAGTTCAGCTGTGTCCATCACAGTGGGGAGACCACAGTGTCCAGGGAAATGCCCTGTGTGACCCTCCAAGCCTGTGAGCTTGTGATCTCTAGTCGAGCTGCTGTGTGTATGGACACTGCTCCAACAGCAAGGGCCAGGTCCAAAATGAACTCCTTGATCTTCTAGACATCTAATTTCCTCACTTTTCCCAGTAAGTGGGTTTCTGGTAAGTTATGTCTGGTGGTTGATTTCATCCTAGTGATAAAAACTGAAAGGGAGTGAGTCACTCCCTCTGGCCTGGGGTCCCAAACTCCTACTGTTCTGGAGAAAGTTCTAGCCAAGTGTCTGATGGTGTGGGTTGATTTCCCATGGTGAGCTGGATAATAGGATATGTCAAACTTGTGGCTTCCCTGTAGTGGCTCAGCAGATAAAGAATCCGCCTGCAATGCGGGAGACCCGGGTTTGATCCCTGGGTTGGGAAGATCCCCTGGAGAAGGAAAAGACTACTCACTCCAGCATTCTTTTTTTTTTTTTTTTTTTCCCATTTATTTTTATTAGTTGGAGGCTAATTACTTTACAATATTGTAGTGGTTTTTGCCATACATTGACATGAATCAGCCATGGATTTACATGTGTTCCCCATCCCCATCCCCCCTCCTGCCTCCCTCTCCATCCCATTCCTCTGGGTCTTCCCAGTGCACCAGCCCCAAGCACTTGTCTCACGCATCCAACCTGGGCTGGTGATCTGTTTCACCCTTGATAGTATACTTGTTTCAATGCTGTTCTCTCTGAACATCCCACCCTCACCTTCTCCCACAGAGTCTTAAAGTCTGTTCTGTACATCTGTGTCTCTTTTTCTGTTTTGCATATAGGGTTATCGTTACCATCTTTTTAAACTGGAGACATTATACAGAGTGAAGTAAGCCAGAAAGATAAAGACCAATACAGTGTACTAACGCATATATGTGGAATTTAAAAAGATGGTAACGATAACCACTCCAGCATTCTGACCTGGAGATGGGATCGCAAAGAGTTCGACATGACTTTCACTTTCAAACTTGTGTCTAGTAAAGAAAGGCAAGGTTCCAAGGCCAAAATGAGTCCTATGTCTGGAGGATCATAGAGGCCAGAAACTCTGAGCTGGGCACAGAAAGTGTTAGAAGAGTAAGGAAGAGAAGAACACAATACAATGTAACAACAGGGAGGGAACTCAATTCTGGCAGACACTACTCCTTGGAAAAGGTACTTATGTCCGCTGAATCTACACTTCCTTCTCCATGTAAGGAAACCAGTGCCCCAGCCTCACAGAGCTGGTGTAGGAATTACATGGCGTAGTGTACCCTGAGTGCTTAGCTTGATGCCTGGTGTGCTTCATGCTAATTCAAAGCACCCAGGAGCTCCCGGGTGACTACTGAGGGTACTAATGGGTGTTTGTAGTTTGCTTCTGTGCAGAACAGATGCGTGGGTATGGATGGGTCCAGTCAGTTCTCAGGACAAGTCCAAGACAAAGATCAATTATTTATAACCTTAATAATGTGTTACCATCATTTATTTTACTTTTATTTTAGTGTATTTATTTATTTTCAGTTTATTTTTATTTTCAAAAGTAAATGGGACAGAAGGGAGAGCTAGAGTAGACCTGTGGGTGATGACGCTAAGTGTTTTTTCATCACACATACTATTAAATGGCACACACTTTCCTTTGTCTTCACATCTTGAAATATTGCATGGAAAATTATTCCGTAAGATGCTGGTGACTTCAAATCAGTTAAGACTTTGCATTTTGTCATTTCTTTCCTCTCTTTCTACTCCCTTCTTTCTTTAGAGCAGCTCACAAGTTTGTTTCATTTATTGCAGCATTTCCCCAAATGTAAACCAAAGAACACTGGTCCCACCAAATTCTCCAGAAAAAAAGTTTTGTGGTCTAATAAATATGTTTTGGGAATGTTTCATATTTTATTTCCTGCTTTGAGATTTGCTGTGCATGTTAAAACACATACAATGCTTTCTGTTGCCTTGAAATTGAAAAAAAATAATTAAATATTTCTCAAATGGATTGCACCATTGAACTTTTTGTCTCTTGGATAAATCCCATTAACACCCTGCTGGATCCATTTAGAGAAGTGTTGATCTAGGCCTACTCATTATATGACTTTCTAACCCTGAAACTGAACGAATTATTGCTATTGCTGTTTTCATTGAAGGTGTCATAGTCTATATTTATAGATTTTTCTAACTCTCAAAGATTTAACTTCAAAAGGAGAATCAAAAGAGCATGTCTTTTACTCTCTGCTTCACACATATTTGAAGATGATATAAGGCTGTGTAATGGGAAAGCTCATGCACAACATACAGAAAAGTTGTTCTAAGACTTTCAACACTTTATCTTGTGTCTTACTATGGTTCAAAATATTGTTTTGTTTTGTCCAAACTTTTAAGAGACTACCAATAGCTCACAAATCTGCACATTCCTTTTCTTCCTTAAATGGGCTTTGCATTCAAGGAAAACATTAACCCAACACAAGTTCTTCCTTAACAGAGGTGTTTAGCATGGTTTTCCCCTCAGAGGCTCCACTCATTTTTGCACTCTCATTTATCTTTTACTTACAGAAAATACGATCCATCAGAAAGCAACGTGTTCTATGTTAGATTTGTTTACACAGCAACTCAGCTGGTATGTCCTGACTGTATATGTGGGCAGCCATCTCCCTGTATCTTGGAAGTGCATTGACTCAGGGTTCATCTGGGCGATGCTCTATGGAAGAAGTGCTTTGGAGTGTTAGACAGCCCAGAAGGGACAGGGCTCTGGCTGTAGGAAGAGGCTTCCAGTGCAGGGCTGGGGGCTGATACCAGGACTTGAGACACCCCTTTGACTCTTTCAAAGACTAGGGCTTCTTTAGTGACACGCACTCCAAGGGACCATATCCTATCTCTCTGAGTGACATCTGAGCTGGATTGTGTACGTGCTTGGTCCAGAGGCTGTGACAAGGCTACTTCTACAGTCAGTAGTGGAAAGTATTTTGAATTAATGTCATCTAAAAAGAAACTGTTTACATCGTTATTGGCTTTATTGAATTTGGAAGAATTTCCTGAATGATGTGAGCAGTTGGAGAGCCACAAGAAAGGGTGTCTGTCTTTAATGTGAATGGACCACATTGCCCTGCTCAGAGCCCTTCAAATTCCACGTCTGTCATAGCAGCAAAGATGAAAGCTAACGCTAGCTTGTTTCTGCTCACTTATAATTCTGTCCAAGACAGGCTTACAAAATGAATGATTCTTTCCATCGTAGTGGCTGCATTGGCTAATTTTAGAAAAATTAGAATGGAGGAAACTTCCATTCTGGTGCAAGTGCAGCCAGGCAAGTTGCTACCATCACCCAGGTGTATTAAGTGAATTTTACCTTGATGTGTTTTCTGGTTTCCTATCTGGAAAATAGGCAGAGAAATAAAGACCTTTTACAGTGTGAAATTATGAATAATTGACAAAAAATTTATCTTAGGACACTTTACAGATTAACAGCTCCATATTCATGCTGCTTCTGCTAAGTCATTTCAGTCATGTCCTACTCTGCAAACCCATGGACTGTAGCCCATCAGGCTTCTCTGTCCATGGGATTCTCCAGGCAAGAATACTGGAGTGGGTTGCCATACCCTCCTTTAGTTGATCTTTCTGACCCAGGGATCAAACCCACATTTCCTGCACTGGCAGGCGGATACCACTAGCGCCATTCATGCTAAGTATCAGCATAGAATTTTTATCTTATTTAAAGCAACAAGGTAGTCACAAATTCTCAGCATACTTTGAATCTGATATCAAATTCTATTCATTTAAAATTTATGGAAGCAGTGATGTAGAATAACATTTTTCCAGGCTGGATTTTATCTTTATCTTTTATTTGTTACTATCTGATTCATGTAAAAATTCAAAGTTAATATCGTAGTTTTATTCCTTTAAAACAGAAAATAGAGAAGGAATTCAGTGAAAGAAACTTTAACTTTCAAGAGCAAAGAGTAACTGAACATTAAAAATCTTAGGACCATTTCAATGAAATTCTTTGTGTAAAATCTATAGCCTCTGAAAGACATGACCTCTTCTTTTCTAAATATATTTTCTCCAAACTTAGGATGAAACACTTTTAGGGCTGGAAACACCTTGAACAAGGAGCTTCTAAGAGGTCCAACAGCTTTCTTGTATCAGTCTGAGAGTTAATCATTCAGCACTTCTAAAACATGATCAAGAGATCTGGAACCCCAAACAATAGTCTTTTCAAGTTTTCTCTTGCCCTCTCTCCTCTGAATTATTTCATGGTATCTAAACCACTCCATTTTCCACCTGTACCTCAACTTCTTTCCCATAATTTGGTCCTCATAGCCCTTGGTGTTCTGTGGAGACCCGGAGATGTAACAGGAAAAGAAAAGTTGATAACTAAGTTTCTCTTATGATGTATATAATCAAAAGAGCTCCATTTTGGGCATTTTTCTTGTGATGCTTTCCTGAAATTGGGGGTCCAGGACTTTAAAATGTTTACAAACTCCTGCTCTCCCCCATCAGAACCACAGGCTTGTCTTGCTCAGTATTAGTCTCCCAACCTCCAAAGTCTCTTTATGTCAGCTTTGGATCATTTTCTTTTTTTTTCTTGAGCCGTTGCTTCTCTCAGCCTTTTGTAATGATTGTTCTTCCTCTATTCCCCTTTGCACCATGCACAGTTCTTTACCATTCCCTGTCCTTGTGACAGACCCGAACATGTTCCAGAATCCTCTTTTCACAAGCGATCACTATTTCTCAGGAGCCTGAAGCCTGGAGGTAAACTCTTATCTCAAGATCCCTAAATTCAACTTCAGACTTCACCCTGCACTGTACTCTCTGATCCAAATCTCTCTAAAACAGCTTTGCAGAAAGCCTAGAGGTGTTCTGGCAGCTGACTCTCAAGCTCCTTGAGTCTCACATTCACCCAGGAGCAGTGCTGTTTTCAGGACAGTTTCATAGCTGTACTGTAAACTCCTTGAGGCTAGAAAACACAGCTAATTTTTCCATCTCCACATGGAGTATTGGTCTTTAATATGAAAGGTGTATTAGTTAAGAATTCCATTGGCTCCAAATAACAATGGCTTGAATACATTAGGGGCTTTCCTTTTCTCACATAATTAGATCTGTAGAAGGGAGCACTCCAGAGCTGGCATGACTGCCCATTATGTCATCATGGACTCAGGCACCTTTGTCCGTTCAAGGATCCCTAGCATCTGCTTGTTGCCTGTGGTCCCCAGATGGCTGAAGCCCCTCCAGCATCAAGCCCACATTATAGGAAAGAAGAAAGGGAAGGAGAAAGGGCAATTTGTGATAGACAAAGTTGTTAGTGGAAGACTCTGATAAAGCAACAATTGACCAACCTCCTTTATTGGACTTCCCCAGAAGTGATAGCCAGTGAGTCCATGTACATTTCATTGGTGGAACTAGGTCATGTGGACACCTATACCTGAAAGGAGTCTGCAAATGCAGCGTTCTTGAACCTGGATATGTTGTTGTTAACAAAACCGGGGTTCAGCTGGGAAAAAAGAGATGATAGATATTTGGTAGGTGGCCTGATACCTCTGCCAGATTAAGCAGGCAAGGATGCTGCTTATGGATGGAAGGAGAGACTCCCCACCCCCAACGAATGGACTGTGCTGAGTCCCCAGAACAGTGGTTGTCCAGGTGGAGTCCCCAGACTAGCTGCATCAGTGTCCCCCAGGAGCTTGTTAGAAATGCAGATTCTTAGGCCTTACCTGTGGCCTGCTGAATTATAAACAAATGCAGTCAGTGATCTGTTTTAAATGCCCCCAGGGGATTCTGATGTGTGCTGAGGCTGAGGCCCACCGGAGTGACCATGAGTGGAGTCCCAGCCTCTCAGGCTCTTCCTGTCCTGACGTCACCAGTGTAGGCTGGATGGGTTAGTGGCCAAGTTAGGCCACTGGAAGTTTTTACAAAGCAATTCAGTCTCACCCAAAAAGGGCCAGAACAATCCAGGGTCATGATGTTGCTGGTTTCAGGAAGAAACTGAAGAAAGTGCTGTGTGAAAGAACCAGGCTACTCATGGACTATAGCATGCCAGCAAGCACCAAAGACCCCTTCCCATCAGATGGCCATGCTCCTTCCTACTCAGTAGAAGGGCTTCTATCCTGTGCATCAGCAAAGCATTACTCTAGGAGTTTGTAATTAAAGATTATTTGAACTGTACAGTTCTTAAGCTTCAGTGGAGCCACTAAAAAGTAGCTTGGGTCAGGGGTTTAGTCATCCTGTAATATCCATGTGTATCTCCTCCAAAAAACCCAAAGCTAACTAATGCAATTATGTAAAAAAAAAAAAATGCTCACAGAGTACAGGCAGCTCTAAGTTGGATCTCGTGGTCTGGACCTCCCTAACGCATGGTTCACAGTGAGATCCAATCCAAGAACTGTTTGCTAGTGGCCTGAAACAAGACGAAGAACTTGAACTCGAATGTAAATCAAGTCTCTCTCAGTATGGCAGGGTGCTGGTTCCAGGATCTCCTGCAGATAGCAAAACCCACAGATGCTCATAAGTCTCTTGTGTAAAATAGCCTAGGACAGTTGACCCTCCTTATCCACTGCTTCCCCATCTGTAGATTGAACTACCCACAGATGGAGCAGGGCCAACCGTATTGGCCCTGTTGACCACAAGCTCGCTGTTTAGTTCAATTGACATTTTTTTCACACCAATTTTCTTAAAGAACAAATCAGTGCAGGAGAGAAATAATAAAGACCTGCTCCTTTGAGAAGCACTGTTCTAATAGCTCCCGTCCAATCAAACAGCCACCCTGGCTCCTTTCTGGAAATTCTTGATCTACCATTCTAGGCATCTTTCTATCCATCATTTCTTTAACAAGCATTTAAAGTTGGTGCCCAAAGTGTACCAAGTACCTTGCTGGGTACTGGGGACACAGTGGGCAACAGGGCAGTCTGTAAGGGTATCAGTTGTCATCAAATGGGCAAGTGTGTGTGGATGTACTTTGTAAACCTAATTATATTACAAAATCAGGTAGTATTCTCTCCTCTCCATTAGCTAGAATAAAAGGTGCATAGAGAACAAGGAGATGATACTGGCCGAATTAAAACCCACCACTCCCTGGCTTCCCTGCTGTGAGCAGAACTTGCTTCATTCTTTCTCTCTTTATGGTGGTCCTCTCTGAAAGAGTATTGCTGTTGAACTTAAGAAGAGGAAAGAGAATTAACAGTTACATTTTGAATGAGAAACTCATGATATTACCAATTCAGTTTGTGGCCAACCTCCCTCTTGGACATCTGAATATATAGCCAGTCTCAGTGTGTATCACTGGAACCTAAGTGAAGGGCTAAGTGAAGCTCCAGGTCATGAAAACTGCTGTTAACTCAGCCTCTGGGGGAGCATCAGTGAGAATATGTGCCTCCATTAGATGCTGTTGGTTTCTTAACGTAGGGATTTAGGAAGCAGCAGGAAGAGGCCAGGTTGCTTAGGAATAGAGATGAGCTGTCAGAGAGGATTGGAAGGATGGGAGGGAACCATGCTGGGCCTAGCGACTTTAAAAAGACATTCAAGCAACTGTGGTAAATGTTAACATTTGATAAATCCTAGGAGTGTGTACCTGGTTGGTTTATATTTTTCTCTCCACTTCTCTTTACCTTTTAATATTTTGCAACTTAACCTTGATAAATCTAGGAGTGCGTATCTGGTTGGTTTTTATTTTTCTCTCCACTCTCTTTACCTTTTAATATTTTGTGACTTAACATTTAAAAAGTTAAACAGTATCCTGAGAACAGAATTGCATCTTCAGATGATCAATGAAACACAGAAGAGAAATTGCAATAAATTAAATATTCATGGCCCTAAAATTATGAAGGACACACAGCTTAGTTGTATGTGTGTGTGTTTATATGTATTCAGAAGCTTTAGCATGCATCAGCATCCCCTATAGGATGTTTTAAATACAAATTACTAACTTCTCCTACTTCTGATTCAGTATGTCTGGGGTG
The DNA here is from genome assembly GCF_963930625.1 of Muntiacus reevesi. NCBI lineage: Eukaryota > Metazoa > Chordata > Mammalia > Artiodactyla > Cervidae > Muntiacus > Muntiacus reevesi. Next base: position 18,304,077 of record NC_089260.1, on the reverse strand, counting down.
AAGCCTGAAAATTTGCATTTCTAACAACTTCCAAGCAAATCCTAATGATGTCTTGTTGAGTAGGCATTATGTGCTTTTCCCACAATGATCTGCACTGGTTTGATTCATGTATTTGATAGATATTTAGTAAGTACCTACCATGTGCCAAGTATTATGCTGGAAATATGTAACTTACAACTCCTTATCAAGAAGCAATCATTCATTAAGTACATTTTATGTTTATACCAAAAGATGAGCAATCACTTAGACACTGAAGCAAGCTGTTGGATATTATAATAGCTAATCAGCAGGCTAGGGGAACACCCTAGGGAAGTCTGTGTATGAAAACTTTGCTTTTTTGTAGATGGTAATTGATAATGATCACAGATAATTTTCCTTTTCTCTTTTTGTCTTCTCCCCACTCTTCTCCTTTTCTTTTCTCTCTTTCCTCTCCCTTCCTTGGCTAAACATGGTTGATTGACTAATTTAATAGCTATCTCAACCCCCTCTTCCTTGCTCTGTGCTACCAAACGTTCTGGAAAGCCAGATATTTGCTGTGCCAGATTCCCTGGCAGCCAGAGCTGGCCACATGACCCAGTTACAGCTTATCAGACATAAATGGAAATATGCTGGGTAGGGTTGGGGGGAGCGGTTGCCTGAAAGGTTTTGCTTCTATATAAACGGAACAGGAACAAGAGGAATATTACTGGTGTAGCCTATTGCTCTTTCTTGAAGGTGGACATGATGTCTGGAGTTACAGCAGCCATCTTGTGACCACGAGGCAATCAAGATGAAAAATCCAAAAGTGGCAGAGTAGAAATAGTGAAAGAGCCTGGTCTTTGATAATATTTTTGACCAGCTGAACCACTGTTAGCAAACCACTCATATTCAGACAGTGTTAGTTATAAAAGCAAAACCTTATTTTAATGAACTGTTCATTTCTATCACCTTCAAAGGAAATCATTCCCAACTGATACATCCCCTTCTCTTCCCACCCCACCCCCTTTTTTGGTTTTCTCATCTGTCTTCCTTTTTCTTCTTTCCTTGTTATGGGATTAATTGTGGACCCCTCCCCAACCCCATCAAATTCATAGATTTAAATTCTAACCTCTAGTACCTCAGAATGTGACTGTATTTGGAGATAAGGTCTTTAAAGATGTAACTAAATTAAAGTGTAATTAATCTTAATCCATTATAACTGATGTCCTTAAAAGAAGAGGAAATGTGTTTACAAAGATGCACAGAGAGAAGACCATGTAAAGACATGGGGAGATGATGGCCATTTGTAAACCAAGGATGGAGACCTCAGAAGAAACTGACCCTAATAACACCTAATCTTGGACTTCTAGCCTCCAGAGCTGTGAGAGAATACATTTTTACTCTTATTTGCTTTAATTAGCTCTCAAACAGTAAACAGAATCCAATAGAAGTAATGTAAACAATCAAAGTAATACCAATAATAATAATAAACCACCTAATAGGAAATATATGGGCTTCCCTGGTGGCTCAGATGCTAAAGAACCTGCTTACAATGCGAGAGATCTTTGTTTGATCCCTGGGTCAGGAAGATCCCCTGGAGAAGGGAATAACTATTCACTCCAGTGTTCTGGCCTGGAGACTTCCGTGGACAGAGGAGCCTGGCAGGCTACAGTCCATGGGGCTGCAAAGAGTCTGACATTACTGAGCAACTTTCACTCACTCAAATAGAAAATATTAGGCACAGTGATCAAAAGAAAAGTATCATCCTTTATACTAGAATATAAGCATAGTCTTTCAGGAAGGAAATTTGAACATGATAAAATCAATGTATACCTGTCTAACATGCCATTTCTGTATAGAGAAATCTCACTTGCCTAGCTACTGAACACTAAACATGCTAGAAAATATTTTTAACTGTACTTTTAAATTCATAGCTGAGTTCATGGCAGATTAATAAAATCAACTGAAGGTAGGTTGGAAAAACGTGAAATTCTATTGGATAATTTGGCTCTGGAATGGATGACTTCCTAGGTCCTCATCCCTTTGGCCTAGAAGGACCCTAGTCTAAGGACCCATGATGGTATAGGGGCAGGAATCACAGTCTGGGACTATGTTAGTCTCCTTATTTCTGTTTTTAAGCTGCTTAATCTGTGCTACTTTGTAATAATTCAATTGCGGCCCCTCAGCAGCCTTCATATGCCCATGTGTAAACCAGTAGTTGAGAAGAGGAATGGATCCACCAGAACTGATCTGGCCAGTCAAGATTCACCTCTTTTGGCTGGGAGTGGAAACTGCCTTTCTTACTTCATGGATGCTCATAGAATGATGGGGACCAGATTATTTGCAGGGTTCTGTAAGAAGAATGGATTATCATCCAGGTAAGATTTGCTCCCTGCCTCCAAACCAGGGGGCATTGGGTAATGTCTGGAGACACTTTTGGTTGCCGTAACCGGGGGGGAGTGTTGCTACTGGCATTTATTTTATTGAGACTAGGGATGAAACTAAACATTCTACCATGCACAGGACAGTCCCTAAGCAGAGAAGTGTCCATCCCAGATGTCAGTAGTGCAAGACTGAAGAACCCTGTGATAGAGGGGAGGGGCAGGGGACTGTGGGGCAGGAACAAGCAGTTGTCTTTAGAGCTGCCACAGATGGAACTACTCTGGCGATGCCTCCCTGTTATCCAGCCATCTGCAGGCGACAGTTCCCCAAGTGAAAGTGATGGAAGCTGATCTGATGACACTGGCTAGCCAGCACCCCTCAGTCCGCAGCTGTATGTCAGAGACCTAAGTGAGTCGGAAAGATTTGTGTGGACTAAAATTAGAAGAGAGAAAACAAATGATGATTTGGAAATAAATTTAGGTATATCTATTTAGATCCTTTGAGACTGCAGTCTGACACACAAATAGGACTAAAAAGATAAAAATATGGTACCCTGTCACTGTAATCACTAGATTTCACAAGCTTTGAGTATAATAATGCCTTAGTTACCATGTGCAATTAATGTCTTTTAATATTTAAAATATGTTAATGACCTTATTTTGGTATATTATTGGTGTATTCAAATTAATTTCATAATTTCTAGGAGTAGCTCTTTTAAGCATTATAATCAATAGCTAGGTTTTTTGTATCCATCCATCTTGACATTTTGTGGTAAATAAGAAATGATGTAATAAAATATATTTATGGTTTAAATAATAACAGTTTTTAAGCTTCTTTGCAAACTTTACTTAAAGATGGTTTATATATTGAATGATAGGCATACTTGTTTCTACAAAGGTGGCTAGATTTAAAAAAAATCAGTGCCATGACCTGCAATTTCCTTTATAAATAGAATTTGTTCTGTTTGCTTTATGGTTTCTGTTTGCAAGATGACATTTTCCCCTGAAATAAAAATGAAAGGAGTGACATAGAAGACTTTGGCCAAATTAGCTGTTTCATGGTGTCCAGTTTTGTTAAAAGTGACCATGCACCTACTTTTATCAGTTTACGTATCATAATGTAGCAGCTTTGGATATAGCAGAAAGTACAGTTAACTTAAACTGCAAAGCATTTTCTGCTTTATAGGTTATGGTTTACAGGGTTTCCCAAGCCGCACTTTTGCTTAAACATTCTTTCATCAGTTCACTAGGAGTTTGCCTTGGACTTCATTTCTAAAAGAATGACCACTAATATATTCACTTGGATATGCTCCTATGCATTCACATACAATTTTGCATTTACTTCTTTTTTAATTTTTTTTACAAGTTTCTAGAAGAAAGAACCATTATCCTTCAGTCAGCCCTATTATACACTTAGGGTCTTCATAGGAATATTCCTTCAGTTTGAGGATGATCTTGAGCTGTGTTTTTCTGTTTAGTTGCCTATGGATGATAGATAATGATGTTTTACACATTTAAGAGCACTCCAGTTCCCTATTACATGGCCATATTTCTAATTGGCTCCAGGCTCCTTGCTATTAATAGCTGTGGAAGATACACTGTACATCTAATTTAGCACTGCCTGGAGCGACACAATTGGTTCTCAGTTATTTTACTGCCAATATGTACAGCTTATGCCACAGGGAGCCTGGAGCTAATTGACGAGATCCCTGCTTGCCCTCAGAGGCTGAATCCAAGACAAGCTTCCAGACAGTTTCCCTTCATTGACCTCAGTGTCCCTCATTACCCCAGCTATCTCTACTTTGGTACCACAACTGAATAAGCAAGGCAAGCCACCTTGTAGCTTCCACTTTATTCAAGACTCATTAACTTGATCCAAACCCACCTTATAGCTTCCCAGGTGGCTCAGTGGTAAAGAATCTGCCTGCCAAGCAGGAGATGTGGGTTCAATCCCTGAATCAGGAAGATCCCCCGGAGAAGGAAATGGCAACCCACTCCAGTGTTCTTGCCTGGAAAATCCCATGGACAGAGGGGCCTGGTGGGCTACAGTCCATGGGGTCATGAAAGAGTTAGATATGACTGAGTGACTAAACAACAAGAAACCCACCCTGATGGACCATGGAAGCCCTCGGGGAAGCTCCTGAGTTTCTACATATTTGTTGTTATTGTCATTGTTCAGTCACAGAGTTGTGTCCAACTCTGCAACCCCATGGACTGCAGCATGCCAGGCTCCTCTGTCCTCCACTATCTCCCAGAGTTTGCGCAAATTCATATCCATTGAGTCAGTGATACTATCTAACCATCTCATCTTCTGCCGCCTTATTCTCCTTTTACCTTCAGTCTTTCCCAGCATCAGGGTCTTTTCCAGTGAGTCGGCTCTTCGCATCAGGTGGCCAGAATATTGGAGCTTCACTTCAGCATCAGTCTTTCCAATGAATATTCAGGGTTGATTTCCTTTAGAATTGAATGGTTTAATCTCTTTGCTGTCCAGCAGGCTCTCAAGAGTCTTCGCCAGCACCACAATTCAAAAGCATCAGTTCTTCTGCACTCAGTCTTCTTTATGGTCCAGCTCTCACATCCATACATGACTCCTGGAAGAACCATAGCTTTTACTATATGGACTTTTGTGAGCAAAGTGATGTCTCTACTTTTTAATACACTATCTAGGTTTGTCATAGCTTTCCTTCCAAGGATCAAGCATCTTTTAATTTCATGGCTGCAGTCACTGTCTGCAGTGATTTTGAAACCCAAGAAAATAAAATCTGTCACTGCTTCCATTTTTTTCCCTTCTATTTGTCATGAAGTAATGGGACCTGATGCCATGATCTTAGTTTTTTATTGTTGAGTTTCAATTCAGCATTTTTACTCTTGTCTTTCACCATCATCAAGAGACTTTTTAGTTCCTATTCACTTTCTGCCATTAGAGTGATATCATCTGCATAACTGGGATTATTGATATTTCTCCTGGAAATCTTGGTTCCAGTTTGTGATTCACCCAGCCTGACATTTCCCATGATGTACTCTACATATAAGTTAAGTAAGCAGGGTGACAATATACAACCTTGACATACTCCTTTCCCAATTTTGAACAAGTCCATTGTTTCATGTCCAGTTCTAACTGTTGCTTCTTGACTTGCACACAGGCTTTTCAGGAGACAGGTAAGATGATCTGATAGTCCCCTCTCTTTAAGAATTTTCCACAGTTTGTTGTGATCCACACAGTCAAAGGCTTTAGCACAATCAATGAAGGAGAAACAGATATTTTTCTGGAACTCCTTTGCTTTATCTGTAATCCAATGAATGTTGGCAATTTGATCTCTGGTTCTTCTGCTTTTTTAAACCCAGCTTGTACATCTGAAAGTTCTTGATTCATGCACTGCTGAAGCGTAGCTTGAAGGAGTTTGAGCATTTCCTTGCTAGCATGTGAAATAAGTGCAGTTGTGTGGTAGTGTAGAATTGTATGGGCTTGTATGGTGTTTTCTATGACCAGCATGTTCTCTTGACAAAACTCTATTAGTCTTTGCCCTGCTTCATTTTATACTCCAAGGCCAAACTTGTCTGTTATTCTGGCTATCTCTTGATTTCCTACTTTTGCATTCCAGTCCCCTATGATGAAAAGGACATCTTTTTTTTAGTGTTAGTTCTAGAAGGTGTTGTACGTCTTCATAGAATCAGTCAACTATAGCCTCTTAGACATCAGTGGGTGGGGCACAGATTTGGATTACTATGATGTTAAATGATTTGCCTTGGAAATGAATGGAGATCATTCTGTTATTTTTGAGGTTGCACCCAAGTACTGTATTTCAAACTCTTCTGTTGACTATGAGGGCTACTCCATTTATTGCAAGGGATTCTTGCCCACAGTAGAAGATATATTGGTCATCCAAATTAAATTTGCCCATTCCTATTCATTTTAATTCACCGATTGCTAAGGTATCGATGTTCAACTTTGCCATCTCCTAAGTGACCACATCCAATTTACCTTGATTCATGGACCTAACATTCCAGGTTCCTATGCAATATTATTCTTTATGGCAATGGACTTTACTTTCACCACCAGACACATCCACAGCTGAGCATTGTTTCTGCTTTGGCCCAGCCACCTCATTCTTTCTGGAGCTATTAGCAATTGCCCTCTACTCTTTCCCAGTAGCATATTAGACACTTTTTGACCTAAGGGCCTCATCTTCCAGTGTCATATCTTTTTGCCTTTCCATACTGTTCATGGGTTTCTCCTGGTAAGAATACTGGAATGGCTTGCCTTTTCCTCCTCAAGTGGACCACATTTTGTCAGAACTCTTCACTATGACCCATCTGTCTTGGGTGGCTCTGCACAGCATGGCTCATAGCTTCATTGAGTTACACAAGCCCCTTTGCCATGACAAGGCTATGACCCATGAAGGGGTCTACATATTTAGGGGAGCAATATGGAAGAAGGCTAGGGGACTTGTCTTGAATGAACGTTTGCTGGGCAAATATGTTTTATATTTTATTGTATTTTTTCTTTTTGAGTCAGTTGTGCCTAGGTTGATCGCTATTTGGTGGGAGGGGAGTATAAAGTTCCTCGAATCACTGTTGGCAGAGCCATCAATCATTCCCCTCATAGAAAGCCCCTTTAAGTGGTTCCACTGAGGACTGATTTCTTTCTATGGCTTTTTTGAATATAATATATAGTAGGCCCTGAGTTTGGGAACAAGTCGCACAAAAATCAAATTTATTATAGATTTTTTAGATCAGAGTTGTTTTGTCACTAAGTCATGTCCAACTCTTTTGCAACTCCATGGACTGTAGCTTGCTAGGCTTCTCTTTCCTTGGGATTCTCCGGGCAAGAATACTGGAGTCAGCTGCCATTTTCTAGTCCAGGGAATCTTCCCTACCCAGGGATAGAATCCATGTCTCCTGCATTGTCAGGCATATTCTTTACTACTGAGCCATCAGGGCAGCCCAAGATCAGAGTTACCTATATTGATATGTAAAAATTCAGTTTAACTAATAACTATTTAGAATCTACCAAGTTTCTGTTGAGGCCATGTGGGGTTTCACTGTGTATTCTTCTACATGAGGCTAACTTTAATATATACAGAAAACTAAAGGATTGGGCCAGGCTAATTTTGCCTTTTCAACAGTAATTTAAAATTTAGAAGGAAAAAAATTGACTTATTATGAGATGAATAAAACTTTTTACTGAGATTATCATATGAACTAATCATAGACTGTTAGAACTGGAAAGAAGTGGTGAGCTCTATCAGGGGTTTTCAAAAGCTGTAAACAGTATTTTACATGGATTTGTAGTATGTCAGACAGACAGGAGTGGAGTTGATCAGACAGACTGATCCCCATTGACTTGCTCTGATTATATCTCCAAGGGGTTCCCCAGGACAGAGTTTGCAAATTGCTGCTCAGGGCCTGTCTCCATGTTTTGCTAAGGAGAGCACAGGGGCCCAGGAATGGCAGTATCTCCCCCGTGGTACTGCTTGTCAGAAGCAGAAAGGTGTCAAGTTCGGATATTTTGACTTATTTCATTGAACTTTCTTCTCACAATTTCCTTACCACAATTTGCATGTCTTCTCGCTTGTGTTTCGAATGTCCATGCCCTTTGAAACTAGGTCACTGTCTGATTAGTGATAATAACTGGGGAAAGAATGGCTGTGGTGTCCTGGGCTGAGAAGCAAAGAGGTTAAGTCCATTGTGTCATTTTTAATCCCCTTAGTGTATTTGACTGTGTTCATCTTTGCTCTTCAAATAGATAGCCTTCCATGAAGCCCAGCGCCATCCCTGCCATGGGAAAACACAGTTCCCCCGAAGATGGTGGATTTCCACCTGCATCTTCCATGTAATCCTGGCAGCCAGTTGGTTGGGTCTCATGTGCTTTTAATAATCTCTGGGGTAGGGGTGGAGGTGGGGGGGATGGGGGATGTGTGTCCTTTGTAGACTCCCTGATGTTGCCACAAGTTGGGGAGTGAGGCCCCACCCGGTTCCGCTTTACCCCTGTGTATGGACTCTAGACCCATCTAGTTCGATGTTTATTATGAGGTGTGTTTACTGAGAAGGCTGGGCAGCATAGCTAGCTCTCCACCAGCTCTCCCTGCTACCCTTGCATAGCAAGGGTTTGTTTCTAGGGAGTAGCTTCTCAACCAGAAACCACATCTCTTCCCCTCCCCTGCCCCACCCTCCAACACACACCACTCGGGACATGAACTGAGAGTGGTCGTGACATGCGCCACTCCTCGGCCTGGCCCATCCGACTCATGCGGTGTTCCTGTGTGCTCTTTCTGTATCTGTTGGCAGAATATACAGAATTTCAGGACCTAGATGAGGGTTCCTTAAGCTCAGCACTGTGAGCGTTTGCAGTGCTTAGTCGCTCACTTGTGTCCGACTCTTTGTGACCCATGGACTGTAGCCCGACAGGCTCCTCTGTCCATGGGATTCTCCAGGCAAGAATACTGGGGTGGGTTGCCATGCCCTCCTCCAGGGGATCTTCCCAACCCAGGGATCGAACCCAGGTCTCCCGCACTGCAGGCAGATTCTTTACCATCTGAGCCGCCAGGGACGCCGATCAGCATTTGGGGCTGAATAATTCCTGTGTGTGAGAGCCGATCTCGTTCATTGACAGCGGTTCAGCAGCATCTCTGGCCTCTGCTTGCCTGATACCAGTAGTACTTCCCCACTGCTGCAGCAACCACAGCTGTCTCCAGACATTACCAAGTAAATGTCCCGTGCCTGGGGACAGAGCGCAGACAGAATAATCCCTACTGAGAACCACTGCCTGGAGCATTAAAAGCACACTGATGGAAGGAGCAGGGGTCCCAGCATCACTGTGAAGTAGAAAAGAATTACTGCATCTGATTATCAACTGTGGAAAATGCGAGGTATGTTTGTGACTGCATATGGTGATATCTAACCAGACACAGTACTTCGATCTGCTTTGCGAATTGGACTTCTGCATAAGATTTCTTTTAAAGAAAGGTTTCAGGGACTTCCCTGGAGGTCCAGTGGCTAACACCCTGTGCTTCCATCTCAGGGGGCCTGAGTTCAACCCCTGATCAGGGAACTAGATCCCACACGCCGCAGTTAAGACCCAGTGCAGCCAAATTAATTTTTTTTTAAAGAAAGAAAGGTTTCCCTCAAAAAGAATAAACTGAACTAAATCCTTGGAAACTTTGGATCCAATTGGGCCTCTTCTCTTTATAGGAGTGGTTCTTGTAGAACCAGGTACAAAGATGTGTGATAACTGCAGAGGCAGGCTCAGGACTCAAGCCTCCAGAGGCTGCATCCGGCGACTTAACCAGAAGTCACCTACCACCAACCCTTTCCCATCAAAACAGATGACCAAACCAGCTACACTGAAAAATAGCATTCTCTCCAAAGCTTGGCCAGCCACAACTAGTATGTGCCCTGAGTAGGCAACAAGTCCACCTGCTAATGGAAAAGATGTTTCTACGAGAAGTCTCTGGCTCAGGTCCTGGGCATGCTAAGCTTGCAGCCATGCCTGGGGTATCTGAGTGAGGCAGGTCCCAGCAGGAGGTGTTGGCACATCTTTCCACGGGAGAGAGGTATCCTTTGGAGGAAGCTGTGGGGTGAGTGCACCAATTAATGCACCTGCACACACATCTACACCCTCCTTCCTCTGTTCCATGTTCCTTTATCCCCTGAGCCAGTTCTGACTGTGTGTGCCCTGGTACTACTTCTGCATTCACAAATTACCCAGAAGACCCCCATGATATGGTCCCTTATTAGCTTTTTCTTACCCATTATGGATAGCAAGGAGATCAAACCAGTCAATCTAAAGGAAATCAACCCTGAATTTTTATTGGAAGGACTGATGCTGAAGATGAAGCTGAAGCTTCAATACTTTGGCCACCTATGTGAAGAGCCGACTCACTGGAAAAGACTCTGATGCTGGGAAAGAGGAGGAGGAGAGGTAGGAGGAGAAGGGGATAACAGAGGGTGAGATGCTTGGATGTCATCACAGACTCAGTGGACATGAGTCTGAGCAAACTCTGGGAGATAGTGAAGGACAGGGAAGCCTGGTGTGCTGTAGTCCATGGATTTGCAAAGAGTCGGACATGACTTAGAGACTGAACAACAAATGGAGAGAAGTATAGACTTACCTTCCCTGGGGTTTTTATACACAATGATCATCTGTCCCAGGTGGTTAAGTTTCTATAAATTCTCACAGGTAGCAGAAGGCAGACTCTCCCCCACCAGGGAAGGCTGGGTTGTCTGTCTTACCACTGCCAATTCACTTGGAGCTGCTGTTTCTCTCTTCTCTGCTAACTAGTTTTTCCAGACAAGACTTAAATTGGAAGAAAAGAAGCAATTCTACTCACTCTGGGAATTACAAATTTTATTTTAATTTGGAAGACTCACCAATCTTAAATACTTCTCTCTCCCTTTTCTTCCAGTTTGGATAATGGTCTTGGAATTAAACTTCAGGCGCAAGGATGTCTAAGCTGGGGGTTAATTGTTGCATTATCCTGAGTCAACAGCATTGTAAAAAAAAGAAAAAGAAAAATTCATCTTAATTGCTCATGGGGAAAAAAAGTAAAGAAATGTGTACCCATGTGCTTTGTCAAACTAAACTGTCTCGGCTTAAGTGTTTGGAGAGTCTGCTGAACTGGGTTAATATTAAGACTTCAATCTTTAGATATTTAGCTTTTCTTTATTATTATTATGTTGCAACATTGTGACAACCTTTTGGCATTATTTTGAATATGGAAAAAATGCAGTAAGATGATTTCTTTAGAAATCATCTAACATCTTGCTACTCAAAGTGTGCCCATGGACTGGTCAGCAGCATTTCCCTTCCCCTCCACCCCCCAGAGCTAAAATGCAGGATTTTAGGCCCCTCCCAACCTATTGAATTAGTATCTGCAGTTCAGCAAAGCCCCCAGGTGATTTGTACACACATGAAAATTTGAGATGCACTTGTCTAGTCAGACTCCTTCATTTGACATATGAGGAAACCGAGGCCCAGGCAGGTTCTCAGCATCTCGAAGAACACGGGGAAGCCATAGCACAGACTGGAGACTGCATCGCTAAAGCAGGCTGCCACGAACATCTTCATCTCCCCAGATGCAGGCTTATGGGGTGACTGAAATCTCTGTGATATTCCCTTTCAGTCACACTTAAACATGGGCATGGAGAGAATGTTCTAGAACTGCTTCCATGGTGGATGCTTTTCTAAAAATAACTGTGAAAGACACCCTGGTGTAATAGATATGAGATAACACGGCCATTTCAGGGGTCTTCCCAGGCGGTGCTCGTGATAAAGAACCTGCCTGCCAATGCAGGTAGACATAAGAGATGCAGGTTTGATCCCTGAATCAGTAAGATCTCCTGGAGGAGGGCACAGCAATCCACTCCAGGATTCTTGCCTGGAGAATCCCATGGGCAGAGGGGCCTGGTGGGCCACAGTCCATAGTGTCACAGAGTCGGACATGACTGAGGCAACTCAACACACACACATGCTTGGCCGTTTCAGACCTGACAGGTAAGTAGTTAAGTCTCCATCTATTCAGCCCCTGGCATGGCTGTATGCTCCACAAGGAAGCAGGAGGTCAGAACCCACAATATTTATGTTGGAATTTTCACTGTTTATATAAGGAAACATCCTCATTAATCCCAAGCATGTCTATTATTAAGCAGGTCCCTGAAGTCAGGTGTTCGTTTAAAACAATAAACATAACCTATGTCTCATGTTTCAGGTTTGACGTAATTACTACCTAAGGCAGCTGAGTTTTTTGGGACTACAGTTTTCACTGTAAACAGAGCTAGAAATTCAATAAAATTGGTCACCCATGTGTATAGATTCTAACATTTTGCTGTCATTATGAAAAATAAATAGTTCCTGATTGTCCAGTGTTGCTATGTGCTGGGAAGCAATGAAAAGAATTATTTTAGAAACCAAGATGGAGAGAATAGAATGTCATGTATTTCTGACGGGAGAGGAAGAAGGTTAACATGCCCCATCACAGGTATAGGTCTGAACTCCGTGCCTTAAGCAGAGGATCAGGCTGTTAGAGGTGACAACAGAAGACCCCATGGACTTGTGGATCAGGAGAGAGGAAGGGGGAGAAGGAGGGTTTCTCTCGGCTGGAGGAGGCACAGAAAGGAGGATTTGCATTCCTTGGTTTTTTGAAGGCTGTGCTGTGTGTGCTGTGCTCATTCACTTCAGTTGTGTCCGACTGTTTGTGATCCCATGGACCCAAGCCTGCCAGGCTCCTCTGTCTATAGGATCCTCCAGGCAAGAATACCAGAGTGGGTTGCCATGCCCTTCTCCAGGGGATCTTCATGACCCAGGGATTGAACCACCATCTCTTTTGAAGGTTGGATGCATTAAATGAGCGATCAGTTCAGTTCAGTTGCTCAGTCACGTCCAACTCTTTGCAACCCCGTGAACTGCAGCACGCCAGGCTTCCCTGTCCATCACCAACTCCCAGAGCTTGCTCAGACTCATGTCCATCGAGTCAGTGATGCCATCCAACCATCTCATCCTCTTCTGTTCCCTTCTCCTGCCTTCAATCTTTCCCAGCATCAGGGTCTTTTCCAATGAGTCAGCTCTTCGCATCAGGTGGCCAAAGTATTGGAGCTTCAGCATCAGTCCTGCCAATGAATATTCAAGACTGATTTCCTTTAGGATGGACTGGGTGGATCTCCTTGCAGTCCAAGGGACTCTCAAGAGTCTTCTCCAGCACCCCAGTTCAAAAGCATAAATGAGCTATAATCAAATGAGCTATAACAAATAATCAAATGAGTTATAACAAATAATCAAATGAGCTATAACACACCTGAATAACACAGACCAGATCACCAAGTCTTGTGTCCAGGAGCCAGTCAATGTACATTCTCTCTTCAAACCCTCCCCTTTTTCCTACAGAGTCGCATTGATGACACAACCCCTGCAAGACCCAGTTATAGATTGGGTTTGCTCAAGACGGCTTGATCTGTAGTGGCCCAACATAAAGGAGAATGTATCCAGTGTTATTAATAAAAGAACAGCTGTGTGAATCACGGCTGCTTCGTGAGAACAGTAGCAGCAAATGCAGAGTCTCCGTGCCTCTAGGGTCAGGGGAAATTTGGATTTCCTGACAGGGACTAGGCTGTCTGCGGGTTTAATGTAAACTGATGGGCGTGAAGCCAACCACAATCCACGCTTGGCTGTCTAGATCTGGAATATTCCAGATGAAGTCAGAGGGGGCACATGGCATTTCTGACCCAGCTGCTGTGCTGAGATGCTCCGGGCAGGAGAAAAGAAGCTAGGGAGAGGCAGAGCAACCCTTGGCAACCACAAATCTGTTCTCTATGTTTGTGAGTCTGTTTCTGTTTTGCAGATATGTTCATTTGTGTCATAGTTTAGATTCCACATATAAGTGATATTATATAGTCTTTGTCTTTCTCTCTCTGGCTTACTTCACTTGGTATGATAATCTCTAGGTCCATCCGTGTTGATGCAAATGGCATTGTTTCATTCTTTCTGAGGCTGAGTAATATTCCATTACATATATGTACCACATTTTCTTTATCCATTCATCTATTGATGGACATTCAAGTGTTTCCATGTTTAGGCTGTTGTAAACAGTGCTGCTTTGAGCATAAGGTTGCATGCATTCAAATTATAGTTTTGTCTGTGTACATGCCCAGGAGTGGGATTGCTGGATCATATGGCATCTCTAGTTTTAGTTTTTCGTGGAAGCTCCCTACTATTTTCCATAGTGGCTACACCAATTTACATTCCTACCAACACTATATGAGGGGTCCCTTTTCTCCATACCCTCTCCAACATTTATTTGTAGACTTTTCTTTTTATTTGTAGACTTTAAATGATGGACATTCTGACCTGTATGAGGTAGTACATTATAGCAGTTTTAATTTGTATTTCTCTAATAATTAGCAATGATGAGCACCTTTTCATCTACCTACTGGCCATCTCTATATCTCCTATCGGTGCTTTCTAGGTGGTGCTAGTGGTAAAGAACCTGCCTGCCAATGTAGGAGACCTTAGAGGCATGGGTTCAATACCTGGGTTGGGAAGATCCCCTGAAGAGGGCATGGCAACCCACTCCCGTAATCTTGCCTAGAGAATCCCACGGACAGAGGAGCTTGGTGGGCTGTAGTCCATAGCACTGCAAAGAGTCAGAAGCAACATAACACATATCTTCTATGCAGAGATGTCTGTCTTCTTCCCATTTTTCAGTTGGTTTGGTTTTTTGTTATTGAGTTATATGAGCTATTTGTATGTTTTACAAATTAAACTCTTGTCAGTTACATCATTTGCAAATATTTTCTCCAAGTCTGTAAGTTCTCTTTTCATTTTGTTTATGGTTCCCTTTGCTGTGCAAAAGCTCTTAAGTTTGATTAGGTCCTGTTTCTTTAAGTAATAATCGTTTCTTACTGCTAGCATGTATTTTCAGTCTATAGACCATTCTTATGACAGTGGTGTGAGGAATTTCCCTCTGAGGCTAGTGCTTCTTCTCCTAGACCAGTGGCCTGTAAAATGGACAGCCTACTACACCCTGGAGGGTACGGGTGATAAATCTATTACTTGCAGAAATAAACTGTTTAGAGTTTCCGCCCCTAAAAGCCAGAAAGAAATTCAGCTTTATCAATGTTAAAAATACAGATTGAGCTTGGCACTTTTTGTCAGTTTTAATGTCAGACAGCCCCACATTACATTGTTCAAGTGTGGTCTCCCGAGGATGGCGGGCTTTCCCACATCTTGGGTCAGAGTGACACCCTGCATCCTTGTTCACTTTCAGCACGTTGCCTGATGTTGCCCCTTATTCACCTGTAGTGAGGTGAATTTACAGATTCAGTTTCTTTCTTCCTCTGACAGAGAGGACAAGCAGCTTAGAATGAATCCTGCCAAGAGAAAACAAGTGGGGTAGTACTTATGAAGCAAGCACACGCCGAGGCAAGAAAACAGCGGAGGCAGCGTTTCTGTTATTCTTGATATGCTCTCTTTCTCAGGCACAATGTGGTACTGGAAACAACAGTCTCATCTGAGCTAACAAGGTGCAAAATATTTTCAAGGTGAATTGAAATGTGAATTACACTTACCGTCCTTGATGATGAATGTCACCCAGGTATCCTTTGTACCTTAATGTAAGTGCAAGGACATTAGGAAGCCATCATGATTAGCAATTCATTTAAATGCTATATATCTAAGACTTAAAGACAAACTCTGTACTCCCCTCCCTCCCCCAGAGGTGGTTAAAGAAATGTAATTCTCAACAGTACGTCAAACTTTGCCAACTTTACTGATAGATATTTAAAAATCTCTTTTGAGATTTCTTATTTATTAGTGAAAGAGCCACATATGACTGGGTAAATACCTGTTCTTCTTAACTGCTGTTAAAAAATGGTCAAAATCATGCCTAAAATATATTTAGGGACAAACAAAATACCTTTCTTGTCAGCTGACACTGTTGAAATAGAAATAGAAAATATTATTGAATGTCTGAAGAAGCAAGGATTAGAACAGGTGTTGCAGTGCAGGGTGTTTGCTATGTAGTGGTGTAAAAGGGTTTATTTTGTCAATGTGTTTCAGCTTAGAGTATTTGCTAGATTCTGTTTCAATAATTTAGAACCTAAAGGACTACTTTAAGTGTGTGTGTGTGTGTGTTGGGTCAGTGTGCATACCACATATGAGAAAATATACTAGAAATTATATATCTTCAACAATCATTTCTTTAATTAAAAATATTTCATGGAAAACCTGGGTAAATATGACTGCTGAGACAGAGATAGGGCCAGATGAAAGTCATTCCCTGCATCGTACACAGGAAAGCTTTTATAACTAAGTAGTTAACGACAGAGCCACACAGAATGTTACAGGATGTCATCCATATGGAGAACATTATAAACACGAGACCTTTCCGATATTGTGGGGTCTTTAAGCACTGTGTAATGAGATGGATGTGCCTGTGTGCACGTGCTGAGTCATTTCAGTCGTGTCTGACTCTCTGGGACGCTATGGACTGTAGCCTGCCAGGCTCCTCAGTCCATGAAATTCTCCAGGCAAGAGTACTAGAGTGGCTTGCCATGCCCTCCTTCAGGGGATCTTCCCAACCCAGGGATCGAACCCAGGTCTCCTACACCACAGGTGGATTCTTTACTGTGCGGCCACCTGGGAAGCCCAATGAGGTGGATAGTGACTATGGAAATCTTCTCTAATACATAGAGTTTCCTTGTACATAGAGTTACCTTCTGTCAGAATGTTAAAGGAATTGTTGAACTTAAGATGTGTTCACTTATTTTTCTTTTATAAGAAGATGAGACCCAAAGAGGTTGATCTTTTTGTGTGATGATAATTATGCCATCTAGATAATAGTTTTTGAGAAAATAAAAATTAACCCTATAAAACCATCATGAAGAATGAAGGTGGGAAGGAGACATATTCGTTGACTAATTGATCCATGAGTGGTATGACCAGGTCAACTTAAGTTTTGCCTTTCCAATGCCCATCACCTCAGGCTAAATTAAGAGCACTTCTCTTCTTTGCATTCCCTTAATACCCTGTGTACACATCTACCCGCCTATCCACCCACCTTCCCATCTACCTACCCATCCATTCATCCATCCATCCCACAAATATGTATTAACCAACTACTAGATGTCAGCATTCTAGATGGTGTATATTACAAAACAATTAACGGAGCTATCAATACTCCCAACTGTCATGAAACTTACATCTCAAGGAGGGAAAAACAGATCATTTGAAAAATGAATAAGATACATAAGTTATATAATCATCAATATTATGGGGGGAAAAACAAAGGAGAAAAGGAAATTAAATTGTGCCAGGGAAAACACTGCAATTTTTAATTCAATAATCAGAGAAAGCATCACTGAGAATATCACATTAAGTAAAGACCCAAAGGAAGTAAGCAGCAGAGTCCTACAGATTCCTGGGCAGTTTACTGAGTGGAGGGAACAGTAAGCACAAAAACTCCAGAGGAAGGTTGTGCTTCAGGTTTTAGTTGGAGCTGAATGAGTGAGGGGGGAGGAAGATCTGAGGTCAGAGAGAGGTGACAACTCAAAGGAAAGGGGCAGTGGCAGGCTGTGCAGAGCCTTGCAAGTATTTCAGCTTTATTCCAAGTGAAGACCCTGGAGGGCTCTGTGCGGAGGACATGACTTGGTCTGACTTATGTTTTACCAGGATTGTTTTGGCTGTGTAATAGAGACTAGACTGAATGGGGGCGTCTTAGTCTGTTCAGTCTGTTCTGACAAAGTACCATAGACTTGGTGGCTTATAAACAGCAGACATTTATTTCTCACCATTCTGCTGGAAGTGTGAGTTGAGGGTGCCAGCATGGTTGGGCTCTGATGAGAGCTCTTTTCCAGTTTGCATCAGTGCTGTTTCCTGACTCAGAGAGCAGAGGGAGGAAGCAAGTGCTCTCGGGACTCTTCTAAGGACACTAATCCCATTGAGGGGGCCCCACCCGCATGACCTCATCTCATCCCAATTACCACCCCCAGCCCCCACCCTCCATTACCATCACATGATTGGTAGGGTTTCAATATAGCCATCAGGGGGTGGGGAGACACAAGTATTCAGTCCATAACATGAGACAAGCACGGAAGTACAGCCCTGTTAGGAGATACTACAGTAGTCAAGGGCAGAAGTGATCCAAGGCGGCTTGGATCAGAGGAGGGATAGTGAGAGGTGATTGGATTCTCAGCCATCACACTATATTGAAGTTATCTACTTTTGTTTTTCTATCTCCTCCACCTGTAGAGTGCATTTTCAGCACCAGTAACGATGCCTCACTCATAAAAATCATGAAGTAGCTCCTTTTGGGGAATGAACTATTCTCATTTTGAGGGTTGTATAAAGCTAATTACCTCAACCTGTGGATAAGAGGGGAGAGAGGTAGAAAAGGTAATTTATTTAAGGATTAAAAGAAAGTGGTTGATACTGGGTTATTATGAAAAAGAGGATGTTTGGGGGGAGAATATTGGTCATAGAGGCTGATTTTAAGGAAATCCTTCCTTTCCCAATACAAGTCTGGGAGTTTGGGTCAGACTCAAAGCTGTTTCAGTCTGATGCAGTACTTGGAATCACAGCATTGCGCAATTCCTGCACATACTTCTCCCACAAAATGCAGCCTGCATCCTTGAAGTGGTATGATGCGCTGCTTTATGGATATGTCTCTATGTCTATTTTTGAGAAATCTTTAGCCATTGCTGGGAGGGCGTGTCATAAATTCACATAATCATTGAAGCAAAGCAGAAGCCATGATCTTAAATACTATTTTTTCATTTTATCACCTGTAAAATGGGGGTACTATTTTTAGCTCACAGTGTTCATGTCAAGATTAAGTAAAAGAGTTAATATAAAGATTTCTACACTGCTAGGCAAATAGTCACTCAGTCGTATCCAACTCTTGCTACCCCATTGACCGTAGTTCACCCAGCTCCTCTGTCCACAGAATTCTGCAGACAAGAACACTGGCGTGGGTAACTCTTCTCTTCTCCAGGGGATCTTCCCGACTCAGTGATCACACTTGTGTCTCCTGCATTGAAGGCAGATTCTTTACTGTGTGAGCCACTGAGGAAGCTTCCCAGGTGGTCCTGTGGTACAGAAAGTACCCACCTGCCAGTGCAGGAGACACAAGAGATGCAGGTTCAGTCTCCATGTTGGGAAGATCCTCTGGAGGAGGTAATAGCAGCCCACTCCAGTGTTCTTGCCTGGATAATCCCCCAGACAGAGGAGGCTGGTGGGCTCCAGTGGATGGGGTCTCAAGAGTCAGACACGACTAAAGCAACTTAGCACAGGCTAATAGTAGTCACTCAAATCTTTGCCTGTTTCAGCTGGTGTTATTGTTGAGCTAAAGAAAATCCACAGGGAGAGTATCAGCCCTGCTTCAGTTTATTGTGGTTTGCTTTATTACACTTCACAGATATGGCATTTTTTTGCAAACTGAAGGTTTGTGGCAACTCTGCTTCCAGCAAGTCTATTGGCACTATTCCAACAGCATTTGCTCACTTCGGTCTCTGTATCACATTTTGTAATTCTCAAAATATTTCAAATGCTTTCATCATTGTTGTCTTTGTTATGGTGATTTGTGATCAGTGATCTTTGATGTTACTATTGTAATTGTTTGGGGGCCTCACAAACTGTGCCCCTATAAGATGGCAGACTTCAATTGATAAATTGTGTGCTCTGACTGTTCCACTGATCTATTGTTCCCCCATCTCTCTCCCTTTCCTTGGGCCCCGCTGTTCCCTGAGATACAGCAATATTGACATAGGCCAATGAATAACCCTAACGGTGGCCTGTAAGTGTTTAGGTGAAAGGACAGGACACACATCTCTCACTTTTAATTAAAAAACTAGAAATGAGGAAGACATGTCAAAAGCCAAGATAGGCCAAAAGCTAGGCATTTGCTCCAAACAGTTAGCCAAACTGTGAATGCAAAGTTCTTGAAGGAAATTTAAAGTGCTATTCAAGTGAACACATGAATGATAAGAAACCAAAACAGCTTATTGCTGACATGGAGAAAGTTTTACTGGTTTGGATAGAAAATCAAACCAGTGACAGCATTTCTTTAAGCCAAAACCCAATCCAGAGCAAGGCCCTGGCTCTCTGCCATTCTGTGAAGGCTGAGAGAGGTGAGGAAGCTAGGGTGTAAGAGTCTGAAGCTAGCAGAGGTGGGTTCATGAGGTTTAAGGAAAGATGCCATCTTCATAACATCAAAGTGCAAGGTGAATACTGCAGCAGGTACTGATGTAGAAACTGCAGCAAATTATATAGATCTAGCTGAGATAATTAACGAAGGTGGCTACACTAAACAACAGATTTTTAGTTTAGCTGAAGCAGCCTTATATTGAAATAAGATATCATCTAGGACTTTCATAGTCATCGAGGAGAAGTCAATCCCTGGCTCCAAGCTTCAAAGGACAGGCTGACTCTCTTGTTAGGGACTAATGTACCTAGTAACTTGAACTTGAGGCCAATGCTCATTTACCATTCTAAAAATCCTAGGATCTTTAAGAATTATGCTAAGTCAACTCTGACTGTGCTGTATAAATGGAGCAAAGACTAGATGGCAGCACATCTGTTTACAGCATGGTTTCCTCAATATTTTAAACCCACTCTGGATAACTAATTTAGGGGGAAAAATCCTTTCAAAATATTACTGCTCATTGACAATGCACCTGGTCATCCTAGAGCTCTGATGGAGCTATACAATTAGATGAATGTTGTTTTCATGTCTGCTAACACAATATCCATTCTGCAGCCCAGTGATCAAGGAGTAATTTCAAGTCTTAAAATTTAAGAAATAAAGGCTGTAGCTGCCATAGATATGTAATTCTTTTCATGGATATGTGAAAGTCACTCAGTCATGTCTGACTCTTTGTGATCCCATGGATTGTAGCTCTCCAGACTCCTCTGTCCATGGATACCTCCAGGCAAGAATATTGGAGTGGGTTGCCATTCCCTTCTCCAGGGGAACTTCCCAACCCAGGGATTGAACCCAGATCTCCAGCACTGCAGGCTGATTCTTTACCATCTAAGCCACCAGGGAAGCCCTTGATGGATATGGACAAAGTCAACTAATAAAATTCTAGAAAAGATTCACCATTCTAGATACCTAAAGGACATTTAGGTATCTGAATGATTCAGAAGAAAAAGTCAAAAATATCAATACTAATAAGAGTTTGGAAGAAGTTGATTCATGGATGATTTTGAGAGGTTCAAAACTTCAGTGAAGGAAGTAACTCCATATGTGGTGGAAATAGCAAGAGGACTAGAATTAGAAGTGGAGCCTGAAGATAGGTCTGAAGTGCAGTAATTTCAGATAAAACCTGAGTGGATGAGAAGTTACTTCTTATGGATAAGCAAAGAAAGTAGTTTCTTGAGATGGAATCTGCTCCTGGTGAGGATGCTGCCAAGATAGTTGAAGTAACAACAAAGGATTTCAAATATAACATAAACTTTGTTGATAAAGCAACAGCAGATTGACTCTAATTTTGAAAGAAGTTCTATTTTGGTTAAATGCCATCAAACAGCATTGCAAGCTACAGAGAAATTTTTGTGAAAGGAAGAGTCGATTGATGTGGCAGACTTTGTTGTCATCTTATTTTAAGAGACTGTCACCACCCCAAACTTCAGCAGCTACCATTCCAATCAGTCAGCAGCCATCAACCTTAAGGCAATACCCTCCATCAGCAAAAAAGTTACAACTTTCTGAAGGCTCAGATGTTGGGTAGCATTTTTGGCAATAAAGTATTTTTAATTATGGTATGTACATTTTTTTAGACATCATGCTATTACACATTTAATAGACCACAGTATAGCATGAACATAGCTTTTATATGCCTTGGAAAGCAAAACAAAACAAAAATCCATATAACTTGATTGGTAACAGTATTCCCCTTATTGTGATGGTCTGGAACTGAACATACAATATCTTATGCTTGTGGTAAATTTAATGAGCTTACCATGTAAAGTGCTGGTGGGAGCAGTGGGTCAGCCAAAAAAAAAAAAAAAAGTAAGAACTTATATAAAAATGTAAGTTATATATATAGATATATACGTATATCTATGGTGAGTTATTAAGGGAAATTGGAGTCTGCACTTATTTGTACCCCAGTGTGGTGATTTTATTTGTAATTTGGAAGCAGTTGTAAGAACAGCAGTAGTTTATGGGCACAGCTTTGGGTCCCCTCCGGACCAGGGTGCAGAAGGCCAGTAGAAATTGATGGGAAGTGCCTCAATAGACAGGGAGGTTGATGCTGATCAGTACAAGTACTGCCAGTAGTAATGACGTGTTCCAGCTTCTATATAGAGACTGGGAATGGGGCAAAGTGACAGTTGGAATAGAGCATAGGTCCTGTGTTCTACTTACAGAGACTATTTTTTTCTTTCCTTGTTCTTTGAGATGAGAACAAAGAAACAATTGACTGGATATAGAAGTTTCATGACAATTAAATGACATTTTGTTCAGAATAATTATAGGGTTTACATGTTTCCTTTTGACAGTTGATCAAAAGGAAATGAAAATTTGCAATGCAGACTGCCCCCATGTAGATCAATAAGTAAGCTGCTGCATTTAATTTTCTTCCTAGGACTTTGGAAGGCAAACCGAGGGGGTCTTTCCAGAATTTTCCTTTTCCACTGCCTCAACTGGGGCTGCCCTATATAATTGCCCCACCGACGCTGCCAGCGTGTTATTGTCAACTTCCATCATACTCAGAGAATTTTATGGCTTCTCACTAGGGCTTTCCTGTATTCTGAGCCTCAACTCTAGTCAAAGAACAATATATTTGAGTACAGTGTTTAATTTCCTAGTATTTTGAGAACCCGTTAACCTGGAAACATTCATGGACTCCTTCCCTTTTTCTGGAAATGTTTTCTCCATGCTGTTGACCTTAAGAAGCCTGGATACTAATGGTTTTTACATTTTTATTTCCTGAAAGTCTCATCAGGTTTAGCCAAAAATACTGTTTTAGTACCTTTGTCTTAAAGAGTGCTGTGAAATTCCAAGGCAGGCCAAACTCAGGACACTGGTGGGAGTGATTTTCACCAATGGGGAGGCCTTATGTACAGAAACTTAAACTTGAAGGAAGAACATTGAAGGATCCCTCTTATCTTTCATGTGGGTGCCTCTTAGAATTGCAGCCTTTTAAAAAGAGGTTTCCAGGACCTAGTTTTTCAGCCAGTACTAAGAGCCCTTTCTCTTCTCTTTTTGTTAACCAGAACATTTCATGGCCTTGCTAACAGCAGGGAAAAAGTTTTTTCACATTCTACATGCACACTATATTTTTAATTTTCTAAAACTGTAACTAGCTGCCAAAACTATTCTGGCATCCTATGAAGCAATGCCATTTGTCATCAGAAAACTTTTGAACTCTGCATAAATGCAAAATATCAAAGGACATTTTTATATCCTGACAAGGCTTAGAAAAACAATTTGACTGCATTTTATGGGTTTTGTTTGGGTTGAATATGATTCTGGTCGTCAGAAAAGGACTTTTCTTTTTTCTTTTTTTTTTTTTTTTGGACTAATTATATCAGTAAAGGTTTAATCAGGAAAATAGAAACCATATTAGGTATGTCAAAAAAGGAGGTTTAAGATAGGGGACTGCTTTCAAAAGTAAGGGCTGAGGAACAAAAAACGGAAGGTGGGTTAACACAGCCGCTACCACCGGAAGAAGAAAGAACCAAGATGGTGTCCCAGAGCTGTGCTCTCCTTGGAATTGTCCATGTCTGCATCTGCTCTTGGACCTTCCATTGCTGCCGCTGGAACTGCAAAGTCTCCTGGAGCCACGGACACTCAAGGCTGCAGCTCCCGGAACAGTCAGCACCCTTGCAGCCCAGAGCCGCCTGCTGCCTCCACTGCTGGGCATGGCGCCGGAAGCAGAGAGAGGATGCACAATGGCCTCTCTCATCCTCCCATCTTCCAGACACAAACCAATGTGTCCCCCTGCCGAAATCTGATAGATAGTCAGTGGGCAGGATTCTGGGGAGTGTAGCTGGCAAAGTCCAGCTCCCTGCAAAACAGAGCTGAACTGAGGAAGGGAAGGAATAGAATTGAGAGCGAACAGGCAAATGACAGCTCATGTCCGTCCTTCACACAGAAGAGAAACGTGCTCTAGACACATCTACATGCAACAACACAGCATCGCTTCCCCCTTTCCAGCTTCATGAATCAATAAATGTTCACTTGGCTTTCTTTCCACTTCCCCAAATATTTTAAATAGCTTCCATTTTTTAATATTTAAAGATGGAATATGAATGAAAAAAATCAAGCAATGCATCCTGTGGTTTATCTCTGGAAATTTGTTTTTCAGCCTGTTTTGGAGGAAGGCAGCTTTGGCTTATGTTTTCACAAAATGCTCATTGGTCTACAAATATTTCTCATTTAATACTCCAGAGCACAAGAACTCTGCCTGACGCTTTCCAGACAGCACATGGGAGTTTTGTAGCCTGGGGGAGAAATGGTGATTTTTTTACTTGCAACCCAAGAGAGATCTTGAAAAACAGGATTTGTAAATAGGTTGCTGAAATATATTTTTTTTTCTACTGTAATGCTACTGTGAGCTCAAAGAAACAGTGTATATGCCAGTGCATACTGGTGCCTGTCTTGAATTTCCAGAGCTCTTTGCTGGAATCTCTTTATAACACGGGTTTCAGTATGTTTTGTATCATATTCATCTGCTTTTCTGTCATTCCCTCCCAGTAGATTGTAAGCACCTTAAGGACCCCTGTGGTGGTCACATTCATCTCTGGACCCCAGACCTGGTGGAGGCCTACCACTTAGGAAGAGGTCAAGAAATGTGTGGCTGTGGAACTGTGGGTTTGGAAGGTCCCGCCCTCTTCATGGGCTGTGTAGGACCAAGCCACAGGAATCACAATCTTCAGAGACTTGATTCATATTCTTCTTCACTACTTACTAGCTACATGACCTGAGAAGGGTACTAATTTTTCTATACTCTCTTCCATGTGTGTGTTAGTTGCTTAGTTGTATCTGACTCTTTGTGACCCCGTGGACTGTAACTTGCCAGGTTCTCTGTCCATGGGATTTCCCAGGCAAGAATACTGGAGTGGGTTGCCATGCCCTTCTTCAGGGGATCTTCCCAACCCAAGGATCAAACCCAAGTCTCCTGCATTGCAGGCAGATTCTTTACTGTCTGATCCACCAGGGAAGACCCCCTACACCTCAAAGATCGTTGTAAAAATATGTTGGTTCATGTATGTAAAATTTCTGACACTGTAGTTGCCGTTTGCTAAGTACTTAATAAATACCAGTTTGCTATTGTATACTTTTTATTGGTTAAAAAACATAATAGTCAGGACTTCCCTGGTGGTCCAGTGGTTGAGAATCTGCCTTGCAATGCAAGTGGACAAGGGTTTGATCTCTGATTGGGGAACTAGGATCCTACCTGCCACTGGGTGACTAAGCCCACCCACTGCAGTTACTGAACCTTCGCACTCTGGATCCCACAGAGCCACAGTTAGAGAGCTCACCTGCTGCAACTAAGACCCCTCACAGTCAAATAAAAGTGAGACTGAAAGTGTTAGTTGCTCAGTTGTTTCCAACTCTTTGCAACACCGTGGACTATAGCCCACCAAGCTCCTCTGTCCATGGGATTATCCAGGCAAGAATACTGGAGTGGGTTGCATTCCCTTCTCCAGGGGATCTTCCCGATCCAGGAAACCAACCCAGGTCTCCCATATTGCAGGCAGATTCTTTACCATCTAAATAAATAAATAAATATTAAAAAATAACCATCAGTTTCATCAGATTGTAATAAAAATACATTAAATGACTTTTTAAAAGATTTGTAAATGAGAAATCAGAAAGACTTGGCTCATTTATATGTTGAATACTTAGAAGCTTTCTGGGGGGAAAAGCAATTGTTTGAATTGACGTGGTCTCAGTTTTCAAGCACAGATTTAGATGTCTCAGTCCATTTAAGCTGCTGTAACAGACAATTCAGTCTGTTCAGTTCAGTTAGGTTCAGTCACTCAGTCATGTCCTACTCTTTGCGACCCCGTGGACTGCAATATGCCAGGCTTCCCTGTCCATCACCAACTCCCAGAGCTTGCTCAAACTTATGTCCGTCGAGTCGGTGATACCATCCAGCCATCTCATCCTCTGTTGTCCCCTTCTCCTTCTGCCCCCAATCCCTCCCAGCATCAGGGTCTTCTCCAACGAGTCAGTTCTTCGTATCAGGTTCCCAAAATATAACAGAATACCATAGCTTAAAAATAACAAAACTGTATTCCTCCCAGACTAGTGCCTAGAAAATCTAAGATCAGGGTGCTGGCATATTGGTGTCTAGTGCAGGTCAACTTCCTGGTTCACAGATGGTTGTCTTCTTGGATTGTCACATAGTAGAAGTGAGGAGGAGCTCTTCAGAACACAGTAGAGCTCTAATCCTATTCTTGAGGGCTCTGCCCTCACAATCTTTTCACTTCCCCAAATTTCCACCTCCTAACACTATCCATTGAGGGTTAGAACTTCAACATATGAATTTCAGGGGGACACCAGTGTATGATAGTGAATAAATCACTTCATGTGTGTGTATGTGCATGTTCGTATACTTGCACATGTGTTATTCACTTCCTCTACAAAACTCTTCCTTGGGAATTTCACATGCAGGTTTACTTACTATGAATTTTCTATACACTTGAGGATTAAAATGTCCCTGTTTGGTTTTGTTCCCCTGTTGCTTTCCCAAATATCTGGGTGTTTGCCACTTCCTGCTATGAAAGCATTAGAAAGCTGGTGCCAATGTAGATAATTCAAATACTGGCTGCATATTTTCAAGTGTATTGTTTTGGAGAAGTCCAAAGGTCAAGGGTTAGTATATGCTAACATTTGTGACCGTGTAGACCGTAGCCCGCCAGGCTCCTCTGTCCATGGGATTCTCCAGGCAAGAATACTGGAGTGGATTGCCATGACCTCCTCCAGGAGATCTTCCCCAGGCAGGAATCAAACCCACGTCTTAGATGTTTATATGTTGCTATTTATAATAGAGAAGATCTAGACGCAAGCAAACTGTAGCAATCAGAGAATTAACATTAAATATACTATGGTACATCATTTCATTAGATTTATATAGCAACTGAAAAGGATAAATATGGAGGCTTTGAAGGCTTTAAAAAGTATTAATCAGCCCACAATTAATGAAAAAAAGGGAAAATCTTTGGCTTCTGGATTTGAGTGCCAGCTCTTGTGTGAATTATCTGACTCCATGGATTAAGTCAGGCATCTCAGGCAAAGGATGGTCACTCTTCTAAAACTCGGTGTCCTCATGTCTATAATAATGGTACTTACCTCATGGGGCTATTGTGAAAAATCAAATGAGGTAATTCACATGAAGCGCTCAGCACAATGCCAAATGCAAAACAAGCCCCCCTAAAGAATCATACCTAAATATTATCATTGTAACTATGGTCATTTTTTTCCTGTCAACATTAAAGGTTGGAAGAGAGCATGAGAAAAAAATGGGGGTAAAGGTCTTAAGCAGGATAATGGAATGAGTGAATATGTAATTTTGGAGCATTTCCCTTTATAATGTTTATATATGTTGACATTTTAGAAAATGTATTTCTCAGTCCCGATGCCTCCCAGGGGCGAAGTCCTCCTATTAGGGGTCCTCCTCTTTCCATCAGCTAGAAAGCCGCATTTCTCAACCCTGCCACAGCTCTCAGAATGCAAGCATTAAGCCTGGGAATCCACCGCACAGATTCTAAATGGACCAATTGTATCTTCATCCTTTCCGCAGCTGTTTTTGGAGAAGCTGCAGTTCTTAGATGCCTGATTATCCCACACCTGTGAGGATATGAGATTGCTCCCTGAGAACCAAATCATGGTTGAAATTTCTGGTGTCAGAGGGTCTTTTAAAAAATGGGATGGCTTAGCATTTCCTCAGAATGCCGCATTCACGGGAGGGGTCTTCCACCTGACCTGTCAGGAACAATGTGTCTTTCAGGCTGTGGCTGCTGTGAATGGGACGCTCTGAACCTCCTCTCTTTAGGGTTATTATTCCGAAATCCTCATTGTAGGCAATGCCCTCTTGGCAGCTGGACAGTAAAATGCATCTTTCTATCAATTCAGTCTCTTTACTTTTATTTTTTGATAGCTGATTGGCTAAAGAAGTAAAAGCCCAGCAGAGCTACATTTTATCTCGGTGCACCTGCATTATTTATGCTGTCAGAAACTCAAGGCAAGAGGCTGAAA
Source organism: Muntiacus reevesi (assembly GCF_963930625.1). Classification (NCBI taxonomy): domain Eukaryota; kingdom Metazoa; phylum Chordata; class Mammalia; order Artiodactyla; family Cervidae; genus Muntiacus; species Muntiacus reevesi. Next base: position 18,276,038 of record NC_089260.1, on the reverse strand, counting down.
CTGTGATTATTATTAGGCTTGGGAACTGCAAAGACAGGCAAAAGAGACTTTTCTTTTAATGTGGGTGGCAGGGAAATAAAATGACAATCCAGAAAGTACAAATTCTAAGGCTTGAACTCTGAAAAACAATCTGCCAATTAATTGCGAAGAGGATGGCATCTTAATTAAGCACTGCCCAGGCTTCGCAGGGCTTGTCCTCTTGCCACTCCAGCTTGGAGGGAAAGGTTGATTCCTCAGAGCCTCCTTGCAGAGCCTTCCCAGGAGGAAGAACAAGATGCTCCCATCCTGGTTGTTGTTTAGTCACTAAGTCATGTCCGACTCTTTTGCAGCTCCATGGACTGTAGCCCACCAGGCTTCTCTGTCCACGGAATTTTCCAGGCAAGAATACTGGGTTGCCATTTCCTTCTCCAGGGCATCTTCCCAACCCAGGGATTGAACCCGGGTATCCTGCATTGGCAGGAGGATTCTTTACCACTGAACCACTCGGCAAGTTCTTCTATCCTGGTATATGAATGCTGATGAGAAATGCTGTTTGAGCTTGACCAAGGAATTGGAGCTGCTGGCAGTGGGGAGAGAGGCAGGGACATTCTAAGAGCTTCTATGGTTGAATGATGAAAACAGCATCTTCTGATTTTGAAATGGACAGAGACTTTCTGGAGACCAGGCCACGAAGAGACCAGGAATGTGAAGATATAGTTTATCAAATATTTTTCCAAGTGTAGTCACTCGATTATCTTCAAGTCTACATTTTCATGCAGTAAAAACAGGCCAGCAGCTGAAATATGGGCAAGCATGTGGGTTCCTCTGTGTAACGGACAGATTTTTACCCTGAAGCCTAATCCTGAGACTTTTCTGGGGCTCAATCTGGACAAATCCTATCATTAAAGGCATTCTAAAGCTGTCTAGTGTCTGCAGATTAACAGATCTGTTGAAGATGATTGATGATACGTAACTTGGGGGCCATTTGCATAGGGCTTTTTGTGCCAATAGAAGATACATACTCTGTGTAATCACCATGTCTTACCTTCAGAATCAGGAATTAAAAAAAAAAAAAAACCAAAACATAACTTTAAAAACACTTAATCGGTCTTTGTATTAGAGCTCAGATGAACCTAGGATCCAGTCTGCCACCTGATAACGGTTACCTGGTTACATAGGTTTACAAAGTCCCCCATAAGCTGCCCACGACTGGCTCGCTCATCATGTGCCACTTGCTTTTCTTAGTGCTCTGCATCCTGGCCTCTTTTTCAATTCCTGAAACACGCTGTGCACCCTCTCATCTCAGAGGTTTTAAACCCACTTTTTTCTTTGCTCAGTGAACTGACTTGCTCCCAGCTCCTCAGCTGACTCACTCTTTCTTCTGCACTCAAGGGTCACATCTTCCGAGACCTTTTCTGTGGCCTCCCAGACTGTGGACTCCCAGACTGTGACCTCCCAGACTGTGGACTCCCAGACTGTGGCCTCCTCCGTGGCGGGCATGGTACCTCTCCTTCGGTGCTGAAGGTTGTAATTGTTCAATCACTATAAACTCGGTGAGACCAAAGTCCGAGGCTTTCTTATTCATTGCTATTCCCCTGACACACATGGAAAGCACTCGTTGAAGATTATTAGGTGAATAAGTGAGTGAAAGTGAATGAGTGAATGAATGCAGATATCATTGATATCTAGGTCAGATATCAATAAATCTAGATAAAAGTCTCTTCCATTTTGAGGAATCAGTGGCACTAATTCTGTGAAGGACAAAGATGGGCCAATGATGTTTATATTAGAGCTCAGTGGCTTCAAATGATGGAAAATCCACTCAAGCTGGCAAGGCAAAAAGAGAAGTTACTCATTCGCTATTGAGGTGCTCATAGACCCCAAGGAGTCTGGAGGAACTGGAGAGGCCTGTGGAGCTCAGACACTCAGCTGGGGACTCGGGATGTAGGACTCAGACGCCAAGCCCCTCATCCTTGTTTAAAAGGTTCCTCTGTTACTCATTCCCAAGCGAACAGCCTCAATGAGTCAGGAATCTTCATCTTGACTTCATGATTCTCCTCCTTTAGGGAGGGTCGCCTCAATCTCCCCGCCCTCTACCAAATTGCTTCTCTACTCCCATTCCTGTTTAAGTTCTCTTTACTGGCAATTGAGTGTTCCATGGTGAAATTCCTCATAACAAAATTTCTTGGCGAAAAGGCCAATGTCAAATCTTGCTGCTCCGGAAAGTTCTCTGAGTCCCTCCAGCCCTGGCACAAGTTTACCCAGCACTGGGAGCTCTCACTTCTATTTCGTGAGGTTACTGATCTCATGACTGAGCCCCGAGGAAGCCGACAACCTTACGCTACGGGAAAGTCAATCATTGAGCATCTCATTTTACATGTTTAAAAAAAAAAAATCAAGGCCCTAAAAGCTCTGGCAATCAGCTGAACTCTCAGTCTGTCTTGGTCCTGGTGGTCTGGAGCCATATCCCAGGGGTCTCCATGGAGCACCATTTTAGTGATCACGCTGCCTGTTCAGAGAGATCTTGCTTTGGGTTCTCTGGTTGGTATCAATATGAAAAATGTTGTTGCTTTCCACAGATAAGATACAGGAAATTAAAACATCCTCAAGGCAGGTGTAACAGGACAGGCCTCCAGGATCGCTTTGGGTATAAAACACCCCATTCCAATGGGCAGGTCCACACTGCTCTATCTAAATGGATAACCAACAAGGACCTGCTGCATAGCACAGAGATGTCTGCTCAATGTCATGCGGCAGTCTGGAGGGGAGGGGAGTGTGGGGGAGAACGGATACATGTGTATGTATGGCTGAGTCCCTTCACCGTTCACCTGAAACTATCAGAACATTGTTATCAGCTATATCCCAATATGAAATAAAAAGTTTTTATAAAAACCAAAACATCCCATTCCACCCAGCCAGAGAATACACTCTTTCCTGCAATACTGAGTTACATCTTACTCGTAGATGACAGCGAGAGAGCAGTGTGGTCCCTCGGTTTCTTTTCTTGCTCGCTGTTTAGCACATTCTTTGACTTGAACGTCAGCCCAGTCCTTGAAAATATTGTTATTGCAATTGAAGTCCTTTTATAGATGGAAATTCTGGAATCAGAGGACTTGATGGAAGGGCAGTCCTTGGCCTTCTGGAATGTATGATGTGAAGATATTGCCGTAGATTTTCTGGTAGTGCATTTGCTCCCAGCTGGGAAGGACAGTTCCCCCCGCTGAAGCTCTCTAGTACTTTGCTGTGCTTCTCGGGGGATATTTGCTGTCTCCCTTCCTCTGCCCTGCTAGCTGCCTGAGGCTGGGTTCATCTTCATTTCTCCCGCAAAGTCGCACTTGGGAGACGTGCCCAGGACACACCTGTTGCTGCGTTAGTTTACTATTGCTGCCATGGCAAATTATCCCCGTCTTAGTGGCTAAAGCAATACACGTTTATTATCTATCAGTTCTGGAGGCCAGAAACCTAAATGGGTCTCACTAGGCTCTACTCAGTATGTAGGCAGGGCTGTGTCCCCTTTCATAGGCTCTAGGAGTGGATTCACTTCTCTTGGTCCATTCAGGCTGCTATATATAACACAAATACCATAAACCAGCTGGCTAATAAACAACAGAAATGTATTGCTCACAGTTCTGGAGCCTGGAAGTCCAAGATCAGGGTGCTCTCATGATCAGGTGAAGGTCCTTTTCTAGGTCATAGATTTCTCATTGTGTCCTCATGTGGTGGAAGGGCCAAGCAAGCTCTCTGGGGCCTCTTTTATAAGCACTTCATACCATTCATGAGGGCTCCACTCTCAAGACCTAAGCAATCCCCAAAGACCCTACTTCCTAATACTATTACATTAATGGTTAGGTTCTCAACATACAGACTTTAGGAGGATGCAAACGTTCAGGAGTAGCAATTTCCTTTCCTTTCCCAGCTCCTAGAGGAAGACTGATTGATTCATGGCCCTTTGTCCATCTTCAAAGTCAGCAACATCAGGCCAAGAACTTTCCACGTGGCCATCTTTCTACCTTTCTCTTCCACTTTTAAGGACCTTCATAATCACATTGGTGTCACTAGATATTCCAGAATAATCTCCCTATTTTCTTTTTTTTTCTTTTTTTTTATTATTTTTTTATTTTTCAGTGGGTTTTGTCATACATTGATATGAATCAGCCATAGAGTTACACGTATTCCCCATCTCGATCCCCCCTCCCACCTCCCTCTCCACCCAATTCCTCTGGGTCTTCCCAGCCCACCAGGCCCGAACACTTGACTCATGCATCCCACCTGGTGATCTGTTTCACCATAGATAATATACATGCTGTTCTTTCGAAACATCCCACCCTCACATTCTCCCACAGAGTTCAAAAGTCTGTTCTGTACATCTGTGTCTCTTTTTCTGTTTTGCATATAGGGTTATCGTTACCATCTTTCTAAATTCCATATATATGTGTTAGTATACTGTATTAGTCTTTATCTTTCTGGCTTACTTCACTCTATATAATGGGCTCCAGTTTCATCCATCTCATTAGAACTGATTCAAATGAATTCTTTTTAACGGCTGAGTAATATTCCATGGTGTATATGTACCACAGCTTCCTTATCCATTCATCTGCTGATGGGCATCTAGGTTGCTTCCATGTCCTGGCTATTATAAACAGTGCTGCGATGAACATTGGGGTGCACGTGTCTCTTTCAGATCTGAATTCCTCAGTGTGTATGCCCAGAAGTGGTATTGCTGGGTCATATGGCAGTTCTATTTCCAGTTTTTTAAGAAATCTCCACGCTGTTTTCCATAGTGGCTGTACTAGTTTGCATTCCCACCAACAGTGTAAGAGGGTTCCCTTTTCTCCACACCCTCTCCAGCATTTATTGCTTGTAGACTTTTGGATAGCAGCCATCCTGACTGGTGTGTAATGGTACCTCACTGTGGTTTTGATTTGCATTTCTCTGATAATGAGTGATGTTGAGCATCTTTTCATGTGTTTGTTAGCCATCTGTATGTCTTCTTTGGAGAAGTGTCTGTTTAGTTCTTTGGTCCATTTTTTGATTGGGTCATTTATTTTTCTGGAATTGAGCTTCAGGAGTTGCTTGTATATTTTTATAATCTCCCTATTTTAAAGTGAGCTAATAGACAACCTTAATTCACCTCTGACACATAGGATAACAAGTTCACAATTCCCTGGGTTTAAAGCAGGGACACCTCAGGAGCAGGGAAGAAGAGCATTAATCATGTTGCCTAAACATGGTAACTGAACTCAGTAGCCTATTAGAGCAATAGTCAAGAAGATGGCAATCTCCTTTAGACAAATGTCTTTTCGAAAAGTTGTAATAAATTGTTTTTTTGTCTGACTCTTTGTGACCCCATGGACTGTAGTCTGCCAGGCTTCTCTGTCCTCCAGGCAAGAATACTGGAGTGGATAGCCATTCCCTTCTTCAGGGGTTCTTCCTGACCCAGGGATTGAACCTGGGTCTCCTGCATTGCAAGCGGATTCTTTACTGTCTGAACCACCAGGGAAGCTCCCTTTCTATAATTGAATTGCATTTTATATTCACCAGGGAAGGTAGTTATGCTTTAAATGTCCTAGTTAATTATTTTGTACATTAGGATTTATATACATTGATTTTATTAAAGCAAGATTCACATCTTTTGCATTGTTAACACATTTGTTTTCCATAAGTCTATGTGAGGGTTATTGTGGAAGAGTTTTCACATTAATAAAAGAACTAGGAATTTGCCATTTTTGAAGTATGTGATGCAGGCATTTTTAGGGATGGATTTTTTAGAAGAGAAGCTAATAGCAAGTTTAATCCTGTTTTCCCTCTTTTATGTAAAATGAATAACTTAATAGGCTAACTATGATTCTATGCTGTGGTTTTAACTGTCACTAAATGCTATAAAGTGGAAATATAGACTATGAAAATGCAAATTCATTATAAATGCAAATTCATAGTTCTCTTGATGTTAAGAGTTATTGTAATTTACTTACTGAGGAATTCCATGAAAATCAGAAATCACTTCATGTAAGTTTATTCTTTAGACAGCATAAACTTATGGTAAAATGGACCCTAATTAGCACATTTCTTAATTATCCTTCCTAATTGTGAAGTTTAGCTCTCTCTTTAGCTATTTCAGAGGCACTACTAAACTTGAGCATCACTCTTTATCACCACCCTGCAAGGTCATTAGTTATCGCTGTTTCACAGATAATCAAATGAAGACTCAGAAAGGTTAAGTAAGTTGTCCAAAGTCACAGAGATGAAAAGTCATGATTGGGAAGCCCACAATTAAATCTGAGTGTACCTGATTCCAAAATTCAAACACTTTTGATTGCAATGCAGCAGCAATCCTTGATGTTCACATTTTGGACAGAAACTCAGCAAAATGTTTGACTTGTGGTTGCAGATAAATTTCAGGACTGATGCCATATTCTTGTTTATAGGAATTGCATTTCAACACAGCACCACAAGAAAGCATCTAGATTCCTCATGCTTTAGAGTCTATTTCTTTATCTCTTGGCAGTAAGAAGGAATATAATCCTTAATCCTTGATGATTTGTAAAAGTCAGGTTTATTAATGTGCAAGAGTGTCTGACAGCAAAGACAGTTATGGTTCTGAGAGAGAGAGTGTTGATCACTCAGTTGTGTCCGACTCTTTGCGACCCCATGGACTGTGGCCCACCAGGCTCCTCTGTTCATGGGGTTTCCTAGGCAAGAGTACTGGAGTGGGTTGCCATGCCCTTCTCCAGGGGATCTTCTCGACACAGAGAGTGAACCTAGATCTCCTGCATTGCAGGCAGATTCTTTACCATCTGAGCCCCAGGGAAATAGTGCTTTAGGTGCATGTAAATTTTGGTATATTACATTTTTGTTGTTCGGTTCAAAATATTTCTACACTGGAATGTAAATCTTTTTAATTCATGGGTTATTTAGAAATGTATTGCTTGGTTTCCATTTAGAGATTTTCTGTTTGTCTTTTTAATACTGAGTCCTAGCTTTGTTCCCCTGTGTACAAAGAGTATACTCTCTGGTTTTGATAATTTATAATGTGTTGGAAAAAACTTCTGTGGCCATGCACACTAATTAGGATTTTGACCAGAATATAAGAATTTTAGAAAACTTTGATTCTCGTCTTCTCTTACCTTTTGTGCTAATATTGCCCTATATTTTGAATCTATATACATGTTAACCCCTATAATACATTGGGGTTTATAAAGGTAGTATTCATCTAAATTCATATATCTGCCTTTTCTATATCTCTATATTTCCATCTAGGATCATTTTTCTTCTGCTTAAACAATGCTTCAGAAATGTATGTAACCCTATTTAAACAATACCCTCAATTTTTGACTGAAATGTCATATGTCACTTTCATTTAAAATTTTTAATTAAACTTTTATTTTAAGATAAGTGTAGGTTCTCATGCAGTTGTGAGTAACAATACAGAAAGAACCCATATGCTCTCCCTTCACTTTCTCCCTAAAGGTAATATCTTGCAAAGCTGTAGTAGAGTGTTACAACCAGGATATTGACATTAATACAATCCAGATACACAAAGTTTGTCTCTCCAGTTTTGAGAATGCTAGGAGTCCCGTACCACTTGGGAATTATCAAGTAGTTTGAGGGAAAACATAACAGATAATGTGGAGATTGTTGGGCTTACATCAATATATTTTCTTTTTATCTCAGATCTTGGTACTTAAAGATTTTGCTGCCCTTTCTACTCTTTGATGCCTTCCAGTCACTTAAAAAAAAAATCTACCCATTATTATCTCAGTGAGAATATTAGTTTGAACACAAAAAACTCCATTATACTGTGAAACAAAAATTACTGAAGCCTGTGAGACCCAAATATTTGCTTCGGTTAAGACTATAATAAATTGGGTGGTTTTATTAGGATATTTTCAGTATTTTACTTTGCCCATTTTTCTTGATTCAAGTGTTCTGGATTAAGCTTTCTTGGCATCTTACTCCTTGTGTGTGTGCTAGTCACTCAGTCGTGTCCAGCTCTTTGCGACCCTGTGGACTGTAGGCTGCCAGGCTCCTCTGTGCATGGCATTCTCCAGGCAAGAATACTGGAGTGGGTAGCCATTCCCTTCTCCAGGAGATCTTCCCGACCCAGGGATTGAACCTGTGTTTCCTGCATTGCAGGCAGATTCTTTACTGTCTGAACCACCAGGGAAGCCCATACTACTCCTTAGGCCAAAGCTAAATTAAGATAAGTAGAGTTCTCAAGTGCAAAAAAGATCAGCTGGGCTTCCCCCCTCATTAGAAATTAAAAATAAAATAACCCCCAAGTATAAAATAGCCATAAGAAATAATCCAGTGCTTTTCACAAATATATCAAATGTAAACTATCTCCAAAATCTATGGAGCTAGGTTTCCTGGGTGTAAATACTGACTCTGCCATGTACTAGACAGGCAAGTTATTTAACTGCTCTATGCTTAAGTTTCTTTAGTTTTGAAATGTGGAAAAGAATACCTCCTACCTCATAGTTATTATAGTGAATGATTTAATACACCTATAGCACTTAGAAAGATGCTCCAGATATAGTGGGTCCTCAACCGATCAGTTAATGTAAAAGATTACCCAATATCAACAGCAATAGCCATAAAATACATCAGTATATAACTTATGTACACTTATAATAAACATGATTTAGTAGGGATAAGTTTGATTTACCTGACAAATTTACTTAAATTCATTCATTGCTAGAAAATTTTGTGACTACTCAGTATTTTTTCTTCCTTCTTTGGCCTTTTTGGGGGGTTAAAGGGAGGCTCTCCTTTGTTAGCAGAAAGAAAAAAGAACCATTTCTTTCCCTGCGTTTATTTCCCAGTTTACTGGTCTAGCGGGTAGCTCTAGTCTACTAGTCTACGGGTAACTCAGCTGGTAAAGAATCCGCCTGCAATGCAGGAGACCTGGATTTGATCCCTGGGTTGGGGAGATCCCCTGGAGGAGGGCATGACAACCCACTCCAGTATTCTTCCCTGGAGAATTCCCATGGACAGAGGACCCTGGCGGGCTACAGTCCATGTGGTCTCAAAGAGTCCAACATGACTAAGCAGAGGCATCACCAACATTTATTGGGCACGCATTGTGTTCTGGGCCTTGTGCTAACCACAGAGTTGTAGAGATGAGTAACAGTCATCTTTCCTGAAGGTCTTTGTAAACTTATCACAATCAGACAGATAAGTAAGAACTGACATATACCTTGAGCCACTTACCCTGTGGCAGGGTGTCAGAATTTTAGAAAACCTTAACTTTATAATCCTCATAACCACCTTAGGATGTAGGCATTGAGTAACTTGCCCAGATGAGGTTTGAACCCAGTGCTTCTAAAAACTTCTAAAAGTGGGGAGGTCTATGGCCTTCCCACTAATGCTGAGATAGTGACACAGCAACATTTCTACCTAGAAATAAAAGGCTAATTATAGCTGTCTACTCATGGTCTAAACCACCTGTTAATTCAAGTGTGTGAACCCAAGTTAGACTGCTTGTTTAGTGGCATTTACCAGTTATTTCCGGCAAAGTGGTCAAACTAATAATAGGCAACCTTGACATTCATACAGCAAGTGAAAACTATAGTGCAGTACTATTTTGGAAGGGGTATTTTTAAATTCAGTGAATCATTTTCACCTAAAAAGTGAGTTTTTATTTTAAAAAGAAAATGACTCGTATTCTCTTCAACATGGTGGGTTGTGTTAGAGAAGGCCCTCATGTGTATTTCCTATGATATTTCCAACTACATTTGGGTTAATTAGCCAGACTGGTAGCAACCTGGGGTTTCCCAAGTGGTACTAGTGGTAAAAGACCCGCCTGCCAATGCAAGAGACATAAGAATGTAGGTTTGATCCTTGGGTCAGGAAGATCCCCTGGAGAAGAAAATTTACTCCAGTATTCTTGCCTGGGGAATTCAATGGACAGAGGACCCCGGCAGGCTACAGTCCACGGGGTCACAAAGAATCAGACACAACTAAATGAACAATACTTTCACTGAGCGCCAAAGAGATCATTACCACAATTTCAACCCTGCAGAAGATCAGTAACTTCCTTTGTTGGAAGAGGAATCTCTAATTCTAGGTGACCTGCAAATGTAAATCAGTGACAGCAGGTTGGAAGCACGCTACAGAGAAAAGAATTACAACTATCCACTTTTCATTTTGAAGGTCAGTCCACTGATAATTTTAACTTACATTGAGTACCTAAGTCAGTATACAATAAAGTATGCTTAGTCTTAAAAGTGATAGAAAATTCAAAATGAAAAAGTGTGGATATTGGTTAAATCTTCAACTAATTTAAGGCCAGAATTTTAGGAATTTTTAGAACTGGTAACTTCTTGTTTCAGAGGACATCACCTATAGGCAAACTGTGGTACTGCAGTCTCTCTGCATAAAGAGGAAGTGCTGATCAGGCAGCCGTGGATTTAGAGTCAAAGAGATGGTAAAGCAGACAGTTCGGAGCACATGGGTCCCTGGAAGTCCAGAAGGAAATGCTCCCTCTCCTCTCCTCCATCGCTGTGATGTGCATTTCTGACAGAAAACCAGAGCTGTCCACTGGAACAAAGCACAAATCTGTGAATTGTGACTGCGGCCGAAATCTGACATCGGTGCAGCATCCTGAGGCATTGAGATAGACCTTGAATTCAATGAGCCAATGGTCTTTGTGCTAATAGGTAAATTCCTGGCTATCATTATTCTGAAATGAAAGGGGGAGCGTTCCTTATAGCCTTACACTTTAATGTTACTTTTGCAGTGCTACAGCTAATAATAGCATCAGGAAGCTATCTTTTCAAATAAAAATGTATCGTTTCTCCCAGTTGAGGCTGGGACAGAAGTAAAGAAAGAGGGAGATGGGATAGGAGGATTCTATGGTCAGACAATTTGAACATTAGTCTTATTGTTCTAGAAGCAATTCCTGACCCGAACCAAAGAAATTTCATTCTTTTGCAGTGACATAAATATAATCTGCTCAGCTGGCTTAGCTTTCACTTGTATTTTGTAGCACCCCAGACTTTTTATTTTTTTTCCTGTTTAAAGAAGCCAGATTAGACATCCCAATAACTCCAGCGTGGGAAGATCCTTAAGGTTTTGAGAGCAATCTTTTCTCCTCGCCTGTTAATCTCTTTCCCCTTTGAATGTGTATACATTTTCTGAATATATTTTTCAGAAGACCTTCCTCTGGGTTTCATTTCATTTTATTGAATGGACTTCCTGTTAATTAAGAGGGAGAAGGAGCTGGGAAATAAGCCCTTATGTGTGGTATTAGCAGAAAGTGAGTCTGGTCCTAAGGGAAACGAAGCTGAAGTTAGAAAATAGGCAGAGGTGTCCTTTTCTTCTGCTGCCCTAGACTTTCACTGAGGTTTGCGTTTGGGGACATTTACCCATTTTTCTCCATGCTGAGTCCCAAGGGGACGTGGACAAGAGTATTTTGAAGGGGAGAATTTGGCACCTGTATGGTGACCCCTAAAGTAAAAGCCCAAGAAACTTTTCAGTGTCAAGTATTTTAAAGCAGCAGTGCCTTGAAGCTCTTTCAGTTGTTCATTCCTGCATAGACAGTTCACAATATACAGATCCCAAATTCATCTCACCTGATTCCCCCTCCTACTTGATACGAGGCTCATCAGACTCGGATCTGACTCGGGGCCACCACACCCCTTCTTCTCTGTCTTGCCATTACTAGCGTGGTCTCAGTACAAGGATGCGGATTCTTAGATCATTTTAAAAATATCTTTTCTTCCAGCTCCCTTTTGAGCTTCAGTTTTTATTCCATTTACTTACAAACAGATTTAATTAGCTTGGAATACTACTCCCAGAATTTCTCAGTTCTTTCCTTCTGTTCTACAGAGAGGGAGAGAGAGCCACGAGCTTCATGCTGGTTACAGTGGGACCAGAGGGACTTGAGAGGGGCATGCCTTTTCCTGCCAGTAACCGTACGGAGCAGACCTCCGCAGCCCTGAAGAGGAAAGTTGTTGGCCGTTTGCAGTCATCACTTCAAGGGCTGAGGTTGTCGGGGTGCTGTCCGTGATGGGTGGTGGGGTGTGCACACAGACACACACACGCACTCACACACACACACACCCCACAGTGACAGATGACCTATTGAAATAATTTCAGAGCTGTTCTGTGGTTGCTACGACAACCAATGCTGTCTTGGCTTTCATCTGGCCATGTGACAGGGACTTTGACGTCAGCTAGAGGCAGAGCCTGTGGCTGAGTCCACACAGTCAAAGGCCTGCGAGGGGCTGGGTGGGTGCTGGCCGCCGCCGCTGCTCTCCACGCTGCTGCTTCTGCGTCCCAGGGGCTGCGGAGCATGGACTGCTAAATCTTGCACTTCTGCTGTGTGAGGTAATCAGCTTGCTTTATATACAATAGTAAGACGTGTTTATAAATCACAGTGGCTTTCCCCTCTCTCTCACCTCTTACAAGTTTGTCTTCATGAGCAATTATTGTTGTACCCGGAGGCAAAAATGTGAAGCAGCTTCGAGTTGTTCATTTGGGGTGGAATCTCTGGCATTTGGTTAAATTTGGATTCATGTTCTGGGAAGTAGGTTAAAATATAATCGCCTCCCTTGTTCGGCACTTGCTAACGTGACATAGTTTAGAGATACAGACTTTGCAGCTTGAGCCAGATATTCCCCGTTGAATTCCAGGAATCTCTTCTTCAGTATTGTTTCGGGTTTAAAGACGCCAGCACAGCTTGGCAATATGTGGCTAAGTTTGCCTTGATATATATATATATATATATATGTATTTGCTACCATATTCTGAATCAGCCTAAAATAGTTTAGAATTTGGTCTCTGTCTTGTTGTAGCATTCATAAGGAGCAACAATAGGCACAGTGGTAAAGAACGTTATAGTTTGAAACAAAAGTTGGAGGTTTTCTAGTAAATCAAGTATTCTGAAAATAGCAGTGAAAACTGTCAACAGCTTCCTGTTTAGAGAAAAATAATCTGGACTATGCCAAGAAGTTGGGGTGGAACCCCTGACATGTGCGCATGCAGTTGCTTTTTGGTTGTTTGGGCAAATGTGCACATTTGCAGAATCTTCCTCTGAAAATTCAGCTGTGAAAAGGAAAGCGTTGGATGGTCTTCACTAAGGCATCATGTAAGCTCTTTTTGTGTTTCAAAATTGAAATAATTACCTAGAGAAGAAAGCAATAGCCCTAAACTAAATTATCACAAGTAGATCTACCTTAATTCAAACACAGATAAAAATAGTCACTAAAAATTGTTCTAATTCTTGAATGAGTAATTTGATAACTGTGATTAATAAGGCTTTTTACCTCTATTCCTATAACAATATGTACTGCAAATTGGAGGAGGGGGGATTTGCATTGCTGTAGTTCATTTCTTTCCCAGGTTGAGTAATTTTGAATTTTCTGTCATTGCATACAAGTTGGATGATGTTTGTGGCTTGTAATTCAAAGAAAACCTCTGGTATTGAAGTTAATTGAAGCCTAGATTTATAACCAAACTAGCTAAATCTTACCAATGTAACTGGAAAAAAAGAAAATTTTAGAGCAGCACATTTAATATACTTACTGATGAATAGAAAATAATGATTTGACTATTTAAATGAAGAATACATATCTTATAGTATGTAAGCTATATATAAATTTAATGCAAGAATAATATTGTTCTTTTCTGTATTCTTTATTAGTTTCTGAATTCTGATCACCTTTATTTTACTCTTGGAGATGAACACTTTGAACAGTAGCTTCAAAAATAAGTTGTGAATGCACAAATAATTTCTCAATACCTTTCAATGAATGAATATTCATTTGACTTGCTGGCATTTGATATGTCTATTTTTGGCAGAGTCTCCATGGAGGATTTTCCAAAAAATCTAATGTGCTTACACTCCAGGCACAACTACTGAGGCATTATCTCATTGTTTAATTTCTCTCATAATAACTCAGAGGTCATATTCTTAACACTTCTAGAAATATGTTCATTGATTTGCAATACTTCCAGTAAGTATGAATAGGACCAATAGCGAGTAGCACTGTCATTTAAAAACAGTATCTTTGATGGGGGTATTTTGATGTTTGCTTCTTTTACTCAAAATTAGGAATTATCATTATAGTTTTTCCAGGTAGCAATGATTTTCTTGATGCTCTCTATATGCTTTAGAGTTATAAAATAATTGTATTCAATGCCCTAATAAAACAGACTGGATTTTAGCAACACAAAATAAGTAAACAATTCAATGTTGATTGGCAAAATGTCAGTGACAAAGTTTATCATGAGAAGAAAGCAGCCTAAGCTATACTAGCGGAGCTACTTCAGAATCTACAGGTCTTTCCTTATGGCAAAATAAGGGGGAAAAAGGACTGTCATCAGAATCGTCTATTTACAGCATTGAGACTGTGTTGATTTCAAGGTTAAATTTGCTTCAACTTCAAAAGATACTAACAAGAAATGATTTACTCTAGAAACCTGGATGTTGCATATCAATTGCTTTCAGTTTCAGGGACTGTAACCTTTTGGATGCCATAGACCTTTTGTCAGTCTGATGAAGCCTATAGGTTCTTTTTAGAGTGATGTTTTTAAATGCATAATAAGGTATGCAGGATTACAAAGGAAACTACTTTTATTGAAATACATTTGCCAGATTTTTAAAAATTGTGAAATGTGTGTTGTTAATAATTATTATTAAATAAACCAAATTGGCAGCAGTTATAATAACTACCATAATTGTGAAGTAGTAATGAGTGTAAAAGGTATTTCGAGATGGCTACAGTGACTGTAATAGGATGTGAGAATATCTGTGACTTCTCTTGGCAACAAAATCACAGGAAAGGTGGTAGGTGGTTTGTGGCCTACATTTTAATTGAAAGATACTAAATTTCAGTTTGAGGTTAGTGAAACTAAAGATATAATATTTTTCCCATCCGAGTTTTTGGATCCTGCGAAGTCTGTCCACCTCTGAGTTAAATGATATGTAAGCTGGTGATGCTGAAAGGTCTTGGAACCGCACTTGAACAAAACCCACACCACTGTTTCCATATCGGTTCCACCACATCGGATTTTATTCTCTGAGTGTGTGAACTTCTCAGTATTCTCTAATTTCCCTATGAAAGGGATGGTATCCACAGAGTTACCAAACTGTAAATTTCTTTTGTTTTTCTCCTTAATCCTTAAGTAGACTGACCTCCTGCCTGGTTAAATAGGGGTTAAGAGGAAAAACTTACAGTGTTAATACAATTTATACAAATTAAAGCCGTGGACCAAAGAAGTAAGACTATAACTGTTTACAAAGGGACTTTTATCTAGTCAAAGAAACAAGCAGTAGTACTCAGATGAAGAATGCAGGGTGTTATATGAAATCGTTCGCAACTCCAGGAATATTCTAGAAGATAGCTTGTGTGCTCATGACAATTGAAATGAGCATTGGAGAACTTATGTCACTTTTCAGTTTGATGTAAAGCACACAAATGTGTAAATTGATCAATTGTAATACAGATCTCAGTTACTCTGGATAGAGCCTACAGGTTCACCTATCAGAAGTTCTTAGAACAGGACACATTGAAAATGAAATGGGGAATGCTGACACTTCCCAAGTAATCTGAACGCAAAATCTTATTTGATTTATTGGATATTCAAGAATAATATAGGAGATATTAATATTATTGTTTAGAGTGACTTATGTAAGAATTGCCTCATTTCCCATGTCACTCTTAATTTGCAGAAGATACTGCCTAATTTTCCTCCCCAACTAACTAGGTGCCTTTGCAGTTAGCTGGCTGATGTCATCTATTATTGCGTTTCCAACCCTGTGTTTAGTCCCAGCCATCCTTTCTGTTACATCAGCACCATCACCCTGGCCTAAGAAAATTGGAGCTATGACATTATGCACAAGCTGGTGTTTAAACTCAATCCAAATCCCTAACATTTGAAATGGATGCTTAGCAATGTTTCTTCATGTATTCTCAGGGGAATTACAAAAGAGGATTTTCTCAAACATTCCTTATTCTTTGGACTAGGAAAGAACACCTGCTTTGGGGGCTTTGAGTCTCTGTGGCAATTTGATAGAGAAACTTGGAAAAAAGTTGAAAATCCCTGACTCCAGGCTGTCTTGTTTGCTTCTTTCATGGCTGGTGTTTGAAATTTCAAGTTTGGAAAGGAATGTGCCATTATTTTTCATGAACTCAACCATTATTTTAATGGTGCCCTGTGATGGAAATCCAACCAGAAATAGCATTCCAAAATATAGTATTTTTATTGTTTCCAGAAGGGATGCCATGAAAGTTAATGCTCATTAACACATTGATATAAAAATTATATGATAAATATTTAAATTCACTGGAGCCACATACTCTAAACCAAAAGCAGTCTGTGCTTATTATTTCTTTAGGGATTTGGGGGACATATTTTTATAAATGCCTTTAATTAGAGACATAGCATCCCTTTAAAATTTAGTTGTCACTAATGGAAAACATAGTATACTTACATTAAAGTTCAATATTTGATTTTCAAGAAAAGAAACCTGTCTGCAAGATATCCCGGCTGCTGCCTGTCCTAATGGGAGAATCGTCCATATTTTCTGAATTCTGTCCCAATGAGTGTGTGCTTAGTCACTCAGTCCTGTCGAATTCCTTGTGACCCCATAGATTGAGGCCTGCCATGCTCCTCTGTCCATGAGATTTCCCAGGCAAGGATACTGGAGTGGGTTGTCATTTCCTTCTCCAGAACCCAATGAGCACAGGAAAGCCAGACTGCATATTGCTTTTACGCAAAGATGAATTCTTTGAAGGTTTGTCCTAGAATTTTTTTACTTTGATGAGTTTAAACCCCATCCATTAGAGGTAAATGCTGAGAAGAGTGTTGTATTCTTTGGCTCACTGCTCTGCTGACTCCCACGAACTTTTATCTGATTCATACAACTAAAACCACGACGAATTTTGTGACGTTCATATTTACGACATCCTTGGAGATAAATTAAAAAAATAGCATCCCACAGTGGTTATCCGATCCTATGCCTTCCCACATTTTACCATGCATCAGGTTCAGCCTGAGGCAGCATCACTCAATTAGCAAGCATTTTAGTAAGTGGCTACTGAACCCATAGTTCATAGCGGGCATTTTGGGCTTCTCCCTCAATGGTCCTTGAGTAATAGCTGCCACTGGCATGGAGAGCCCAAGTTACTTTATGGGCTTCTGACTATTGCTTGTTTGAGCTTTTTATTCAAGCCTGTAGTCTTTCATGCATTCAATAAGTTTTGAGCACCTGCTGTGTGCCAGGCATTAGACTAGACACTATGAATACTGTGGTGAACAAGACAGACAAGGTCTCCAACGTCATGGAACTTACAGTCTACTTATACAGGGGACCTGCCCAGAGACCTAAGTGTTGACAGCAACCAAGGTTTCTCCTTCACAGCCATGCTGGCCAGTGTAGTCAAAAAGAGAATCTTCTCTGTATGGTAAAAAAAAAAAAAAAAAAAATCAAAAGAAAAGAGACAAGTGAACAACCCAGGAACCACTGGATTTTACACCAGAGTCAAACCTTAGAAGAAGCATTCCTCAGTTGGTGATCACCCAGCCTAATTTGCGGGCACTTGTTCATATCAGTGTCAATGATTCCACATCAGTATGCCCAGACCTATTCCCAAAGGCTACTTGTCCTCCTAGTTGAGAAGATATATGAGATTGGTAGGGACTGACCTCGAGAATAATTTTCCTTTATGCACATACCCTGCATTATGCAAATAGCAAGAGCCATTTCATCTTCTGAAAGGAAATCCTTAAGTTAGTTGTGCTCAAGTGTATCAATCCTGTCTTCCCTGTACTAACCCAGTCAAGATAGGTTCACTGCTCCAATAAATAGCCCCAAATCCCAATGGCATAATGCAGGATTGTTCCTTTTTAAGTCACCAATGAATTAGATTTGGGAGAAGGGCTCCACTCCACACAGTAATCCAGGGATTCAGGCTCCTTCCATCTAGTTAAACTGATCTAGAGGTAAATCCTGTCTCTACCACTTGCAGCTGTCACTTTGGGCAAATTACCAGTCACATTTTCTCACCTGGATAATATAATAGTAATTAGTACCTACCTTATGTGGCTTCCCTGGTGGCTCAGTAAAGAATCTGCCTGCGATGCAGGAGACCCAGGTTTGATCCCTGGGTTAGGAAGATCCCCTGGAGAAGAAAATGGCAACCCACTCCAGGATTCTTGCCTGGAAAATCCCATGGACAGAGGAGCATGGCGGGATACAGCCAATGGGGACGCAAGAGTCAGACATGACCTATCGACTAAACTACCACTTACCTTACAGATTCTGAAGTCAACTTATTTGGCGTGGTAACTGACAAGTATTAGGCAACAACAATGTGAACTGTTATGATTCATTTTCTATCCCTGCCACCACCAGTGTCCCCCCAGGATCCAGGAAGTACCGGTACCAAATCTGGAGAAGATGTATCCTGATGTCATGGTAACAGCTAACACTTAGAAAGGTAGACACTTCTAAGCTCCGGCACCTGAAAAAAATGCACAACATTAGAGTTCTGAGTTGTTTTATTTAGGGCAAAATGAGGACTGCAGCCCAGGAGACAGCACCTCAGCTAGCTCTCAAGAGGTTGGGGTGTGGGTGGGTAGGTCAATATACGTGATTTTGGTGAAAGGAGAGTACATGCAATGAAGTCCATATTTTTCCAGAAGATTTCTGTTAGTCTCATGATGCTTTTTCTAGTCATAAGAACAATTGTCACCAAGAAGGATTTTAGTGCTTTGCGAGATATGAGGAGATACAAGAATTGGGCTCATAAAATCAGCTCCTGAAAATATCTAACTATCTAAAGACCTGTTCTGCCAATTTTCCCCCAAAAGAAAAGAGTGCTTCATCTCTGAAGCACCACCTTGAACTCCTTTCAGGGATATTGAAGGTCAGCAACTGGGGCACCATGTGATTTAAACCTTGTAGAGGCAAATGGAAAGTGCCAATTTGTAGTTGACAACTCTTTTCAAAATAACTATTTTTTCCCTTCACAACATCCTGGTTTTATAAATGAGGAAAACTGAGGGAAGGAGAGCTTGAGCCAGTTGCCCAACATAACACACAGAATATAACAGAGCTTGAGATATTTGGCTCTAGAGTCACTACGCTATATTACCTTTTAAGCTGAAATATATTGTATTTTGGGCTTCCCTGGTGGCTCAGATAGTAAAGAATCTGTCTGCAATGCGGGAGACCCATGTTCAATCCCTGGGTTGGGAAGGTCCCCTGGAGGAGGTCATGGAAGCACACTCCAGTATTCTTGCCTGGAGAATCCCCATGGACAGAGGAGCCCCAACGGGCTACTGTCCCTAGGGTTGCAAAGAGTCAAAGAAGACTGAAGCGACTGAGCATGCACGCAAGCATATTGTATTTTTTCCTAGAAGTAATGTTACATGTTGTGACACATTGTACTCTCTAAAAATGGCCCTGTAATTATATCTACCCCGTCCCCCAAACTTTTCTGGAGTATTGCTACTCTTCCTCAAGAGGTAGAGTCTATTGCCTTCCTCTTGAGCCCACACAGGCTTTGTGATTCGTCCAACCGATACAGCACAGTGGAAACCATGCCAGATGACCTCCAAGGCTGGATTATAAAAAGAATTCAACTTACTTTTTCTCTCAGCTATTCTTTGTTTCTCTTACACATGGCATTTGCCCCTGGAAACGAACCACCATATTGTGAGGAAGCCCAGACCAATTAGAGGGGCCACGTGTAGGTTCCAGCTAATACCTCCAGCTAAGATTTCAGCCAGACAAGGAGCATCAGCAACCAGATGTGTGAGTGGGCAGGCCTTCTAAGGATTCCAGGCCCCAGCCCCGGGTCCCCCTTACCCTTCCTGATGCCAAGTGAACCAGAGACAAACTGTCCCTGCTGAGTTGTGTTGCGTGTTCAGTCTCTCAGTTATATCTGACTCTTTTGAGACCCCATGGACTGTAGACCACCAGCCTCTTCTGTCCATGTAATTTCTCAGGTAAGAATAATGGAGTGAGTTGCCATTTCCTACTCCAGGAGATCTTCCCGATCCAGGGATTGAGCCTGTGTCTCCTGTGTCTTCTCCATCGGTAGACAGATTCTTTACCACTGTGATCCCTGTGGAATCCTGCCCTAAATGACAAATTCATGTGCAAAATAAAAAATTTTTCTTGCTTTAAGTCCATACATTTTAGAATTATTTCTTAGGCAACCAGAGTAACTGGAATGTATGGGGTAATTGGAAATTACTGAAATATCTGTACCTATGTGGACTTTGGGTACATGTAGATTAAATAGATTTGGGGGATGTGGCATAAGTGTCTAACCTAATTAAAATAATTTCTGGAGAAAAATATATTTCAGTTCAGTTCAGTTCAGTCACTCAGTCGTGTTCGACTCATTGTGACCCCATGGACTGTAGCACGCAAGGCTTCTCTGTCCATCACTAATTCCCGGGGCTTACTCAAACTCATGTCAGTGATGCCATCCAACCATCTCATCCTCTGTTGTCCCCTTATCCTCCCACCTTCAATCTTTCCCAAAGGTCTTTTCAAATGAGTCAGTTCTTCGCATCAAGTGGCCAAAGTATTGGAGTTTCATCTTTAGCATCAGTCCTTCCAATGAATATTCAGGGCTGATTTCCTTTAAGATGGACTGGTTGGACCTCCTTGCAGTCCAAGGGACTCTTAAGAGTCTTCTCCAACACCACAGTTCAAAAGCATCAATTCTTTGGCCCTCAACTTCCTTTATAGTCCAACTCTCACATCCATAGATGACTACTGGAAAAACCGTAACTTTGACTAGATGGACCTCTGTTGGCCAGTTAAATTGTAAATGGGCTTTAGGAACATATCCTGTTCACAAATTTGGAAGAGTGACCCTGCATAGTAATGCTACTGCTGGTTCTAGGAGATCTGGGCTCCACTGAGATGGTCTTTATGCATTAGTGGAATCTCCCTTGTTGCCGCCTGCTGGCTGGGCCCATCTCTACAGGAGCGTCTCATGCAGACAGCAGTACTTGAGCCATTTTCCCTTGGTCACTGCCTAGTCTATCTGCTTTTGTCTATTTCTCACACCTACTCTGTCTAATGCACTGCCTACTTTTCTATTGTTAGATCCTGCTGTCTCCTTGACTCTCCTGTTTGGCCTGTTTTCAATGCTTCTAAACCTAGTTTTTCTGCTCTAATGGTTTATAGTAAAGCTAGGGAATTTCTCTTGGCCAGGTAAGATTTAGCTCATTTAGCCGTCTTTTTTTCTCTTGACAAAGCTGCCAAAATGGCAGCCTTCCCACTGGCTTGCAGCTCCATGTGTTCATCAAACTCAGTACTTGAAATCATCAGAAATGTAGTCCTTAGGTCCTGACTCAAAGAAGCAATCTCTGTCTCTTCTACCGCAGAGAAATCATTACCTCTGACTTTCTTCCTGCTTACTTAAACATCACTCATCCTGAGGGTCTTCCCTCTAGAAGGCTAATCGATATGTTCACCTTGATGTATTCATTCAATATATATTCACTCCATATAGTGGCCCCTGTTGTTGAGCACCTAAGTATAAAGATTTCTTTTGTGTTCAAGGTCTTGGTAAGGTTCCTCCAGTTATCTCTCATTTGCTCACCACTAACACCAGGCAGATGTGGTCCAGTCACCTAGACCTTTCAATGACCTGCACACGTCCCACCTCACCCAGGATGTCCCAGCTAAGTAGGATCCTACAAGGGTAACACAGGAGCAGCTAGTCTTTGAAGGGGTTACAGTCCAGCTGGGGAGGCTGGACAGTATACGCAGCTGAGATCTAGAACTATATCTTCCATGTTGGGTACTAATTCTCATAGTGTAGTGCTGGACACATAATAACCACCCATTAAATCTCTGGCAGGTGATTAATGAATAAATTAGCTATAGGTATGTGGCATTGAGATGACTTCGGGGGGGAAGTGAACTTTGAGTTGGGTTTCAAAGGGTATATAATATTTAGGATGACCCAGGAGTGAAAAGATTGCTCATGAATAAGAAACATCATAGATACATTCCTAGTAACTGAAGTAGACACTCACTTATCTGAGATCAAGAAAGTAGCTGGGAAAAGGAAAAATGTACAACCCATAAGGCAGGTCTGTAGAGGACCTAGAGTTTATCAATTTAAAACAAACTGGATTTGATCTGACAAGAAGCTAGTGAAATTTTGGGAGCAGGTAAGTGATACATGTGTCAAGCAATATTATAATAGTTTAATAACCCTGTTTTCCCTTTGCTTTAGACAACTTATTTTGATTATGAATATATGTTAAGTGTTTCCTTTTCCTCCATTTTTCTCATAGAAAAGTTCTAACTTTTTAAATGAAAAAAAAAAAAATAATGTGAGGGATTTCATTGGTGGTCCAGTGGCTAAGACTCTTGCTCCTAATGCAAGGGGCCAGGGTTCAATCCCTAGTGAAGGAACTAGATGTCACATGCCCACAACTAAGACCTAACGCTAACCCAATGCAGTCAATAAATTAAATGTTTTCTTAAAATGTGAATTCTGTTTTGTCCTCAATACTATGTAAATGGCTCTTTTAACTTTAGTTGGGTGATATCTGTCGGGGGGGGGGGGGGCTTTGTTAACTTCATATTTAAAAAAATATATAATCTACTATTTACCAAAGTCACATCTACGTAAAACCCAAACCAAGTGAAAATTCAAACCTTCATAACATTTTCTATAGAAGAAGAGATCTCATTGAAGTCATGTTGAATCATATCTGATTTAAGAAAGAGGGACTTTTTATTGTGATAAAATATACACAATGTAAAATTAGTCATGTTAACCATATTAAGTGTATGATTCAGTGGCATTAAGGACATTCTTGCAACCATTACTAGCATATGTCTCCAGAACTCTTTCCATCTTGCCAAACTGAAACTCTGTGTCCATGAAACACTAACTCTCCTTTCTCACCCACTACTCCCGCCCCCACCTCGGTCCCTGGCAGCCATCACTGTACTTTCTCTTAACAGATACCTTTTAAGGACGTTTAAGACAAACCTACAATTCCTCTTTCTCTTACATGAAGTCTTCACTTAATAAGGTCCTTGTTCAAAGTCCCCAAATAGGTGCTTTCCTGGTAGCTCGGTGGCAAAGAATTCACCTGCCAATGCAGGAGACACGGGTTCGATCCCTGATCCAGGAAGATCCCACGTGCTGCAGACCTAAGCCCGTCCAGCACAACTGCTGAGCCTGCGCTCTAGGCCCGCCGCTGCGCCTGCTGAAGCCCTCGTGCGCTGGAGCCCGTGCTCCACAACACGAGGGGCCGCCGCAGCAGACGCCCGAGCACTGCAGCTGGAGTAGCCTTCGCTCTTCACAACTAGAGAGAAGCCCCTGCAGCAGCAGAGACCCAGCACAGCCAAAAATAAAGAAAGAAAATTATATTTTAAAAAGTCCCCAAATAACTGGAAATTTCTTAGGTTTATACAAGTGGGCAAAGTTTACGCAGAGTTCCATGATGCAGAGATTTCAGACATAAAACAGAGACGATGAGTTGAAACGTGCTCAACTCACCGACTTAAACCATAGTCGATACAATTTTTGTATTATCACTCAGCTTTGCCATCTCCCTTGTCAAAAAGAAAGCCATGGAACCTGAGATGGACAGGGGAGCCTGGTGGGCTGCTGTCCATGGGGTCGCACAGAGTCGGACACGACTGAAGTGACTTAGCATGCATGCATGCATTGGAGAAGGAAATGGCAACCCACTCCAGTGTTCTTGCCTGGAGAACCCCAGGGACAGAAGAGCCTGGTGGGCTGCCGTCTATGGGGTCGCTCAGAGTTGGACACGACTGAAGTGACTTAGCAGCAGCAGCAACAGCAGCAAGATACTCAAATAGTCCTAGATTAGTGTTCTGTTCTAAGAAATGTAAGTATAGAACCAGTACATGTTTATGAGAGAACGTTCAGAAAAATAAAGAATATAAAGAAAATAGAACTAATTTGTAATATTCTACTGCCTAAATAATCACTATTAATATTTTAAAGTTAAAAAGCAGTATATCTCATTTGACTTTATATTTCATCTTACTTGACTTCAATAGAAGGAAAAAAAAAAACAAACTCTGAAATGAACTCAAGCATGTGAACTTCAGTTAACTGTTTCTTTAAAACAGGAATTAATGATTTTTAACTGAATTGAACTGCCAATTAAAAATTGAAATTCAATCAAGCAACAAGAGATTGAGGAATCAATGTTTGTTGAAAACTAATTATTTCTTAATGCGTATGGATTTGGGCTTCCCTGGTGGCTCAGTTGGTCAATAATCCACCTGCAATGCGTGAGACCGGGGTTCAGTCCCTGGATTGGGAAGATCCCCTGGAGGAGGGCGTGGCAGCCCATTCCAGTATTTTTGCCTGGAGAATCCTCACTAAGAGAAGAGCCTGGTGGGCTACGGTCCATGGGGTCACAAAGAGTCAGAGAAGACCGAGAAACTGAGTATAGCACGGCAGCTTAGGTTTATATTTTCAGTTAGTAAAGCTTAGTTAACTATCTTATAAAGATCAGAAAAGGTCAGGAATAATCAAGCAAAAATGCCTTTGGGGAAAATAAAAGGTTTTTAACCAGAAGTCACCTTCTGAAGGGGGAAAAAAATGGAGATAAAAGGGATAATATGTAAGAAAAACAGTCCATAAACTCAAAACCACTTTCAAAAAGAAAAATAGAGTCATACAATAGAGAAGCAGGTATTTTACCCAGTGGCCTGGAACTCACAGAGAATTCAGAGGAATTCACTGTATTTATTGGCTCTGTCCCTTGACCATAAAAGTTTGACTTTTGTTTGCTTCATACATCAATGGTTTTATATTCCATTAATTGTTTAAATGCAAACTATATTTTAGTTTGGTTCACATTTAGACCATAATTGTCTTTTATGTATATTTATCTTTCTAGAGTTTCTAACTATCTTTTTCTCCTCTGGAGAAACTTGAATCTTCAGTACTTATGTGGCATGTCAAGGTTTACTTCTTGATTCTTTTTTTTTTTTTTAATTTTTTATTTTTCAGTGGGTTTTGTCATACATTGATATGAATCAGCCATAGAGTTACACGTATTCCCCATCCCGGTCCCCCATCCCACCTCCCTCTCCACCCGATTCCTCTGGGTCTTCCCAGCGCACCAGGCCCGAGCACTTGACTCATGCATCCCACCTGGGCTGGTGATCTGTTTCACCACAGATAATATACATGCTGTTCTTTCGAAACATCCCACCCGCACCTTCTCCCACAGAGTTCAAAAGTCTGTTCTGTACTTCTGCGTCTCTTCTTCTGCCCTGCATATAGGGCCATCGTTACCATCTTTCTAAATCCCGTATATATGTGTTAGTATACTGTAATGTTCTTTATCTTTCTGGCTTACTTCACTCTGTATAATGGGCTCCAGTTTCATCCATCTCATTAGAACTGATTCAAATGAATTCTTTTTAACGGCTGAGTAATATTCCATGGTGTATATGTACCACAGCTTCCTTATCCATTCATCTGCTGATGGGCATCTAGGTTGCTTCCATGTCCTGGCTATTATAAACAGTGCTGCGATGAACATTGGGGTGCACGTGTCTCTTTCAGGTCTGGATTCCTCAGTGTGTATGCCCAGAAGTGGGATTGCTGGGTCATATGGCAGTTCTATTTCCAGTTTTTTAAGAAATCTCCACACTGTTTTCCATAGTGGCTGTACTAGTTTGCATTCCCACCAACCAAAGAACTAAACAGACATTTCTCCAAAGAAGACATACAGATGGCTAACAAACACATGAAAAGATGCTCAACATCACTCATTATCAGAGAAATGCAAATCAAAACCACAATGAGGTACCATTACACGCCAGTCAGGATGGCTGCTATCCAAAAGTCTACAAGCAATAAATGCTGGAGGGGTGTGGAGAAAAGGGAACCCTCTTACTTCTTGATTCTTAAGCATCCAGTTTGGTCATGATAACCTTTGGCTCTGTTGAAGATGTTCTTCACCAGGCACTCTATTCTATTACTCCAGTTTGGATTAAATATAGGCTGTCTCACTAGGGTCTCTTTTTATCTGAACTGGATTATTTCCATTGTTTCAAGGTTTCCCTATTTCTTGGATTCGTTTTCAATTTTGCTGGAGTATATTTTTTAATTATTTTTTCAAAATGGCAGAAGAAGAGCTAAATCCTTGTAGCTCTTCATTTTGCCTTCATAATTGAAAAATAGAGATAGGATAGGTAAACTTCCAAGGTTAGTCTGCTATTTTTTTTCCATTTATTTTTATTAGTTGGAGGCTAATTACTTTACAATATTGTAGTGGTTTTTGCCATACATTGACATGAATCAGTCATGGATTTACATGTGTTCCTCATCCCGATTCCCCCTCCCACCTCCCTCTCTACCCGACCCCTCTGGGTCTTCCCAGTGCACCAGGCCCAAGCACTTGTCTCATGCATCCAACCTGGGCTGGTGATCTGTTTTACCCTTGATAACATACATGTTTCAATGCTGTTCTCTCGAAACATCCCACCCTCGCCTTCTCCCACAGAGTCCAAAAGTCTGTTCTATACATCTGTGTCTCTTTTTCTGTTTTGCATATAGGGTCATCGTTACCATCTTTCTAAATTCCATCTATATGCATTAGTGTACTGTATTGGTCTTTATCTTTCTGGCTTAACTTCACTCTGTGTAATGGGCTCCAGTTTCATCCATCTCATTAAAGTGAGACTGTATTCCCATTCCGAGTGGTTGTCCCAGTGTGTTAGTCCATGATCAACATGAGGCTGTGGCACACATCTTACTCAGCACAAAGCCATTTCTTTTTCTTTTATGGTCCTGGACAGCACTCCCAACCCTGGTTGACCATATGATCAACATGGATCATTTTTACAAAGAAGTCAGTAGAGTCACAAGAGTCCCACACGGCTGAACGACTAAACCACCACCAAAGAGTAAAAGGATGGATTACATGAGCCAATTCCATCACCAGACCTATACCTGCCTCCAACAGGTACTGCCTCATCCTTCAGGACACCACTCAGGCCCCGCCACCTTCTCTAAGAAGCCTTCTTAAGTTCCCCAGTACTCCTGCATCATACAGACCCCAATTGTACCACTAACCACACATGTGCATGCTAAGTCACTTCAGTCGTGTCCGACTCTTTGTGACCCCGTGGACTGTAGCCCTCCAGGCTCCTCTGTCCATGGAATTCTCCAGGCAAGATTACAGGAGTGGGTAGCTATTCCTTTCTCCAAGAGGATCTTCCCAACCCAGGGATCAAACCTGAGACTCCTGCATTGCAGGAGGATTTTTTAGTGTCTAAGCCACCAAGAAGTCTAAAAGAGTTGTGCATATGTGTTAAATCACTTCAGTTGTGTCAGACTCTTTATGATCTTATGGACTGTAGCCCACAAGGCTCTTCTGTCCACAGGCTTCTCCAGGCAAGAATACTGGAGTGGGTTGCCATGCTTTCCTCCAGGGGGTCTACCTGACCCGGGAATCTAATATGCATCTCTTATGTCTCCTGCATTGGCAGGCATGTTCTTTACCACTAGTGCCACCTGAGAAATCCAACACTAACCTCACCTCTCTACAATTTCCTATTTGTCTCTTCTGCTAAACTCTAAGTTCCCTGAAGGTAACCGAGGTGACATTTCAGGTCTGCATCCTCCCTGTACTCCACAGGGGCTGGCATGCATTAAGTATCCAATACAGGTTGAATAACCAAGTAACTGAGTGCATAAACAAGGGAACGAGCAAGCTTGATGTTGACCTTGGAAACAGGCATGTCATCTTTCCTTGCTGAAAATGAGACCACTGACCTGCTCATTCGGCAGGAGAAGCTCTGGAAGGTTGTTTCAGACAGAAAGAGCAGTATGGGGGAAAGGCTTGAAGGCAAGCTGGGACATGGCTTTTGGGGGGAATGATGGAGGTTGTTCCCAGAGGGCTGTAGATGTTAGGTTCATCCACATTCAATCTCTTATCTCTCCCGTGTCCTTTTGTTCTGATTACAGTCTGATTCCAGGGTTCTTCAACTTTTGCCAGTTCAGTGAGTACAGGTCTCATGAAAACTGTTGTGTTTTAGCAGAAATACTGATGTCTCAGTTCCTTAGGTGTCAATAAAGGCTACTTCCTGGTGCTTCACAGTGATGACTTAGAAACTGCACCAATGGGGTCTTCCCTCATTTACACTAAAGGATCTGCTTACATTTGTGTTAAGTATCATGAATTGTATGGAGCCTTCACTTCACCGGAACAAAATGAAACCCCAGGTGGCTTATAATGAAGCTTTCCCATCATCCTCAGACTCTTGAAGTCTGCTGGAAACTGGTGCAGCACAGAACTGAAGTTACAGATCTCTGCCGCTTCCGTGATTTCCTGGCAGAACTTCCTTGCTCTAATGCCTCTGACTCCAGTCGCCACCTAAAAGTCCTCCCCAGAGGTCTGAGGGCCTCACCTCCTACGTCTGGTACTTAATTAAAAACTACTGGTTGTCAGAAGCAACTAGGCTCTCAATTCCTGCTTAGTTAACGTGAGCCTTTCAGTTTAGAGATGTATTATTCTACCCACATAGCAGGTGCTCCTTAAATATTTGTCAACGGGGAGAAAGAATGAATGAAACAGTCGAGGAGAGATGGGGTTTGCCTTTTATGAAATTAGAGTGAAGGAGCACATTTGCTGGAAACCGCCCCCGGTAAGTGATGGGGTCTGCTTTTGGTTGCAGGCCACTCATTCTTTCCATTTCAGCCATCATGTATTGTGTACACCATCCATCTCTCATCTTGGGAGATAATTCGTTCCAGGATTTAGAATGTCACCGAAGACATCTCAGCAGGGACCTTTTGTTTGTCCATAACACAGGATCATCTAGGGGATGTGCTGTTCCCCGTGGCAGAGACCCTGACTCAAAGGCCAATCTACCACACACCTGCTTCTCAGCGTCAAAAGGAGTGAAGCAAGTCAGAAAGGCGTTTGGGTTTGTTGTTAAGAGTGAAGCTGGGCAGCCCCTCGGCGGTCCAGGGTTGGACGTGAAGTGCATAGAGCAGGATGTTCCCAGTGGTCTGACTCAGGAGCTGTCTTGGCAGTCATCACTGAAATGCCAGGCCGAGCTCATAGGAAAAGGAGGTCTGGGGAATGCTAACAGTGTAAGGTGATTGGCAAAAAGGGACACATTTTTGGCAGCCCTTGCCGTAGTGAGGGCTGGAAACATCAGGAGAGAAGTGACTGCCTGAAGATCACACAGAAAGCGCAGCTCAAGTCTTCTCACTATTCAAAGTTCCAGCTGGATCTGAGCTGCTGGGCCAGTGGAGAGGAATAGCAGCCCAAACCGACCTCCAAGGGCACTCAGCTAGCATCATCCCAGGAGCCTGAGGGGAGAGACATAAGGTCTAAACACAAATTCCGGCCTCTGGGGGTAGAATCACAGGTGCAGATACTGAGACTGAACTCAGAACTTGGGAATTTAGAGGGCTGGGGTTTAGGGTCTTCCTCTTTACACAACTTTCTAGGTGATTCTTAATGCACACCAGCTAAACCGTGAGAGCTACCTGTACTTCCTAATCCTCTCATTCTCCAGGAATCTCTTGGAGACTGCCCAACATCAGAAACTGCAGCCACATATGTGGCTGGTCAGTACATAACTTGAAGAGGCAAGTTCTGTGTCCTGTGTTTAACAAGTGATTCTAGAACATAAGAACCACTTCAGACCTTGAAGACAAGTCTTACTTTTAGGAGTTAGTAAGTTGTGAAGTCATAATCTGCACCCTCAATGCAGTAGGACCACCTAGTATCACTGAAGACTCCTTTTGTGACTGCATGCCATTGGTCACAAAGAGATCTGATGCAAATAGGAAGTCACAGCCCAGGGATGACTACCACAGCTGGAAAACAACGCCAGATTGCCGATTTGTGAGGAGCAACCTAAGAGTGTGACTGATTCACAAACTTTACAAGAGACCCTGCAGAAATTTAGCAAATAAAAATACAAGTGTGTGTGTTCAGGCGTGTCTCACGCTTTGCGACCCTATGGACTGTAGCCCTCCAGGCTCCTCTGTCCATGGGATTCTCAAGGCAAGAATACTGGAGTGAGTTGCCGTTTCCTCCTCCAGGGGATCTTCCCGATCCAGGGATCAAACCCACGTCTCTTATGTCTCCTAAATTGGCAGGAGACTTTGCCACAAGTGCCACCTGGGGAGCCTTATTTGGGACAAACTTGTGCTAAAACACTATTGGTTGTTTATACAAAATTCAGATTTGACTAAGCATCTTATACTTTAGCTATCAGTCCTACCTCTAAGCTTATTTAGGGATACTTCTTAAAAGATCACGGCTAGCAGTGGTCACCATAAGTAGTTATGGGTAGTTGGTCACCATAAGTTGATGAGTCGAGGGGCAGGGAGCTTGCTGTATTATTTTCACCTTCCTTAGCAAGCCTCGAATAACACTCAGCTTATAATAGACACATGGCAAGGGGTGGTGTCAGTGTTAAATGATTCTTGTTCAGTGGAGGCTAACCTCGGTGTTGTAGGAGGGGAGAGCCTGCCTAGTAGGATTGGCATGCCATGGTAGAACTCCTCACAGTGGTGACTGCCTCTACCCACTGACCAAGCTCTCCATCACTCCATCCCTTATGAGACAAGCTGGTGATTGGAAAAGGCTGAACACTATATGTATAAATAGGTCTTTTTCCTCTCACAGCTCTTTGTAGCTTCATGGCAATAAGATTCACTTTAAATATCATGAGTTACCGTAAAGGTTTTGTAAATTAAAGCACATTTCCCCACTGGTTAACATGGTCATTTCAGAGTTATATCTCCATTTTGAATTGATTTTTTTTTCTTCCAAGCCTAATAATTTAATGAATTATGCACAAGGCAGATTTCCTAGTGCAAGAAAGCTTTCTAAAGTGGAAGAACACTTTGGTTATTTCTTTCATTGTAGATCCACTTTCTCTAAGTTGAGGAAACAGTTTGTCAGCAGGACAGAATTGGCTTTGTGGGACTGTGCCGAAGAAGCTTCAAGATGTTAGGTTCTTTACTTTTGATTTATTGTCAAATTGCTATCCAGAGGGAAGATGTTACTGGGAGAAAGAAAAGCAACCGTCAGCGAGCCCATGCTACCTGCTTCATTGCACTTCACTCTGGTTTCTTATTTATAATTATTGGGCTGTCTTGACAATATTTAAGGGGCAAATCACTGAGATCCCTTGCTTGTCGCAAAAGCATTTTAACTTTGCCTAAGTCATACCTCATGGCCGCCTGAGTTAGTCATTTCTCATTATTCATCTTTGAGGCAAGTTAGCGTTAACCCCTCATTACTGGATCAGAAAACCAAACCCTAAAGAAGTTGATTCTGGCCCAGGAACACGTGGTAATCAGCATCAGGCCCGTGATTCTAAAAACCTCTTCCCTCCTCTGAGAAAACACATTTGTCATCTTTCACCAGCCTCCGTGGGAGGTACAAAGACCAAAATTTAGACACAGTGTTTCTGTTTACATGGCTGGTTCCATATTTAAAATAGGAGTATTCAACTCCTGTCTGTTATAAAATCACCCAGAGCTTTTTAAGAACATGCCAGGGCTAGGGTTCCACTCCTGGAGATTTTGAGTCATTTGGTTTGTGGTGTGACCTAGACATAAGTTTTTTGTCAGATAGATAATTAGATAAATAGATGAAAAGTTTCCACGATGCTCCTGTGCAGGGCGGGTTGAGAATGCTGGTCCAAGCAAAGTGAGCTAAGTTCCACACCTGACTCCACAGTCTCCCCGTGTAGGTCTCCACCATCTTACCATTAAAGTCTACATGTAGCCTGGGTTAAAGCATGTTGTCAGCAGAAAAGAAACATTAGCACAGGGTCAACTCCAGTAGAAATGCATGGCTCTGACAGAAGGACGGGGAGAGGAGAACAAAGCCAGGGTACGGAGTGCTGACCAGACTGGTGAGGGAGGGGTCATGCTGGACACCGAGGGCTTCTCCAGGATCCCGACCCCAGGATCCTGACCCCATAGGAATGCCATGCTCCTGAGCAGTGGTTCTGGAAGATGAACAGGTATGTTTGTAAGAGGTAAGGATCAAGGGAGGTTTGTTGGCTCAGCATGTTCTCTGAGGGCTGACTCTTGTTGTTTATTCACTCAGTTGTGACCAACTCTTTGCGACCCCATGGACTGCAGCACGCCAGGCCTCTCTGTCCTTCACCATCTCCTGGAGCTTGCTCAAACTCATGTCCTTTGATTCAGTAATGCCATCCAACCATCTCATCCTCTTTGTCCTCCTGCCTTCAATCTTTCCCAGCTTCAGGGTCTTTTCCAATGAGTTGGCTCTTCGCATCAAGTGGCCAAAGTATTGGAGCTTCAGCTTCAGCATCAGTCCTGCCAATGAATATTCAGGGTTGATTTCCTTTGGGATTGACTGGTTTGATCTCCTTGCCGTCCAAGGGACTCTCAAGAGTCTTCTCCAGTACCACAGTTCAAAAGCATCAATTCTTTGGCATGCAGCCTTCTTTATGGTCCAATTCTCACATCCATACATGATTATGGGAAAAATCACGGCTTTGACTGTGTAGGTTCAAATCCTGGCTCTGATACTTTAGCTCTGTGATGTGGGAAAGTTACTACCTCTCAAAGGATCAGTTTCCTAATTTAGAAAACAGAGGTAGAAATTGCAACTACCTCATCATTTGTTGGGGTAATGAAATGAGATAATTTGTGATATAGTCATCTGAGGCCCCTAGCTTTTCAAGGGTCAGTGGATCACTGTTAAGTTCTCTTGGTTTAAATGGAGATGGACCATTACCCTCTCCTTCAAGGTAACTGATTCTCACAAGGCAATGCAAGGTTAGATTTACGGTTGTGCCTTAATATGTTGACTCTGAAGTGACAGTAGACAAGACCTAACAAGGGAAGCCCTTGCCTCAGAGTTGTCGGGTCAGGCAATATCCTTGGGCTAAAGAAGAGGACTTCCCTGGTGGCTCAGACAGTAAAGAATCAACCTGCAATGCAGGAGACCTGGGTTCGATCTCTGGGTCGGGAAGATCCCCTGGAGAAGGAAATGGCAACCCACCCCAACGTCCTTGCGTGGAGAATTCCATGAACAGAGGAGACCGGTGGGCTGCAGTCCATGGGGTCACAAAGAGTCAGATGTGACTGAGTGACTAACACACACAAAGAATTAGAACAGGTACCAGGAAGCTGAATAGGATTGTGATGGGACTCAGCTCAAAGGGCACAGAGAGTTTCAAGTCAGAGGTTACAGAGGCTGTGAGGTCAAGAAAATACTTGACCTGGAAACTAGGGAAGGTGCCCAAGGCTGAAGGAAGCCATCTCTGGAATAGCCTTCCAGAGTTCACTGTTGGGAACCAGCAGGAACTTGTTCTCTGCCTGCCTTAAGAGTTGTTTAAGCCTAGGAGGTCCCAGAAGTGAGTATCTTCACGGGTCATATGGACAAGTATGGGTGCAACTGGGAAAATATGTTTTCTAAGTCAGAACCTGCTGACTCCTTTCTAAGACTGTGAGCATGTCCCACAGCGGGACGTGCAGAAGGTTGGTTCCAGGGCTGTCCCATGGTAGACAGACTTGCTGGGTAAGTGAAAGTTGGTATGCTTCTTGATTGGAGAACTTTATTTTTAATTTGCTTGTGTATTTCTAAGAGAAAATACAGTAAGATTGGTTTCCCAAACTGGTTTTGTCATGGACCCCTTTCTCCTTGGGAAGCAGTCCCAGCTCCTGTGGCTCTTTGCCTGCTTTACTCCTGGAGCTTCTGTCATGAACCCTGTCCTCACTTCTCAGGGGTGTGCAGAACCCTCTGTGGCACATGGCCTCATTCCCAGGCCCCTACTGCCCAGGTAGGGCATAAGATGAGGCTATAAAGTGTATGAAGGCAGGGCCCCTGCTTTTCCACTCTCTGGCACACAGTGGGGCCCCAAACACTGTCTGTTTGTGAGTGACTATTCTACGAGTGAATGCACGAATCTAGTTATGCCAAACTGCACAGATAGCACCTTGGATGTTCAGAATTAAATATTCAACTGACACAAAGTGATTGCTGAGGTGATTTCTGTGTAGGAGTAAGAATCAGGAGATGTGAGTGCTTGTCCTAACTTGGTACTTTTTTTTTTCACCTATCCAAACTTGTAATAATCCTGCCCATCGTACTTCAAAACAGTCATGGAAATAGTCTGCAAAAATTAAACTCTCCACAAATACAAAATACATTCTTAATATTTTCCTTTGGAATTAGTCTCAGCTATTTTAGTATGCATTTCTTTGGCTGCAGCAGGTTTTTGTTGCAGCGCACAGGGTCGAGTTCCCTGACCAGGGATCAGACCCAGGCCCCCTGCACTGGGAGTGTGGAGTCTTAGCCACTGGACCCCAGGGAAGTCTCAGTTCCAGCTCTTAAAGGTCTGCTGGGCCCTTCAGTGGGGCTTCCTGGTGGTTCAGTGGTCTACCTGCCAACACAGGAGACTTAAGACATGGGTTCAATCCCCGGATCAGGAAGATTCCCTGGAGGAGGGCATGGCAACCCACTCCAGCATTCTTGCCTGGAGAATCCCATGGTCAGAGGAGCCTGGTGAGCAACAGTCCACGGGGTCACAAAGAGTCGGACGCGCCTGAAGCACCTGAGCACGCACATAGGCCCTTCAGTGTCTAGTCTCATCCTTTTGGAAGATGCAGGCATATGGCAGCAAAGGCTGCCCCCAAGTATGTTTTGTAACCACAGGCTTTGCAAGCTTAAAGGGAAAAGGGGGATGGAACAAGAATGGGCTATTCTTTTTTTCCAGCTCTTCTATAGTGGGTAGTGTTTATTTTAAGCAGTTTCCCAAATCAGTTGTGTTTCTTTTATGCTGCTGCACCCGGGGAATGATGCATTTTTATGAAACTTTTCACCTGCCCCGACCCACCCCCTACCCTGAACTTGCTTATCCGGAGGTGCCATGATGCTCTCATGGTTCCTGCAAAAACTCTACAGAGGCCACATCAGGTGGAGCCAAATGAAAGCACCACCAGGAAGAGAGTAGGGGCTTGTTATTGCTTGTGCATCTCGTCCATCTGCACCTATCCTACAGCACTTCGTTTTTATTTTTATATTTTGGAAAGGCTGCATAGAAGGAAAGCAAGCTACTTTGATGGGGGAGGAATTGGGACTTAGATCAGACCCGCAACTGCAGTGACTAAGAAAAAGAGCTCATTTGTCCAAACTCTGCATTGTAAGTTACATTTGATTGGGAGGGTTAAATTTAAATGTCATGACTTCACATAATGTATGAACACATAGTGACCTTATTTTCTTAACCCTGAGTCATAGAACAGTCTAAAGATTTTATCTATTTCTTAAGCATTTACGTGAACAGTCTCCAACCAGCATGAGGATTAAACCACATGTAGATTTCAACAAATTTCTGTGTTGGAAATGAAATTATTTGAAGCCAGGTCCTTGGGAAATCTGGACTGTGGCCATGTCTGCCCTGTGTCCTGGGAGAGAAAAAGAGACTTGGAAGATCGTGCTGTTTGCCAAGTGGGTCAAGAGGACCCTCTGTCCCAGATGACAGCTGGCACACACAGACATGCTGCTCTCTCTAACTTTATTTTTTCTTGGTAAAGAAATAGCAACTATATTTGCCAGCCTACTTCTCTTCAGGAAGGTAGCAAAGCATTTGCATAGTGATTCTGGCATTTTTAATCATTTCTTCAGTGTAAATGGTTACTCTCAGAGAGTCAGAAAGAGCCTGTTTATAGGAGGCCATAGGTAATGGGGAAAATCCAGGAAACAAATAATAGTCATGACAAATTTTTTATGCATATAACACCAGCTCTAGATGGGATTTCTTAAAGGGAGTTAGTCTAGTATGCTGTGCATGCTCAGCTGTTTGGAGCAGTCTGTGGGAGAAATGAATAATACAGGAGAATCAATGAATGAGTTCTTTTGACTCTTCCAAAGCAGTCTGGTACCTGCACAGAAACATCAGTGCTTGTGGCGTCCGGTTGGAGAGCACATGGCTACACAGTTGGCTTCCCAAACCCAAAGCTTTCTCTCTGAAACATCTGGTCACAAGGGATGCCTCTCTGGGACCTGCTGTCTCCTGGCTTATTCAAATAACGATGACGTTAGCAACCTTCCAGGGCTCCAGGACGCTTCTTCACGCTCGGTGACAAGGACAACAGAAGCCTCATCAATCGGCCAGTGACCTTCCCTCCTGTTGCTTGGATTCTGTTCCCGGGCCTCTGGCTCTTCATCCGTGCCTGTCTGCCCTCCTTTCAGCCCAGCTGGCCCGCATTACCCTGGGTCCTGTGAGTGAGTGTACGTGGCTCAGCCTTGGTTAATTAAGTTATCTGATTTTTTTTTTTCTTTTTCTTTCTCCTGGGTGGCTAATTTTGTTTGAGATTTCACAGTGCTTCTAAATTTGTATATGTAAACCAACAAGGACATGCCTTTCTTCAGGTCATGTTTTAGAATCAAAATTAGGAAGAGTTTTCTAACCTTTGTACAATTGAGCCGAGGGAAGTCGCTGTTGGAGGTGGGTGTTGAAGATGTTCGCAAGTGTCTCTGCAGAAGAGAGAATCCGCATTCCCTTCCTGTCATGCCTGCCTGTTTCAGATTTGACATGCTGAGGGTCAGCGAGCGAACGTGTGTCAGTCAGAGGAGAGCATGTCTAGGTCATTTTCCAAGGGAAAGCAAAATGGCCTTCCTCTTTTAGGTTTTGGAAATCTCTAGAGGGAATTCAATGCAATGTTCACTTCAAAGCTCCCAGATTCGATATTAGAATTCACTTTCTCTATGTAAAGGGAGAATCAGATCAATCAGAGCATCATTAATGAAGTGTTTGAAATATCAGGAAACATTAACCTTAGGAACTTAGATGAATGGCGTGTAGGACTTTACATTTTATAGAACGTCTCTTCAATATGCCACAAATTCACCACTATTTTTGAATGGAAACAAGAATAGGACAATATTTGTTACGACATACTTGAGATGTGGACACTGTATTAGTGTCCTATTGCTGCTATAACAAGTCACCACAAATTTGAGTGCCTGAAACAACAAATTTGTTATCATACAGTTCTGGAAATCAGAAGTCTAAAGTCAGCCAGCAAGGAAGAGTTCCCTTATGGAGACTTTGGGGGAGAACCTATTTCCTCACATTTTCTTCTTTTTAAAAAAATTTTTGGCCATACCACCTGGCATGTGGGATCCTAGTTCCCTGACCAGGGATCAAACTGATGTCCCCTGTATTGGAAGCACTGAGTCTTCACCACTGGGTCATCTCACATTTTCTAGCTCCCAGAGGTTACCCACATCACTCCATCAGTCCTGCCTCCCTCTTGTGATGGGACTGGGCCCACCTGGATCATTCAGGATAACCTTCCCATCTCAAGATCCTTAAATTTTGTCATATCTGCAATGTCTCATTTGCCATGTAAGGTGACATACCGCACGTTTCAGGGATCAGGATGTGGACACCTTTGGGGGCTGTTATTCTGCCTTGTCATTTGTTGTTTAGTCATTCAGTCGTGTCCAACTCTTGAGACCCCGGGACTGTAGCCCACCAGGCACCTCTGTCTGTGGGACTTTTCAGCCAAGAATACTGGAATGGGTTGCCATTTCCTCCTCTAGGGGATTTTCCCAGCCAGGGGTTGAACCCATGTCTCCTGCATTGCAGGTGGATTCTTTACACACTGAGCCACATAAATGATTCCCAACTCTAATTACATGAGAATAGATGGTTTGATGTGAAGTTATCCTCACTGAAATCCCTCAGGCTGTTGCCTGAATGCAGAAGAAAGATACCCAGAAGGATGCCGGACTCCATGCTCCTGATTCAACAGGCCTTCCTCTTGAAGGAGGAGGGCACCGCCTTTCCCGCAAGTCCCAACAGGACTTAGGAGGATTCCTGTTTCTTCTGGAATCCACGAGCTCTCCTTTTGCTGCAGTAGTTTCTGTGTCTCTAGAGCACCAACGTCACTTGTCCCCTGCACGCGGTGACACTCCCGCTCACATGCAGAAACTGTCAAGACGCCACCTCCTTCAGCTGTCTCTGAGCTGGTGACCTCCTGCTTGTCCTCAGAGAAACACTTTTAAAAAAGGATCATTGTCAGTCCTAAGGTAGAGCCCCAAAGTGAGCAGGGATCCTTGGACTAGTGAACTTTCTAGGGGAGCTTCTTGTCCTCTGAAATTCCAAGGCTACTCACTGTGTCTACAGCGAGAATACCATGGAGCTGGCCTCATCAGGGCAAACTTTCTGAAGCCTCTAGCACTTGGCTTGAAACAAGGAACAAGCAGACTCTGTCTCCCTCCCGTGAGGATGGAGAATACTGCTGTCTTGAAGAACCCGCTGCCAAAGTCAAAGAACCCTTTTAAGTCAGATTCTTGGCAAGATAAAGGAACACCTCGCTTTATAACAGGAGAGGACTTTTTATAACAGGAGAGTCTGGGGTCAGACTCACACATGAGCAGAGGTTCTGCACTCACTGTTCAAAACCATGCAGATATTGGGGGGCAGGTGTCTCACCCGCGGCACCTTCACTCCCAACATTTTTAATTGTTGGCATGATTGGTGCAGCTTACCATCTTCCCCAAGAGGTATAGAGTCATACCCGAAGCTTCCGCAAAGTCGTAGTGGCTGTCTACTGCTGTAACTCAGGTGTACCACATGGTAGTTATTCTGCCTACCACAGATAATTTATCCTTTCTGATCGGTTTTCTCACTGATCCTCCAACAAAACTGCAGAAGTTCAGCTTAGCTTGTTCTTTTAGTCTCTTAGGTCGCATCCGACTCTTTTGCAACTCTATGGATTGCAACCTGCCAGGTCCCTCTTTCCCTGGGATTCTCCGGGCAAGAATACTGGAGCAGGTTGCCATTTTCTTCTCCAAAGCTTAGCTAAGGTCTGCAGATGCGGACTGGGAATTTGACTGTGCCATCCTGCTGCAGAGCTTCCTACCAGGAAGGCCTGCTGGTGCTTAGGAATCTGCTGTGTCCGAGGGAAACTCCCAATGGGTACCAAGCTGATTTTTTTTTTTTTTCCGTTTTCACCAAAGTCTTCCAAGCGTAACATGTAGTTCACTACACAGAACCAAAAACTGTTGTGGTCGCTTTTAGCAGTGCCAGGACTGTGGAATAAAGCAATTCAAATACCAAACCTGTTCCTTACTAAGTGTGTAATGTTGCACAAACATCTTATTTTAATGAACCTTAATTTCTGTACTGAAAGAGATGACTTCTAGAACTGTTGTGATATAATGAAAATAAAATGCGCAGGTGTGCACATGCATGGCATATAGTTGTTTCCCCAGGAGTGGTGGCCGTAGTAGGACCTCACACCAGGCCTGTGCTCGCTCGGACCCCAGAGGTAAAGAATGGACACAGCCAGGCAGGGAGCTCTGGAGAAGAGAGAGCTGCACGTCCAGCCTGAGACCACAGTCATTCCTGTGTTAATAAATGAGGCAGACTACCAGCATCCTCAAGGGAAATGGAATTCTGTACATCCATTGATGGGATTTGCACCATTTGCAGATGCAAAGTCTTAGAGCTTCGTAATAAGACCCAGAATGGGAAGGCAGACCCCAGCAAAGAATGGCACAGATCATGACCTTCTCAGTATCATAGAAAAGGAGGACTGGGATTTAAGAGAAATGCAGTTTCCTTGGTCATGCTGGTTAGGACTGACACCTGATCCTTCATAATATTTGCGGCTGTATAAATCATCGTTTGCTAGCTGACTGACTCTTAAGTAATGGATAATGCCATCTTATCCCAGAGTGTGGCTTCAGCTTTATTCTCAATAATCCACTTGATTGTCATACTAAATCCTGATTTTAGAAACCTTCTCTAGATGCTGTCATATATGTGAATTTGGTCCAAGTGCATTCTATCTAGAAAAAGCACTAATATTTATTGGATATTTACTCTATGCCAGTCATTTTAAGTGCCAACCACCTAGAATATATTTTACTATTCACTCCTTGCAATAACTCTATTATAATTCTAGTCAGTTTTACAGATAACAAAGCAGACTTCTAAAATCTGAGTAGCTTGCTACACTTATACCCAGATGTTTCTGTCTCCAAGCCTGGATTCTGGAATTTAAAGGGAGAAAAACCAAGTGATAATAAAATAATATCAAGAACAAAAAGT
Organism: Muntiacus reevesi; assembly: GCF_963930625.1. Lineage (NCBI taxonomy): Eukaryota > Metazoa > Chordata > Mammalia > Artiodactyla > Cervidae > Muntiacus > Muntiacus reevesi. The sequence continues at coordinate 18,235,984 of NC_089260.1, read as the reverse complement.
ATTTCTAAAATGGAAAAATGTCCATAAATGGAAAAAAGTGAGTTGCCGAATTATAGGTAGATCATTAGATTTTTGTAAACTACATAGGAAAAAATATATATATAGCTACATAGGAATCTATATAGTTATATAAGTATGTTATACTTTATGTTATATGTAGCTCTCTGCATATGTATATATATACATATTTTTAAGTTTTTTGGAAACTGATGAAATTTATGATTCCTTTTGCTTTAAAGTATATATACATATATGCACACAAAATTTCACACACAGTTTCAAGAAGTTTAGGTTAAGGATCTCTAAAATATATATATATTAAATATATATTTGGGCTTCCCTGGTGACTCAGATGGTAAAGAATCCACCTGAAATCCAGGGGACCCAGGTTCAATCCCTGGGTCAGGAAGATCCCCTCGAGGAGGGAATGGCTACCCACTCTAGTATTCTTGCCTGGAGAATCCTATGGACAGAGGAGCCTGGCAGGCTACAGTCCATGGGGTCTTAAAGAGTCAGACATGACTGAGGTCATTTTACTTCATATATGTGTGTGTATATATATGTATGTATGTGTATATGTATATATATATATATATATATATATATATATATATATATATATATATATAGTATATTTTAAAAATATGGAAGGATATACACCAAAGTGTTAACCATTCTCTGACAGATGGGATGGTAAGATACGTTTCATGTTATCCTTTATGATTTTCTGTTTAGGTTGAATTTGTTTTCAGTGACTATGCATTATTTCTATAATCAAGAAAAAAAATTAAGATTATAAATGAAGTTGAACTGTTTCCAATTTGAAATGGAATTTACTATTTGTTTCTCTCTTGATGACCAGGCTTTTAATGTTTTCCCATGTCATAACCCAGAGATGATTGATAGACCTCTGAAAAAATTCAAAGAATGCCTTTGTGAAAGCACTCAGTATGGGCTATTTTGTCCAAAAAGAAACTTTTTGTAGAAGTTACGAATGACTAAAAATAAAGAGCTGTGAGAAGAGGAGCCATAAAGAGCATTTCTGACAGAGTTATTCACGCTCTCCACTGTGAATGAGGGAGACCTGTGCGTGAGTCATAGGTGGGGTGCTTTATGTGAGAACTCACTGGATCTTTAGGACTAGTGATGTGTGCTCTGTGAGACCTGGACAGTAAGTGAGGATAATGCTACCTTGCAGAGAAGCGGAGCGAAGGATACTGTAGGAGAGATCTGTATGCTAAGCAAATTATCCTTCAGCATCGTTTGAAATGACCTCTTAATCTGTATTTCAAGTCAGTCTGGCACTAATTGAAATGGCTGTTTCCAGGGCGCCCTGTGCTTAACCGAGGGAATTTTCTTTAAGCTCTTTGCTGCTCACTCTAGCTGTTCCTTCGCATTGGGGTGACAGCCTCACCACCTTCCACAGTGACATTGAGTTTGGAAGATACTTTCTCTCCTCATTGCTACCCTTTCCCCACATGTATGCCCCGTGTCTCCTCAGAGCAGGGAATTTCCATACAGCTTTACAATCAAATTGTATTCCAAGCATGAACAAAGATACTGGGAGCCTCTTACTTTCCAGTAAGGGGAAAAAAAAATTCATCATGCGTTTTGGTAAGGAATCTGTAATACGCAGCGTGATGAGGTCTCGGTGCAATAAGGTTTTTTTTGTTTGTTTCTTTGTTTTTACATGTTGGGATTTGACATGGCTGGACACCCCACTTATCCTCACTGCCAAGGACAGCCGTGAGCCTCTTCCCATCCCATCTCCAGAACCGTGTGTCCTTCCGTTTAATGTAGCAGTTGCAGGAGCAGCTAATATTAAATGAAGCTATTTGCATCCATACCAGTGTGCTAAGTAACAAAGGACTTTAGACCCTGCCTGATCTGAATATAGAATTTGCAAATTGCTGTTTGTTCCTCCCCTTGGATAGGATGTAAATACTGCTTGCCTGGAGCAGTCAGTGTAAAGGAATCGTTCTTACACCTCCTTCCTAAAGGCTGCAACCAGTTGTTGCATGAAGGTGGTACAGATCTGTCTGCCACACTGTTCTGCCCAGTTAAGTGCTTCATGTACACCCTGACGAGAACCTGACAGTTACCGTTGGTCCATGCCTTCGCAGGCCTGCTCGCCCGTGGGAGGCTGTATTATGGGAGGCCGCGAATCTCAGTGGGAGAGTCTCTGCTTTCAAGTTTGAACATCCTGGGTTTAAATCTTGACACAGCCACTTACTAACTGTGGTTCTGTGAAGTTTCTCACTTTTTCTTAACAACTGTTTTTTTGCATGAAAGATAGAGGTAGTGATACCTACACTACAAAACCAGTGGGAGGGTTAAATAGTCACATAGGAAGCACCTAGCATCGCAGTGCAGCGCTCCACAGACAGCAGCTAACAATGCTATCAGCATGCCGTTGTTGTTGTTCCGTCTCGAAGTCGTGTCGACTCTCTGCGACCCCATGAACTGCAGCACGCCACGCTTCCCTGTCCTTCACTATCTCCCAGAGTTTGCTCAAACTCATGTCCTTTGAGTCAGTGATGCCATCCAACCATCTCATCCTCTGTCATCCCCTTCTCCTCCGGCCTTCAATCTTTCCTGTTAGCTCACCCATTAAAAATATCCTTCCTTTGCCCCCTCTTCCCCTGTCAACAACTACCCCATGTTCTTGCACACCTTTTGAGCAGCTCTTCCAACAAGGGCTCAAGTTCAGTGGCTCTAACCTCCCTCCTTACCTCTGCTCCTAAGCCCACTCCAGCAGGGTTGGCCCACCTCTCCAAGGCTACTCTTCTCGTCAGGTCACCAGTGGCCAGAGCATTTACCAGTGCTGGTGACCCATCAGCAGCATTTGATAGATGAGATCCTTCCTTCCTCCGTGATGTGATTTTCCCCTTGGCTTCGGGACAACACACTTTCTTGGTTTCCTCCTGTCTCAATGGCTACTCCTTCTGTCTCTGTGGCTGAGTTCCTGATCCTTAGACATTGTGGGGACCCAGGACTCAGTACCTGTTCCTCTTTTCTATCAATATCTGCTCCCTTGATGATCCCATCCAGTCTTCTGGTTTTGAATACCATCTTAGCCAGTGATTCCCAAATATATATTACCAGACCCAGATTCCTCATATCCAGCTGCCTCCTGAACTTTCCTCTTGAAATCTAGTCAGCGTCCCAAGCACTGTGTGGTAGTCAGAGTTCTCCAGAGAAACAGAACCTATAGAATGTATGTATGTATGTGGGCTTCCCAACAGGCTCAGTGGGTAAAGAATCTGCCTGCAGCACAGGAGATGCAGGAGAGGCAGGTTCGATTCCTGGGTCAGGAAGATCCCTTGGAGGAGGGCATAGCAACTCACTCCAGTATTCTTGCATGGAGAATCCCATGAGTAGAGGAGCCTAGCAGGCTTACATAGTCCATGGGGTTGCAAAGAGTTGGACATGACTGAATGAGCACGCACTCACATGTATTATGTATTATAAGGATTATGGATGCAGGCAAGTCCCAAGATGTCTGCAAAATGAATCAGCAAACTGGAGACCCAGGAGAGCTGATGGCACGGCTCTAACCTGAGGCCAAAGGCATGAGAACCAGGAAAACCAGTGGTTTCATTCTTGTCTGGAGGCCAGTAGGTTTAAGACCCTAGGAAGAGCTGATGTTTCAATCTGAGTCTAAAGGCAGGAAAAAAAGGCCACATCCAAGTGTGAACATAGTCAAGCAGGAAGAACAGAAGCCCATTCTCTCTTGTTTGTGGGCAAGTCAGACTTTCTGTTCTGTTCAGGCCATGAAGGGATTGGATGAGACCCACCCACACTGGGAGGGCAGTCTACTCTACTCAGCCTGCCAGTTCAAATGTTAGTTTAATCCCAAAGCACCCAGTGAGTAATGTTTGGCCAAATACCTGGCACTTTATGTACCAGCCAAACTGATACATAAAATTAACCATCACACACAGCATGTCCAACAATTGGACTCCTGATCTTTTGGACAAAAGTTAACTCTCCACACACCTTGCCCTGTCACTGGTTGTCAGCATCCTTCCAGTTTGTCTCAAGTCCAAAACCTTGGAGCATCCTTGACTCTTCTCCTCCTCTCACACTTCACAGACAACCTGTCAGAAAATTCTGTTTACCTACAAAACGCATTCAGAATTCAACCATAGCTGGTCCCTTTCATTGCTAATAGCCTAATGGGAGCTACCATCATTGCTCATGGGGATTTATGCAGACATCACATTTAAGATGGCTGACACCAGCACTCTTGCTCTCCTTTGCTCCAATTTTATCCATGCGTACCTCTCACCTTTTATATACCATGTAATTTCCTTATTTATTCTGCCTGTCATTTTTCTGTCTGCTGCTGATAGAATGCCTAGAGCAGTGCCTGAGATGTAGCATACTTGTAATAAATGTTTTCGGTTGAATTTCCACTGTAGAGATGAGGAAACTGAGGCTTAAAAGAATTGAGTAATTTGCCAGGGGGACACGATTAATAAGTAGTAAAGCTGGTCTAAAACAGTACTTAACAGACTCACAGGCAAGAAGCCCTGAGGTTAGGCAAGTTTCTGCAAATGGTTGTTAGACATCTATTTTCCATTTTTTCTTAAAAACAAACCTTATCTAGATAGCAATGTCTATTAATCAGTCCTAATTTACATGATTATGCTTGACCATAGGAAAAGGCTTTTTCTCTATTCTTATCTCATTGCCTTTCATTCATCTGATAAAATCTTCTTGCTGTGAAATATTTCCACCTTTTAGTCACTAATAGATTAATATTATGTCACACTATGCTTTTTTTTTTTTTTTTTCTTTTTGACCCTTAAGAAGCCAAGCCAGGCATTGCTTTGAGCTTTCCTTATAAGTTAATCTTTTTATCTTATAATACTTATCATGGTATCTAATTATTTCACAAGAGCAAAATTGAGTTTTTACTCTATATATCTTTGTATCATCATCTGCAAATATGAGGTGAGCTCTTACTCTATGTGGCTCCATGATTGGGCTGGTGAACTAAAGACGCTTCCAGAAAATTCTTGTCTGTTAGGGGAAATGTGTGTGTATTATTGGAATATCAATTCCGCTTCTTAACAGAGACTAAATAACAGTGCCTTAAACAAGATAGAAGGACTGCCTTTCACCACCACCCCCAGCCCATCTCTGTCTCCTCCTTCAGCTGATAAACAACTGAGAGAAAAGATTGTCTCCCAAAGTCACTTGGGGCCCAGCTCCTTGCATACTGCTGTCCCACCTGTTGTACTGCTCTCCTGATGGCAGATTTAGCTCACACCCCCACATACACGTTTCAGGCCTTGGGAAGGGGGGAGTAGGAAAAATGAGCCAAGGGATTCTTTTTAAGGATATGATTCAGAAGTTGCACAGCTCACTTCTACTCATATTCCATTGGACAGAATTTAGTCACATGACCATACTTAAGATAAGTCAAGAAGCATAGTCTGTAGGGGAGCCATATGTCCAGCTTGAGGGATTCTGTTACCAAGAGGAAGGAGAGTTGGAGTACTGGAAGACAAGTAAAGGTCCCCACTCAGACAAATCTGTAAATATTTCTGTCACCGACTATATAATAAGGTCTTAAAGGGCAGGGCTGAATCTTACATTCTCAGCACCTGGCACATGGTGAGTATTCAATAAATATTTGTTGACTGGATGATTTGATTCATGCACTTTCATCCAAGAGACTTTTGCAGAGAGCTTTTATTATAATGCCCAGAACAAACACTATTCAATCCCAGAGTAAATACTGCAGGAAAATAAATGTCAGAAGGCAACATGGTCATAGATTGGCTCTCTGTACACCTAAACACCCCTTCAAGTTAAGCTATAGAGGCCGCCTGTTGTAAAACAGATGCAGAAGATAGACTCGGACTAAACAGGATTGGTGTTCCAGCTGAGAGGCTGCTTCATTAATGCACCCGGAGATCAAGCTACTGCTCCAGCAAATTTGCTGACCTAATTTTGGGAACAAAAAACCAGAGGTAAATGTGGTTTCATGGCAGACTGCATTCCTTTCTTAATTCATCATGCTTCATGGGAACCAGAATCCGAGGCTTCCCCTCCCCCAGGTAGCAGTTAAGCTGGTAGAATTGTTCTCTCTGGTCCATAAGGAAGTGAAAACGGATCCTCCTGGAGGAAGTAAATAGAGCAGCAATAAAGCGTTCCCTCCCCCTGAATCTGAACATCTGTTCAAACTTTTCACTGCTCCCATGAGGAAGGGGACAGAACCCAAGGTTCCCAGCGATCAAGGAAAAACCTCATCTACTAGTACTCTGCTAACGACTTGTGCTCATTCCACCTGAACTGGGCTGGGTTTATCTCTATGTGCCTTTGAAGGAAGGCCAAGCTGGGTATATAAATAGTAAACAGGAGTGTAAGGGGTGATGTTTATCATATTCATGAGAGCAAAGCTTTGCAGGACTTAACTTCATGAATGACTGAATTTAAATGACTGCTGCTTATGCCAAATGAGCTGCAGATTCAGTAGCAGAGGGCTCCACCACACCTTAGTTTGAAACTTAGGGTTAAAATAAAAGTTCAGTTGCTCTATGGACTTGAAAAAAAAATCCTCTGCTCTATGGTTTTGGAATTTCACTAATGCACACAAGCCTTTCTTCATTTATCTGAATTAGCAAGAAGTTGACTGTATCTGGCTAAGTTAGCCAGACACTCTCCTGGAACCTCAGTCATCCTTAACCTAGATGTCGGTTTGCATTTGCTTTAGGATGAATGGAGGTTCCTTCCCCCTTGTTTCGTCATCTATTCTTCCCAGAGTATTTAGCAGTATGGCCTTTGGCCAATTCCTTTCTTCTGCCAGTGTAGAAGTTTCCAAGTAGCTGGCTGCTCAGCTGGGCCCAGAGCTGGCTCTTGTTTCCAGCTACTTCAGAGCCCACTGGTGAGGGGGAAAGCCACAGTGATAAGCATTGTAAAAACAAAGTCCATTGCTGGCCAGGCCAGCCAAACCGCATAGGAGGAGTGGAAAATCCAGGCTACATGTTCTTGGCATGACAGATTATCAGTATCTGAGGTGTTCCATTGGGAGAGATGGGATGAGCTGTCCTCTAAGCAAGCCTAATCTGTGTATTATTAGTCAGTAGCTCTTGGAGACTCACTTCAGGACTGGGCTAATGGGACCTTGTTTACAGACCATCACCTTCTTTACAGACCACCATCTTGACTGGGGTCTGGTCTGGCCTTGGAAATTCAGTCAGATGGCAGGAGCGGTTGCCCTTTATTGAATTTATAAGGGAGAGTAAGTATTGGGAACTGTTTAATCAGGGACCAGGTCAGTCTCTCTCCTTTGATGTGGCCTATTGATGATACATTTTTATCCAACGGCTTCCCCAGTGGCTCAGCAGTAAAGAATCTGCCTGCAATGCAAAAGACTCAGGAGGCCTTGGGTTCGATCCCTGGTTTGGGAAGATCCCCTGGAGGAGGGCATGGTTACTCCCTCCAATGTTCCTGCCTGTAGAATCCCATGGACAGAGGAGCCTGGAGGGCTACAGTCCATGGGGTCACAAAGAGTTGGACACGACTGAAGCGACTGAGCATGCATGCACACACACCAAGCATCAGATGCTACTGCCCAAGTCACACTTTGAGGATACCTATACGTTTTCACACTTTTCCATACAGAGGAAAGAAAGAATAGTGGCTGTAGCCCCTGGAAATTCAACGGGGCAGCCTGAAACTTTGAGGACTTTTTCTGGTCTTCTTGGGAATGTATATTTAGCACCTTGCTGCTTGCTTTCCAGAACTCTTTGTTTCATGGTTGAATCAAAATAAGAGTAGAAAAGAAGACATTGCTGTCCCTCACTGAGATGAGGCAGGTACCTGGTGTTTTCTCAAGACCTACCTAAAATTCAGATGAGAGCTCCTAACAGGAAAATAAATGGTGCATTGTCTTCATTTCACCGCTTACAATTTCCCTATGTAGCAGGGGATTAAAGGCAAGTCTTTCCCACTGCTGCTCCCTCACTTCCTCCTTCCTCTATTGTCCTCTCCTCTCTCCCTCAGTTTTCTTGTCTTTAAAAACTCTGACAACCTCTCTGGCGTGTTGCCTATGCTTTCCAGAGAGAATCTTTGTAAAAATTTCTTCTAGCCATTGGCATGTAAGCACTGTGTAAGTCAGCAAGATATTCTGTTGTAAAACTTTCTCATTATCAACATTCACTACTGTTTCATTTTATGAATGCTTCTTTGTCTTTCAAAAAGCACTTCAGATTAAGCAATGCTGTTATTGAAAGTGTGGGCAGTTTCTGCTTGCCTGCTTGGTTGAATTGCAGATGGTTGCCATGAATGTTACAATGCCAAGTTCCTGTAGGTGAGTTAATTTATTTATGAAATAGGTTACAGATGAAAGTGGAGATTCAGCTTCCTTATTATCCAGTTGAGTGACTGGATTATTCTTTCTAGGTAAAAGAGCTGTGAAAACTATATTTGGTTCAGTTACCCTATTCAGTTGGGACAGAGCTTTTTCCTATTATTGGATGCATAGATTCAAATTCAGTTACCAAAAAAAAAAAAAAAATGTGTTCTGCACACCCTTTGTGCCAGCAGTATGCTAAGCACTAGAGATATGCAGATTTATAAGGACCAGCCTTGCTATTGAGGTGTTCATAATTCCTCCAGAGAACGTTCAGCAGTCAACAGCAGCTCTCTTTGTCATCTGGTAAGCACATTGCAAAGATATGTGCTAGAGACACATGGTGGGACAGGGTGGGTGGGATATCATATACCTGCAGAGTATGAGCACCTCACCTTTGATACCAGATGTCATTATCATCTGGGTAAACACGTTAGTGAATGAATTAAAGCCTAACTCTTATTGTTACTATTGGGATTCAAAGGAATGGTATGTAATGTGTTCACAATAGTGTTTGACACCTAGAACAAGCTCCAGGAATGATCATTTGTAGCTTAAGAGTAAGCAGTTGATTCAGGCTTTATTGGTTGGTGGCTGGGCAGTATGAGGAAGTGTCGTAGACCATGCAGGAGACACCTGTGGGGAGTTGAGAGCACAGAACACATAAAAAGAGCCTGCTTCTCTCGGTGGTCGGGGCAGGAGTGAGTGGAAGAGAGGGTCAAGAGCTTTAGAAAAGACAGGTTGGGGCCAGATTGTGCAGCGATTTGTAATGTCAGACTGAGGGATTAGACTTGACATTAAAGACAGTGGGGTGTCACTGGTATTTGCAAGCAAGAAGGCAGCATAGAGATGTGAGTTTTAGCTGATAGCTGATAGCTATCTGATAGCTGCAGGGGGAATAGTCTAGAGGGGATGTGAGTTAGGAAATGAATACAACTAGTGCAAGCAAGATATATTCACATTCACTGTTTGTACTTGGTGAAAGCCTATGCATCTGGGCATTTCTCTGAGAACAAATAAAGCCAGAGTAGCTAAAAGATGGAGAAAGAGAAAACAATGCCATACATTTCATACATTTTTCTGAGATAGAATTAATAAAAACTGATGGCTATCTGGAACAAGAGGTGATGGAGAATGACAAGTGAGAAATAATTTCATGGGAAAATGAGATCTTTCAGATCCCTGGAATTCAAAATACTTCATCATCACTAGGAAAGAAAGACAGCCATTTCTCTCCTAGCCTTTCTTCTCCCCTCCATCTTACTCTTTAGGGGGAAGAAATCGCAGGGGCCAGTAGTGGCAAGCACTCTCTAAGCAGCTGGTCCAGCAGCCTTTGGGAGTGAAGTCATGTTCTGTATTGTCTCCCAAAGAGATCATGAAAACTGAGTGACCCGTGGAAAAGCAATGAACAGCTTTGGACCATATTCTCATGGCAGCTTGAATGCTTAACTAATTTTCTTTTTAAAACAGAGACCAGCTCTTGACGTTGGAAGGTTGTTTTTCCTGTCAAGGTGGAAATGATATGAGAGGCGATATCAGATAACGGAAAACATGAAGTTATCTGATGAGATGTTGAGGATGGGATCTGAAGGCTATGTTAGGTAAACAGTTGGAGCGAGTGGTGATGTGTAAATATTTACTTGGAACCTAAGAGGAAACAAGGAGAGGAAAAAGACTTAGAGCATGAGATAGTTTCTGCTCATTGGAAAGATGTTCATGAAAGAATAACAAAATCTTAAAAAGAAGACAGAGATATATGAGTCTATTGTCTGTGACTTCGTGAGTTCTTCCAGAAGTTACTAGCAACACTCTTATTGGAAAGATGACTATGTGGCATAATTTCTTGCTGTGGGTAAATAAGAGTCAATATAACTTACATATTAAACAGTAGAGTTTCTAGTGGAATACATTCAATAATCATGAAAGAAAACACACTTTGTAGAGTGTATGTTTGAGCCAATTTCTTACCAGGATAATCTCATCCAGCCAGATTCTCATCAGATGCATTTGTAACTAGTGAGAATTATTCTACAAACTGGGGTGTAAGTGAAGTTGCATTCCTCCTGATTTTTACTTAAATCTTTGGAACTCTCATATACCCTATTAGTAGGCAAATCAGCATAGCTGTCTTGGTCTGACCCCTTCCCTTAATTGTTCAACATTCTCCAAGGCTCATTCAGTTCTGTGGCAGCGCTAATCATCCACGTGCCTCACCTAGGTTGCTGAGGTCTCATTGGTCTCACTGGCCTGCCGTGTTCTCGCGTCTCACTGTCACACAGAGGGGGTGTTGAACACTGGTCCCATGCAGTCTGACAGTCACTACTTGTCCATTGCTGCGGGGAATCCACCACTCAGGCCAAGAGAGTATCCCAACCAAGAAGGTGCACCTATGCAAACTCTTCAGAACACAGATCAGCCCCAGTTATGCTGAGTCAAAGCCTCTAAGCATCTATCACCTCATGGCATCTTTTTCTCAAGTCTTTCACCCAAATAGGGTCCCTGCTTTTCTATTAAATCCTCAGGATGAAGGATCTTGAAATACTTCTTTCCATAGACAATATGGCCACTAGCTCTCCACTTATACTACAAATGAGGCCACTTCTGATCTGATTTTTCCATTTGCCTTAATAAAAATGAGGCAGGAGAGAGACTTCCCTGGTGGTCCAGTGGTTAAGACTCCACGCTCCCAATGCAGAGAGCATGGCTTTGATCCCTGGTTAGGGAATGAAGATCCTGCATGATGCATGGGATAGCCCAAAAAGACTGGAATAAAAAGAAAATATTGAAAAAAATAACTGACAGAAACTCCTCTTTAAAAAAAAGAGGGGAAACAAACATTTAATCTCCAACAGATCTCCTCTGTAAGATACCTCAGTTTGTATAGTGAGTTTAAGAATTAGTTTGCTTCTTACTCTCTGCACATCAGTCATAATTCCAGAATTCAAAGTCTTCATAGTTCAAACTTAGCCCATAATGGCATTAACCCACTGGGAATATCTTATTGCTACTACTGTACATTTCACTGGTTAAAACAACAACCACAACAACTCTGGTTTGCCACATAGCCCCACATTCCCAAATATAACAATCTTGCATAGGACATAGAGGCCAAAAGGTTAGCCATAAAAGGTTTGCTTTTTCCTGTTCTGCTATTTACAAGGGAATGTTGATCCTTAGTTGAAGAGGATTTCAGCCAAAAATAGAAGCTAGACAGTAATGTATTTCCCTAGCTTTTCAAAACCTATTACCTCATTTCTGCCAGCAAGACTTATGATGTGAGATGCAGGCTGGTAGGAGGCTGCTGGAAAGGAAACCAATAAAATAAAGAAAAAGAGATTTTTGAGAGAAAGGAGAGAATGGGATGAATGGTAGACAGAAGAGGTGATAAAGTGTGATAGGTGCTGTGCTTGAAATGTCTCTGTTAAATATGAACCTTGATGGCTGTTGGACCCACCTTTATCCAAAGGCAGGTGTGCTGGGTGTGGTTGACAAAGCATAGCTAAACAGGCCAAACCAAGGTCATATTTACCACAGTTAAGGTAGCCATTCAATTTATTGTCCAAATAGGACTATTTTGGAGGGTATTAATATTACTCTATTACTAATAAAGCTAGGGTAACAGGTGTAAACCAGAACATTGTAGGCACACCAGGAGTTATGGTTATCCTAAGCAGGAGAGCTATATATTGAAGATGCTATATTTAAATCCCCTGGAGAAGGGAATGGGAACCCACTTCAGTATTCTTGCCTGGAGAATCCCCATGGACAGAGGAGCCTGGCAGGCTACAGATCATGGGGTCACAAAGAGTTGGACATGACTGAGTGACCAACATTACAACACTAACACTACATTTAAAAATTGAGCTATTAACTATGAAAAATGCATTGTTCTGATATCTGTGGGAGCTGTAAAAAAACAAAACAAAACTGTGCCACCTCAAGGAACTGACAATCTAGCCATAGTGAAAAGACTCATACACAAAGAAATTACCAGGAATCATTTAACATAGTGTCTAACCAAGTACCAAGTAAATAATAGTCATGGTTTGTCAATGACACCTCAACAAAGCTGGGAAAAATGATAGTCATAGGATATGGTAGAAAGAGCAATGACCTTGAGGGCAGAACACTGGTGTTAAGTCATGGATTTGTCTTCAGCTGGATGACATTATGCAAGGCATTTAATCTCTTTGGGTATCCATTTATTTTGTTCAGTTGAGTCATTCATTCATTCAGTAAACTCAAGGATTTGCTCTGTGCCATTGTATCATGGGGGTAAAGAACAAAACCTTTACAGAGACATCAGTTCAGTCGCTCAGTCATGTCAGACTCTTTGTGACCCCATGAACTGCAGCACGCCAGGCCTCCCTGTCCATCACCAACTCCCAGAGTTTACTCAAACTCATGCCCATCGAGTCAGTAATGCCAACCAGCCATCTCATCCTCTGACATCCCCTTCTCCTCCTGCCCCCAATCCGTCCCAGCATCAGGGTCTTTTCCAATGAGTCAGCTCTTCACATCAGGTGGCCAAAGTACTGGAGTTTCAGCTTCAGCATAAGTACTTCCAATGAACACCCAGGACTGATCTCCTTTAGGATGGACTGGTTGAATCTCCTTGCAGTCCAAGGGACTCTCAAGAGTCTTCTCCAACACCACAGTTCAAAAGCATCAATTTTATGGCGCTCAGCTTTCTTCACAGTCCAACTCTCACATACATACATGACCACTGGAAAAACCATAGCCTTGACCAGACGGACCTTTGTTGTCAAAGTAATTATACTTGGGGTCAAGTTGCCACTCTGTCACTAACTTTGAGACTTGAACTTATCACTTAAACTCTCTGAGCTTCAGTTTTCTCATCTGTTATGTGGTGATAATAACCCAACTTATAGAGCTGTGGTAAGCTCTTGTAAATGAGGAAATAAAGTCAGATTTTGTATATAAAATATTGAACCATTTAAAATACATAGAAGAAGTTTGAGAAATAATAGCAATTATTATTATTATTCCAGGTACTGTACTAATTGCTAGGAATGCAAAGGGGAATGGGGGAGAAAGATACAGGTGGAAGTAGACCATGGTATCTGCCCAAAGACCTCCCTGGGCTGTTAGAGGGATTCCATGAAGACATTAGGTTAAAGAACTCCATGTACTATATATCCTGCTGAACAAAGGAAAGATATTATGGCTGTTACTAGTGGTTGGGGCATTGTCTAGCTTCTTCCCTTGTCTGTTAGAAAACTGTCACCTACAAGTAAGAGATAACACCACAGTTCTTGAATAATCAGTAAAAATATTCTCTCACAAAATGACAAGTCCAGAAGTGGAGTGTTTCCAGGGTTCCTTTGATGATGTCATCAAAAGTCCATATTTCTTCTCTGCCAATCTCAGATGTCAGTGGACTCACTTCAGGATGACAGACATTACCTCCTCATCTCATCACACATGAGAGGCAGAAAGAGATGATCTCTTCCTTGCATTTTTTCTTAATATCTAAGAAGCCCTTCTCAGAGTCCCTCCTTGAAGTTTAACCAGTAAGTCTCAATTGGCCAAAACTGGATTCCATGGCTGTTTGTAAGCCAATCAATGATAAGATAAAGTTACTATAATTGGCTTATGCTAAGCAAGATCTGGGCTTCCGTGGTGGCCCAGTGGTAGAGAATCCACCTGCCAATGCATGAGATGCAGGTTCCATCCCTGGGTGAAGAAGATCCCCTGGAGAAGGAAATGGCAACCCACTCCAGTATTCTTGCCTGGGAAATCCCGTGGACAGAGGAGTCCATGGGGTCACAAGAGTTGGACATGACTTAGTGAACAAATAACAGCATCAAGATACACTCTCCTGGGGCTGGGAATCCTATCCTCTTCTCCCCTCTCATTGCCCCCCACCTCCCTGCAAATAGCAAGGTATTGCAGATGATACAGGGCACCTGAACAGAATCAATCTCTTGATAACAGGGAAGAAAAAAGAAATGGCTGCTGGGTAACCACCTACAGTGTCTTCTACTCTATTTCTAGTCCTAATTCCAGCTCCTAAAGATCCCCTAAATCTACCGTGGTCTTTGCCCTGGTTCCCAACTTTCTTGCCTAGACTCTCAAATCCTTCTATCCTTTCCCCAACTATCCAATCAGCTGCCCATCAGCTCTTCATATAATGCCTGCCTGAGTATAGCATTTCCTAACTTAAAAATTCTCAAGGGTCAATTCAGATGCAACCAACTCTTTTAAATGCCCCAGATGTTTTATGTATGGTTCTTTATATCCCTGCTGAGGGGCAGTCTTGCTTTTGAACTATTTGTATATTTTCTATACCTCTCACTCTCCTCTCTGTCCAAAATATAGTAGTAGCATTAGCCACATGTGACCACCTGAAACATGGCTGGCCCAAACTGAAATGTGTTCTTAGTACAAAATATACTTTGAATTTCAAAGATTTAGGACAAATAAAAGGAGGAATGTAAAATATTTAATTAATAATTTTAAAATCAATTACATATTAAAATGATCATTTCAAATGTGTTGGATATATTTTGGTTAAATGACAACCCATTCCAGTATTCTTGTCTGGAAAATCCCTTGGATAGAGGAGACTGGTGGGCTACAGTCCAAAGGGTCACAAAAAGTCAGACTGGATTGAAGTGACTTAGCATGCATGCACACATGCATATTTTTATCATTTGTTGTATTCTTAGCAAGTATTATTTAGAAGGCCAAGAAATTAACATATTCCAGAAAATATTTAGCAGGAAATCTGTTTATAATGGAACAGTGAAGTCAGAAACTTTTTATATTTCTTGAGCAAAAATGAGGGAATTGAATTTTACAGTTATGGTAGCTGAAAAATGCCATTGTTTGAAGACAATCTTCTGTTTAAGAAATGGCTGGAGAACTTAACAGTTATAACTTGGAAATAAATAATATCTATGTTCACGAATCATCTGCTGAAAATGACAATAGGCTCACTTGGTGACTACCTGGTCGAATGGCTTTGGGGCCTTTGGAAGGGGAGTCCTGTTGCCCCACCCCCCACCTCTGGGGCAGGCTGACCTCCCACACAAATGAACAGAAACAATTGCAGAGTCCATTATTTTGTCATGAGCACTGCTTTAATAAGTGCCCTTTGCCAGATCTTGTAAAGAGCAGTGTTTCCTCTGGCTTTGACTTTTCTCATGGTCACTCAGAAGAGCGCTGTGCCTGTGACATCTGGAAGCAGGGCTGGGATTCTGGGACCTGGGATGCTCCCTTTCTAAGGACTCGTTATCCCAGGCCTGCTTGATGGTCCTTTCTTTCCCTTTCCTTCTTTCTTCTTTCTTTTTCATTCTTTCTTTCTGTTTCTTTCTTCCTCCCTTCTTTCCTCCCTCCCTGACTTCCCACCTTCCTTTCTCTATCTCTTTCTATTATAGAAAAATATGCGTAACATCAAATTTACCACTTTAACCATTCTTAGCTGTACAATTCAGTGGCATTAAGTATACTGATAATAAGGTGGAACCATGGCTACTGTCCATCCAGAACTTCTTCATTGCCCCAAACAGGAACGCTATGCCCAGTAAGCACTAATTCCTCACTCACCTCCTTTCTCCTAGCCTAGTAACCTCTATTCTACTTTCTATCTCTGGAAATTTACCTATTCTGTGTACTCGTATAAGTAGAATCATGCAGTATTTGTCCTTTTGTGTCTGGCTTCATTCATTTAGCATAATGTCTTTAAGATTCATCCATGGAATGGCAGACCGAATAATATTCCATTGCATTTATACAGCACGTCTTATTTATCCACGGATCTGATGATGGACGTTTATGTTGTTTCTACCTTTGGGTTATGTATACTTTTCAATAGAGCATAGAAACATGTGATGACATTCTGACCATTTCTGCATTTGGATCTGTTTCTAATGCAATAAAGAAACCTAGATGTTATCACCAAAAAAAAAAGTCTGACTGCCTTGCTGAAAAAGAGAGCCTGCTAGCGTGGGAGGGTGCCATTGAGTGGAGACCTCTTTACAGTCGGTATTTATTTCTCAGAGTCAAGTGCAGACACCTCCCAGGAAAGACAGCCCTGCCTCATCGCCTGGCAAAGACCAGATGCAGGGGCTGCCCTCTTCCCACCAGGCACTCCCAGGCAAGAAGGGCTTCTGAGTGTCTGTCAGAAAACTCCAGCCAAGGGCTGTCTGCTCGCTATTAGGAAAGGGGCCTTTTAAAAGGAGAGTGGAAGTGTTCCTGTCTCTGGAACTGAAGCAACTCGGAGGAGAATTTCACATAGTCTTTGTTCAGGAGAGTGGGCGTCTTTCTGGTGTGTGCTGACTGCCACTGTATTCCGGGAGGTAGTGCTCACTGGCGTTGCAGCCAGGGACCTGAAAGTCTCCGAATCCTGCTCTTCCAGTCCTTTCTCCGCCCCCTTGGGGTTTCCCTGGGAGCTAGAAATACATGTGCCTCCAGCTAAATCTTCAGTTGTGTCCAACTCTTTGTGACCCTATGGACTGTAGCCCACCAGGTTCCTCTGTCCATGGGATTCTCCAGGCAAGAGTACTGGAGTGGGTTGCCATGCCCTCCTCCAAGGGATCTTCCCCACCAGGGATTGACCTCGCATCTCTTCTGTCTCCTGCATTGGCAGATGAGCTCTTTACCACTAGCGCCACCTGGGAAGACCTATAAATACACAGACCTCAGGAAATCAAAATGCCTCTTATCACTAGCCAGACACACGGGCAGGTCTCTCTGGTGATCGGGTTGGAGTAGATGGTTTGAGATCAAGGCCCAAGTGAGGCCTCCTCTACCCTCTCAGCTCCTGAGCTGGGGGGAGTAGCCACTGTACTATGAGTAAGCAGAGGGATGAGGAAGAAAGTGCTGGAGGTTTCTGCTTATCTCTGGAGCCGGGGCAAAGCAAGGAGCAGAGGGCATGTAATGAGCTTCTGCAAACTGCTCCTGGCTTTTGGCAAATTAGTAGCTGGAAACTTAACCAGCGACATTAGTGTTTCCTGGGGAGGGACCCAAATAGAGGCAGAGAGAGGGCAAACTTTGCTCCTTCCTCTGTGTATGTAGAGTCCTTTGTGCACGTTTCTTTTATAACAACGTGCCGCACTGCACACTCGTTATCAGCGCTCTTCTGCAGAGATGATACCGAGGCTCTGAGATTGTACATCAATGACCTGCCGTACACCTGAGTGCCAAAGCACGATTTGGACCTAGATCTGTTGGACACTACAGTCTGCAGTCAGACAGTTGTTCTATAATATTCATTTTGTCAATATTGGCCCCAGAAAGAGTACCACAGGCCCTACAGCACTTGTCCTCATCCGCCCTCTTCCTGATCCTGTTCATCGGGGAGAATGCCACTCCTGTGACCTGTCAATTCCAGTAATTCACTTTGGTTCTTTGGGGAAGCATTTCTGACTACAGAGACCATCCGTTCTGCAGAACCATTTATGAGTCCTAATTTAGAAACAATTGAAGTGATTATAACATGAAAATTGTTTTAAAAGAAAAAGACAAATGACCTTATTTCAGGATAATGTAATTATTTTAAGGGTTTCTTTCTATTCCACAGTCAAAGCCTGGTTAGAAATAATTGCTAGAGAGCAAAACAGTGGCTTTGAAAAGTTTCACTGAGGAGATTGTAAGAGCCTAGGGAGTTAAACCCACATAGTTGACAAATGCTGCTACACAATTCCATTGATGCCTGAAAATCACACAGGAAAACACACGGGAGCACATACATGTGTGCACACACTCCAGGGCGAAAGGAGCAGAGGAGACCACATCCACCGTGAGACGTGAAAGTGAAATTCACTCAGTCACGTCTGGCTGTTTGTGAGGCCATAGACTGACTATACAGTACATGGAATTCTCCTGGCCAGAATACTGGAGTGGGTAACCTTTCCCTTCTTCAGGGGATCTTCCCGACCCAGGGATCAAACACAGGTCTCCCACATTGCAGGCGGATTCTTTACCAGCGGAGCCATAACACCCACCTTCCACAGTGATTATACTGTGAGATTAACAAGGCTCACTTGCTCTCCGGCACTGAGAGAGCCTTGCCCAGCTCTGCCCTCCAGGTTCACTTCTCTTAACCCCCGTGGTTTTTTGGTTGGATCGGCACAGAGACTGCATAACAGACTGGTTAAGAATATGAATTCTGGAGCTGTGGCCCTGCCCCTTAATCCCGTCCACGTCTTAGCTGTGTGGTCTTGAACAACTCACTCAGCCTCTCTGTGCTTCAGTTTCCCTGCCTGTACAATGAGGGTGATGGTAGGACCTCCTGCGGAGGGGTGTTCTGAGGACCAGCTGAGCTAGTGGGTGTACAGCCCTGATCCATAGGAAGTGCTCTATGGAAATGTGAAAGTTGCTCAGTCATGTCAACTCTGTGACCCCGTGGACGATATAGTCCATGGAATTCTCCAGGCCAGAATACTGGAGTGGGTAGCCTTTCCCTTCTCCAGGGGATCTTCCCGACTCAGGAATTGAACCAGGGTCTCCTGCATTGCAGGCAGATTCTTTACCAACTGACCTATAGAAGCCCCTATAGAAATATGGTGAGTAACAAAATATCACAGCAGCCAACCAGAGCCTACCATGGATGAGAGAGGAGACAGATGGGGAAGGTGTTTTGCTTTGTTTCTATAATCTGGGCCTCATATTTACAGAGGATCATACACTCAGATTCTTGTCATAATTTATCCCCACTCCAGTTTACACATTAAGTCACAGAGTTAGACTGATGAGATTGATGGATGGGAAGTTCATAATGCCACTTTAATGGGGTCCCTGGACCATAGCATCTATGGTGTCCTATGACTTAACATTCTTTATGAATCCTATAACTCACTTCTAAATATGGGCTTCCTTGGTGGCTCAGTGGGTAAAGAAACCACCTGCAATGCAGGAGACCTGAGTTCAATCCCTGGGTTAGGAAGATCCCCTGGAGAAGGAAATGGTAACCCACTCCAGTATTCTTGCCTGGAAAATCCCATGGACAGAGGAGCCTGGCGGGCTACAGTCCATGGTGTCACAAGAATTGGACACGACTTAGCAACTAAACCAAGCAACCAACCAACCAACTCACTTCTAAACAGTATAATTAAAGAGCTTTGAATTTTTACAAGTATTATAAAAGCATTAATTTGCTAAACATCAGTACATGGAGTACATCACAATTTTTGGAAGTCTGTTTTGGTGCGTCCTCACTTTCTTACAAACCACTGCGACATACAACAAGGAAGCTAGCCGGACCTCCTTCACAATCTGGGACCAGACCCATGCCTTTGGGGTGTTTCATGAAGTGAACATATCTCATTTCATTAGAGGAGGAAGGTCTGAGTTGCTGGTGGCAAGTCCTTCAAATCCAAGCTTTTTTTTTTCATACAACTATTAGTGTATAACCATTTTCTCCCAAGCTTAGTGGGAAAAGGGGCTCCTGGAGAATAGACTTTAGGAGGAAACCATCTGGGCTTCCCAGGTGGCTCAGTGGTAAAGAACCTGCCTGTCAAGCAGGAGATGCAGGTTCAATCCCTGATCAGGAAGATCCCTTGGAGAAGGAAAAGGTCAGCCACTCCAGTATTCTTGCCTGGAAAATCCCATGGACAGAGGATCCTGGAGGGCTACAGTCCGAAGAGTCCCAAAGAGTCAGACACAACTGAGCAACTGAACCACAGCAGTAGCAGGAAACCATCTGCAGGGACATAGAACTGTGATTGTTTTCCTGGTGCCCCAGTTAGGACACTTCCAGCCGTGAGTCTCAAAAGCGCCAACCCTGGCTGCCACAGGTGAAGTTTATCTCACTCCACTGAAAGTTATGGGCAACAACCCAGTGAGTGGCTCAATAATGTCCTCAAGGATTTTTCTCTTTTCTCATGTCCTCAGTATCACATTATCTTCATGTTTTGAGGTCACAGGATGACAACAGCAGGTTCAGCCATCACATGAAGCTGCAGGAGAAGACTGTTTCTTTTCCTGTACCCCAATTTTATCAGGTTTTCCATGTGGTGCCAGTGGTAAATGCCAGTGCAGGAGACATCAGAGATTTGGATTTGATCCCTGGGTTGGGAAGATCCCCTCGAGGAGGGCATGGAAACCCACTCCAGTATTCTTGCCAGGAGAATCCCATGGACAGAGAAACCTGATGGGCTACAATCCATAGAATCACAAAGAGTTGGACAGGATTGAAGCAACCTAGCATGCACCCGTTTTATCAGCAAGGAAAGCCTGTCCCCAAAGCTTCTAGCAGCCTTCCACTAACGTTTCACTGGCCAAAACTGAGGCTCATGCCTTCCCCAAATCAATTCTGTGCACGAGGAATACAACCACCGTCATTGGCTTAGACTAATCAGAATTTGCTCAGGTTACAATGGGGAAGAGGAGGAGGCATCAGAACCATAGCAAGGCTGTGCTGGAATGGAACAAGACAGAGCTGCTGGGTATGCATCCGATAGTCTATGCCTCAGTGACTTGTGAAAGTCGAGGTGTCTAAATGGGGCTTCTTGCCGGATCCTGTTGAAACAACTTTAGTTGGATATTGTAGGGTCGGATGCTTTGGGTGAAATATTGTACTGACTTCATTGAGATTGAGTCGTATCTGTTACTCAGCACATATTCATTGTCTTCAAATGAATTTCTTATCCCATTAACACCCACAGGAATAACAGGCGCTATTCTACAACCAGGTTGAAATTCCAGTAAGGGGTCATGGCATCTCAGATTTGGCTTGCTCACAGCTACCTAAGAGTAGTCAGCGAGATTGCACAGATTTGACCTCAAAGTCCATGATCATACCTTACCATCATGCAATCTCATTGTTGCAAAATGATATCACAGTATTAACATCAATGTCATTATTTCTGAATTTCGTCTTGTCATGGGAGACCTGAAATTTCTCTGGATTTCTGGCTCAATGATTCCCTCTCTGAGCCTCAACTTTCTTACCTATAAAGTGGGGATAACAATAGTTTGCAGGGTTATTTAAGTAAGATAATGAATGTGAAACTCATTTGTAAAACTGTTAAATATTACACAAGTGAGGGTTATGATAAAATCCCCTGAGAGTTTGGGGATTCTAATTAAGCTCCACCACTTATTTTCTGCCTGAACTGGGAGAACTTACTCTCCTTAAACCTCGGTCTGCTCATCTGTGGGATGGGTGGGTTGTTCTCCTAAGATTGCTGTTCATGTGTGTATGCTAAGTCACTCAGTCGTATCCAACTCTGAGACCCCATGGACTGTAGTCCACCAGGATCCTCTGTCCATGGGACTCTCCAGGCAGGAATACTGGATGGGTTGCCATGCCCTCCTCCAGAGGATCTTCCCAACCTAGGGATCAAACCCTGCATTGGCAGGCAGATTCATTATCACGAATGCCACCTAGAAAGCCCCATAAGATTGCCATCGAGATTAAATGAGGTAATATGCTTTTACACATTGTGGACATCTAGCCTAATGATGTGGAGGGATCATTGTCCTGGGGACACTAAAAGGTCCTTGATGAGTTGGAGACTGGTTGCACAGCAAGTGATTGTGATAATACCAAAGAACCAGGAAAGAACAAATTTATGGGAACAGGATCGTCTCACTAACTACATGTGATATCACTTTGTAATTAGGTCTTTCCCCACAAAAGAATTGTTTTGACTGAGTCCTAGCTATAATGGATTCTAATTAACTCTAGCCACTGCACAGTGCATAGAAAGACTGCTGGGCTATCTTCCCTGGTTTCCATAGATCTGATTTTGTATATTGAAAGAAAATTTGACTCATACGAGTCAGGCTGTGAGATGAAAAGAAAATATTCTGTTGACTGATTGTCTTCCTCTAAATTTCGGTGACCAAATTTCAAAGCCCATTTCTATCCAATTTGCTAGTGCATGATGAGTAAGCATGAGTCTGGGTGTATATGCATTTTGAACAGTAAGGGACAACAGCCTGACATGGGGAAGTGTATCTCATCAGAAGAAAAACAACCAAGTTCCGAGTCAGTGGTGAGGCATTCGTAATGGAGTCATGAGATGTCCTCTTTCCTACAATTAGTAAATTTTACTTTGATCATCTAAGTCAGGACTTAGCCCAGGTGTGGGGCCCATGGGTGAGCCGTGGGTGGTGTGGTATTGATCCCTCAGTCTTCCCGGTGGCACAAGCATCCATCCAGCACCCTCATCTACCATCCCCAGGGTGCTGCATAAATAGTGTCCTCTCCCAGGGTGCTAAGAGACACTCATGCCTCCACAACAGGAACACATGATGAGTAGAACTTCTCACAGGTATTTCTTTACTGAGCTTGACCCTAACAATGAAAATATGTGGTAAATAAACTAGTAGTGAAACAGGATCCCTGCTCAGCCTGAAACTTTGACCCTAAGATTTTTTTAAACCTTGATAGGGAGAAGCTTTTATTTTTCAAGTGAGAGTGAGAGTCACTCAGTCGTGTCCGACTCTTTGCAACCACATGGGCTCTACAGTCCATGTAATTCTCCAGGCCAGAATACTGGAGGGGGTAGCCTTTCCCTTCTCCGGGGGATCTTCCCAACACAGGGATCAAACCCAGGTCTCCCTCATTGCAGGCAGATTTTTTTAAAGTTACTTAAAAATCTGCAAATATAACCTGTCTTTCTAGAGGTAGAGCTCCTCTATTACTTTGAGGTTGTTTCTTTGACTATGAAAAACACCCAAGTGAAGTCTGAATTATGCAAATGTAAAGCCATGATTCTCTTGGGAAATGCAATTGTTTAAAATGCTCTAGTTTCAAAAAGCTAACTTTTTTTTGTTTGTTTTGGGGAGAAGTGGGGGTAAGGGATAGTCTGTTGCTGAAGCAGAGCTAGGATTCCAATTGAGGTCTATCCAAAAAGATGAGGTTCACAGGTGCCAGGCTACACGGCCTCCAGCTGTGAACAGAGGTGGGATGAGGTGAGCGTGGCAGAAAGAAGGTTGGGTGGAGGAGTGGGAGTTGGGAGAATGATCGTGAGGAACCTTAACGCCAGGGAAGGTAGGAGTTGAGGAAAAGAGAAAGGGGAGATGAAAACAAAGTGGTGATTCATGGACTGAGCCTTGATGGGTCTCTGATCCTTCCATCAACTAACTGTATTCTCCTTGCGAGGCATATGGGTCCCTCTTCCAAGTCAATGCCACGTGCGCTCTGCATTTCAGTGTTTTTCTACCTTCTTTCATGAGTTAAGGGAGGACTCACACTCCTCTGTGATTTCCCATCCAGCATCTCCGTCCGTCTGAAGGATCCTTTCCCACTTCCTGTTGTTATTCCAAGTATTCACCCTATTTGCATTCCCAGCCAGGAAGAGAGGAACAGTTTTCACACTAAATTTGGTCTTGCGATGCTGGGTCCAGAGCTTTACCTTTTAGCTTCATCCTCAGGGCATGTTTATAATTTGAATCTGATATGATGTCTTCATAAATCTAAGAAGAAATTAGTTTATTGTCATCCTATTTCTTCTGGTGTCTAAGACTAATGGAAACAGCCTTAGAATTTGTAGTGTCCCTTATAGCACAGAGCTTCTAGAGGGAGTCAGAAGAATGAAGGGCAGGGAAGGTTCAAGAGAAAAGCATCACTTTGTCTTTGTCTCACCTACTTCCCATGTGACCATAAAATCACCTTTACTTCTTTTAACAGGTAGGGTTATAGTCAAAATTCAGTCTTTCTAAATACTTCTTAACCCAACCACACAGTGAAAAGAACACCTATCCTCATTGTTTATGTGTTAAATGTTGTTACCGTGCTTAGATTATGCTCCTTGAGTATAGAGACCATGTCTTTTATGTGGAATAATAGTCTATCTGGTTTACCAGCTGATGAGTCTTTCTGCCATTTCATCCTATATTATTCTTTGAATCCACTGTCATGTCTTCTACAGTCCTAGGCACAAGGACTTCACTTCTTGTGAAGTAATTCACAAGGAAATAGGACCTTCTTGAATGAAGACATTACTCTAAGCTTTTCCTAGATACCCAACT
This sequence comes from Muntiacus reevesi, assembly GCF_963930625.1. Lineage (NCBI taxonomy): Eukaryota > Metazoa > Chordata > Mammalia > Artiodactyla > Cervidae > Muntiacus > Muntiacus reevesi. The sequence goes on along the minus strand of NC_089260.1, from coordinate 18,211,668 downwards.
CACAGTTTTATTCTAGGAATGGTGCTTGTTCTAAGTTTTCAGTTGCATTATTTGATCTACTGGGGATAAATTTAAACATTTAAAAATATACCTTTTAATGCATATTTAAAATTCTTATAATCTAAATGAAAGAAATGATTTAAACTACATACCGATCACTGTTGAAATTTAGATGCTTGTCTTTATTTTTGGCTTTTATTTAAAAACGGATCTAACTCAGTTTTGATTACTGAAGTGTGTTAATTCTGGTGCTTTCACTTCACTTCTATGTTCTTTTATTATCACTTCCTGTATGAATACAATCAAATTCTAATTTTGCATAATTTTCTTATAATAGGAAATGTTACTCTTAAAGAAACAAGCAATTGGCTCGGAGGATTGGAATAATGTTCTCTATCATTTTATACACTGCTGCACATCATAATTTGTTAATGAAGGGAAAGAGGAGTACTGGCAAATTTATCTTCATCATTATTCAAGTAGAATAGTTACATACAGTACAACACTCTTCCGTTACTGCATTCTCCTTCAGTGAAATTATTTGGGTACATTTCAGATTTTCATTAATTTTTTTTTTTACTATAACCATTTTTGTTCCAACCCCATCCACAAAGCCCAAATTTTATGTAGGCGTAAGCATATTTGAATCTGGATCTGTCATCCACGAGAAAAATTTAAGTTGTCAGATCCAGCCATTTGTTATATATTGATACTTCTGAATCCACGCTGTTTGGATTCAGAAACATGTTTGTTATGAAACAGGTTTGCCTGTTTCATAAATATAAGGTGTTTTGCTAGTGACCCATGATGAATGCATAGCCCGAAAGTCTCCTCTCTAGTTCATCTCTGCAGCTTCACACTGAGACTGTATTTGCTGTCGCCATAATTACTAAGCTATGTGTACCAGTAAGCCCTTTGGTGCTGCTAGAATAAGTAGGAAAGGCCAGAAGTCACATTATTCAGGAAAAGGCAGAAGGTAATTTCTGTACAGCGTCTTCTGATGAAGTCAGGACACTCTGTGGTTTGGTGGCCCCGGTACCATGAAGTGGGCTTCTGTGCGTGGGCAAGCCGTGGGGTGCAGATGCCACCTCTGCTGTCCTTGGGGTCAACCCGATACTGCTTCCACTGACCCTCTCGCAGGAAGTGACCCGCCAGGAATATGCTGCCAGGTTTTTTGAACAACTTTAGGATATTGTGAGAATGTTTTCTACACTGATTCTACACTGGTCTTAAGTGTTTGCTGTAATCTAAGAGAATACAGAGAGAATAAGTTGGTTCAGTAGAAGTGAGCCACCCTGATCAGAATTTAGACGTACAGAAGGGATGTCCCTGGTAGTCTGGTAACTGAGACTTCATGCTCCCGATGCAGGGGGCCCGGGTTCAAGCTCTGGTCGGGGAACTAGATCCCTCATAATGCAACTAAGACCCCGTGCAGCCAAATAAATAAAAACATTTTTTAAAAAAGAAATAGGGAAAAGGTTAGCAGGGTCCCCACTGGCAAGGGAGTAGGATGTGCAGGATAAGTTAGAAAACCCACCCAGGCACACACAGTCTAAACAAGGAGGTATGTGTGCTTGGCCATTCAATCGTGTCCAACTCTCTGTGGCCCACGGACTGTAACCCACCAGGCTCCCCTGTCCACGGGATTTCCCAGGCAAGAATACTGGAGTGGGTTGCTATTTCCTGCACCAGGAGAGCTTCCCAACCCAGGGAGCTTAGGTCGTAGCTTATGTCTCCTGCATTGGCAGGTGGGTTCTTTACCACTAGCGCCACCTGGGAAGCCCAGACAAGGAGGGGACTCACCTGGGTGGACACAGGACCTCTCAGAGCTGGTGTGGATCCTCTGTTTTAATTTATTGCATTGCTGTCACTTTGTGGATATATTTTCACCTTCCCTCTTTTCAGATTACGCTTCCATTTTCATTGTCTCTGAGCAAGAAAAGGAAATAGTAACCGGAGTGTAAATAGCTAGACAGGAAGGTTTTTCTTAAGCAACAAACATGCACACAGCCTGCCACCCTTGGCAGCATCCTCCCTGAGGCTCTGCTGAGTCTTCCACCATGGGGTGCTGTGCTGAGTGGACAGAGGACAAAGTCCTGTGTCCTGCTTCCGCCTTTGAAACTTATCATCCATGGAACCTTAGGAAAATCCGTACATCATCACCCTCAATTTCTTTATTGTAAGTAAGTGATCTTGCCTCTTCCTTTCTTAGTAGTATTTCAGGGATCTGCTGAAACATTATACTGAAAGCCCCATGAACCTGCAAGGGGTCGGGGGGGGTGCTGTGCTTTATTTAGTTTGTGGCATTGGGCTGCTGGTGTAGTGGCCAGCATACACCTGGAGTTCTGTAAATATTAGTGGCATTCTTTAAAGTTACACAAGCAATGCAATACCCTCTAGGATCGACAGAACATAAGTTCAACAGAACAGAGCCATTGTTTCTTAGGCAGCTACCACATGCCAACATCGTTCTCAGAGCTGTAAAAAGAGGCCCCGACAAAACTCCACAGATATACCTCACACTCACTTAGAAGAGAAAGGGCAGCTGAGTGTAGGAAGTATTACAATAATCTCCACCTGACACCAAGTGAGATGTCAACAAGTAGAGGAGAGAGTCATAATAGTGACTACTTGGAAATACTTCAGTGTTTACAAAGGGTTTTGAGTTTTATTCTCTTGTAAGCTTCATTCCCTGGACCACTGTGAGGACTGGAGTGGAAATAAAAGTATGTGTCAAGTTCAGGGTTAGAATGACGATTTCTGTGGTTCTGATGAGGTTGGGGTGCAACCTTAAGGCCCCTGAGGACCAAGCAATGGGCTTTCGCCTCTAATCTGTCATCAGTGTGGAACATGGAAGACTTTTGAGAAATGACATAATCAGATACAGAGTCTTAAGACTGGAAAACAGTTAATATTTCTGAATTCAGATGAGCGATAAGGTCTGTATTAAGAAATAGTGGCAGTAATTGGAAATAAGTTGAGAGACAAGGGTTTTCCTATGGCTGTTTTTTTTCTGCCCTAATGATAAATGGAGTTGTTTTTTTTTTTAAACCAGTTTATTTCTCTTTTTCACCTCTGATCTTAGAAAAGATGGTTAAAAAAAGTAATAAAGCAACAGAGAATCATTTCTTCCCCCAGGTAAAGAAGAATTGATTCAATCAGTCTTTGATATCCTGTTTTTTCAGTGGTATCCAATTCTGAAAATTGCATTCTTGTCTTGCCAGACCCTGAGGACAGGTTACAAGTCCCGCTTGCAGCAGCCAGACCATCCCACTGCAGGAAGGTTGACCATCCCATTGCCATGGGGCTCCTCTGAAGAGGATTCTGCCCCAGTCGCACGTCCCAACCTCAGGAAGGAAATCAGAGAAAAAAAGTGTCCTACTCACCATCAGCTGCTTCTCCAATCAGACTTCTTTGCTTAATTTCTGGTTAGAATAATGACTGCTATGCAGAGAAAAACATTCAGCCAGGGGTCTGGCAGGGGTCCTCTCTGGGTCCAGACCCCAAATGTCTTTCCTATCTGGCAAGTGATCCAAGGGGAAAGTCAGGCCGGAAGCTAGCAGTGGTTCTCTTTCTTTCATTCTCTCATGTCACATTCTTGCTTTTGTTCTAATTCTTCATGAAGTTAAAGCAAGGGGGACAATGTCCCCGGCTCTGGATGGCTCCTCTTTGTAAACAGCCCACCAAGCTGAATCCTTCTCTCTCTTAGATTAACAGTCGATGTTTTCTGAACACCTGCTGGATGCCAGACACAACACTGAGTTTTCCCTCACTCATCAAGATTTCTTTTTCTCATTTCGCATTTTCACCAAACAGCCACGTGAAGAGGTATCACTATGTCTATTTTACTGTAGAAGAATGAGATCTTAGGGAGGTCAGATGACTTTTCCAAAGTCACATAACACTGGACTAAAATAAGGACTTCAGTTCACTTCCTCTGCTACCAAGTCCAATTCTCTTTCCACACATCTTGCTGGAGGACGCAAAAGTTGCAAGAAGTGAGGAAAAGGTACTTCATAGTCTCTCCTTGCCGGTCAGTTATTGGACTTCTAACTTGTACATAAGTGTGATGGACAAGCATTAATATTTTAGCCACGTTGGCCAGGATACAGACTGATTGACCAGTACCTTCCAACAGAAGCATTCAAATACCAAAAGTAACCCAGCCAGAGACGAGACAGGGATGGAAGTGAGGAGGGTGGTTCCCACACTACTCCCCTGGGGCTACCAGCTGCATGAATTTGTCACTATGGTTAGCTTCTCAAAGCCCCTCTTAGCCCCTTGGAGTAAAACCAAGATATAACATCCCTCTCATCAACTCCACAGAAAAATTGTAAAGATGAAGTATTAATGAAAATGCTCTGAGCTGCAACTGGAATCCCAGACTCCCTCGCTTCCTTTCCCTATCTTATGTAGGATGCTATTTTTGTAGGAATATTCATTTCAAGCCAGGAAACAGTAGATGTTAAACACATGTTTGCTGAATAAATAAAAAAGAATTATGAACTATTCTTAGACTCTGTGGAGGCGCTTGCATCAATTAGCTAAATGCATTTGTGGCCCCTGGAGGAAGTCTACAAATAGGGACTGGAGCTCCTTGTGTGCCTCTGGATGCGGGTCATGTGAGGAGGCCTGGATCCCTATAGCTGATCTGTTTGGCCTCCGGAGTCCTTGTTGGCTCAGTCGTCTGTTTTATGGTCTTATCAAAACTCAAAGTAGTCATTCTTGTCTTTTAAATAAGAGACTATTGGACTTCCCTGGAAGTCCAGTGGTTAAGGCTCCACATTGCCACTGCAGGAGGCACAGGTTCCATCTTGGTTGGGGAATGAAGATCCCACCTGCCATGCTGCATGGCCAGTAGCTAGACAGATAAATAAATAAATAAGAGAATATTTAGTACATCTAGCTAAGCAGAAATTTATCACTATAGGAATTCCATGGAAGTCAGCCAGGGTAGGGTCTTAGCCTGTGCAGCCCTGGAGCGTGCATGGGGGCCCTCAGAGCTTCCTCCTCTTTTCCTCCCTGCAGCTGGCACTGAGCTGGCATCTGGCACGAGGTGGCCCAGACAGGCAGTTCTGATGCAGCGGTCTGCTGGCTAGGTGTGTTGATGGCACGGGAGCCCATGCGCTTCATCTGAAGCCCTTGACTTCAGGCACTCCGACAGCGTCTTTCGTTGGATCAGCTTTGTAGTTTCTGCGTGTGGTTTAGTATGGCCCCTGTCCATTTACTCAAGGCCACTTACCTAAGGGCACTTTAAGCTTGCAATGTAAGTTCATCTTCAATTGCTGACAATCTGAGAGGGGTGTCGGGGGAGTCAGCCATTAGCTGGACTGAAGTAAGGAGGAAGGAGTGGGCATGAAAAGTCAGGAGATGAGTATTGAACAAGGGAGGATTTAGAGTGCTGTGTGCATAAAATAGTCTTTAGGCTAAAAGGGGGCATTTACATGGTGACAGTAGGCGCTCTTTAAAGACCAGGGTGAACGTGGCCTTGGCCTCTTAGGTACAAGAATAACTAATGTCAAACTTGCATGTGTGTGCCTGTAACACAGGCTGACGGGGTGGGGTGAAATTCCAAGCCCAATTCCAAATCCGATTCAATTCTAATCCTAGCTGGTGTATAAACCCTTACAAAATGCATGGTTGCCATGTAAAGGCTTGTCTGATGAATCTATAAGGGAGAGTCTAGAGATCATGGTACTTGTCAATGAATCAAGAACTTGTTTGTACTAAATACTGCCCAAGGAATCCAGGAACCACGACCAAGATAAATGCCGAGGGAATCAAAGTGGGATCAACCGGAATGGCCATCAAGGGAGCTTTGTTAAGTAAATGTCATGCAATGAACTGTGAGCCTCATGTTACTAAGTATCCTATCAGCTATCCAGTTCAATGCTTGAACCTAGGTCAGTGTTCAATACCATCTTGAATCAATTAATCAAGATTCAACAATTTTAAAAGATGAGATACATCCACATGGAAGAATATCCACAATATTCTTTTAAGTGAAAACAATCCCATTTATGGTTAGCATGTACAGAGTTCATATTCTTTAGGCTCTAAGTTGTGTCTGACTCTTTTGTGACCCCATGGACTGTAGCCCACCAGACTCCTCAGTCCATGGGATTTTCCAGGCAAGAATACTGGAGTGGGTTGCTATTTCCTTCTTTAGGGGATCTTCCTGACCCAGAGATCAAACCTGCATTTTCTGCATTGCCCACAAATTCTTTACTACTGACCCACCAGGGAATGTCCACAGATTTCATATATATGCGTTTAAATGTATAATATTATATATATATATATTTATAAAACTGTTATATATACATTAAACTGTTAGTAGTGGTTATTTCTTATGGAGTACTATTGGATCAGAGTGAGGTGTTCACATTCTAGTTTTGATATCCCTTTATTACTTACATTTTTTGCAATAGTAATGTAGTACTTTAGCAGTCAGCAAAACTAAAAATATTTCCATTTTGGGAGACGAGGGAAAAGGTTGTTGTTGGATAATGTTCTACTCAGAGTCTATCAGAAATATATGTTTTATTGGCAGTAATGTGGGTTGTACTTTATTTTTTATGGAAAATAAAACTTGGGGGAAAAGCCCAAGGCCAGGCCCTGTCTAGCCTGAAATTCAGGCTCTGTAGAACCAGGGCCCAGATATTTCAGAGGCCATGAGCGCTGCTCACCCTGGGAAGACTGGAGGGGTTTCGTGGGCTTTATCTCAGAGCCTGCGGAAGGTGTGAATTTGTTTCTAGACAGCCTCCTGCTCACGGTCTCTTTTGAACTGGTTAAGTGCTCATCTCACGCCCATCATCTCTCTGAGGGGGGAGTGAGTACAGGTGTGTGACCAGGCGTTACAGGTATGACCAGGCAATCAGGAGGTGTGGGTCCAAATACCCCATTGTCATCGGGAAGAAGGCCTCCCTGCAGGCAGTGGCTTCGTGACAGATTTCAGGCAGTTCCAGCAAAGCCATTTTGTGATCCAGATGAAGGTGTAGGAAGTACGTCTTGCTTCCTCATATGAGCCCATCTCACCAAGGACTGGCAGGCAGAGCGTTCTCTGGTCAAGGCAACTAAGCTAGCGAGAGTGTTTTTTTTTTGTTTTTAAGTTGCTAAGTCGTGTCCGACTCTCTGCGGCCCCATGGACTGCAGCCTGGTAGTCTCCTCTGTCCATAGGATTTTCCAGGCAAGAATACTGGAATGGGTGTTACATAACTTCAATTCTCCCTCTGTAATATTTTATTTTTTTTTCTCTTTCTGCCCCACTGCATTTCATTTCCTAATTTGCTCACTATATATAAATATGTCAGTTTATATATACGGTCTCCTTTCAAACTCCCACTGAGAGGCAAGTTCCACTGAAGAGAAATTTCTGAAGCAGTGTGTTCTTCAGGTTTTTATTTAGTCAGTTTTTTTCCCCAGTGAGAAGTAAGGACAACTGACCTTGAAATGAATTTGCTGGATTTTAGCCGCCTGTAAAATTCAGATGGCCAAAACAATGATGTCTCGGTCATGGTAAATGAATGCTTCCTCCCATTAACCTATAACTTTTATCATTTCCTTCCTTACATTTTAGGAGCCTTTTTTTAGTTATGTTTTCATAATTTAGACATTCCATTGGTTGGAAATTCAAAGAAACTCTTAGAGGACAAGGTTACATGTTCCAAAGAGGCAAACATTTTAATTAACCTGGCCTCTTTCGGAAACCACTGTGAGCTCTATGTTCCTTGCTGCAGCTAAATGTGACTTTAGCTGCTAATTTCTTGTAAATTCTGTTTTAGAAGAACTCAGTGCAGTTTGCATTGCAACTTCCTCTGAGGTTAACCAGACTGTCCAGGGTAAGTTATGGACTTTTTCCCTGGAAAATCTAACTCTGGGCGTTGAGAATTAACTCACCGAGTTTTGGAACCTTATGAGGAATGGCAGAAATGAAATGCTGCAGCTCTTTCCACTCCACAGATACAAAATATATAGAAGGGAGCATGTGCGTGTTGAAAGGTTGTTCCTCCTCACCATTTCCTTTCCCTGCAGCATCATTTTTAGGGGTTATTCCTTTTTTAATTCTTTTTAGATGGAAAGTTAACTTCATAGTTTAGATTCCTGCGTGTGGTTCTTTGTTGGTGGTTTGGTGTCTTTATTTTTCCTTTGTCATCTGTGGTCAATATTAACCCCAGATTTATTTTTTGGACACTGGATGGCTGGATGTGTCCCAAAATACGTTGGGAAATTTCACATTGCCCATCTCAGATTAAACTACTGAGTAACAGAATGCTGGTGTCTAATAGAATACATGTGTGTTTCATTTAATTAAATGCAGTTGAGATTCAACAAAAATGAATATATATTATATATGTATCTTATAGTAGATAGGTACATAGATTGATCTTACAGGGTATATGAACTTGAAAGGGCTGAGGACCCAATTGCTACGTAAAAGTATTTTTCAAGGGACTTCCCTGGTGGTCCAGTGATTAAGACTCTGGTCTTCCAGTGTAGGGGGCCACAGATTCAATCCCTGGTTGGTGAACTGCGATCCCACGTGAGATGGGGAAGATGAAAAGAAGATGGCCATGATACGAAGTCAAGAAAGTGTAAAAAGTAAAAAATATATATATACACATATATATATATATTACTTTATACACACATATATATCTATTCTTCAAGGCTCAGAAGCAAAAGTCTTTAAGAGGTCAAAGCTGGAGGATGCAGGAGGTCAGAATACCTGGGCAAGGGGGGCTGAAAGGACGTCAGGGATGGCCAGGGTAGCTCAGAGTCTCTGAGCCACAGGAGGGAGTCTGGGTTGTTGTCCTCCATGTGTTAGCGAGGCCCTGTAAAGCTTTAAACAGGGGAGGGACCTGGTCTGTTTTGTGTTTTTAGAAACTCACTCTGGGGATCTCAGTGGAGAGCCAGGCAGGGAGAAGGAGGGTAAGAGTGGAGAGTGAGGATCCAGCGAGGAGGGGGTTACAGATGTTCAGGACGGAGGGGATGGAGGCTCAGGCTGAGGCGTGACAGTGGAGATGTGCCAGTGAATGGATCTGGGACAAATTTCAGAGACAGAGGCAAGGTTGGACAGCTCCTGCTTATGGAACAAAAGTGAAAGAAATCACGGGTGAGTCCTTGGGGTTGGGAGTGAACAACTGGGCAGAAGATGACAACCTTTAGGGAGACAGGACAGGCTGGGGTGGGGGAGAGAGCACAAGGTCCAGAGAGGAAACCAAGAGCCCAGCCCTCCTGTGCGGCTGCCTGGAGCACGTTCATGTGCCCCCGCCTGGAGCACGTTCATGTGCCCCCTTGAGCTGGCACAAAAGACCCAATGGCGGAGACTGTGGTCTCAGCCTCTGTGTCTCTCTAAGTCCTCCTCCTTCTCCCTTGCTGGTTCCTTCTCCTCTTTCTACTGGCAAAGATTCTAAATGGCAGGGTGACCAAGGGCTCAGTCCTTATCCCCATTTCTTTTCCATCCTCATTCACTTCCAGTCTTTGACTGTAAATACAATCTATGTGCTGCCGACTCCCAAATTTAAATCGCCTCCTGGACCACCTTCTCTAACTGTAGACACATCCAACTACCTGCTCAACATCTCCAGTCAGCATATAATCAAGCATCTTAGAATTAACATACGCACACAACAAAGTCCCCTACCTCATCCCAAAGCCCTGCTTCTCCTGCATTTTTCTTATTTCAGTAAATGTCAGCTTCCACCTTACCATTCTCTTTCTTCACACCCTACAGTTGGACCATCAACGATCCTGTTGGGTCTACCTTCAAGCTGTGTCCCGAATCCCACCAATTCTCACCTCCTCTGCTGTTCCCTGGGCTTCACCCACCATTATTTCTGGCCTGGGTCATTGCAGTGGTCTTCCCACTGCTGCCCTTATCCTTCTTTAGCTTCCTGTCCACACAACAACAAGATCCTGTTAGAATATAAATCTCTCCTATCACTTCTCTGCTAAGAATCCTGCAATGGCTGCATCTCACTCAGAGTCCAATCCAGAGCACTCATGGTTCCCTCCTGGTCCCACATCATCGGGTCCTCATTGCTCTTCTGATCTCATATCCTTTGTTTCCTCCCACCCTTGTTCCAGCCCTGACCTTGCTAAGCACTCTCCCGTGGAGATCTTCTCATCTGCTGTTTTCTCTGCCTGGAATAGTCTTCTCCCAGTCATCTCCATGGCTACCTCCCTACCTCCCTGGTCTTTTTCACACATCACTTTCTTAATGGGGCCTTCCCTGGCTTTTTATTTAAAGTGTTAACACCTACCCACCCACTCCTGGCATTCCCCACCCACTCTGCTATTCTCCATGGCACGTCTCCTTCTCATATTTCACTTATTTACTGTGTATCTCTTCCCAAGAGGCTGTAAGCTCCACAAGGACAGGAGTTTGGCCTGGCTCTTCCTGGTTGAATCCTCAGTGCCCTGAGCCATGCCTCCCTCCTGATAGACACTTTGCCCACATTTGTGGAAGGGGTGCGTTCTAACAGGAAGTCATCTCTTTCCTGTTGGGCTTCCCTGGTGGCCGGTGTGCTAAACCGCTTCAGTCGTGTCCGACTCTTTGCAACCCCATGGACTGTGGCCCGCCAGGCTTCTCTGTCCATGGGATTCTCCAGGCAAGGATACTGGAGTGGGTTGCCATACACACTTGGGAAGATGCCAGGGGATCTTCCTAACCCGGGGATCGAACTCACGTCTCTTATGTCTCCTGCATTGGCATGCAGGTTCTCTCAGACCATAAAGAATCTGCCTGCAATGCAGGAGACCCCGGTTCAATCCCTGGGTCAGGAAGATCTCCTGGAGAAGGGAATGGCTCCCTATTCCAGTATTCTTGCCTGGAGAATCCCAGGGACAGAGGAGTCTGGCAGGCTATACAGCCCATGGGGTCACAAAGAGACGGACACGACTGAGCAACTAACACTTTCTTCCCTCTTTACTACTGCTTTCTGGCATTTTATAAAGCTTTTGTCTTAATTTCTATATTTGCTTGTCTCTGAAGCTAGTCAGACACAATTTAAAAAAAAAGACAGCTGACAGTCACATGCAAATTCAGCTTCCTATCTGGCTCGCTCACTCACAAGCTGTGGGACTCAGGACAAGTCACTTTGCCTCTCTGAGTTTTCTTTCTTCCTTTTCTTCTTTCTTTCTCTTTCTTATAAAATGGTGAAAGCTGCCCTGCCTATCGCTCAGAGTTGCTGTGAAGGCTCAGTAGAATAATGTATGAGACACCATCAAAGATAGAATACAGCGTATGTATCGCTGAGCTCCTCTGCTGTCCCCCTGAAACTATCACGGCACTGTTAATCAGTTATACTACAATACAAAATACCAAGTTTAGTAATAAAATAAAATAAAAATGTTGTCCTCTCAACAGAGAAAAAAACCAAATTCTAGTTTCACACCACTTTACCTTTAATATTAAAATTCACTCGTTAAAAAAAAAAAGGAGTAAGATGTAGTTTTCACTGACCAGAGCATCTGTCCCTGACTCAACGCCAGATGTTTACATTTATGACGGTCTCGTTTAATTCTCACATCGAATCAGTGAGATATGAACTCAGACAACTGACCTCATTTCACAGATGAGAAAACTGAAGTGCGGTAAGAATTGAAGTGAATTACCCAAGAGCTGGTCAACAATGGAGCCAGTCTTTGAGCCCGAGCATTTTTATTCCATGCCCTGTTCTACTGGCACCAAATAAACATTTTAGTGACTGAATGGAGCAATTAAAAGGATTTGACCTGAGGAGCAACTTCTTGTCTCCGGATGATTTGTTTTCTTTAGACTGCTAATTAATGTAGCATTTCCCTTAAGGTCCCCTCCCCGATCCTTCAACTCCAACAAAATTCCTGTCTTCCAAGAGAAAAAGGTATTGTCAAGCATTTTCTATCTTTCCCTCTCTCCCTTAAAGGAAGAAACGGTATCATACATCCCCAGAGATTTTTGTTGTACAGCCTAACTACGTCCAGATGGTTTTCTCAAGTTCGGACATCATAGTTAGTAAAGTGTTTGTAGTTATCTACTAAAACAAATTCTGGTCTAAATTGCAAACACCCGCTTCCCAGATAACTTATTCCATGCTCTTCTGCCTTGTTTGTGTTATGGCCTTTCTGTGCTAATGAATTTGTAAATGCGGTTTAATTACTGTTTACGGGAAAAATAGCTGCACACAGATCAGTCTCAGTGGGAGCCTTAGCCAAAATGTTGAAGCAATTTGTTTCTAGTGCAAAAACAGCTAATAAATGAGACATACTTTTTAAACATTGGGAAAGGAACTCGAGTTTGGTTTTGAAGAAACAGTGCTTGCTACATCCTGGGAAATAAATCATTCTTTAAGAGAGCAGATTTTAATATCAAAGTGGCATTTTTTCCCAAGGCCTTGCACTCAGTGATTTGCACAGAACCAAAGGATTCTCACAGTGATTTGACTGAACACCACACCAAAGGGCTCTTTTCTAAAGCACTCCCCAAAAGGAAAACTCAACATTACTTGTAAATTCCATAAAATGTTTGGGAACTCTGTAAATCCGTGTATTATGTATTACCTTGTATTTCTGAATTCTTGCCTCTGGCAAATGGCCAACTTAGCAACTAAATGAGTTTTGAAATTCTAATACAAACCAGTCTCTCCTACTTCACTTTTTTTCTCAAGGGAAAAAAAAAAAGAAAGACACAAGAAGGAAGTGAAAGTTATTGAAAGGTTCAGTTTATAAATTCTGTTTGTGTCGTGCTTGGAGCTGTGGTTTAATTTTGCTCTTACGTAAAATGGTATTGGTCTGATTCTCTGTAGAGCATCACCTCTGAAAGTGAGCTCCTTCAGGCAGCTGTTGGTCGTGCTGATGGGAAGAGAATTGTTCCACCCTTCCCGGGGCGCCTACCTCAGGGACAGAGTGGGGCTGATTCTGCTCTGTGCAGAACTCAGGGAGCAAAATCAACCAACTCGGCAAGTCACAAGGATTGCTTGTCATTTCCTGAACTGTGCATATAATGAAAGAAGTTTGAGCAGTGTAAGATTCAAACCCTGCCTTCAGGGAATTTATTTATAGTGGTGGCAACACATAGGTACACAGGCAGTTCAGTTTTAACAGATCCCAAGGGTGGGAGGAGGGGGAGTTCAGTGAAGGTGGTCAACAAGTAGAAGCTTCAGATAAGTTTTGGGCATGCATTGTACAGCATGGTAACTATAGTTAACAAGTTGTTATTGTTCAGTCACTAAGTTGTGTCCAACTCTTTGCAACCCCATGGACTGCAGCATGCCAAGCTTCCTTGTCCTTCACTATCTCCTGGAGTTAGCTCAAATTGATGTCCATTGAGTCAGTGATGCTATTCAACCATCTCATCTTCTGTCGTCCCCTTCTCCTCCTGCCTTCAATCTTTCCCAGCATCAGGGTCTTTTCCAATGAGTCGGTTCTTCGCATCAGGTGGCCAAAGTATTGGAGTTTCAGCTTCAGCACCAGCATCATTAACAGTACTGTATTGTATATTTGAAAGATGCTAGGAGAGTATATCTTAAAAGTTCTCAACAGAAGAAAAATTTCTGTAACCATGTGAGGTTATGGGTATTGATTAGACTTACTGGGGTGAGCATTTCCCAGTATGAATGTATATCCGGTCTTATGTCGTATACCTTAAACTTATGCAATGCTCTATGTCAATTATATCTCAGTAAAATTAGTGGCAAAGTGGAGAAAAGAGATCCCAAGACCAAGTCTTAACTACCAAATAGCTTTAGTGTCTCAAATAATGTTCTGAAAGCCAGGGCCTCATCTTTGGGGCAAAAAGACTCCTTTTCCAAGATTATTCCATATTTCCATGTTGTAATTATTTATCTGCGCCATTTCTTCATTCACCTAAGTTATATGTGGTGGGCCCTAGCGAGACAGAGTAACCTCAACAAGACTCCATCTCATGGGGCTCACCCTGCATTGGGAGGGAGGTGGACATAAACAAGCACCACAAAGTGAAAATCTCAAAGAAATTGGGAACTGTTATTAAAATGGGGGTTAGAATCTTTTATATATTCTGTAAGTTTCCAATACAAGAAAAATGTAAAATACAAGTTGTAGAGCCCCTTTATTAGAAGGGAGTTATCTTTACCATGCTTATATCATAAGACTTTGGACATGGGAACTAAGCTCACCTCCTCCAAGAAGGCTTCCCTGATAGCACCCAGGTCCCCTTTTGGCTTGGGTATCCTGTCCATGTACTTTCACTGCACCGTATCCATTCCCCTGATACCACCTTTTGAATGTTTATTGTGTTGTCCTCTCACTGCCACCCCCCCCCCAATATATAGGCAACTGGGTGTCCCTTAAGGAGGAGGGGTCACATCTTACTTTTTGCATCCCCAGTGCCAGAAACATGCCTGATATATGGCATGTGGTTAATGTTGACTGGCTCTGTGAATGGGAAGATGGTAATTGCAAGTTTTTTTTCTATCTTAATAAAAGTTGCCTTTATTCCCCACATTATATTAAGTTTTAAAATAAGTAACCAAGGGTATATTTTCTTGTTTCTTGAAATGTAAACATATTAAAACATATATTAATAGCATTTTAGATAAGGGTGCATATGAAAAATCTAGAAGGACACACACCAAATTGTGGGCAGTGTTTAAGTGTTAAGATTTGAAATGATGCTGACTTTCCTATATGTATTGCTGTGTTGTTTGCTATTTTACTATGGATGTGCTATTACCGTGATAAGAAAATATGAAGTTTTTTGTATCTTAAAAAGGAAAATTTGGCCAGTTTCATAAGCCACAATCATAGGACATAACTTTATGAAACATCATCTTTACCATCTAAACACAATGGTGACAGTGATTTGACATTTTGGCTTTAAATAACTGACCAAGCTTGGTAGCATTTAATGGAATTACATGAGTTTCTACTTCCCTTACTCATGTCTGTCTTTATAACATTCAGAAGATACCCAAGCATTTTATTTGCAAATACTCTAAATCATGTGACATTACCTCTTTTGCTCTCTCTTTTTGATCCTTTCCTTTAATTCTCCCTACTAATACTTGGATTGTGTGTTAGAACCCCGGTCTTTGTAAAACCAGGCTCAACCTCTTGCAAATAGATAAGGCAGCGCTAAGTAATCATTTCTGTGTGTGCATATGTGTGTATGTGTCTTTCTTTTTCATTATAAATCTCCTGTCTCATTTGGCTCTGCGTCAGAGAAGTATCAGTTTTCACTGATATTTTTGCTCTGCATCTTCTGCCTGCCCCTCTTTCTACATTTTGTTGGGCTGAGCACAAGGTTGGAAAGCCCTAGACAATGTTATTGAAGTCACACTTTCGTTTCTTTTTCCCAAAGGAATAATCACAGATTGTAAAATGTGCCTCTGAAGAACAGGTTAGGAAACTCTCTATATTGTATTCTTTTCTGTCTGCAGCTGAATTCTTGCTGTCAAGATGGGAAAACAGAACAGCAAGCTGCGCCCAGAGGTCATGCAAGACTTGTTGGAAAGCACAGACTTCACGGAGCACGAGATCCAGGAATGGTACAAAGGCTTCTTGAGAGACTGCCCCAGCGGACACTTGTCAATGGAGGAGTTTAAGAAAATTTACGGGAACTTTTTCCCTTACGGGGATGCTTCCAAGTTTGCAGAGCACGTCTTTCGCACCTTCGATGCCAACGGAGATGGGACGATAGACTTTAGAGAATTCATCATAGCCCTGAGTGTAACGTCAAGGGGGAAGCTGGAGCAGAAGCTGAAATGGGCCTTCAGCATGTATGACCTAGACGGAAATGGCTACATCAGCAAGGCAGAGATGCTGGAGATTGTGCAGGTATGTAGCCCCTGCCCCTTCCTGCGAGTCCCAGGAAGCACTGGAACACCCACAGTATGGCTTAGTGGAGAGATTGCAAGCTGGTGGCCTGTCTGGGCATTAATTTGGGCTAGCCAGGGTCTTTGAAAATGTGGAACCCATGTATGAAACAGGGAGATTACACATAGCGATGAGATTGGTTAGCATCTCTTGGGAACTCAGGAGCTCTGCTGACACCAGACCCACATTCTTGCCTGGACTAGGTCACCAGCGGCGTTGCGGTGACTCTCCCCTACTGAGGGACACGCGCTGCTCAGGCGGTCATGCTCACGGGGGCCACCCCATCCACTCACTGCAATGGCCTGCTTGGACCCAGCAGAGTAACGTTTGTGACCAAACTCTGACCTGGGTTCAAAGCCTACCTCTTTCAGTCACTATGTCTGTGACTTTAACCAAGTTAGTTCACCTCAGTAAGCCTCAGTGTCCTTATCTGTAAAATGGAACCACAACAGTGCCCACTGCTGTGGGATTATTTTTAGATTGATTCTCCTTGTTCAGTGCTTAGCATAGTGCCAGTTATATATATATATATATATGTGCACAGTCACTCACTCGTGTCCGACCCTTTGTGACCCCCTGGACTATAGCCCACCAGGCTCCTCTGTCCACAGGATTTCCCAGGCAGAATTACTGGAGTGGGTTGCCGTTTCCTTCTCCAAATATATATATACATACATATAACTCATTGTCATTATCAGCATTAATTTCCAACTTCATTAGGCTTTTTTTCTTGGTCACAAGGCATAGCTTGGGGGATCTTAGTTCCCTGACCAGGGATCAAACCTGAGCCCCTGCAGTGAAAGTGCCAAGTCCTAACCTCTGGACTATCACGGCATTCCCTAGACTGTTGAATAAAAGTAGGGATCTCTAGTCTAGTTTCTGTCTCATTAGAGATATGAACAGTGCAGAATCAAGGCCTCCATCACTTTAATAGGAAGTACTCCATTTTATTTCCCCAAATCACTCACCCAGAGTGAATTTCCTCAAAGAACAGGAAGAGGGGCCCTCGCGTTGGCCACATTTTCCTGTGGGCTCCCAGCAAGCTTCGCGGAGGAGGAAAGGCTGCAGTCATGGCAACGACAGCTTCGTCAGCAGAGGGCGGGCCCGGGGACCAGCCTCAGGGGACTGAAACACAGCCCGCGGGGGAGTCAGAAGGGTCTGGGGGCGTAGAAACACGTAGGCAGGCGAGCAGCCCCAGGGAGGGTGCACCATCTTGGCAGGTGTGGGACACAGGAAGGAAGTATCTGGCAGCAAATAGCAGGTACAAGAAAGTGGTTATCTGGCTTCCCGGAAGGCTCATCTCGGAGGCTTCATCCAGGACAGGCTGGGTTCAGAGGCAGAGCTGTGGCCCCCGGGAGACGTAGTGGGGTGCTGGAACGCTGGCAGAGGGTGTAATACAAAGGGACAGGAGACAGAACTCGGATACGGGTAAGCAGGGGATGAGGGTGGAGGTGTGTGACACCTCCTTTGAAGGATCCATGGAGAACCCGGTTACAGGAGCTGAGGGCTGAGCCTGGGGGAGAGCAGCACGACGCACCTGCTGCTGAGCCTGTGGCGAGGCCGGGGCCTGCTCCCGGGAGTGGGACTGAGACCCCGGGCAGTCAGAGCGACAGCTACCCACGTCGCGGGAAAACAGAAGGATCTCCCAGGTCCTTCTGCCTGGGCCTCCGGTGCTCTCCCTGGCCCCCACACAGTAACTATCTGAATACATGGTGTAGAATGAATGCCCCAGACAAGAATCGTAAAACAAAGATAAAGGACTTCTCCCTTCCCCCAAGGATAAATACATGAAAAATATAACGTCTACTATAAAAATATAGGGCTTCCCTGGTGGCCCAGACAGTAGAGTCTGCCTTCAATGCAGGAGACCTGGGTTCAATCCCTAGCTAGGGAAGATCGCCTGGAGAAGGGAATGGCAACCCACTCCAATATTCTTGCCTGGAGAATTCCATGCACAGAGGAGCCTGCCTGGCTATATACAGTCCATGGGGTCACAAAGAGTCAGACATGACTGAGCGACCAACACACACACACACACACATAAACATACAGGGAGTATAGAAGAAAAGAAAAGAAAAAGAAAAATTCTCCGTAACCCCACTTCACCTACAAAAGGAATCATTGCTAATAATTTTCTAATATTAGCAATTACCTGGTCCTATTTCCATATATTTAAAAATATCTAATTGATTTCATAATGCATGTGAAATCCTGTACCTTGCCATTTTTCATTTAACATAATCAAAACATAAGCATTTCTCATACTACTGAAACTTTCAACACAAACATTTTAATGGCTGCATAATATTCATACAACATATCATAATATACCTAATTTTCCCTTATTGGATATTTAAGTTGTATCCAGTCTTTGTTATACATAACACTATAACTTTAAAAATGAAATAACAAATACGTGATACTTATGCATGAAGCTTTTTCTATATTTAGGATTATTTCCTAAGAATGGATTCCCAGAAGTACAATTACTGGGCCAAAGGGAATAAGCATTTCTTTCTAAGACTCTTGAGATAGTCTGCCAAATTGTTTTTCCAAATGTACCTCTGAAGTGAGTGGAGGGTGCCCCCTGTCTTTGCACCTCTCCAATTGTTCTGAGCCTTTGCTACTTAAACAAAACTTCAAAGTTAAAATGTGATTTTTAATTTTAATTTGAGCTTCCCAGGTGACTCAGTGTTAAAGAAGCCGTGTGCCAGGGCAGGAGAAGCAGGTTCAACCCCTGGGTCTAGGAGATCCCCTAGTGAAGGAAATGGCTATCCACTGCAGTATTCTTGCCTGGAAAATTCCATGAACAGAGAAGCCTGGTGGACTGCTGTCCATGGAGTCGCAAAGAGTCAGACATGACTGATTGAATGAGCGTGCAATTTTAATTAGCTTTCTTTGTCTCTCCTTTTTACCTAGGAGTGTGCCGCTCTGCCCTCGTTCCCTGCCTCCCTGCAGTGAATGGGATGGGTACCTTCTTTTTGTAGAGAATTGCTTCCTGATTGAGATCTAAGGAAAAAAAATTTTCCATCAACCATCATGTTTTTGCCTGCTTAACACTTTTCTCCTGGCTGAAATGGTGTGGTGGCCAGTACTGAAGATGTCGATTCCCAGTCAGGGAGGACGGTCCCCATTATGTGGGTTTACAGAAATCAAGAATTATTCACCAACTCCTTCCACACCTGTGGTAAAACACCTACTAAGTAGCTGGCACCGGGAAAAAATAATATGAGGAGGAAAATAGACACTCTCCCTGTGCTATCGAATCCACTTTGCAAGGGAGGGTGGAACGTTGCCGAAAAGGTACCAAAGGTGCTGGGAGACGCTTGATGAGCCCTTGCTGGCTCTGTGTTCAGAAAGTGATCACAAAAATGAAGGGGCATTCCCCCTAACAAGGTACTTTCTCTACTATAAAGCAGCTTCATCCACTCACAGGCCCACAGTAAGTTTGCAGGTCATAATTGGAAGGACACAGATTCTTTAATAAAGTTTTCATACTTAGGGTTCTTCAGTTCAGTCCAGTTCAGTCGCTCAGTCATGTCCGACTCTTTGCAACCCCATGGACTGCAGCACGCCAGGCCTCCCTGTCCATCACAGACTCCCAGAATCCACTCAAACTCGTGTCCATCGAGTCAGTGATGCCATCCAACCATCTCATCCTCTGTCATCCCCTTCTCCTCCTGCCCCCAATTCCTCCCAGCATCAGGGTCTTTTCCAGTAAGTCAACTCTTCGCATGAAGTGGCCAAAGTATTGGAGGTTCAGCTTCAGCATCAGTCCTTCCAATGAACAACCAGGACTGATCTCCTTTAGGATGGACTGGTTGGATCTCCTTGCAGTCCAAGGGACTCTCAAGAGTCTTCTCCAACATCACAGTTCAAAAGCATCAATTTTTCGGCGCTCAGCTTTCTTCACAGTCCAACTCTCACATCCATACATGACCACTGGAAAAACCATAGCCTTGACTACATGGACCTTTGTTGGCAAAGTAATGTCTCTGCTTTTTAATATGCTATCTAGGTTGGTCATAACTTTCCTTTCAAGGAGTAAGCATCTTTTAATTTCATGGCTGCAATCACCATCTGCAGTGATTTTGGAGCCCAAAAAAATAAAGACTGACACTGCTTCCACTGTTTCCCCATCTAATTCCCATGAAGTGATGGGACCGGATGCCATGATCTTAGTTTTCTGAATGTTGAGCTTTAAGCCAACTTTTTCACTCTCCTCTTTCACTTTCATCAAGAGGCTTTTTAGTTCCTCTTCACTTTCTGCCATCAGCAGCCTGCACATGGAAGGTTCAAATTTCCAGAACTGTTTTCCATAGTAATGCACCCTGATGATTAATATTCATGACTGTGGAGAGGAAACCTTGCAGCACCCTGAGGCACCATCCAAATTGTCAGTGAGATTAAATTAAATTTAAAACCATTTTCCTATTAAGGGCTATTTTATCCCATTCTGCTGCATTGCAAACTGATCATTCTTGTATTCTATCTTATTCTTATGCTAATCCCCTAGTTTTCATTGTTTCTGGATGAATTGGAATTTGCTGTAGGATATTACTAAACTCCCCACTCTCCTTTCCTTTCTCTACCCCTTCTTCTGTGAAAGTCTACACTCCAGGCCTTGTCATCATCCCAAGAAGCCCTGTGGGGATGCTCATTATTTGGTTCTAGTTGGTCCGCACCATTTAGGAAAATGCATGTTTGCAGATGCTACAGTTGCTTTAGGTATCCTTTCAGTTCAGTCCACTCTCTTAGTCATGTTCGACTCTTTGCAACCCCACGGACTGCAGCATGCCAGGCCTCCCTGTCCATCACCAACTCCCAGAGCTTACTCAAACTCGTGTCCATCGCATCAGTGATGCCATCCAACCATCTTATTCTCTGTCATCCCCTTCTCCTCCCACCTTCAACTTTCCCAGCATCAGGGTCTTTTCCAATGAGTCACTTCTTCGCATCAGGTAGCCAAAGTACTGGAGTTTCAGCTTCAGCATCAGTCCTTCCAATGAATATTCAGGACTGATTTCCTTTAGGATGGACTGGTTGGATCTCCTTGTAGTCCAAGGGACTCTCAAGAGTCTTCTCCAACACCACAGTTCAAAGCATCAACTCTTCAGCACTCAGCTTTCTTTATAGCCCAACTCTCACATTCATACATGACTACTGGAAAAACCATAGCTTTGACTAGATGGACCTTTGTTGGTAAAGTAATGTCTCTGCTCTTTAGTATGCTGTCTAGGTTGATCATAGCTTTTCTTCCAAGGAACAAGCGTCTTTTAATTTCATGGCTGCAGTCACCATCTGCAGTGATTTTGGAGCCCCCCAAAATAAAGTCTGTCACTGTTTCCACTGTTTCCCATCTATTTGTCATGAAATGATGGGACTGGATGCCATAATCTTGGTTTTCATCAAGAGGCTCTTTAGTTCTTCTTTGCTCTCCATCATAAGGATGGTGTCATCTGTGTTTCTGAGGTTATTGATATTTATCCTGGCAATCTTGATTACAGCTTATGCTTTATCCAACCCAGCATTTCTCATGATGTACTCTGCATATAAGTTAAGTAAGCAAGGTGACAATATACAGCCTTGACATACTCCTTTCCCTATTTGGAACCAGTCTGTTGTTCCATGTCCAGTTCTAACTGTTGCTTCTTGACCTGCATACAGATTTCTAAGGAGGCAGGTCAGGTGGTCTGATAATCTCATCTCTTTAAGAATTTTCCACAGTTTGTTGTGATCCACACAGTCAAAGGCTTTGACATAGTCAAATAAAGCAAAAGTAGATGTTTTTCTGGAACTCTCTCACTTTTTTGATGATCCAGCAGATGTTGGCAATTTGATCTCTGGTTCCTCTGCCTTTTCTAAATCCAGCTTGAACATCTGGAAGTTCACATTTCACATACTGTAGGTATCCTTTAGGGGTCCCGGAAAATATCTATTTGGAAGTGATGAGACGAAGGCAAGCTGTGGGCCAGCAGAATCATACAGAAATTAAGGCTGTATTTGTTCAAGTAAGTGAAACTGCAGCTCAGCTACAAGTGTTAGCCCATAAATTCCTGACTGAATTTTTGTCCCTCCAAGACTCAAAAATTCAAGCCATTTAAGGGAAGCCCCAATGGCTCAATGGTAAAGAATCTGCCTGTCAATGCAGAAGACATGGGCTCCACCCCTGGGTCAGAAAGATCCCCTGGAGAAGGAAATGGTAACCTATTCCAGTATTCTTGCCTGGGAAATCCCATGGACAAAGGAACCTAGTAGGTTCTAGTCCAAGGGGACGCAAAAAGTTGGACATGACTTAGCAGCTAAACCACAGCAATGTAAAATGCAAATTCATGATGTTCACCTTCAAATACTAATAGTTAGTCAGGGTGAAGATTGGTGTCCAAACAAGTTTATAATAGGCTTGTCAATTAATGAGGGTAGTTGTTTTTCAGTCACCAAGTCATGTCCAGTTCTTTTTGACCCCATGGACTGCAGCACACCAGTCTTCCTTGTCCCTCACTATCTCCTGGAGTTCATGTCCATTGAATCGGTGATGCCATCCAACCATCTCATCCTCTGCTGCACTCTTCTCCTTCTGCCTTCAGTCTTTCCCAGCATCAGGGTTTTTTCCAACGACCTTTTCTTTTGCATCAGGTAGCCAAAGTATTGAAGCTTCAGCATCAGTCCTTCCAATGATTATTCAGGGTAGATTTCCTTTAAGATTGACTGGTTTGACCTCCTTGCTGTCCAAGCGAATGGAGATTGGGATCCCATAAATTTTCTAGTTTTTCTTCCCTAATGTTCTCCATGGTTTAACTTTGGTTAAACTGGAGGTTTGATTAAACTGGAGGTCAGAGATCTGAAATCAGTTTCACTGGGCTAAACTCAAGGTGTAGGACAACTTGCATTCTGTCTGGAGGTTTTGGAAGAAAGTCTGTTCCCTTGCCTTTCTTATTTTCTGAAACATTCCTTGACTTGTAGCCCTTTATACGTATCTTCAAAGCCAGCAGCAATGGATTGAGTTCTTCTCATGTTGCCATTCCTCTGGGTATCTCGTTCTGCTTCTCCCTTCCACTCATAATTCAGAATAATCTACGCCCCCCCCCCCCCCCCGCCCCAGCTCAAGTTCCTTTTATTCTGGAAGGTAACGTATCTACAGGTTTCGGGGATTGAGACAAGAAAATATCTGAGGGGGCTGTTATTCAGTCTACTGCATATGTCCAAATGCAGTTATGTTCCTTTTTCCAAAAAAAGTAATTTTGTGCTATATCAACATCTCGGCAAAAAAGCAAAAGCCATATACAGATTTATTTTTAGAATCTTACATAAACATTTTCATGTTTTTTTTTTTTTTAAGTGACAAACTTAGGGACATGATTTAGACCCAATATTTTATTATTGCATCAAAACCGTCTCTCATGAGTCTTAAGCCAGATCACAGTTCTGAAGTTTCCCCCTGTGACAGCAGATCCTCTCCTCAGGGGGGCGCTGGTGTCAGCTCATCGCTGCAAGGAGAAGCCTTCCTGCCTCATGTATTTCTCTGTCCTTGAGCCCAGCCAGAGGCAGGTCTGAACACCTACACCCAGCCCAGCACAGGCTGTGTTTGAGGAAGCGGCCAGGGAGCATGTGAGGATTATTGCCAGTTGACATGAATGCTCAGATGCTTTCTGGATCTTGGGGGTGAAGGAACTTGAACTTAGGGATTCATCGGCAGGACCACAGCCCTCCCTGGGTGTAGGGGAGAACTCAGGAAGAACAGGGAGTGAAACTGACCCCCTTCTGTTCTCAGAAAGTAACTAGGACCCTTGAAGGAACCCATTCAATCCAAATTCAAACGAATCCAATAACTACAGGACTGTCATTGGGTAGGAGTACACAGCTGTGTTTCTTTACTCTTTATTTGAATGAAAATCACAAGCTTAGACAAAAATTGATCACCTGTATCCCAAATAAAGATGAAGGAAGGGAAGAATTGGCATGTGAGAGTCGGTGTCTTGGGCAAGGTGGGTCAGTATCATCTTGCCTCTCTTTTTTTTTTTTCTATCTCCTTTTCCTTCTTTTCCTCAGGTAAGTTATATAACCTTTCTGTACATTGTTCTCATGATGTGTGAACTGGAACTAATCATAGCACCCGCCTCAAGAGTAATCGTAAGGGTTAAACGGTTCTGACAAGTAGAGTACCTAGAATAGTGCCTCTCTTAGGGTTGTTGTTGCTGATCAGCCGCTCAGTCGTATCCAACTCTTTGTGACCCCATGGACTGCAGCACACCAGGCTTCCCTGTCTCTCCCCACCTCCTGGAGTTTGCCTAAGTTCATGTCCATTGAATCAGAGATGCCATCCAACTATCTCATCCTCTGTTGTCCTCTTCTCCTTCAGCCTTCAATCTTTCCCAGCATAGGGTCTTTTCCAATGAGTCAGCTGTTTGCATCAGGTGACCAAAGTATTGGAGCTTCAGCTTCAGCATCAGTCCTTCCAAAGAGCATTCAGGGCTGATTTCCTTAAGGATTGACTGGTTTGATCTCCTTGCTATTCAGGGAATTTCAAGAGTCTTCTCCAACACCACAGTTCGAAAGCATCAATTCTTCGGTTCTCTGCTTTAGTTGGGTATGTTCACAAACCCAACTAAACCTCTGAATGGTGGAACCCACAGAAGAGATGTGCTTATACGGATAGCTTTAGGAGTACTCAGGCTGCTTCAGCTGTTGTCTTTCCCACCAAACACCAGCCCAGCTGGGAAGAAACTAAAATTTCTGGGCTGCCCTGATGCTTATGGGATTTAAGTAACAGTAAGAGCTACCTTTCCAGGAGACAGTGTGGTTGGCACCAGGAATTCCCCAAATCTCAGCTGTTGCCCTGAGTCCATGGGTGCACCTCATGCATTCAGACTATTGGGGCACAGATAGTCTGGATTTGTTCTCGAGTTCCAACTAGAGGCTTTCCCAGAGGAATAAAGAGGCTAACACCATGTTACCCTTAGCAGTTCTTGGGGAACTCACTTTAATGACCAGGTTGAAATAATTTCTAGTTAGCATATTCATTCCTTGGATGGTAATGATTGCTTTACACTACTTGGTGTTCAAATACGTGTTGTCATAGAATCAGACTCTCCCTCCTAGTTGTGATTCAACGTTGACTGGCTCTTTTGATGAAGGCGAGTGAGCTTCATAACACCCTAGTCTACAGCTTCACATCTTTTGAATGGATGAAGACTAAGGGAAGGAAGAGGGCTTATGCTGGCAGTCTATCCCAGAAGAGTGCACTGTTTTCTTTCTTTCCGCAACATGGGCATTTTTTTTTTCCTGATGCACTCATCAGAATAAGTTATATGTTTCTATGCAGCAATGAGATGAAGAGGAAGGGAGATTGTGGTGTTGGTCATACAAAGGGTTGCTGTCCCCAAACACCAAACAGACTCACAAATTAATCTGACCTAGTCTCAAGAGCACCAACTGTGACCAGTTCAGACAAACCAGATCGTGCATATTTGTGTCACAATAGATCTAAATCAGGGCCAGAAAGATTTGGTTACTTTTTTTCTAGAACCACTTCCTGAGTAGTTATTTTTCTCCCAAAGATCTTTCTAAATTTGTGTGATAGACACTATGTCACTTGTAATATGTGCCTTGAAGACCTGAAACACTGTTCTTTTCTGATTGTGAAAAAGAAAAAAAATGGAAGTGGGGGTGGTAGTGAGAGCTTCTAGTCCATCTTGACATGGCCCTTGGGGATTCAGCTCCAAACTCTTGCCTCAACTACAAGTGTGGACCACAGATGTTACACTGAATTCAACTTCAGTTTCTTTCCTGGAGAAAATTCTTTAAAGCATTTGTCCAGGCTAATGACTTTCTCTAAGAACTAACCCTAGTGTTTGTTTACCAGTTATATTTGGCTTATCCCTTTCTTATTAGGGGATTAATCATATCATGACAAGCCACATTATAGTTTAAGAGTTGAAGTTATACATCTGGCAAGACAAATGAATGCCTACTACCCAAAGGCCCCCTCTGGGCTGTGCCCTCCAGGTCTCCTTTGTGGACTCCGCTTCCTTCTCCTGTTCCCTAAACAAGGATATTCCCAAGCAGAGTTCCAGCCTTAGCCCTCTTTTTCTTTTTTAGGCACCCCCCCGCTTCTGGAATGTCTCATCTTCTCAGTGCTTGTTATGGACCAAGCATTGTGTTAAGTATTTTTCCTGTGTTAGTTTCCTGGGGTTACTGTAACAAATTACCATAAACTGGGCAGTTTCAAACAACAAAACATTTATTCTATCATAGTTCCAGAGGTCAGAAGTGCAACATTAAGGCATGGGCAAGGTTGGTTCCTTCCAGATACTCCTGGCGGGAGGGCAGGGGATCTGCTCCAAGCCTCTCTGCTAGCTTCTGGCGGTGGCTGGCGATCCTTGGTGTTTTGGAGTTGTGTTCCTCTCATCATCACATGACATTTTCCCTGTGTGTCTGTGTATAAATTTCTTCTTCCTATAAGGATACATCATTGGATTGGGGCCCACCCTCATCCAGTAGAATCTCATTTTAACTTGATTACATCTACAAAGGCCCTATTTCCAAATAAAGTCACATTTACAGGTTTTGAGTGGACGTAAATTTTTGTAGGACATTGATCCACCTGGTACCTGTATTACCTCATTTAATCCTCACAATAACCTTCTTAGCCCCATTTTATGGATGAAGAAACAGTGTCCTTCCAGGCTTTCACCTCTACTATGTCCAGCTGTTAATGGACATCTCTCTCCACTAAGACATTGCAGTGGTACCTTACAATCAAACATTCCAGAAACAATCTTGTATCATCCCCCAAAATATGAAGTCCTAAAGTGCGGCAGCTCCAGAATGTCTTTTTAGGGGAGTAAATGGGATCTTTGGAAGGGGTTGTTTGAAGCAGCCTTTGCAGAGCATTTAATGTAAGACTGAAACAAGTAGTAACTGCCCGGATCTAAAAATGATGGGTACCACCATTGACTTGAAACAAGACAGTGGTGGGAGGAATGGGCAAGAATGATAAATTAAGAAAAATATTAAGGAAGCAGGTGTGATAGGTCTAGTTGGCCACATGCATGTGGAGACACATGGTAGAGAGGTATTAAAGATGTCTTTGAGTTGATTACAGAATAGTGGATGGTAGGACTGTTTACCAAGAAACAAACGTGTGGTGGCAGGGGGACTGGGTAGTAATGAGTTTCAAGTATTAGTGAAATCTTATGTGAAAACTAACATAAGAATGGAGCTGCTTTGGTGGAAAGAAGGGGTAGGGCCCTTATTCTCCCCTGATCCCCTCCCTGTCTGTGAAAGGCAGGGAGCACTTTGGGAAACATTATGGATATACTGACTTTCTTGTATTCTTCTAGCTCTAAACAAGAAAACGCTGATGCTGTTCTAGATACATAGATATCGATACCATTTTAAGCGCTTTCACAAGAAAGATCCTCCTGGCCTCTTTCTACCCTCCTTTCCTGCCATGAGGTGTCCTTCTAAGGAGGGTGCTCTTCTTTACCGATAATCTAGAAACAGCCCTGTACCACTTAACTTCTTTTGCCCTTGGTGGGTTGTTGTGGGGCTTGGGTGTCCTGTTAGAAAACCCTATGTCTTCTGATGAAAAGTCAGCCTGGTTTCCTTCAGAGAGAGGAGTGAACTTTAGCTCCTGGAATCGTGCCTGCCCTCAGTTAATTCCACAACCTTTATCAGTTCAGACTTGAGTCCTTCCTTTCCAACATTCTGAGAGGTGGTTCATTCAGAGGGAAAAAGAAAAAAACAAAAAACATAGGCCCTGAGGAAGCTGGTAAGACCCCGAGCCTCAGGTTGTGCTGTCCTGAGTCTGCCTAGGGCCAAGCCAGAGCTGGGTTCCTGGGTGTCCCAAACTTTGTATTTACACAGAGACAAGAATAGGGCTCTTCAAGTTTAATTAAAAACAGGATGTCCCTGCTGGGCCTCTCACTGACATTGCTAAAAATAAAGTAGGGAAATAGCCTGGCCTCTTCATGGTTTAATCCCATTAAATTGGCGGGGTGGTGTGGGGAGTGGTGAACAGAAACTGGAGCTAATAAGACACGATTTGTTTCAAAGTGCTCTCTGGGCTGTGCCTTCTCTCCCTGCTCCTTGGAGTCCTACATCCAACACAGTCAATGCTGACTTGTTGAGACCATGGAAGAACACTTACCCTAATCCCACTGAGGTTTCGCAGGGATGTCACCCACTCACTCACTCACAAGACCCCTGGGACTTTCACCTCGTCTCTTTGTCCCCTGCTCTAGTACACCCACGTTCATAGACCTGGTATTCTGAATAACCTGTTGATCCTTTTCTGTGAGTTGATGCACACACAAAAAAATGCCGGGGGCGGGGGGGGGGGGGTGCAGAAATCTAGTCTGAACACAATGAAAGAGCCATTCAGCCCCTCTGTACATTCAGACGTTATAATTCTTTTTGCTTATGGGTTCTTCTTCGTACTAACTGCATCCTCATTTCTTGGCCCCAATCCTACTTCTTTAGACTGACAGCTAAAGACTAAACTATTGAAGACTTTCTGTTGGGTACAAGAACCTTTATTTCAAACACATAGTCATCTGTTAGCTTGGTTCTTCATTCACTTGTTCAACCAGAGTACTAAGAGAATGATCTCTAGATTATCATACCATTGACTTCCCTTCGGGATCCCAAGAAGGAGAATTTCATTAGCCTCAAGTCTTAGAGGCTGAGAGCTCCAAGGAGTATTCCAAACCAGTGGGTTTTCATTGCTACTATGGGACCTTACTGAGGCCCAAACAGACCAGGGGAAGGAACAACGCAGCCCCAAAGAAGGTTAATTAGGAAGGTTAATTAAGAAGGAAGCATCCTTAAGGCTTCTATTAATACTCACTGGAAGGACTGATGGTGAAACTGAAGCTCCCATACTTTGGCCACCTGAAGCAAAGAGCTGCCTCATTGGGAAAGACCCTGATGCTGGGAAAAATTGAGGGCAGGAGGAGAAGGGGACAACAGAGGAGGAAATGGTTGGATGGCATCATTGACTCAGTGGACAGGAGTTTGAGAAAACTCTGGGAGATAGTGAAGTACAGGGAAGCCTGGCATGCTGCAGTCCATGGAATTGTAAAGAGCTGAACACAACTGAGTCCCTGTGGGGTGGGATCATCAGCCCAAGAGTCGGCACACTGGGTATGACATTTTTCATTCCTGTTTTAGCAACTGAGATTGTAATATTTATCACCATTTCTCCAGAATATTTCAGAGACTTGAGGCAGGTTGACCTGAACAAGACTAAAGCAGCGAGGCTTAGCCTTTATCTCTTTCTACGACCCGTTTTGTTTCCACATTTTCCCTTTGGAGACTACTGTCCCTCAGCTGCCTTCCTTTCTCTCCTCCCTCTGTATTCCAAGTTCCAGAACTTTCCAGATTTCTAACCACCCCTCCCCCCCACCCTCTGGAAAAATCTACTTTTTCTAAAACTCCTTCCCAGGGCCAAAGTTCCCAGAGTGAATCTGAGTAGCAAAACCATGGTCTGGGGATAAAAACAATGACTTTAAATTATTCTTCCAAAATAAAAACATCTGATAGCTGAGGTCTTCCAGGCCCTGAGCATCTGGGGTTGGGGGTGGGGCCACAGGTGGTAGGGGAGATAGTTTCAGTACTGCTCAAAAACCTTTTCAGTTTTTCAGGATTTCAGTCAAAAACTCTTTTGATCATCAGATTTCAGACATACTCAGTTTATCTCAAGCAGAGATTGTACACTTATTCAGTTGCTAAGTCGTGTGCCTCTTCACAAACCCATGAACTGCAGCCCACCAGGCTTTCCCATTCTTTACTATCTCCCGGAGCTTGCATAAACTTGTGTCCATTGAGTCAGTGATGCCATCCAACCATCTCATGCTTTGTCTTCCCCTTCTCCTCTTGCCTTCAATCTTTCCCAGCATCAGGGTCTTTTCCAATGACTTGGCTCTTCTGAACAGACGGCCAAAGTATTAACTCTTCAGCTTCAGTATTAGATCGCCCAGTGAATATTCAGGGTTGATGTCCTTTAGGATTTACTGTTTTGATCTCCTTGCAGTCCAAGGGACTCTCAAGAGTCTTCTCCAGCACCACAATTCGAAAGCATCAATTCTTCGGGGCTCAGACTTCTTTAAGGTCCAGCCTTCTTTACTTTTATTGTGCACTTATTTCATCCAGTACTCAAGTGGCAGATGGTCCCCATCCTGGGGGATAACTGACAGTGTGCTGACAAGGAATGCAAGACGATTGCCACACACAAGTGGAGAGGGCATTGGGATGGACTGGTAATGTCTGGAGGAGGGCAGGCCCTTCCAAACAGTGTTTATCATCCTCAAGGGACCCAGGGAGTAGACTCTGACCTGTCTCTCTGGCCTGAGGAATGTCATCTACAGCCTGAGAGTGGGAACCCCAAAATCAGCAGCAGCATCACACAGGATCCCTGTTAGAAATGTAGAATCTTATGACCTCCATTTCCCAACCCACCCTACTCAATCAGCTTCTGCCTTCTCGTAAGATTCCCAGGGGGTTCATATGCACAATAAGATTAGAGACATGGAGTAAGGGGTGGGTCTGGTGGATCTTCTGGTCAGCTGTCCTTCCTGAAGGGCCTTACCGCTGGACAAGCTCTGCCGGCCTGGCTGCTCTCACAGCCACGGCACGTCTGTTTTCTGCAACAAGCGAGAAGCAAGAACAGAGCCTGCTCTCTGTGCGAAGGGAATGCCTTCCCTTCACCCCTGCATTTGGGAGGTTTAATAACAGGGCCATTGTGTACAAAACCAAACCCTGTCTCTGTCTCCCCACCGTGTTACTTCTTGTCCCCAGGCGATCTATAAGATGGTTTCCTCTGTAATGAAAATGCCTGAAGATGAGTCGACCCCAGAGAAGAGGACAGAAAAGATCTTCCGCCAGATGGACACCAATAGAGATGGTAGGAGGCCACGGCCACTTTGCTTGATTTTGCTCAGAGTGGGGACTGCTGGAGGGTCTCGAGCATCCGGGCATGGAAATGCCACTCGAGGACAATTTATTGGCCATAGGATCTGGCTCAGGGTCCTTTGTGAAAATGGCTCTTGCTACATACTCCCTGCATGGGGAGGACGGAGGAGGACCTGAGTGGTTGGCAGTAGGTTGGCTCCTGCAGGCTAGCTAATCAGAAAGTGGGAAGGGGCTTGGTATCCACTTAGACTCTAGAAGCTTCCCTCCCAGCAGCCCAGGGGTTCCCTGCACATGCTCCAAAGTGTAGGGTTTCCCAGAACCGAGTGGGGCCCCTCAGCTTTTGAGGGGTTAGGTAGAAAGCAGATTCCACCCCAAGGGAGCCACCCACAATTCAAACCCAACAAGGGAGTGCAAAGCAAAC
The DNA here is from genome assembly GCF_963930625.1 of Muntiacus reevesi. Classification (NCBI taxonomy): domain Eukaryota; kingdom Metazoa; phylum Chordata; class Mammalia; order Artiodactyla; family Cervidae; genus Muntiacus; species Muntiacus reevesi. The sequence goes on along the minus strand of NC_089260.1, from coordinate 18,180,497 downwards.
CGAAAGGAGAGATGGATTTCAAACTCAAAAACAGGGGACTTTTAGATGTTGCATTGCTAGCTAGAATAGAGGTAAAATTAAATTTGATTTTTGGATATATAACAAGTGATTTTTTAGTATAAGTAGGCCCTATACAATATTTGAAACATACTAAAAAATTATTGTTTATTTGAAATTGAAAGCTAACTGGGCTTCATGTATTTTATTTGCCAATTCTGGCAACCCTGTGTGTGTGTATCTGTGTGAATTGCTCAGTCTTGTCCGACTCATAGCAACCCCATGGATGGTAGCCCATCTGGCTCCTCTGTCCATGGAGTTCTCCAGGCAAGAATACTGGAATGGGTAGCCATTCCCTTCTCCAGGGGATCTTCCCAACTCAGGGTTTGAACCCAGGTCTCCTGCATTGCAGGCAGATTCTTTACCATCTGAGCCACCAGGGAAGCCCCTCTGACAACCCTACTTAGATGTAATATCTGAGTTTAAAGTTTTGACACAGACCCTGGCCCATAAAAGGCCCTGAGTCATCCATAGCTGTCATTTCCTGAGTGATCTATAGCAAGTCATCTGTTATTCCTGGCTTGCCTGTTCTGCTGGGCATCCCAGCAATTCTTGTCAAATATATGAGCAAAGTTACTCATATAGCCCTGACGAAGGCTTTGTGTCAGAGCAAGCCTCAATTTCTATACCTGTGCCCTCTGGGGCCCCGGCGGCCTGAGAATCGGGGTTTGCAGGGTACAAGCCAATCTGTTATTTGCTTGTTCCTTCACAAAGGTGCCATTACATCCTGTTTCTTTGTGTCTTGATTCACAGTGAACAGTTTGTCTTGCAAAGACTAAACAAACAGGATTCTTTTAATAGGATAGTAAAGGCCCTGACATTAAACTGCACATTTTCATGACAAAAACCACTACAATATTGTAAGCAATTAGCCTCCAACTAATAAAAATAAATGAAAAAAATAAATAAATAAACTGCACATTTTCCTGCTGTTCCAGGAGAGCACAGGGGGGCTTGTGTCCTGACTGTGACCGGCCTCCTCTTTAGAATAGGGGTGAAGGATGGGAGATCCAGACACGCAAGATCAAACCCTCCCTGCCAGAAATGAGAGCTTCGGCCAGGGGACTTGGCCACAGTGGGCTCACAGAGCCCCGACAGGGTCTGCATTTCTCAAATGCATCTCGTTGCTAAAAGCCCTGTGTCTCCTAATGGAAAGCCTTGAGTAAGAAAAAGATGGGGAGGGGAAGTTAGAGCCATACAGGGAGGCCTTTATGACCCCTCCCCTCTGCAGGGGGTCAGACTCTGCCCAACCTGGAGACTTGGTGCTTCTGCTCTGGGCTTCTAGATCCAAAGGCTGGAGCCCGGGGCCAGAGGCCTCATCTGGAGTCTCCTGTGGTTAGACTCCTCCTGAAGAAGTTCTCTGCATCTAACACCGGGCCTGTAACTTGAAAAGTCTGACCCCCAGCAGTTAGCTCCGAAGCCAATTCGGAAGCACGCAGGTTACTGGAGGAAGCAAGACTTCTTCGCTGAATGTAGGCTTCGCTCCGCCCCCACCCCCAGCCCCAGAAATGGGGGAAGAGCTTTGCCTTCCCTCTGACAGTATGAGGAAACTTCTGGAAGGGAACTTAATACGTACTGTAGCCTAGGTAGAAAGGAAAAGGACCTGGAGTAGGAGTGGAATCTCAGACAGCCAGTCTCCGTCCCGCAGTCCATCCGGGTAGAAGAGCCCTGACTGAGGGGTCCTCTCTCTGCTTCCGAATCCCCTCACCCCGGGTGGGAAGGGCAGCCCTCCTCACAGCTTGTCCAAAAGAAGTGGCCCTCCCCCCAGGTCCCTTCCTAGGTGTACCCGGCTGACCCGAAGGAGCCCCGAGGGCCCGGTACCCCGCGGGATGTATAGCAGGAACCCGGCTCACTCTCTGAAAGGCGCGAGCGCCATCTCTTCCGTGGACAGGTGGCCTGCAGCCGGAAGGGCCAGGAGGGCAGGGACCACGTGGGGGACACCCAGCAGCCGCCCACCCCACCGCCTCCGGAGCCAGGGCCGGGCACACAGGGAGCTCTCAGTAAGCCCCGTCCCGGGCTGTGCGACGCTGAACGAACGACCCCCTGCCCCGGGTAGGGGGTCTCAGCTCGGGTCTCACGGCAGCTGAGACCCCGGGAGAGGGTGTGCTGCCGCCGCTGCCCTCGAGATGCCTCGGGAAGGCCCCGTTCACGCGGCTGCCCTTGGCCAACACTCACCAGTCCGCTTGCTTTTCAGGAAAACTCTCCCTGGAAGAGTTCATCCGAGGGGCCAAGAGCGACCCGTCCATCGTGCGCCTCCTGCAGTGTGACCCCAGCAGCGCCGGCCAGTTCTGAGCCGGGCGCCCCACCGACTGTAGAGCTGCCTGTGTTCCCTTTGGATTTTTTTTTTTTTTTTTTTGGCCAAACAATATTGACAGTGATGCAGTTCCCCCTGTGGTCGGATGCGCCTCCTTCCGTGCCGCCTTCAGCTTCTCTGTCGTGGATGCTTCGTGGGAATGTCTAGACCCCCCGCGCTTGTGGAAGCATGGACAGCGCTGTTGTGCACAGACTTTGGTGTTTCTTGTTCTGACGATTTTTCATCGTTGTTATTATTATTTTTCCTTTGATTCGAAAGTCTGTGTTCTAAAACTGAAGACTCGGGAAGGCGAGGGGGAAGGGAAAACAATCCAGTCCAGTGATTCTGTTGTAAACTTAAGGGGCCCGTTGGAAAAACAACACTTGCCACCTGAGTCTGGAGTCATACAAGCCCTAGGGGTGGTGGCACCACCTGCTGGTTTCCCCGGGGACGGAATCCTCTGGGGCCAGACTCTTAAAGGGACCTGGGGGATCCTCCCAGAGGCCCACCCCACTCTCTTCCCAAATAGGCTGTAGTTTTCTAAGCTGTGAACATTTCAAGGTAAATTCATAGAGAAGAAGAAAAAGATGGCTCAGCTATTTCTTGCCAGGTTTACACTAGTTGAGCTGAGTTTCTTTGGAAATTGAATGCAAATGGTAACTTATATTCCAAAACCAGACCCATCTTGTTGCCTATTGTGATTTAAAAAAAAAAAAAAAAAGATTGCTGTATATAAAATATTGGGTATTGCAGACCAAATTAAGTGTTTTGCCTTGTTTAAGTGAAATGCATGTTTAGTGAGCACTAATACAATCTTATTACAGGAGACTGTTTTTAGTAGCTTATTGTAAAGTAAGCCAGCTGTAATGAATGTCTGTGTCTTGTTTTAAAGTCATATCTGTCTTTGCACAAATGCACCCATCAGCAGGTATATTTTATATACTCCAGAAAAGTACAAAGTAACCATGACCAGGGCCCGACTTTAATTTTGAGTGCTTTTCCAGTGGTACTGCCAAGGGAATAGAAGTGGGGCAGATTTGAGTGGGATGTGTCAAGTGGAGCACCGGAAGGTTCATATTTATTAGAGATGCGGGTTTGCCCACCAGCCCAGCAGCTCACTGATGTAGTACTGGATTGGAGGTGTGCTGCTTGTCTGAACAGACCATGTTCTGTAGATTTTCCCACCCTCCCCCACCCCAAATAGCATAAATTCTGGGGGTTTCCCGATGCTTTAATCCACACGTATAGTTAGGAAGCCATAGCTGGAATGTTGACTTTTCCATGCCCCCAGTGACCCTTAAGAGAGTCAAAGGTTAGGCAATCATCTGGTTCATCTTGAAGAAGGCATAAGCAACTGTCTGATTTCCAAGGCCCACTATAGATAATCCAAAAAATATATTCCCCATTATTGTGTTCTCCAAAAAAAAAAAATTTCTCTTTCCAGAAGTGAAAACACAAATTTGAGTTGCTGTTTGGTCTGATGACCTTTGTATTGAAAGGTAAGAGTCAAACTCGCTGGTCACAGGTAAGTCATATTTTCACAAGCAGTAGGCAAGGGAAAGCCCAAACACTCAAGGATGTAGATGAGGAGATCTCGCCCCAAGAGAAGGCAGACAGGTTCCCTGGGTTGCAGCCAGGCTACTTCCTACAGACCATGAACCGCACAAAGATAAACTTATAAGGGAAACGATGCTGAGCCTATTCTAACCTCCAGATTCCTGGGTATTACTCAACTCCATTTAAACTGATAGTAAAAATCTGCATTTGTGTGGTTGACCAAAACTAACGAACTTGGCAAGGTGAAATTTTGAGACCTGGACTCAGTAAAATAATCCTCTTGCTCTGAGTGTCAGCTTTTTTTATAGTGGTTTTACACCTTGAGACTTGCGGAGTTCCTCCATTGGCCAGGTGGTAAAATCTGGTTTTGAAAACTAGGGAATTAACCTAGTGGCATGCACAATGGCATGGGGACCTAGCACCTCTACAGGTAATGTTCACGAGCTGCATCTCATTTTCTCCTGCTCTTGATTGAAGACCTAATTCCTCCTTTAGCTTTCCTTGATGGTGGAGTCGGTTAATGTTGGGGAAAGCCCATCTGGGCTCCGTCCTCAGTCATGATATCTTACTGAGCCAGACTCACTGCTCACTAGAGCCTAGAGCTGGGGTAAGAAGCAGGGGAGTGCATCTCTAGCTGTTAAAAAACAGAGCAGACAGACACAGGGCTGATCAATGCTGATATGCCCAGGATGGACGGAAAGTAGTCCTTGTCCTGGCCTGCCATTGACCCTGACTGTGTTTTCTTGAGGGTTGTTTTTCTCATTCTTCGCCTTCCCAGGCAGGCCTTTGTATATCTGATCCAATGCACTGTGTGGCCAAGGGACTCAGCAGCACCCAGAAGGCTGAATGCCTGAAAGCTTATGTCACTCCTGAGCTGGGCTGTTCATTGTCATTGCTGTGTCGAGGGACCTCTGGAAATGGGAGTCTGTTCTGTCTGAAAGCAGCTCCGCCTGTGATGCTCAAGGGACTGGAATAAAGTTGCTTACGACTTAAAGGATGATACAGACTGGTCAACTGTTCATACCCTTGTTTAGGGTGGGGAAGGGGTGCTGAGGGTGCAGTCCCATCCCACTGATACACCCTGGGGGAACTTTCCACAGGGGAATTTAATAATATAGATCTATATCTATATTTATACCTATATATATATATATATATATATATATATATATCGATATATTTATGAATCCTTTCCTATGGAGTGCGTCCTGCATCAGTTGACTGTGGGTCGCTCTAGCTTGGCATTCAAGCATGTTGATTGTTAAATATGATTGTCTGGGACCTGAGCTTTCTGTGCCTAAACTGCTGCTCCAGCTGAATCTGTGCCTGAGTGAGGGCCCAGATGCTGTGTTGGCTTCCTTCTGGGTATGGTTTCAGCCCTGGAGGCACAAGGAAACAGGGTTTGTGAAAGAGGGATGAAGGGTCTGTGGGCCCAAAGCATTTTCCGAGAGTATCCTTGATCTACGTGTGGGCTCCTTTACTTCCGTCCACTCATGGCCTTCACTTTCTTCTCACCTCTTCTCCTTCCTCACGACTGACCAGAGCTATAAACTCCAGTCTCAACATTAGGTGCAATGGAAGGAAAAACGGAGGCACTTTCCTCTTCAGGGGGAAATTAGCATCCTCTCCTCCCCTCCCTGGACCTCTCAGTCTGGAGAAGAATCTATAGAAAAGATGACATGATACAGAGCCCACAGCCTCAAAGTCAATTCCAATCAAGGTGTTATTGCTGACACTGTCTCTGCCTCCAGCACAGGGGTCATGAATATAGGGAAAAGAGGCTGAAAGTCAGCTGTGGTAGGCGTCTCATAGGCCAAGCAGACCTCATGCTGGAGTGAGTTGGCCTGGAGGGGAGTCCTTTTGTACCTCAGTTTCTCTCTATGGTTCAGCAGTGGCCCTGAAGCCTATGAGGACTGAGCATGAGGAACGCCATGTCATTCATGGCAGTGATGGTGAGCAGGTGGCTGGGACCCTCCAACCTGATCAGCAGTCTTCACTCCCACACCTGTTGGAAGTTAACTGGTTAATTTCTAGCAAATTTTCAAGCCTGAGACTCCTGTCTTCAGGGTACTGTCCCAACACCCCAACCCAACCCTGGACTCCCTGACAGTCTAGTTCAGGTGTGGGGAGGGGGCCACCAGCCAGGTGAGGAGGAGTCTGTATGTTCCCTCAGTCAAGGTAAGGGGAAATCACGAGTGCTTTCTTCCGGAAAAATGGAGATGCTTCAACAAGCCTCTCATCTTTGTCAGGCATATGCTTGCCTTCTCCTGAAATATTCTGGTTTTTCAGGTGGCTGAAGAAACAAGAGAAAGAATGCTGTATTTGCCAAGACAGCAGACTATCAGTCAAATTCACCTACAATAGAAAATTATTGTAGAGTGAAAAGATTTCCAAGCCAAGAGCCAATGATATATTTTATATCTAACCAATGATACATGCATTGCAGATTTCTCTACACTTGAATGATGACCATGTGTCCAAGACTTAGGTCCTGGGCACTTGCTGCCCTGGCTGCTAATATGCCATTGATCCTCAGACACGGGAGTGCAGACACATGAGTGGGCAGCCTTCCCAAAGCGAGGTTAGAGTCTGGTGACCTCTCGTCACGTTGTGAAAGTCTAAGGGTAAGAGGGGCTTGTACGCCCTGGGACTGGGGTGACTGCTGAGCCCTGCCTCTGTCAGAGTAAACCACTGTCCTGGCACTGATGATGCCAGGCTGTCATCACTTGGCGTATCATGGTCTCTGAGGATGGACTTGCATCTAACCTGCCTCTCCATCCCAGCACCAGGCACAGTGCCCGGCCCATGACAACTGAGCTGAGTTGGTATAGAGATGATGAGGGCAAGTTCCAGTCCTGGACCTTGAGGCGCTGATAGTCGGTCATCTTCACCCACCCAGAGTCCCAGTACAGGGAGGTGAGGGGTGGGATGGCACGTGTGGGGGGCCAAGTTCACCAGAGCTGCCCAAGGACCAGAGCTGCCATGAGTCCAGGGAGGACTGCCTCCGGGGAGGAGGCGAGACTAGTGAATGCCCGGGAGGACCTCCTCGGGCAGGGGTGGGGGTGGGGGGAGCACATTCAGACCTCCTACCGATACTGGGGAACACAGATCATGGCAAAGGGGCCTTTGGCCCATTTCTGATCCATGATCTCTCCAGAAGCCTCCTCAACAAGCACTTCTCCCAGCCTCCTCTTTAACGCCCACTGGTCCAGAAATGGAGGCTGCCAAGGACGCCAACAGGGTTGAAGTTGGTCAGAGAAAACTTTCCCAAGGTGAATTTTTAGCCAAGATTTGAAAGCTGTGGTGATAGATGAGAAGGTGAGATGTGGAAGAACACAGAAGCCGCTACTTGTTTGGAACAGAGAGGCTCTTGGGAGATAATCATGGAGGACAGTTGAAGGAGTGGGTGGGTTGGTCCCTGAGGAAATGCCAAGAAACACTGGGATTTGAGCTGGCGGATACTAGCGAGGCTGTGGCTTCCAGGGCAAGAGACTGTCATGACGAGTTTGCTGTTTCAGCCACATGGTTTTAGCATCTGTGGAAAGGTGGGTGAAGATGAACTAAAGGACATGAAAGGCTCTTGTGGTAATTAGTGGAGAGTGAGGAAGACGAACGTGGACGGACAGAGCTTACTCCCTGCCCCAAGGAACTGGAAGAATAGCCATCCTGGTGGCCTTTTGTGGTCACACTGGAGGCCCGGTGATGTCTTCAGCCTCTTCTCACTTAACCTTGGGGTGGAGGCACAGTGGGGCAACCGGAAGAGGAAACGCCTGCTGTGTTGGAGCCCAGGACCTGAGGAGTCCACGGGGAGCCCAGAACCTTCCCAGCGCACACAGAGGCTTCTTCCCAATCAGCCAAAGGGCCCCAACACCCACCTCACAGAAAAACACGGGACACTTGAAGTTTACTCTTACATTATGAATATTTATTTTTTTCTTCTTAAAAATGTACAAAAAATAAAATAACTGTATTTATAGTTTATAGATTCCCCCTCTCCCATTTACAAAACTATTAAGTTACATTTGCCTTTTAAAAAAAAAAAAAACATGAGCACGAATTGTCCATCTAGCAATCTCCTTTGCTTGTCTTTGAGAAAGCTGTTCATAGAATTTGGCACAAACCCCCTGCTTCTGTTGCATTTTCATAATTTTAAATAAGAAGGAAAATAAACGTTTGATTCAGTTCATGCTTATTAAGTTTCTGGGCTGGGACATGTCAGTCTTTTAGGATCCAATTCCAAGATGACATCTGACTGCATTTTTTGTTGGACCCAGTTTCCCAGAAAGTCTAAGCATTTGGGGTAAGTTTAAGAAAAATACTTGTTGCATATGTCCCTCATCTTACATGGAATTTTTAAAGCTTATTTATTTGAGTCTGATTAAGAAACAAAAAAAAAAAAAAGAGGAGGCAAGATTTCCCATTTCTCTGGAGTGTTTTTTTTTCCCCCTTGGACAATTTTGCTCATCAAAGCTCTGCTCATACACAGTGAAGGCCACATCGAAGCTAGGCGACGGGCACGCTGAGAATGCAGAGAGGATGCGGTAAGATGGGGACAGACTGGATGGGAGGGCACACTGTGCCACCCTTTGCTGGCACTGACCGCATATGCTTTGTTCTGGCAGTGGCCACCACAATGATTGCCCAGGGCCCTGGGACAAAGGCAAAAGTATCTTGGATTCATCTTCTGCCTAAGGCAGGACCAGAAACATTTTGTCCACAGAGACTGGGGAGAGAAGGTCAGGTAACCCATGTCCGATTGAAGATCTTCTCTTTTCCCTACCCTGGGGTCCTATGCCTTGGCCCGACAGTATTCACCGTTGTGCCTGCCCATCATGTCTGAAATCACCCCTTAGGCAGGGAGCGTGGTGGCACATCGTACATCATGCATTTCCAACACTGAAGTCCCATTAGTACCACGTGCTGGTCCAAGATGTGACAGTCACAGAGTGGAGGAGGAGGGGACAGACTGGAGCAGAGCTAAATCCAGGATGTGACCTTTGGCACCGCAAGGAGGGGTAACGCGTCCAGAAGACACACAGAAAGGTGCCCCCTCACCACACCCAGAGATCTTCCTGGGCACACACCTGCCCTCCAGCCCGTTCGAATCCTCTGCAGCCTCAAGGACAGAGAGCTGGGCTGAAAGCAGCCCTTCCGTCCTGCTCTGGGCCTAGGGGGCAGATGGGGCGGGAGGCAGGGAGCCCTTGGAGAGAAAGCCCCCAGGTAAGACATCAAAGTGCTTTACAAACAAATCTGGGCCCTTCCATAGAACCTGCCCTAGATCCGGGACCTCCTAGGGAGTGCGGCTACCAGAAACCTAGTGCTTCAGCCCATGAGGCTGAACAGGAGCCCCTAGACCGTGTATCTGTCCCCTCAGAGAGAACTGTGGCCCAGATGGTTCATGATGTTGCAACTGTTTGGGGAAGCATTTCACCTCCTCTTCATCTGCCAGGATACCCAGTAAGAGGACAAGCCTTCTCTCTCCATCTTCCAGACTCTGGTTTCAGAAGCGCCAGGGCTCCCGAGGTCTTCTCGCTCCGCACCCCCATCCAGCATCCAGCACCCCGGCCTGCCCGAGCCGGCTGAGCCCCGGGAGGCAGCCCACGCCCGGCGGTCCAGAGCTGAGCCGTTGGCACCACTCTCAGGACTGCAGCTGGGCCTCCAGGGAGCCACTTGAGATGAGGACGTGCTTGTAAACTGTGAGACACTGCAGAGTGGCCGGATCCTCGTGAAGGCCCAGGAGTTCTGCGGCAGACCCAGTGACGGAACCCTGATGGCAAGTCCCTGCGGCCTCTCCAGAAAGTTCAGGCGGCCCCGACACCAAAGCTGGAGGAGCTGGGACCTCAGACAACCCGACCTTTCCCACAGACAGCTCAGAGGGAGAGTCAGGCGAAGCTCATCGCCATGAGACAAACGCCGGGCCTCTGGGGCAGGTAGTGCCATAGAGAGAAGATGGGGGGGCCTCAGGCGTGCCCACGGGGCAACCACCTTGGCACCCACTGCCCGACACCCTGAAGGCCGTGTCCCTCGTCCAGCATGTCTCCTGAACAGCACAGAGGCAGAAACCTCTTGGAGAAAGCGGGGTCTCCAGGTATGCGCCTCCCCCAGGCCTGCGGCAGTAAACATGCCCACATACCACAGGTAAAATATATTATTGCGATATTATAAACACTATGTACATGATAGCCAGGCACACTTCCGGGGTTACTTACTAATTACACGGTGGCCGAATGTCTTCCTGTACACGGCCTGGTGGCCTGGTGGGAACCCCTGGGGGTGCCCGCCATTGACCTTCCTCAGAGCAGACTGAAGGCTTCTGGCAGGAAGGAGTGTCCACCTCTCCCCCCACCTCGGACAAAGGAAGCGGCTCGCTCTGTCCAGCCGCTCAGGAGACGTCGGGGGTGAGATGGCAGGAGGGAGCTCCCTCAGGCTCTTCAGGATCAACGGACTGAAAGGGCAAGCTCCGGCCCGTATCAGCTGGAGCCAGCAGTGACCTGCAGAGTCCTGGCGGGTCCTGGGCCCCGGGCTCCGGAAAAAAGGTGGACAATAAATAAGGATGTGACAGGCTCAAGGCCCCGTCCCGAGGGGCCTGGGCCGTGGCTCCAGGGCAGGAACCGGTGGGTGGCCCAAACGCAGGGATCCCAGCACGGGCCTCAGGGCCTCACCCCGCTCCCCAGCGCAGTCGTGTAACAGCAGTCGTCGGATGGGTGAGGTGGGTCTGCGGGCCCTGGGGGCCGGGGCCTCTGACTTCCCCGGGGAGGAAGGCCCTGAGGGCTGCAGCCCAGAGTGGGGCTCAGATTTCCATGAGTGTGATCTTGAAGCCTTCCACCATGCTCTCCATGTTGAGGATGAAGGTGTCCTCATTCGAGTAGTGCTCAATGATGTTGTCGTCCATATTCACCAGGATGCTGCAGGGGTGAGTGTGGGGGTGGGGGGGAAACAAAGATGCCATGAACGAGGCACTTAGTGAAGGGCAGGCTCCAGGATGGGGGTTCCCTCAGCCATTCTTTCACAAGGGAGGCCAGGGAGGTGGGTGGGGGGTGGAAGGGAGAGGAGACAGGCAGGGAGAGAGGCCCTCACTGTATTTCTTTGCCCAGACATCAGTTAGAGGGAAGCAAAACCTTGATTTCTCAGAACTAACTTCTTATGAGCCAGGATGTCAGAAATCATTCAACCCAAACCTTTGGCTCTCTAGACTGGTAAACTGAAGCCCAGAAAAAGTTAGCAGAGCCTGAAATCACAGAGCTAACTATTGACAGAGACTGGATCTAAAGAGTTAGTTCTCCTAACTCTTTTCATTAAACCATATTGTCTCTTGAAAACACCTTTTTAAAAAGTCCTCTGCACTTACAAGAGGAAAATAAACCAGAGCTGCGGCTACCCTTCCTCAAGCATGGAGTCTGTTCCGCAAACCTGTGTTCAGTCCTCAGGGCAACCTTGGAGGCAGGTGCGAGCACCACCATGTTGCTATTGAGTAGCCTGAATTTAGTGAGGTTAGATCGGGTCCCCAGGCTCACTCAGTCATTTCAAGGCTGAGCTCGGTTTGGGTACTAGCTTTGCCTCACTCTAAGTTCGCACTCTATCACATGTAACCTAGTCCTTCGTTCACCGTCTGAGTTGGGTTTTGTTTTAAGAAAACCAACAACTTCCAGGGCCTGTCCATGAGACAAGTCCTTGAGCCCATCCCCTTCTTTGAAGGCAGACAGACCTTCGTTTGAGAAGTGACTATCATTTTACAGCCATGTGTCATCAGGCAAGTTGTTTAGCCTTTCAGAGTCTCGGTTTATTCTTCCACAAAAATAAGAATAACAACCCTCCTTTAGAGGGTTGTGGTTAGGATTAAAGGATTTAGCCCAGGGCCTGACACCGGACCCCGTGGAAGTGAAATGCTACCATCGGCATGCACATCAGCACTCAGGGCTTCTGCTCAGCACGAGACCCTGAGACACCACTCAGATCTCACCATCAAAGGAATACACTCAGCCTCTTGCCCTGACTTTGGAAAGAACATGCATTTTAGTGAGCTTTTCAACCAGGGCTCAAATGGAAAGGGGTTCCCACTTGACTCCAAATTAACTGAGAGACCCCATCACTTGGAAGTTCCCAATATCCCAGATCATCAATTTCTTCTATGAAAAAGGCTCAGAGAAGAGTTTAAAGATCAACTTTCTGCGTTTTGTAAGAAAATGGCTCCAGAAGCTGACACAGTGGAGACCCTCTTCCAGCACTAAATTCTGTTCCGAGGACACTATGCTTACAGCTTCATTCACAGGAGGCCCCGAGAGGGCTGGAGGCAGCAGACAATAGAATGTGCAAGCTAAATACTTGGGCTTTGGGGCCACGGAAGTCTACTTGGGTTAAATCTGCATTTCACTTACTGAACACGAGACTTTGGGCAAAATGTTTAGCCTCCATCTGGCTTGATTTCCTTGGTAGTAAATTAGGGATAAGAATCTACCTCACTGAGTGATGAGGAATAATAGAAAAATGCTCATAACGCACTTAGCAGGGGACCCAGAACCTACTGAAGACCAGATAAATGAAAGCTATTGTTCTTAACACTGAGAACAAGAAGGTCCAGTAATCACTTCGATCATTCTGTTAATAATGACCCCAGAAGAATCCTTGATGTCCTAAATCCTTTGTATTCCTACTGTGCTGCCCTGAGACCAAGCCTAAGAGCGGCACTTGAGTCCCAACAAACTTGGCTCTCTGCCCAAGGGCGACGTTGCCACTCTCCCCACTTCCAGACCCCTCTATTCTACCCACTAATCCTGTCATGGAGGGGGATATCTCAGGTGATACCATGACAATGCACTGTCACCCCTTCTCTTTCTCTCATTAGAGATCTTCAAAATGCATGGCACGGGTAAGCTGCTCAGCACTCCTTCGGGAAGATGACACACAATTTTTATAAAAGGCGGACAACAGAACTAACAAGAGATGGGCGCCATCTTGTTTTCATAAAGGCACTGTGTAGACATCTGATTTGGAAGTCAATTGAAATTCGGTTTCTTTCTTACCCTTTTTTGCTTTTCTTGTAAAGCTTTGCTATCTTCTCCACGGGCAGCCCATATTTCTCAGAGATCTGCAACCAGTAACAAAAAGGCAGATGAGTGTGGAAGGGGAACCAAGCAGAGGCAAGAGAGAAAGTTCCAACGTCACTGTCCGGGAGATGCTTCTGGGTGCCAGTGGCCTTCACTCACGAGCTTTCAGAAAGACTCATCTGCAAGACTCTCCCTTTGGACACACCATAAATCAATCAGCAAAAGATGGACTGTAGTCATGATGTTGGATCAAATAGACAGAAAAAAATTAACAAGTTACGCTGGATCCTTTCTCCACTCTTTCCATCAGAATAAACATCATCAAAGATTTACATGTGAAAGATGAAACCATACAAGAAAGCATGAATCAATTCTTTGTATGGATATTGTAGATACAGATATTAATTATGGATATTAAAGATAAGGACGATCGTTCCAAGCAAGTATGAAACCTAAAGAAAAAAGGCCAAAATGTTGCTAAAATAGCATAAAATTTAAAATACCAGTATAGCAAAAACTACCATAAAAAGTTGAGGACAGACAATACACTGGGAAACACTTCTGTGGGCAAAACAAATGACAGATATGGTACTAACTTCCTTAAGTTAGAAAGAATATCTGTGGGGGCTCGCCTGATGGTCCAGTGGCTAAGACTCCATATTCCCAATGCAGGGAGCCCAGGTTCGATCCCTGATTGGGGAACTAGATCCACATGCAGCAACTAAGACCTGGTGCAGTCAAATAAATAAATAAAAATATATATTATTTAAAAAAAAAAAGAAAGAAAGAAAGAACATCTATGTATACAAATAAAAGGCTAGGGCTTCCCTGGTGGCTCAGTGGGAGAGTCTGCTTACCAATGCAGGAGACAGGTTTCATCTCCGATCTGGGAAGATTCCATATGCCACAGAGCAACTAAGCCTGTGAGCTACAACCATCGAGCCTGTGCTGTACAGTCCAGGAACCACAAGTACTGAGCCCATGAGCCGCAACTACTGAAGCTTGAGCGCCCTAGAGCCCGTGCCCCGAAACAAAGGAAGTCACTGCAACGAGAAGCCGGCGCACAACAAGAGTAGGCTACCCTGTCACCGCAACTGGAGAAAGGCCCGTGCAGCAATGAAGACCGGGCACAGCCAAAAATGAATAAATAAAAGACTGATGTGCTCACTTCAGGGCTTCCCAGGTGGCGCTAGTGGTGTTAAAAAAAAAAAAACAACCCGGCTGCCAATGCAGGAGACACAAGAGACTCAGGTTCGATCCCTTGGTTGGGAAGATCCCCTGCAGGAGAGCTTGGCAACCCACTCCAGTATTCTTGCCTGGAGAATCCCCAAGGACAGAGGAGCCTGGCGGGCTATAGTCCATGGGGTCCAAAGAGTTGGACACGACTGAGCGACTGAGCACACAGCATACGAGCTCACTTTGGCACCACTTACACTAAAATTGTGGAGAAGGAAATGGCAACCCGCTCCAGTATTCTTGCCTGGAGAATCCCATGGACAGAGGAGCCTGGTAGGCTATAGTCTATGGGTTCACAAGAGTCAGACACGACTTAGCAACTAAACCACCACCACACTAAAACTGATACAGAGAAGATGAACACGGCCCCAGCACAAGGATGATACGCAGGCTCCTGAGTCAGTCCATGTTCTTTAAAACAAATGAATTTATTTCCAAGACAGAGACAGGCTCCAAGACACAGAAAACAAACAGATGGTTACCAGAGGAAGGGGGGAGGGGAGAGGGAGGGATAAATTAGGAATCTAGGATTAACAAATATATATAAAATAAACAATAGGACATACTATATAGCACAGGAAACTATTATATTCAATACATCTTATAACAACTTATAGTGGAAAATAATCTGAAAACATATATATCTGAACCACTTCACTGTACACCTAAAACAAACACAATATCGTAAATCAATCATACTTCAATTAAAAAAAAAAGACAATTCAGTGAAAAAAGAAAACAACATAAAGAAGTAATTTCAGAAAAACGCAATAGGACAATACACAAATGAAAAAATGCACCACCGCACTAATAACTTAAAAATTCAAATGAAAGCAACCAGAGGATACTATCTTTAATTTATCAGGGCGACAGAGACTGAAAGCTTGATAATACAGTGACAGTCAGAGGATAAGAAACAGCAACTCTCCTAGTCCATAAACAGGAGAGCAGCAAGCTCGACCTTTCTGGAGGGAAGTTTGGCAGAAGACATTGAAATTTAAAAGGCATGTATCTCTTGACCCAAATAGTCCACATCTAGTAATCTGATCTACAGAAATACAGTCAGATGTATATAAGTACGTACATCTTGAAAGTATCACTGTTCATAACACAGAAAACAACCATTAAGTACACTTTAATACTTGCTCAGTTAAAAACCATGAAGTCATATAATCATTCCAAAAAATGCACAATGCCTATATGAAAAAAAAAAGTCCTTAACATATGAAGTTCAGTTTAGTCACTCAGTCATGTCTGACTCTTTGCGACCCCATGAAAACATATTAAGTGAAAAAACACAAATAAAAAAACAGTATATATTGTGTGATCTTGCTTGTATATTTTAAAAAATATGTATGTAAGTAAATGGGCTTCCCGGGTGGCGCTAGTGATAAAGAACCCACCTGCCAATGCAGGAAACATAAGAGACACGGGTTTGATCCCTGGGTCAGGAAGATCCCCTGGAGAAGGGCATGGCAATCCACTCCAGTATTCATGCCTGGAGAATCCCATGGACAGAGAAGCCTGGAGGGCTACAGTCCATAGGGCTGCAGAGTCGGACCCGACTGAAGTGACTTAGCACGCATGCGCACATGTAAGTAAATAGAAAATATGTGACAGACCCGTCAATCTATTAACAGTGGCTACCCTGGAAAAATGGACAAAAACAAGGAGATTATTTTTCTTTTCACTTTGCATAAGTCTGTACTGTTTACTTTTACAGTGACTTATTTTCATAAATGTAAAGCAATATAACAGTAGTTTGGAGATGCGTTCTGGAGAGACCTACTCCAAATACTTTCTTTCTCCCAAATCCAATCCACCCACCTCTTGTGAGTCCAGTGGCTGGCGCAGTGCACAAACAGCTGGGGCTGGTGAGGTTTGAGACTCTGACTACCGGTGGTCTAGCAGGGCCTGGGGAAAGAGCCCGAATAGCTCCGGGGCAAAGGTGGGATAGCTTCGTCTCCTGGGAAGAGCTTATTCTCCAGAGAACCATAGATTCCCACCTGTCCATCCCTCAGACTACATAGGAAGACCTTCCCCACCTCTCCCCCAAGCCCCAAAGGAGCAGAACAGCTGGGCCGAGGGCTGAGAGAGACAGCAAAGGGAGACTGGGAAACAAACAGCCTGCCTGCCACCCACCACCGCTCCGTCACTGATGGGACTGCCCCATGGCCGCCCTGGAGCCCAAACGAGCCCAGCACATAAAAGAACCTGGCCTGTGGGGTAGCAAAGAAAACGTGCAGAACTCGTGTGGAAGGTACCCATGTGAACAGAACACAGAAGAGCACTTAGGAAGATTGTTGTACAGCACACACACACATGCAAAATCCTGATCTAAAAATACGACTGAACTAAACGATCCACAAGTTCAGTAAATGAGTTGAAGGCCAGGTGGTTGATCCAGCAAACCAATCGAGTTAGGAAAGTTCAATCAGGAGCACCATTTCAAGTGCAAAGCAAAGACACATAGCACAGAGAGAAATCAGGAAGGGAATAAAAGGAGAGAGAGAGGGAGGGAGATTTGAAAAATAGAGGCAACCATACCAGATGTAAGGAAATTCCCTAGGGGCTCGGATGGTAAATAATCTGCCTGCAACACAGGAAACCCAGACTCAGTCCCTGGGTCAAGAAGATCTCCTGGAGAGGGGAATAGCTACCCACTCCAGTATTCTTGCCTGGAGAATTCCATGAACAGAGAAGTGTGGTAGGCTACAGTCCATGGAATTGCAAAGAGTCAGACATGGCTGAAAAACTAACACTTTCAAACTTTCAAAGTCTCAGGCAGAGAAAAAGGAGCAAGTGGAGAAGAGAAAACAATTAAATAATAGAAGACCACAATTTTAGACAGGAGAGGTATCCTGAATCCCAGAAGGGATCAGTGAGAAAATAGCCATGCATCTGGCCATTCTGAAAAGTGCCAGATCTCCAAAGGTAAGAATAAAAATAAAACATCCTGGAACCTCCCAGACAGAAAGTACAAGTTATTAACATTAATACTAATACTAAAAAAAAAAAAAAAAGAAAAGGAACCCACTGAAAAATAAAAAATTTAAAAAAAAAAAAGAAAGAAAGAAAAGGAAAGAACCTGGCTTCAGTCTTATCTGCAAAACTGGAAACCAAAGTGGAACAACCACTACCGACTACTGAAAAAAGGGGTGTCAGCCCACGAATTCTGTATACTGACAAGCCCTCCCCCAATACTCAGGTTAAAGAATGGCATTTAACAAATGCATTTCATTCAAAAAATCCCATTTGAAGAAAATACTCATAAAAGATCTCTAGCTGAACAGAATATACAAAAGAACAAAGACTTCAGCGAAGCAAAGGGGGAAGAAACAAGTAACCAGTGTTATACCATTAAAAAAATATATATATACACATACTCACATGGAGAGAGACATATATACTCTATATATCTATATACATTATATATGGCTATATAACTATAGTTCTCCATACATAACTCTTTATATACATAGACATACAGTTCATATATAGATATAGAATTATATATATGTATATAATATATTCTGGAGAAGGAAATGGCAACCCACCCCAGTATTCTTGCCTGGAGAATTCTATGGACGGAGGAGCCTGGTGGTCTGTGGTCCATGGGGTCGCAAAGAGTCGAACATGACTGAGTGACTAACACACACATATAATATATATCTATTTATATCTATATATACAGATATAGATATATAGGTAAATAGACTGGGGAAGTGAAATAAGTGTTAAATAAGGGTTCTTGAAGTGAAAAGAACACAATGGGAGGAAAAATCTAATCCTGTCCTAGAGAGAAAGTAATAAACTACTTTGGGAACATCCAGAAGCCTGGAGTGTGTGGGGGCAGGGCGGGGTAAACATTTCAGCAGACTCGTCCTAATGAGGGGAGGAGGGGGAGAGACAAAGGCTCTAGAAGACTCCTCTCACCCAGTGGGTAAGGGGGCTAGAGAGCAGGGGTGCAGAAGACAGTTGAAAATTTATTTTCAAATCACAGCACAATAAGAAGAGACTGAAACAATTTAGAAAAAGTAAAGAATAACTTCCAAGAAAAGGTGAAAAACATCGACTTAATCCAGCTGCAAAACTAAACGGAAAGAGAAAACCACAAAGTGAAATAAATTAAAAAAAACTCTTTGTTGTGAGTTGTTTGACCTGCCAGTGTTGGGTTTTGACCTTTGGTTGGTGTCATTTGGAACTTCTTTTTAAAATGAAACGGATAAATGAAGGAAAAGGTGTTCTATTTTCTCCTCACCATCAGCAAGCTCACATCTTTTCTGAAAGAGAAGTGAATCTGATTCTTGGATCTTCCCTTTTCAGGGGTTTGACTCCCAGTTTCCAAAGCATGAATGCATATACTCAGCTCACAAATCAGTGGATAACAGTCAGGAAATTTGCATAAATCTGCATTACTCCGGTTTCGATTTGTGTCTGCCTGGAACAGCAGCAGCAGCCTACGTGCTTAGCATATGGGCATGGGGAGCTCTGCATCCATTAACTCGCTCAGTCCCTGAGTCACTGCAACAGAACAGGTGCTTTTATGAGACCTGTTTCTCAGGCGAGGAAACTCAAGCTTACAGTCATTAAGTAACTTGCCCAGGGTGCCTCAGCTAAGAAGTGACAGAGACAAGATTTAAAAGGTTAACAGTCTGGCAGTCTGGTTTTGGATTCTACACTTGTGGAGAAAAGGGGCATATGTTGGGACTGTTTGGAGCAGAGTTCCAAGAAGAGACTGCCAAAGTGGGCTTGGGCATCAGGCTGCCAAGGGAACAGTCTCCAGGAGGGCAAAGCCCTGGCCTCCGTGCAATCATCACAGGCAAAGGCAACTGGATAAAATGCCACCTTCACACCACATCCTCTGCCTCCATGCCAGGCAAGGAAGTGTGCTTTGCCAAACCCAGAAGCCTGGAAAGAAGTGAGACCATGCCAGATAGCATGTGGAGGAAGCTGGCCATCTGTCGGGAGGTTACAGAAAGGAATCACTCTGCCCAGGAGCTGGGTGATCTCACCGCAGCCTCCCCCTTTCAGTGCGCGTGGAAAGCACGTGCTTTGTGGCAGTTCTCAGAGCAAGGCATTAGGAGTGCTTACTTTTTTCTCTGTGTTTTTCAAGTCGTCTGAACTGTCCAAACACGTCCATCATTTTTAAAAGCCCGTGATGAATATTTTTAAGGACCCCTAAGACTTCCTTGGCAGGCTTCCCAGGTGGCGCTAGTGGTAAAGAAACCTCCTGCCAGTGCAGGAGACGCAGATTCCTGACAGATGCAGGAGACTCAATCCCTGGGTTGGGAAGATCCCCCGGAGGAGGGCATGGCAACCCACTCCAGTATTCTTGCCTAGAGAATTCCATGGACAGAGGAACTTGGCGGGCTACAGTCCATGGGGTCGCAAGGAGTCAGACACGACTGAGCATGCATGCACACACACAATAGATTTCCTGAGCGCTCAGGAGGATCCTAGGTCTTGGGCATATCCCATCCATGTGTACTGGCTATCTGATGATCTGGAACATTTAGACTTTTACTTCGTGGAGAGTTCTGTTTTCCTAGAAACCTCCGGCCTGTGACAGGCAGAACAAATTCCCATTGGTTTTCACCAATGCAGGACTCTGTCTGCCTGGTCTAGAGGCATATAACACAACTGTCAGTTCTGGAAGCCGATGACTTTTCTGTGGAGTTATAAAGTTATAAAGTGTTTGGTGTGGGCTCTAAGGTGGCACTTTTTAAAAAATGGTGACTCTTGCTTGCAGATACTTCATGGGTGACTGCATTTGATCTGTCAATAAAATCAGGGGGGACAGTCTTGTACCTCTATGCAGGAATGAGTCAGCTGCATAGAAGTGGGTGCTCCCAGGTTCATGAACCCTCCTTTCCTCATGCACCCTAGCCAGCTTCACCATGAAAGAAGACTCGTATTTTTAGCCCCTATGGTTAGAAGGACTCTGCCTCCCCACTCCATAGCACATACAGTCATCTACTATATATACATACTCACCTATATTCTATGTACTGCTTTAAACATCTCGTCTATGAGCTCACTTAATCCTCGCAACAACTCTACATCTCGTTTTATCATTATCTTCATAATAATAGGCCATATGATCATTACTCTCATTTCATAAATGATAAATCTGGGGTGTAGAGAGAGGCTGAGAAATTTGCCCACTATCCCGAAGTGTCAGAGCCAGGACTTGAACCCTGACTGTGCAGTTCAAAGCATTACACACACACTTCTTGCCGGATGGCTCACTATTGCCCAAGTTTCTTTCCTTTAGTAGTTGTGAACTGTGGCTTGGAATGTTTGTTCTTCTTGTAATAACTTTTCATGTGTGGATGTCTCCCTAAGTGGACTTAAGTTGCTCAAGGGCTTAAGTTGGCTCTGCCACTCTGGAGCTATCAGAGCTCTCAGGGCACCCACATCTGTAAAGGATGGTGATGACATCTGACCTCCCAAGTTTACAGGGATATTGTGAGGATCAAATGAAACAATGCACGTGGAATACGTGCCACCCACAGCACTCGGCATGGTGGCACATACACAGCAGATGCTCGATTCAGGCAATCGAGCACAATACTTGTGCTTAAAGACCTGGGGATACACAGAAGACAGCCAGAGACAAAGTCCCTGTTCTCAAGAAGTTCACATTCCACTGGGTAAGAGAGAAACAAATAAACACAGTTAGTCACAGTGCGGGTGGAAGTGAAGGTAATATCGAACCCCACTGTGATCCAGCGAGACCACAGCTACCAAACACTTGTAGAACTGAACAGATGTCACAGACAGGAAAGGAAGACACCAAGGAAAAAGGTGTGATGAATCGTTTAGAATTGGTCTAGATCAGTGGTTCTCACAACTGTTGATCTAAGAATTCCCTGAAGAACTGTTAAAAATATAGTTTCCTGCAGCTCCATCCCCACCCCACCTCCAATTAAGTAGAACTGGAATCTGGGCTGAGGTCTAGGTTTGCGCACTTGAAACAGCTAAGTCAGTTTCAGTAATATGATCTTAAAGGCCAGATTAAGGGTATGAAGGGCTTCCCCAGTGGCACTAGTGGTCAAGAATCCTCCTGCCAATGCAGGAGACATAAGAGACTCGGGTTTGATCCCAGGGTCGGGAAGATCCCCTGGAGGAGGACCTGGCAACCCACTATTCTTGCCTGAAGGATCCCATGGACTGAGGAGCCTGACGGGCTACAGTCCATGGGTCGCAGGGAGTCGGACACGACTGAAGCAACTTAGCACGCAGGCACGCAGGGAATGAAGGGTATGAACTCTATCCAAAGAGCTCCTCCAGCTCTTGAATCAATCTTCCAGTGATTTTAGGGTCATTTAAAAAACCTTGGTTCTTTTGAAGAGGTAGAGCTCCCGCTTTTTGTTGTGTTCATTTCTGATTGTGTTTTCCCTTTACAGGGGCAGATTCAGTAACGACAAACTCCACTCCAATGGCAAATCCTGAGAACAGAAGAGATCACCAAGCCAGGCATTCACGTGTTCTCTGAGAGGGTGGTCCTCCGTGCCCTGCCCTGTATTGCCTAACAATGCCTAACAGGGGGCGCAGTGTGCATTGGTAACATTCTTATGCTTTTTAAAAAAGATTTCAGGTGAACAAATAATTTTTTTTGCATGTCATACGACTCCCCAGTTAAATCATTTAAAGTGTGCAATTCAGTAGTATTTAGCGCATTCATGATGTTCTGCAAACATCAAGACTATGTAGTTTCAGAACAATTCATCAGCCCAGGAGGAAACTCACAAAATAGTCTTTCCTCATTCACCTTTCATCGAACTCCTGGCAACAACGAATCTGCTTTCTGTCTCTATGGATTTGTTTATTCTTGATATTTCCTAAAAACTGAATCATACAATGTGATCTTTTGTGTCTGGCTAGCAATTCCACTCCTCATATACATCCAAAAATATTGAAAAAACAAGTATTCAAAAAAAAAAACAAACCTTGTACCCAGATGGTTATGGAAGCATTATTCACAATAGCTAAAATGTGGAGGTGAAAATCCAACTGTCCATCTGCTGGTGAATGGGAAAATGAAATGTGGTACATTCATACAATGGACTATTACTCAGCCATTAAAAAGAATGAAGTTCTGGTTTATAGTACAACATAGATGAACCTCAAAAACATTATGCTGAGTGAAATAAGCCATCCACAAAAGACAACACAGTGCATGATTCCACTTATAGGCACTGTTTTATACATTTTGACATATTACTCCATAGCCCAAAATGCTGTTTCAATGTAGTTTTCCAGACTAACAAAAGCTCTGGACTGGCCCTTGGCAACACTACTGTCTCATCATCATGTGCTCTGCTTAGTTGCTCGGTTGTGTCCGACTCTTGTGACCCCATAGACTGTAGCCCGCCAGGCTCCTCTGTCCATGGGCTTCTCCAGGCAAGAATACTGGAGCGGGTTGCCATTTCCTTCTCCAGGGGATCTTCCCAATCCCAGAATTGAACCCTCATCTTTTATGTCTCCTGCATTGGCAGGTAGGTTCTTTATCATAGTGACACCTGGGAAGCCCATATTTGGAAATTAAACACATCTAATTTGGTTTCTTGCAAAGAGAGTGATAGAAACCCACAATTTAACCTTCCTCTATGGCATCTTTACTCTGATTAGCCTTAAACTGACAGGGAATTGGCAGTTTTTCAATTTCCTTCTCCTTAAGAGAACAAGCCATGACAGGATAGAAATCAGTGTTTCCATAAATCTCCACTCCTTTTTCTTTTATAAAGCTCATTCCAGAGCCAGCCTCAAAGGCTGCCTTTTAATAAATGGATTCCAGCCCGGGAGACTACATGCTGGTTTCTGGGAGGCTGAAGAGGGCTCGTGCTTACCGCTTCCATCAGGCCCTTCACGGTGGGGGATTTCAACATCAAGGCATCAAACACGTCGTCCGTCTCCTTCCTCACGTACAGAAGCACTAGAAGAGAAGGGTGGGAAGCTGTGAGCGCAGAGCCCACACGGCTGCCCTCACACAGGGGTCAGAGGCTGCCGTTATCCGACCCCTGGCCCGATGACATCCCACCCGGGTGACGAGGCACCCAGAGCTAGGGACTGTTACCCAGGATTCGATGAAAGAGACCGACAGTAGGGTGTAAGACGTCAACATCCATCGCATTTGAATTCCTTAAGGTGGGCACACGATCTCTTTATGACCCATCTTCCTCTGACCTCTATCTTCTATTTATTTATTTGATCATTCAACAAATATTACTGGATATCTATGTGGGCCCAAGGCCCCAGGCGGTGTGACGGGAGCTGGGGTTGCAGCAATGAGTTAAGACATAGCCTGCCCTTCAGAAGTCTGTAGTCCACTTAGAGAGGTGGGCATTCCTCAAAGGAGCAGACAGGGCGTCAAGAGTCATGAAGGAAAAAGCCACAAGTGGGGGCTTCTAGGGGCCTGAGCTTTCCAAGGGGCTGGGGAGGGAGGGCTCCCAGAAGGCTACTCTGAAGGAGAGATCTGAGTTATGGAGGGTGTAGAGGCATCAGTGCAGGCAATGGGGGTGAGGAGGGTAAGAGAGAGAGGACAAGGAGAGCGACCCCCAGGTGGACAGACCAACAGGCCTGCAGGGAGACAGGGCAAGTCAGAGGCAAGCTGAGGGAGGAGCTGAGAACCTGATCTGGCTCTGAGCCCGGTTCAGCCTGCTGGCGGGCCCTGGTCGTTCAACCGCTCCAAGCTGAGGGCGATACCTCCCTCGTGGGGCTGCTGAGAGGGTTAAATGAAACAGCAGCCATGGGCACCAGGCATGCAGGCGGCACCCCCAATTCCTCCATCCCTGCGGTCATCATGAAGCAACTGTAGTGACGGTGCTGGTTCCCTGGGCAAAGGCACATGCAGGTTTCTGCTCATTTCTCTATAACCTCACATACTGGATCCGTCAGTGCACAGCCAGGCAGGGACCCCAGGGGTCCTCAGGGAGGCAAAGACACACTGTTACTGCAGACCCGCCCTTACAGCAACTGCGCCAGGCTTAGCTCCCGGGAAGAAATAGGGAGTGCTATTCAGTAGCGATTCTCCAGGCCCGGTGAACTGCCTGCCCTTTCTCTCCCTCCTCCTGGTGATGACATGGCCTCTGGTTCTGCCTTCAGAGGGAAGGAAAGGGGCAGAGGCTGAAGCCCCATGCACCTGGCCGCGATAGGAAGAATGCACAGGTCAGAAGCCCTGCTGAGCCCAGACCCTGACCGCCCTCAGATACCCACTGAGTCGCGGTCACCACCAGCCTGAAACAATGAAGCTGGAGCCGGGCAATGAAATCGGCTCTCACCCAAACTCCCACCCCTTCTTCCCATCCTGCCCAGTCCCCAGGGACATCATTAAAGTTGCTGCTTTGCAGCGGCGGCATCTGTGGGTGCACACGGGCTCTGCCCACATTCTCCTTCTGCAGCCAGAGGTTCAGTTTCTGTGTGACGCCCCAGAAGGAAAAAAATAAAACCTTAAGCATTGCAGTTTCTTCTCTTCATCAAGTATAAAAATAAAATACCAAGGAAATAGATGGGAGAACAGTGTCTCCAATATTGGATAGCCCCCATTTCAGCTACAGTGATCTAGTGACCTAATGGCACTGTATGAGGACTCAATGTTAGCAGCACAGCGAGAAATAATTAGACCACAGGGCCTCAATTACTACTAGATGGGGGAAATTAAAATAAAAAACAACAAAACAGAACAATACAAAAACCCCCACCGGTGCCTCTCTTACAGATGAATGTTCTGTAACTTCTTCCCATGGACCCCCAGCAGAAAAACGTAATCTTCAGTACCCTAAGGAAACCCCAAACCATGTTCTATTAAAGTGAGTACCATTTCCACTGGATCTGAGGTAGTGCAGCTGCCATCTCTGCCGCGGGAGTCCCCGGAAAGGGTTAAAGGGGGCGTGGCGGCAGGTTGATGGGCTGCAAACTGTGTCACCGTCTCCTGCTGGGCTTGTTGACAGCCACACGGGCAGTGCTGGGCTCCCAGCTCACCCCCATGGCTTGCCCAGAGAGACAGCTCTCATTAACTGTGTGTCTGTGGATGATAATCACTCCGCTAATGACAGCAATAACCATTATCACACATTCAAGACCTCCTACAGACAAAGGCAGGCAGCCACAGGGGGCCAGCCCCCGGTGACTCCATGGGAGCCGCCCTGAGAAGTGGCTACAGAGACAAAGCAGCAAACAGTGCCACTGGTGATAATCATGGTCACTCCCTCTCCTGGAGAACTTCTACCAGACAAACAGTGGGCACCATCGCTGACCCCGGCTCCTGTCTCATCACAGCCCAGTGCAGAGGAGGAGCTCCTGGCGGAGGGGCTCAGGAACTCCACAGTCCTTCAAAGAAAAGCCACTCCTGGGAGTTCTCTATTGCTGGAAGGTTGCAGCGCCCTCGTGTGTCCCTCCGACTGAGATGTTTCAAAGGCCATAACCGTGTCTCGTCACAGCCCAATACAAATTCTGGCGGCAATTTCTGTGCTAACTTCACCACCTCAAAATAATCTGAAAAACATAAACTTTAGACCAGCCACACTCACAAACTATGGATCTAAGCTGCAATTATACTTTGGCCTGTGTGATTCTTCATTTCCATACAACACTGCCCTCCTTTCAAAGGATGAGACATAAAAGGCATGCAGGAACAGAGCTCAAAATGGACTCAAATATTTGATGGTGAGCCTGAGAAATCTGAAAAGCCTTTAAAGGTTTAAATATTACTACTGCAATCAACACTACTCAGGTATTTATGCTCTTTGAGTTCTGAAATGCTCATTACTCAATCATAATTATGATAATATGTCTTAACTAGATCCAGGCCTAAAAATAAAACAAATAATTATAATAGTGAAGATGGAGTACTTCTATGCGTTGGGCACTTGAGTTTGGTGCTTTACATACATTGACTCATCAATCCTTACTCTTTGATGTGGGTATTCTTGTGGTCCCCATTTCACAAGTGAGGACTCCAACTCGCAGAGGACCTTCCCAAGGTGAAACAATGTGACGAGGCTGAGGGACGCTGCAGAAGGGATATTCTTACCACTATGCAAACCCATTTCAACAAATAGGGGAAACAATTCTCAATAACAAAAACCTGTGTTAATGTGCAACCTGCCTCATTAACAGTCCAGTGCTGCATAAGCCGAAAGTCCTGGAAGCTCTTGGTGTTGGCTACAGCAGAGTGTGTGGGGTACGCCCCCCTTCACCCCGTCCTCTTACTCCCAGGAAGGACTGTGGATCAGCAAAGCACTGAGATGCTGAACAAGACACTAACATGCCCGTGCTTCCTTTCTTAACCTCTTGGGGAAGTGGAATAATATCCTTGACCAAGAAAAAAATAAGTTAAGTTGTGATGTCACAGGAAATAGGTTCATTTTCTTGTACCATGATCAATCACTGGCGTCTATTGAACAAGTCTCAGCTCTTAGTGCTTATGAGAGGCTATTGTCAAACACAGCGCGGATTTCTTTTTAACGTTCTAACTCACTGCTGGATGAGTCAGTATATTCATTACATTTCCCTCAAGGTAAAGGAAAGAACCAGCGGCCAGAAAGAATAAATGTTTGCTTAGGTTGTTTAAAGAGACAAGGTTGAAAGGCAGAGGAGGACACTGTGAACTTCCCATGTCAGTAAGAGCACCTCCAGGCCAGCACGGAACTGCAGGGCCCGGACGGGATGTGAGCTCTTCTGGGTGAACCGTCCCCCACTCTTCCTCATGAGAGCAAGGCCAAGGAGGGCAGGGCCCCAGCGGCAGCGGTACCTCGCTTCATCCCTTCTTCTTTCATCTGCTTAGAGGGCGCTGGACCAAACTCCTCTTCCATGGGCCTGAACATCCGTTTCACAAGGACACTGCTGCTAGAAAAGATGAGAAAGTGTTCATTCATTCAAGTAAGTGGGGTGCATACAAAAATCTTTTCCCATTGTGTATACCATCCCTCGTCACAACTGGATCCATGCACCAACCTCCTGCCTTCGGGTTGCAGGTCCCAAGCGGGCGTGTGGGGCAGAACACACACGCCAATGTCTTTACCACGTGGCCCCGAGACATCCTCTTTGTCCTGAATACAGATCTGCCAGGGGAGACCCCTGGGTTTCACCTATTCTGTCCTGCACCTCACCCCCTTCCTGCTCAAATGTCTAGGGCTAGGGAGGTGATGTGAGCTCCAAGTTACCCAGCCCCTCCAATCTAGCTAGTGTCTGGGTGTCCTGCACCCTCTCGCCAGCCCCGAGGGCACAGCATGACCTCTGTCTGGAAAGGGCACAGGCCTGCCTTGTGCGTGCGTGCTAAGTCGCTTCAGTCGTGTCCGCCTCTTTGCAACCGCGCCAGGCTCCCGGGTCCGTGGGATTCTCCAGGCAAAAATACTGGAGTGCATTGCCATGTCCTACTCCAGAGGATCTTCCCGACCTAGGGATCGAACCCACATCTCTTATGTCTCCTGCATTGGCAGGCGGGCTCTTTACCCCTGGCGCCACCTGGGAAGCCCCCAGGCCTGCCTCACTGGGTCTCAATTATGAGGTTGCCTTCAGACCCTGATGTTCCATGGCTCCATCAGTTTGTGACAGAGGAGACTGCAGTGGTGGCGGGTCCCTAGACTCAGCCCTTCCTTCCTTCAGGAGGGGGTTTCAGTCCCCCTTCCTGAGGGCCCACACGTCCCCAACCAGCCAGTTCTGGTAGCTCTGCATTTCCTCTCAAAGTCCCTGTCCATAGGGGGCACTCTAAGGAAGGGAGTTGTTCAGGAGAAAGAACCCAGAAGAACAGTAGTCATTGTTGCTGAGAGTCACAGCTGTGTGTCCCCTCAGACTCAGAGGCTGAAACCTGAGCCTCCAGGAGGAGAAGGGTATTCAGAGGTGGGGGCATTGAGAGGTAATTAGACCCTCTGGGTGGAGCTCCCCATGATAAGAGTGTCTTTTAAGGAGTGGACGCTCTCTCTCTGCCATGTGGGGACACAGTGAGAGGGTAGTGGTCTGCAGGCCAGGAGAGGGTCCTCATCAGACGGCAGCCACCCTGGCACTCTGATCTCTTCCAGTCTATCCTTTTAGAGGCTTCCAGTCTCTCAAACTATGAGACATAAGCTCTGCTATCTGAGCCATCTAGCTCATGGTATCTTGTTATAACAACCCAAACTGACCAAAACACCGAGCAAATGGTCCTGCATGGAGTTTTACTGTCCTTTAAGTCCTCAAGAGAGCAGGTGTAGGTTTTCAGAAAACTTTAATCTCTCTGGGGATTCCTGGACCCAGGCACATGAAGCAATGATAGATAGGCAGCTCAGCAGTATTGTTAAGACATGAACTCTGGGTACAGACCACTGTGGTTTAAACCCCTGCTTTGCAGACTCACAGACATAGAAAACAAGCTTATGGCCACCAAAGGGGGAAGGGGGGAGCAATAAATTAGGAGTTTGGGATTAAAATCTAAAATAGATAACCAACAAGGACCTACTGTATAGCACAGGGAACTCTACTCAATATCTTGTAATAACCTATAATGGAAAAGATTCTGAAAAATTATATATATAACTAAATCACTTTGCTGGACACTTGAAACTAACACAACACAATAAATCAACCATATTGCAATAAAAATAAAAAAAATAATAACCCCATGCTTTGCAATCTACGAGCCACGGAAACAGGGACAAGTCCTTCACCTGCCCTGAGACTCAGCCTGCTTGTCTTTAAAAGGAGGCTGTTAAAAAAAAAAAACAATAATAATAAAAGGAGGCTGTTGAGAGAAGTAAGTGAATTCAACATATGTGAAGCACTCACAGAGTTGCCTGATACACTGTAAGAACAACTGAAGTGTTATTAGAGATGCGTCATGATGATCATGAAAATGAATGAGGGAGAGATCTGAGGGAGAGAGATACGGGGAAAGAGTACAGAAGGCAGACAGTTTGAAAGAGCTCAGAGTTCCCATTTACCATCATACAGCAAATAGTTCAAAGTACCTCTCTGGTCCAAATTAAGGGCTAAAGCTGGAAAAACTTCCTGCATTGGAGACTAACATTATATCAATCCCAAGCTTCCAAGATATTAATAATATAAAACTCTGTTCCAAAGCCAGACCTCTACTGGCATCACTGTCATTAAGAAGTTTTTATTTCATCAATTCTCAAGTTGAGCTAATGGTGGGATCCAGTGGTAGAAAGAGCACATGGGATAAAACTGTCCAAACAGCATTTCTATTAATTCTAATGATTTAAATTATTAAATCAACAAGGCTTTAATTTACCATCTCACACTCTAGATCTGTGACTGTGAAAGTCGTTCAGTCACGTCTGACTCTTTGCAACCCCATGTAGCCCGCCAGGCTCCTCTACCCATGGAATTCTCCAGGGAATACTGGAGTGGGTAGCCTATACCTTCTGCAGGGGATCTTCCCAATCCAGGGATCAAACTGGGGTCTCCTGCATTTCAGGCGGATTCTTTACCAACTGAGATACCAGGGAAGCCAACTAGATCACACTGTAGATCAGGGGTCCCCAAACTCCTGAATCTAATGGCTGATCCTCTGATGTGGAGCCACTGTAATAATAACAGAAACAAAGTGCACAATAGGTATAATGCGCTTGAACTATCCTGGAACCATTCCCCCCTCCTCCAAGGTGCATAGAAAATTGTTTTCCAATAAATGCTGGAGAGGGTGTGGAGAAAAGGGAACCCTCTTACACTATTGGTGGGAATGCAAACTAGTACAGCCACTATGGAAAACAGTGTGGAGATTTCTTAAAAAACTGGAAATAGAACTACCATATGACCCAGCAATACCACTTCTGGGCATACACACTGAGGAATCCAGATCTGAAAGAGACACGTGCACCCCAATGTTCATCGCAGCACTGTTTATAATAGCCAGGACATGGAAGCAACCTAGATGTCCATCAGCAGATGAATGGATAAGGAAGCTGTGGTACATATACACCATGGAATATTACTCAGCCGTTAAAAAGAATTCATTTGAATCAGTTCTAATGAGATGGATGAAACTGGAGCCCATTATACAGAGTGAGGTGAGCCAGAAAGATAAAGAACATTACAGTATACTAACACATATATATGGAATTTAGAAAGATGGTAACGATGGCCCTATATGCAGGGCAGAAGAAGAGACGCAGAAGTACAGAACAGACTTTTGAACTCTGTGGGAGAAGGTGAGGGTGGGATGTTTCGAAAGAACAGCATGTATATTATCTGTGGTGAAACAGACCACCAGCCCAGGTGGGAGGCATGAGTCAAGTGCTTGGGCCTGTTGGGCTGGGAAGATCCAGAGGAATCGGGTGGAGAGGGAGGTGGGATGGGAGACTGGGATGGGGAATTCGTGTAACTCTATGGCTGATTCATATCAATGTATGACAAAACCCACTGAAAAATAAAAAATAAAAATAAAACAAAAGAGATACATATTCAATACAAAAAAAAAAAAAAAAGAAAATTGTCTTCCATAAAACCAGTCCCTGGGGCCAAAAAGGTTGGGGATTGCTGCTCTAGATGGTCTAAAATTATGTTTACCAGCCCTTAAGAAGACCACGTTTTATAAAGCACTTTTCATCTCCTTGGTAAATTAAGTCTCTTGAACACTCTGTGAGCCAGCAGGGTGAGAACTAATCTTATCCCTATTCAGTGATGACCAAACTAAGGCACAGCTGTCGTGTCTTATGCCGGACAATGCAGCTAAACAGTGAATCAGGCTGTTAAGAGAACCCAGCTCTGAGGGACAACCTCATGATAAACTGAGATGATGAGTAAGAGTATGAGAAATGATATTAAAGAGTCAGCATCCTATTTTATCCTATGGTAATCAAACTATGGAAACAGCTAGAGGAAAAACTCAAGCTCAAGTCCCAGTTGAAGGTGGTAATAAGTTTTTAGAGCACTGTTCGCTCTATCTTCCCCTCACTTTTCTTTAAAATCATAAAAGTGGGTCATATTATTCTGTCATGTCTTGAATCTGGACTGACCATGACCTTGGGAGCAGAAGATTAAAAATTCATTGACTTGGCAGTCAGTGACCAGGAGGTTAATAATGGGTAAAAAGCCTGAAATATCACCAGACACTCATGCTGTGTCAGGGTTCCTTAACTACTGATTTCCTTTTTCTCGCCAAGGAAGATTTATTTATATTTTTCCAGTTCTGTTGACTTTTGACAGCACCCCACTCTGAGCCATGACAAACTTTGTCATTAAAATAACATCTTGGATAAACCACATTTCTCTTAGGAGTTCAGAAATGCTTTTTCACACTTCCAAATCTATAAACCCAGTGGGAGTCAATAGCTTGTGTGGTCTGAATTCAATGGTGTCATTTCTTTTCAAGGCAAGGTGAGAAAAGAAGGGCAGAAATGACTGCCCAGTTGATAGATGGAAAAAGCACAGATTTCAGGTCTCCTGGTGTCCTGTTCAATTACAGTAGATTGCACCACAAAAGGATGAGGACAAGGAGAAGGTGCTTTCTCTGACACCAATCTTCACCCTCCAACCCACACCTTTTGGGCACAGTGTGTTAGGTTAACGTGTGGAGGGACTCCAGACCCAGCAACGTATGAAGCCATTGTTTGATGGGGTCAAATTCAGGGAGAGCAAGTCCCTGAAACAAAGGATAGCTGTTTCATCAGAAAAAAACTGGGAAAGTGCCTGGGTCTGAAGCCTGTGTCTCTGGACACACTGGGCCATGTTGAGCCCTACCTGTCAGGCTGAGTCACACTAGGCATCAGTACCTAGTGAGGAGGTGTCAGAATAGAGCACAGGAAGGAGATGCCGGCCCCATGGAGACAGTTTGTCCAGTTCACAACTCTGCTTATGGCCTGGGTAGGCTGACGACCACATCCACCCTAAATAAATGAACGTCCCTACCCTTTGTTGGTTTCCTGGGTGGCTCAGATGGTAAAGAATCTGCCCGCAATGTGGGAGACCCAGGTTCAATCCCCGGGTCGGGAAGATCCCCAGGAGAAGGGAATGGCAAACCATTCTCGCCTGGAGAATCCCATGGACAGAGGAGCCTGGTGGGTTACAGTCCATGGAGTCACAAAGAGTCGGACACGACTGAGCGACTAACACCACCACAACCCTTTATTAGCCTCAGAAAAGTAGAGGTCCTCTTATGTTCAAGTCCTCACAAAGGCTCTCACATAATGGAGTAGAATCTCAATTTATTTGCAACAATAAATCACTCTTTGGGGAAGAATCTATCAGCTCCAAATGACTTTAACCAATGCTAGTTCAGGGTCTTGGCAGAATTCATCTGACACAGTCAGTAAAAACAAACCAAAGTCAAAAAGCAAACAAATTCCACATATATTTAGTAACAATTACGGTAGTTAAGAGCTTACAATTGAAAACAGTAAATAATTAGGTCAGTAGGCCCTAGAAGGATCATTTTAAGAGGAAATAGAGATATTTCTGTTTGTGGCTAAGATGTTGCAGCTTGTGGCAAACCGAGCAATGTTCCAGCCAAGAACAATGTAAGTAACTCTGTGTGTGTGTGTATGTTAATATTTAATCTTATTGAAGGTATTGGAGACTACTGTTGAGTCAGCCAGAACCTGAGAGCTAAGATCCCAGAGGAGAAAACTGCAGAGAGGTGGGTTGATAGTCAGTGAGCTGCTTTCCTCTGAAGCATTTGCCATTTCTCAACTGGGAGCAGAGGATGGTCATCCCAGCAGAGGCACATACTTAAGGGCAAAGAAGCATGCATAGCTTTGGGCAATCTCATGGTGTTAGAGAAACAGAAATTGGTGTTTAGGGCTGCATAGGTATTCAAGACTAAGGGGAAAACTTGCAGAGATTAGAGAAGCAAGAGAAGTGAGTCAGACACTGCAGTACTCCTTCCTAGGTCTTCGTCAGATTCTTAAGCCGCACAAAACAAGGACAATAAAATAAAAATACTCTAGAAAAATGATGACCAAATAAAAATGCTTGCAACAAATAAACAAATATGAAAGAATTCTTTACCAAAAGTTCCACAACGAAAGAACAATTAAACAGAATTCTTCTGGCAAAAGGAAAAGGAGCCCATGTGTAACTGAATCACTTTGGCAAATACCAGAAACTAATTCAACACTGTAAACCAGCTACATTTCAGTTTTTAAAAAATGGTGGGGCAGAGTTCCATGTGCCATGCAGCAGGTCTAGTTGGTTATCCATTTTAATATAGCAGTGTGTACAACATTATATGCCAGCTTGAATGTGAGGGAAGGTTTGGGGAGAGTGAATATACATATATGCATGGCTGAATCTGTTTGATGTTCACCTGAAACTATCACAACATTGTTAATCTGCTATACTCCAATATAAAATAAAAAGTTTAAAAGTAAATTAAATTTAAAAAATGGTGAGGGAATTCCCTGGTGGTCCAGTTGGTTAAGAAACTGCACTTCCAACTCAGGGGCCCCAGTTTGATTGCTGGTGAGGGAACTAAGCTCTCCCATGCAATGTAGCCAAATAAATAAATAAATAATGGAAAAGGTCTTTCATATTCTTAGGTAGGTTTATTCTCGAGTATTTTATTCTTTTTGTTGCAATGGTAAATGGGATTGATTCCTTCATTTCTCTTTCTGATTTTTCATTGTTAGTGTATAGGAATGCAAGTGATTTTTGTGTATTGGTTTTGTATCCTGTCACTTTACTAAATTCACTGATTAGCTCTGGTAGTTTTCTAATAGTATCTTTAGGGTTTTCTATGTAGCGTATCATGTCATCTGCAAACAGTGAGAGTTCTACTACTTCTTTTCCAATCTGGATTCCTTTTATTTCTTTTTCTGCTTTAACTGCAGGGGCTAGGGCTTCCAAAGCCATGTTGAATAACAGTGGCAAGAGTGAGCACCCTTGTCTTGTTCCTGAACTGAGAGGAAATGCTTTCAGGTTTTCACCATTGAGAATAATGTTTGCTAAAGGTTTATCATATATGGCTTTTATTATGTTGAAGTAGGCTCCTTCTATGCCCATTTTTTGAAGGGTTTTTAACATAAATGTGTGCTGAATTTTGTCAAAAGTTTTTTCTGCATCTATTGAGATTATCATATGATTTTATCTTTTACTTTGTTAATATGGTGTATCGGGCTGATTGATTTCCATCAACAGATGAATTGATAATAAAGTTATGGTACATACATACAATGGAATATTATTTAGCCATGAAAAGGAATGCATTTGAGTCAGTTCTAATGAGGTGAATGAACCTAGAGCCTATTATACAGAGTAAAGTAAGTCAGAAACACAAATGTCGTATATTAACACATATATATGGAATCTAGAAAGATGGTACTGATGAAGCTATTTGCAGGGCTGCAGAGGAGACACAGATATAGAGAACAGACTTGCAGACACAGTGAGGGGAAGCGGGGGGGGGATGAATTGAGAAAGCCGCATGGAAACATATACATTATCATATATAAAACAGACAGCCAGTGGGAATTTGTGTATAAATCAGGGAGCTCACACCTGTACTTTGTGACAACCTAGAGGGGTGGGGTGGGGTGGGAGACGGGAGGGAGGTTCAAGAGGGAGGGGACACATGTATACCTGTGGCTGATTCATGTTACTATATGGCAGAAACCAACACAATATTGGAAAGCAATTACTCTCCAATGAAAAAGAAAGAAAGAAAAAAGAAATCAAACACAATAAAAAAACAATGGGAAAGGATCTCAAAGAAAAACATATAAAAGAATGAAGAGCAACAGGAAGGGTAAATGTAGGTTAAATTTAGAAAAGGAGGTAAAGCTCAGTTTTATGAGTATTTAGTTCAAATCTTCCAATTTGCAAAATGGCTAACTAGTATACAAGAATAACTGGAACTAATATAAGAAACTGATAAAAATCTGCTACTTTAAGAGATGGTAAAGATGATTTTCATTTTCTTAAATATTTTCTAAAAATCTCCCTTGTGTTATCTGATGCAGATTTGAATATTAGTGGGTGTGTATTTTTAACTGCAATATCTAACAGTAAAAATAAAAATATATCAGTTGAAAAGGAGGTGGTCCTGGGAATTCTCTGGTGGTTCACTGGGTTCAGACTTGGCGCTTTCACGGCTATTGGCCTGGGTTCAATCCCTGTTGGGGAGACTAAGATCCTAGAGGCTGTGCAGTGTGGCAAAAAAAAGAAAAGGGGGTGGGTTTCTTATAGCTGCATGTGAATCAACAATTATCTTGAAATAAAAGGGTTTAATTAAAAACAAAATTTAAAAATAAGAAGCAACATGGTGGCAGTCACTTATATAACTGTAATATTACAAGAATCAATATTTGTGGCTTAGGATAGAATTTCTAAAGACAATCCTGTATATATGGATTTAAAAGTTCTGTATCTCAACTTTGAAAGTAGCAAAGAACTGCTTTGATAAATAGTATGAGATGACATAAAAAGTAACTTGAAGGATGAGAAAGATACTGATGTTATGAATTGTGAAGAATTCAAATAAAAGTTTCACAAAACATGACAGATATGTCTAAATTATATGTTACTTTTTAAATGCATGTTAAACAAAGTAAATTAACAAAAAAAAGTATCAACAGATAAACAGGTAAACAAAAAAAGTATCAACAGATAAATAGGTAAACAAAAAAAGTTTACCTATTCAAGGTGGCCCAAAAGCTTTAGTTTATGCTTTCATATTCTCCTGGGGAAATTGTCCTATATTGTAATCACCTGATATCCATGTATATGTGGTTAAGACATAGCCCACCACATCCTACATCTCGTGGTTTGCTTAGCATCCCTGAGGACCTTATCAAAGAAGCGCTTGGTCCTCCAGGAAATTCTAGAAGAACTTTATTTTGTGCTGATGAACACAGAGTGACGAATACCTAGGTTTAATATTATGTTGATTAATGTACTCACTGGTGATTGGTTAACAGTCTCTAACTTCTCCAAAGCGCACTGAATTTTGGCCAAAGTGTTCTGGGTGGAAGATGACCACCCAGAACTGCCTCTTGCTCAGCAACACTGTAAGCAAGCTCAGGGTTTGGTCTGGCAGCATCTATGAGAGGAAAGGCAAGGCTCTCTGCTCCAGTCATTCAGAGGCTGATGAGTGAAGTTATTTTGGAGGGCTGACACTCTGAGCCGTGATGGAATCAAATTCAGACTTGCAGTGCTCTACGTTTGTCTCCTCTTGGCTTTTATTTTCCTAAAGACTCTGCCTTTAAGGCTTCCCTGGTGGCTTGTTGGTAAAGAGTCTGCCTGCAATGCAGGAGACCCGGGTTCTATCCCTGGTTGAGGAAGATGCCCTGGAGAAGGAAATGGCAACCCACTCTAGTATTCTTGCCTGGAGAAGCCCATGGACAAAGGAGCCTAGTGGGCTACAGTCCATGGGGTTGCAAGAGTCGGACGCGACTTAGAGACGAAACCTACCTACCAGCCTTTGAGGAGATTACACAAGGTGGACCCAAAGGACAAAGTGGCATGCCTTTGAGAAGAAGCAAAAATAAGAGAAATTCGTAGAGAGGATTGCGGGCTGAGTGCCCCATGCAGCACCAGGCAATGGCAAGTTCATGAAGGGAAATCACTGTTTTTCCAGACCTAAGGAAGCCCAAATTCACCAAGAAACCTGTGCCTTAAATGCAGTGTGTGAGCCACAGAACAGAAAGACTTGAGGGGACCTCACGAAAGGCTGGAATGTGGGCATCCCGGTGAGGATGAGTGTGGACAGAGGATCAAGGCAAGAAGGGTTTTCCAAGAACTAGGAGTCAGATGGAGACAGAGACCAGATCCCCCAATCCTCAATTCCCTCAGAGATCGCACAGATCCTCTTCTGCAAAATCCTCCTTTTACAATGGAGAACACCAAAACCCAGAGGTCAGGGACGCGGCCCCAGGCTTCCCACGGGGGAGCAGCAGCCCAGGAGGAGAACGGGGGCTTCCTCGGCTGAGAGTCATCGTTCCTTCCATGACACCACCCTGTCCTTTGGGAACCATGTGAACAACAGATTAGAACTGATTGGCGCTAATTGTTTCTGTTCACTCCTGTCACTAGAATATATGACCTCTGTACCAAGATAAAAAGAACAATCTAACTATTTAGAAAATTTGGAACTCAGAATTCAGAGGTCAGATCCTGGACAAGGCTCTGCTCCTGACCAACTAGGGAATTATTAGGCTCTTCTGAGATTCTCTCTCCTTTAGGACAGAGGGTGGCACACTTCTGCTGGAAAGTAAATAATCAGGCTTTCCAGGCTAGACAGTCTCTGTTGCAACTACAACAGCATCTCCCTACTGAGCTCTGCTGAAGCTCTGCTATTGAAGCACCAAGGCAGTCAGAGACAAGACTTGAGGCGTTCATGTGGCTGCCTGCCAATTAAGTGTGACTGTGTGCACTTGAATCTCCTAATTTTCAAGTGTTATGCAATATTATTCTTCTTTTGGACTTTTTCAGCCATTTGAAAACATGCAGACAGTACAAAAAGAAGTGGCATGTTGCGGTGGGATGGGGGAGGTGGGGGTGGGGGAGCTCAGCTTGGCCTTTAGGCTACAGTTTGCCAAGGTCTGCTTTGGAAAAGAACTTGAGACTATCTGCTTCACTTGACTTCATTTCGAAATGTTGCACAAGGAAATATTGCCTAAGAATAGGGAAGCCCTGGTTTGACCATAGTTTGAAAAACAGTGATCTAGAGAGTTTAGTTATACACATGTACTTAACGCAAACCAAGATTTTAGTTGTAAGTGGTGTGACATGATGAAAAATGAATGTAGTTCGAGATTGCTTTAAAGAGATAAACAGCATCCAGGGGACAAGAAGAAATGATCTCAATATAATCTCCAACTCATGTGGTTCAGAACACGTGTACTTCTGAGAGCCAATTTTAATGAGACCAATAACAAATCTGGTGGTACCCCCTGGCGGGGGTATTAAGATGTTGAGAGGTAAAATGACATTTGAATGAGCACTGGTTATGCTCATAATGGACTGTTTATTTAGAGGAAAGGTTAAGACTTCTCCAGAAAGAACTAGAGCCAATGCATATCAGTCAAAAGAAGGCAACATCAGTTCAACAAAGTAACTTTCTGGAGCTGGAACTGTCCAACAGTGTCATGAGCTGTCTTCTACAGTGAGAATATTCAGAATATTCCCATCACTGGGAACATTCAAGTAGAAGCTGGCTGACCACCTATCAAGGATGTGGTATACTGTGCTATATGGTCTGGGAACACGATCAGCTAAATGACCTTGAAGGTTCCTTTCTAGCTCCAAAATTCTAGGAGTCTACACAATGAGTTAATGAACAGAAAAGCACTATGCAGTGACTTGATGCCCAAGACACTGGGAGCCTTCAGCGCCCCTGTGTAAACCCTCTCGTCCGTACAGTCCTGAAGATAGTGACAAGGTTCTGCCTCCTAGCTCCCATCTAAACCAGCCTCGCCACTAGCCCAGGCAGCTCACTCCCCAGCACGAGGGATGTGCAAGGGTGGGGAGGGGGCCAGGTAGCACTGAAAGGAAGACAGGCTGTCTCCTTGGCTCCTGCCTGGAGCTCAACTCGATCTTGTGTTGGGGACAAAGATTTCAGTAACTGGACTGGAAGTGAAAGGGTGGAATCAAAGAGATGTACCACTTCAAAGGCAGAACATAGGAAGGAGAGAGGGGTAAAGAGAAACTTGGGGACTTCCCTGGCAGCCCCCAAGACTCCATGCTTCCAAAGCAAGGGCTGTAGGTTCGATCCCTGGTCGGGGAAGATCCTACATGCTGTGAGGTGTGGCCAAAAATAAAAATAAAAAAGAGATGAGAAACTTGGAAGGAGAATGGTACTCCCCAGCCTTCTCCCAAACAATCCTTGGAGTCAAGCCTTTCCTAGCTCTGAGTCTGGGGCTGAAAGGACGTTCCCACTCCCTGTCCCATTACCCTGTGCTTGGAATCCCATTTCTACTGACAGGAACTGACTTTGGGTGTTGAAGTGAAAAGCCTGAGTGTCTTACCCTTCTCGTTCATCATCCGTGTTGTAATACACCTGTGGAACAAAAAACAGCAGACTTACTGTAGGTCAGGCACAAGAAATGGAAATATATCACGTGATGCACAGACTTTCCTAAGACATTACACTGTCTCTTAAAAAAGACAAATCTGTTTAATCATTTGTGTGTGTCTCATACAAATCTGTGTGTGCCCAATACAAATTTAACCTTTTCAACAGTCTCCTTGGGTTAATTTTTAGACATTAATGAACTGAAATTAGAAATCTAACTATTTCTAGCTCAAATCAGTCTGATCAAATTACCTATAGCCCAAAGCCAAACCTTGCTTTAGACATTAAGGAAATATTTTAGCAAGATCTAAAAATCATTGCTTAGAAAAGCCTTGGCACAGGGCCTGTAAGTAACCAATCCCATCCAGTCCACAGAGGAGCTGATTCCAGACCAGTATTCTTTGGTAAAGAGAGGGAAGCAAGTTCCAGAAAGTAAGCCCAGGCCTTTGTTTATTTCCCAAAGGGACTTGGGCTACCCTGATCCCATGACCACAAAAATCTAGGAGTCAACTATCTTCAGGCCAGGAAATGCCACCTAGCCCTAGGAGGTGTTTCTGGCTATAGGAGGAGTTCTGGCCAGAAGGGAAAGAGACTTCTTTAGGTGGTCAGCATGGAAACGGGCCTAATCAGATTTAAAGACATTATGAAGCATCCCTGTTATTTTATGCAGCTCTGGAAATCCAGAGGGGGAGCTGCTGTGTATGTTAAGTCCTCTTCACCCAGTTATTTATGGCAATTAATTGTGGGCCTTTCGAGAACTTTATCTTGTGCTTCAGGATCATTTTCATTTGGGTGAAGAATGACACTGGTTAGTATACAACATTCACACACTGAACTTCAAAAATCACCTCTGGGTTCCCGTCCATTTCATCAACGGCCCTGCCACAGCCGCCTGGGTGAGAAACAGCTGTGTGGAGACCGACACCCTTCGCGTAAACTTTCTCAAAGGCTCGTGCCAGTTTCCAGGCTGCCGCCAAGCCCGGACTTAGTTATACGACAGAGCTCGTTGCCTGGAACTCTCCGGGAATGAGTTATGCTAGTCATTAGCTGAGGTTTCCACGGGGAACTTTTTCCTCTGAAACTTTTTAATGTCTATGGTTGCATTGTATCCTTTCTTCTTAAACACAGGCAATGAAGGTAAGACGTTTCCTCCCCATGCCCCAAGTTTCAGGGGCATTGGAGCACTGGTTATGCTCATAATGGACTGTTTATTTAGATGAATCCAGGGGGACCCACATAAGCGGGGGAGCCTGGGTCATAGCATTGGACCCAAGACTAGATTCGGGGGAAAGTGCCTGATGCTTTCTTGAAATGTGGCATAATACATCCGCCCTGCTTCACCAACCAGGTGGGGTAACGGACAGCCCTCTGCGAAGGGGACTGGTGATCCAGAACCAGAAGCAGCCTTCTCCTAGGTGTCCCCCTGGCTTCCTGAGCAGCTCTATTGCACTGTCCCCGTCACCGCCCCGCACTGCCACTTTCCCTCCTCCTCGCAGAGGGTGACCCACTGTTCCCTCCTGGTCGGTCATGGTGCTTAACGCACAAATTTAATTTTTACAGTGTTCTCAAACTTCAGAATACATAAAAACCATCCAGAGAACTTCTCATAAACGCAAATTCCCAGGCTCCCCGTTGGAGATTTTAATTTGAAAGACCTGGAATGAACCTTGGGAACCTGAATTCTTATCAAGAACGCCTGTGATTTGGGCGGAGGTGGTTCACACAAGCCACAAGTCAGGGAGACGGTTCTCGAGGGTGTGAGGGAGAAGGGATGTCCTCCCTGGGTTCGGGTGCCTTGAGGAAGGCTGATAGCTGCCAAGGACACATGGTCCAGAGGAATGATGCCTCTGCATCCCACAACTTCCCCCAAGCTCCTCTATCATTTCTCTTCAAGGGTTCTTGACAAAAGGCTCCATGCATATCTGGGCTTTAATGCGGGGAGAGGGAAACTAAAGACCTCCACTGTGCCTGCACGCTGGGTTCATGCTGTTTCAGGGGAGGACAGAATCTGACTCCTTAGCGGATCTGTTTCTTTAACTTTTGCTTCCCCGTTGCTTTTGTTTACTAAAAGGCCTGCCTGGGGAACCCTGCCCCTCTGTCTGAATTTTATAAAAAAAGAAGATATTAACACAACCTGTCCCCATCCCACCTCCCCACCACCCTCCTCAGGCTGGCCATTCCAGGAGATACTTGCAAGACTTATGACCTTTTTATTTTACTTCCTCACCTCCTCACCATCTCTGTTCTATAAAAGAAACTGGCATCCAGGCCCAGAGAAGACGGTCATTTGG
Organism: Muntiacus reevesi; assembly: GCF_963930625.1. Classification (NCBI taxonomy): domain Eukaryota; kingdom Metazoa; phylum Chordata; class Mammalia; order Artiodactyla; family Cervidae; genus Muntiacus; species Muntiacus reevesi. Next base: position 18,139,070 of record NC_089260.1, on the reverse strand, counting down.
AGATACTAGTCTGCCACCTTGTTGGTCTGCTTGCTTTCTGAATAATGTCGTATTCCTTGCCTCCGCATTCCTTGTCTCTGATTTACTGGCCTGTCGTGCAGGGAGTAACAATGCCCTCCTATGAGTTTTTGATAACCATCTGGTGAATACTTCAACCCACAAGTGAATCAATGAGACAGTGAGGGACTGGGGGACATGTGGGCTGACAGTGAAAGCTAGCGGCTGCTTGTTCTGCAGCTGAAGGGCTGCCACGCGGCTGATTTTGCCAGGTCCATAGCAGTAGCGGTTACTGAGCATCACACCATCACCTGCCTTCCTCCCTTCCATCCCTGCTCCCTCATGGGGGAACCGGGCCAGCTCATGAGTGGCCACAGCTGGCTCTCGTTTGACCTGTCAAAGCTTGCCAAGCCCTGTCCCTTGCCCACTTCCAACATCACAGCACTGCCCTCTTCCCTCCTGCCTCCGGACTCATCCCCCAAGACTCCTAACTTTTCTAAGAACAGGCAGCCTTTTCTGACCGGCTACTGCAGGTGCTCTTTTCCTTCAGCCAAGCACGTTGATCAACCACAGGATATTCACGCACTGACCCAGTGCACAGAAGAGTGTGTTCCTTTGTCACCCGGGGCTCAGCAGGCTCCCTCACTGACCCCCTACATTCTGACTCCAAAGCCACAGGGAAAGCCTGAGGCTCTTCAAGGACAGCAGGACTTAAACTTTGCTGATGCCCCAGGGGACGTTGATTGGGCTGCTTTGCAAACTGCTGAAACCAATGAATGGCAAAGACTATACTTTCCTTCTGCTCAGCCACAGGCTAGGAGTCCTGCTCAGGACACAGAGGGGGCAAGTGAGGCCAGAGACAGTCACAAGCGGTCACATTTGGTCCGATTTCCTCTTAAGATTCATTTACAGCTTTGCGTATTTTAGGGAAATCTTGCCAGGAGAACAGGTCAGCCTGTCAGCTTTGACACAGGGTTAAAGCCAGAATCATAATAGTGAGAGCAGTTTAACTCAATCATCCCCTCTCTCCTAAAGGTGTGACTACCTAGCTTCAAAATATATCATGTATTTACAAAGACTGTAAATACACAAATCACCATGTTCTTGGGAATTAAAAAATAAAATTAGGGGCTGGCACTCATGTCTTAATAAATCATAACGTTCTTCCTTTCATCTTTGTGTCTTTTTCCTATCAGACAAGTAAGACAAGATGAGAATGTTAAACTTTAATGTAAGGCACCCTAAGGAAAAAACTAGGGGATATTCTGCTACCCATATTTAGTTGGTGTTAAAAACACCAACTAAAAAGTTCTGGTTGTATTACTGTTTTGTCTCATACACAAAATAAAATGGCATGAGGACAAAATATTCTCAAGAAAGTTAAGCCAATAATGATTTCTGCTCCTATACCAAGGTCAATTCCAATGAATATCTTAACACTAGAACGGAACAAAACCTTGAATGTGTCACTATGCACCTCTTTCTCAACAGAAAGACAATTCTGGCTAATGCTAGGGAAGTAATTTTTTTTAACCAATTTTAGTTTATCACATAAAATAGACAAAACTAAGGACATTACAAAAAGAAAAAAATACATATCCACCTCTTAATACTCATCAACTATTACGATTTTTCTTGTAACATCTTGCAAAAACTCCAAATGAACTTTCAGGCCAACCCAGTATTTGGAATCACAGTGTGGACACAAATGAATACTCTACCTTTTCCCCACTGAACATTATCATAACTAGTTCCTATGTTGCTACATAGTTTTCCTAATTATAATTTTAGTGGCTGCATAACATATCATTAACATGAGCTACCATAAGGAGCTAATTATTGGATGTTTATGTATTATAATATTATCTCTATAATTTCACTTGCAAGTAGAACTAGAAGACAGGACTTATCTTTTAAAAGGCTTGTCTACAATCTCATTTTTATTTTGGTTTAAAATAGTTTACCTATTCAACAGTAACTGTCAATTTACTAAGAAAAAGTTTTTAACAGTTTATTTAATCAAAGAATTTTCCTCTTAAGCAACGTTCCAATGGGTGCAGTTCAATTTCCCACCATTAGATGGAGCCCTATTGCATCATGAGGATCCCACAGAACAAAACTAAAAACTTGCCTTACAGGTTATCAGCCTTCTTACTTTCTTCCTCTTTCATTGCTTTGTCAACACTTCACCATTATCAGCTCACTCTCACCTTCCCTTTAGTAAGTTGGCTTCCTCTCCTGAGACATTCCTTTCTATAAAATTACATTTTCTGTAGGAAATGGCTGACTCTTGGTCGAATGCATGGGTTTTATCTTTCAGGTCAATAGCACCGGAAGTGATGCTCTCTTAAGGCTCTACCTGTGCAGGGGATGGATGGCAGGTAGATGTGAGCGGGTCAGCCATACCTGTCCTGTCCTCTGCAGGTTTGCAAAGTGAACATCAGGTATGAAGAGGACGGGCTGGGAGTGCAGATCAGGCATCGTCTTGAAGTAGGTGATGTCGCTCTTCTTCTGTAATGGTATCGCTGCCACCTTCCCATCAGAGGCTGGACACGATCACAAAACCCGTAAGTGTGAGGGCTGTAGATGACTTAAGAACTCTCACTTGTAAGCTCTAGTCTTGGCTAAAGTTCACGATTTTCTCCTATGAAGCATCCCAAATGCCATACATGTGAACACACTTTAAAAGCCTCCCCTCTCCCATCACCAGACCAGCGGAAAGTGTGGACTTGGGAGTGAGCACTCCTGAGGGGGTGCTCTCTTGCTCCTCTCTGCACCCTAGATTTCTTGTCTGGAGAAGGAGGATGTTGGTCTCTGGACTATTAGAACCTCACTCCTAGCTCTAGTGTGATCACATGATTCTATTTCCCTTTCACAGGGATGGTGCACCCCATCGCCTTGGCTAGCCATCACTTGTGCTGCGCTCAGTCACTCAGTCGTGTCTGACTCTTTGCAACCGCATGGACTGTAGCCCGCCAGGCTTCTCTGTCCATGGGGATTCTCTAGGCAAGAATACTGGAGTGGATTGCCATGCCCTCTTCCAGGGGAACTTCCCAATCCAGGGGTCGAACCCAGGTCTCCCACATTGCAGGCAGATCCATTACTGTCTGAGCCATGAGGGAAGCCCAGCCATAACTCGGACGTGCATATTTTACCTGCAACCCACTTCTTTCCACCCGTTCCTCGGGGGACCTGGCCTGGCTGAAGCCCACCCCCCTTCGCAGCCACACTCACAGTTGTTGCACTGGGTTTGGGAGGCCTGGCCTTTCCCCTTCTTCCTGTTCTGCTTCCTCTCTTCATCTCGGATTTTTCTTTCTGCTCCCTAACAGGGAAAAACAAATGCAGACAATGCCAGGCATGTTACCAGGGCGTGCAAAACAGCTGTCCACACACAAGCCACAGGGATCAGAAATATAGCGTGGGGAGGAGAGGCAGGCAGCCGCGGTTCCGTCCTCCAGCGGGGTCTACCGCCCCTTAGTCTACCGGATGTTGCTGACCTCTTTGAAGAGCGAGGGATCCCACTCCTCCCAAAATCTCCCCTTTTTTGGTATCTTGCCTATTTAAACAACTCCAATTTTGAATTCCTAAGAAAAGCAAGACTCAGTTCCCCATCCCAGTGAAGCCGGTTAAGTAATTTTAGTGATATTTATTTAAAATAAAATGTTGTAGGATGAAGCATTGGCCTATTATCTTTCCTAATCATGGAGTGGGCGTGAAAGTTGAGTGTGAATTTCCTATAAAACTTTTCCTTGGCTCCTTGGTATGGAACTTTAAAAAATTTCTACAGAAGGGGAAATGAAGTAGGGCTGAAGCAAACTACACAGGGAGTAAGATTTTGTATATACAAGTACGATCTGGGGTTTTGTCTTAATATGTTCACATGCTCTTGGAAATAGCATTCAATTTGCCTTTTTGCTCCTCTGTTCCTTGTAATTTGACTTTTTCATTGGCTTCTCTTGCCAACTCCATCCAAATTAACCAATTGATCGTTACCTATGTCTCTTGCCCTCTTGGTCTTCCACGATTCTTTGATCAACCTCTTTTTCTTTTTGGTCACCCTTCGATGTCAGCTTTGCTGACTCAATTTCCTCTTCTCACACCCCAAATACAGACAGTTCAACACAGTTTCCTTTTTCTTTCCCTCTCTCCATTCTTGTAGCAGAAAAGTTCATCTATACCCATATTTCCAAGGTGCTCTAGACAGGTGACAGATAGACTCTCCCAGCCTAAACTCTTCCCCTAGATTTCAAATCCACATTTACTATTTCTGCCCTTTGTGGCAGCACATTTAAAAAATAGCAAAGCGTGGACTAGTCAGCGACCTCTACCCCTAGAAAATCCCCAAGTTATCACACACAAAAGAGGTAGATCTGAGAATATACAATTTAATCCTTCTGTTAAATACACACAGATCAATTAAAAAGCAAGGGACAAGCTAGTGGAAATACTTGCTATATAAATCTCATGTGCTGTGCTGGGCTTCATCACTCAGTTGTGTCTGACCTTTTGTGACCCCACAGACTGTAGCCCACCAGGCTCCTCTGTCCTTGGGGATTCTCCAGGCCAGAATACTGGAGTGGGTTGCCATGCCCTCCTCCAGGGGATCTTCCCAACCCAGGGATCGAACCCAGGTCTCCCACATTGCAGGCGGATTCTTTACGGCCTGAGCAACCAGGGAAGCCCATAAAATCTCACATAAAGTGTTAAATCAATAACATATAAATAATGATTCAAATTTAAAAAGAAAACAACTAAACATACCAGTTAAAAAATGGACAAGAGTCACGAGGTCAATTCACAGAAAGGGACATGCTAATGGTTTAGAAGTAAAACATTGAAATATAAATTTTGCTTATCAAACTGGCTTTAAAAAAAAAAATATTCCCAATTCTGGCCAAAGTAAGGCCATGACACATGGAGACATGTGGCCAATGGAGGCATCCATCATAAAGGACATGGCTTTAGAGCTAATTCTTGATGAACAAGTGATGACAGCTAATCAGATGTGGCACTTCCTTTGTGCCAGGGAAGTTCTAAGAACTTTATGTTGGTAAGATTTGGATGCTTATGATAGTTTAAACAGATATTATAAATGTGCATTTTTATGTCAAAAAGCTTTTTACTCCAAAAAGAGACTAATCATTTACAGTGCTCTATTTTTAAGTTTTAAATTGTCACTGATGTTTATAAACCATAGAAATTCATAGAAAGAAGGAGATAAAATATAAAAATATTTCCTTGGAAAATCTCTTCAAGATATAGTAAAAGTTTTGTAGAGATTTTTGTCTAGATAAGGTATAATATTTTCAGGAAAAAAAACAGAGTGCTAAATGAACAAAGATGACTTTGTTCAGATGGGTGTGAAGCATAAGCAAAAGGCCCTTATTATTCATTTTTAGTTGTGTACATGTAGGACTTTTTTCTCTGTATTTGAAGTTCTGTACAATATAGTATTGCATGTAAGTCAAAATATAGAAATTTACCTACACAAATTATAACTCACTCAAGACACATCCCGAAGTTTGTTGAGCAATTTTATTTTAAAATTAGTCTTTTGTCTTGTACAATTTATGTGAAGAAAAGTTCTGAAATTACCGTTTCAAGATTTATATATGTTCAGTGTTAATTTTTAGGAAATAAAGTCACCTGCTTATTATTTTACAGGTGTTCTTTGATACGCCAAACCTGCAGGATTAACATAAAACACGGAGTAGTTCTCCATAGCGCCTAGTCTGGGTACCACATCTATGTAAGAAACTCCCTGCCCAGAAGGCCCAGATGTCAGCACACCAAAACAATTCTGATAGTATCCAAACTTAGGAGGGCCACCATCCTCATCTTTAAAATAGCACTTTGATTCACAGTGACCCAGGGCAGCTTTGATACATTCAATTAAGATGAAGAATGCATCCTTGACCGTGACCTTCCAAGAATTCCTTTCCTTCTTCTGATTATTTGTGACCCAAAGCTTCTGGAAAATATTTTCACTCTCATTAAAATGTAAAAAAGTCTGGTTCTTCCAGAAGGGTATAATTTGCTACAAATACCAAATTTATCATTTGAAAATAATTTCCCCCACTTAGATATTCGTTATGGAGTGTTAAATTTAGAGAAAGGAAAAAAAAGATGCCAGAGATTTCCTGATTATACTGTGATCACCTTTGCCTCCTCTTGAGAGGTGATGGCTATCTTTATATTTATATTTGATACTTAAGCTGTTTCTCTTAAATTTTGTCTCAATAATGTGGCCTTAACCTATTTAAAGTTGGCCAAGGTACCAAGAAGGTACTTTGGAGGAATATCTTTAGTTTTTTTATAATCTCCAAGATAATTCTAAGCAGGAATTAAAGAAGAAGGGGAAAATTCTTACGAGAAGGTGGCTTTATTTTTAAGTTTTGAACAATATATAGTTGCTCTTTGCAGTAATATGATTCTGGTTTTTCATGAAAGATAACTGAATTAAATACAGATATAAAGATATCTGCTTCCCAGGTGGTGTAGTAGAAAAGAATCCATCTGCCAACACAGGAGACACAAGAGATGCAGGTTCAAACTCTGGGTTGGGAAGATCCCCTGGAGTAGGAAATGGCAAGTCACTCTAGCATTCTTGCCTGGAAAATTCCATTGACAGAGGAGTCTATCGGGCTACGGTTCATGGGATCACAAAGAGTTGGACACGATTGAGTGACTAAGCCCATAAAAATACAGACAAAAGTACTGATAAAGATACAACCATATAACAGATCCTGAATTTTTAAGTCATAAACATATGTATTTCAATAAAAGAAATTTTAATATCAAAAAAGGGAGAGAAGTCCTTTATTTTCATCTGCAATCTTACAGGTGCATTAATTAGAAATCAACCTGGGGAAATATAAATAGTACAAAATTCCATCTGTTTAAAACTCTAATCTGTGGGAAATTTACAGTTTTAAAATAGAATAGCTCTTAATTCTTTTGCTTTAGAGGATGATTCAGATTAATCTTTTGCATTTACACACCCATTTGAAACATGCAAGAGTTAAAATGTCCCATGAGTGAGTTTTGCCTATATTTTGAATTGATGGCTACAAATATAATGATGAATCATAGCAAAAGATTTTGCATCTAGCTTATCGGAATAATTAAGAGCAGTTAAGATTAACATACTCTGCTTATCCCATGAGATTCCTTCCCTATGAGTTTCCTGATCCTCATCATCATGTTAACTAAAAAAAGACCCACTAGAGATTCTTTGCATCACTAGTCCTTGGAGTCCCTCTCATTCTAGGGCATAGTGAACAACAATACGGAATTCTGTTTATTCTGCATTTTATGGTTTATTTTGATTTTTAGTATTTATTACATCAACACTCGAAACAAATAATTATACGAGCATCCCTTAAGCCTTCTCTTTCATCCTTTTAATTCTAGCTGTGACAAAAAGGTAAACGGATTGCCCAGGGCCTCCATTCCACCCTTCCTTCCTTTTCTCCTTGCTCCTAATCTTTCTCCTTCCTTCCAAGAAGGAGATTCAGGGACAGGGATTCTACTATTCCCCTTGAAACTTCTGGAATAAAAAAAGGGAATTCAAATCATTTAATTGTTCTCCCACGCGTACTTTAAAAATTCCACCTTGTACATCATTTGAAAATGCTTTCTTAATGTTTAATATCTGAATTAAAGATAAAAGGAAAAAAACGGGGGAAAAAAAGATATAAGGAATATGAGTTTGGGATCAGACATGGATTTACATGCAGCTACTCTGCTTTTTCACCACATGACTGGCAAGTTACTTGTGGCACTGGCAATTTTCTCATCTACATAACAACTGTGTCTACCGACCTAACTGTGCCTCCTCTATATCATGGAAGCTGCTTAACTGGGCCTGAGAGGGCTGTGCTGCTCTGATGATTAGCACTAATTAAAATCATCGCAACCTGAAATGCTATCGAGATTTTAGAGACATTTTCCATTATGCCACATGTCTCTAAATTCAGTGCAGTTCGAGTTAATTTGCTTCCTTCTCTTGTCTCATGACCATCTCTCTCTGCCTTCTGTTCAGAGATGCCCACTTCTTCCTCCTCTCCAACTCTGCTAAACGACAATTCAGACATTTTACTGACCCTATAGCTCTTTGATCTACATCTGACTGCAGCACCGTTAAGAGTGCTGGCAATTCTGAATTAGCCGCTAACCTCTTTCTCCCCTTTCTCGCCTCTCCCCAGGATCTAACTGAACTCATACTATTTTACATCCAGCCAACTCCCTGGTGGCTCAGTGGTAAAGAATCTGCCTGCAATGCAAGAGACTCGGGTTCGATCCCTGGGTTGGGAAGATCCCCTGGAGAAGGAAATGACAACCCACTCTAGTATTCTTATCTGGGAAACCCCATGAACAGAGGAGTCTGGCAGGCTACAGTCTATGGGGTCAAAAAAGAATTGGACATGACTTAGAAAACAAAATAGCAACACCTATAAGCAGTTGCCAGTTTAATCTATTTTTTATATTCTCTCCCACCCTACCCAATTACTAAATAATTATGTCTTAATTATTGTCAGAACACATCATATTGCCATTCCTATCTCTCCCATCATTTTAGCATTAGATTCAAGATAAAAAGACGTGGGAATGTTCACCATCAGTCCTTTTACCAATGTCTTTACAGTCATATTGGTGTCTAAACAGGGTTTTTTACTAGATTCCTCGAGGAGAAATATTCCCTGGAATTTTGCCCATTTGGTTGTTTGTTCACTGGTGGTTTTGTTTCTGTGTTTTATTCTGTCTTGCATTTGCCTGTTTTCTTTATACTTGAAAATCAGCTTGGCTGAATGTAAAATCCTTGGCTCACATTTTCTTTACTTGATTACTTTAAATATCATTGTCTTCTGACAAGGCATTGCTGTTGAAAGGCTTGATAATAAAAGTTTCCTTATAAATGATTCCTTGTCTACCATATATAAAGGAGATGGCTAATAGGGACCTACTGCATAGCACAGGGAACTCAGCTCAACCCTCTGTGGTGGCCTATATGGGAGGAAAGTCTGGAAAAGAGTGGATATATGTGTGTGTGTGGCTGATTGTTGTTGTGCACCTGGAACCAACACAACACTGTAAATCAACTATACTCCAGTAAAAATTAATGAAAAAAATCAATCACCCATTGTCTATTTTATTTTTCTTAGATGCCCAAACAATATTTTTAAAGTCCAATGGCTTTTGATATTGGCTATCCTCGATCAACTTTACCAAGTGCCTGGTAACTCACTTAAAAATGTGTAATTTTTAAGTTTTCCTGATTTATCCTTTTTTAGCTTTTCTTCTGTTCCATTGTTTATATTTTTTCCCACAGAGACACATATTATATGTCCTTGTATCTTCTTTCTCTGTCTTCTGTATCTATTATTTTCGCTTGTTTCCTCATTTCTTCAAGTTTTTAAAATTTTGCCATTTTATACCTGTATTTTTCTTAAGGAATTATCTTTTACATTTATTTACCCCCATGTTACTTGTAGTAGTCTTTACTTTGAAACATTTTACTCTTCCGCTTCTAAATTCTTTCCTGAATTCTACTATATCTCTTTTCAAGTCATTCTGTTCTCCAAACATCTCATGTCTGAGTTTTTCAAATTGTGGTTTATGTTGTTCTTCATAATTTCCATGATTTTGTTAATTTCATATTTTAAAATTTTGTTAATTCTAAGCCCATCTGGAACAATAGACTATAGATACAAGGTGATATACTATGTATCACTTGATTTGGGGGCATGTCTTTCTGGCATGCATCCATTGTCCACAAGAAGTTAGCCTAACCTTAATTATATTTTTCATGCAACACTGTATGGGATTCAACACTTTTTCTTTTCTGTTGGTCATTTCTAAGTGAAATGAGTAAGCTAGGATAATCCTTCTAGCTTGATAGTCCTCTTGCTCCTACATTAATTGTGTTCACAAAGTGATAACAGAAAATGGTCCTGTGCTTCCTGAGATCTGACTACTCTGTTTTCTTTCGCCTCTTCCTTTTTAATTGGAACTTCTTGTTCCTTTGAACCTTTGTTTTGTTTTTGTCTAACTCAACTTGGATTCTACTCCCAGCAGCTATTTCTCAGGGTAGGATTTTTATCCTAGAAGGGAACTTCAATTTACAACTTTCCCAAGTTTATAGAGCCCCAAACACGTCAACGTTTTCTCCCCTTGCACCCACCCACCAGTAAACTCAAGTCTGCACAATCCATTCCCTTCTGCCCCAGTTTCACCAGATGTTCTCCAAAGGCCCACTTCACCCTCTGCTATTACAGATCCACTTGGTAGTGTCCCGTTCTTTGGTCATCAAGTGAGTCCATTACTTTCCCTCATGATGCTGACATCATACAGGTTCTGAAACTGTTGATGCTTGGTCCCATTCACATTTGGGATTTGCAAGGGTCTCACCACATAATCATGGCATTTTAATCTTTGCTATTCTAATTGATCTATCTCATACAGGGGGATTCAAGAAGATTCAAAAACTACATCTCCTCCTGAAGCATGTTTGCTAGTGAACATATTTAAAAGGAGCTGTGTCCATTCCAAAAGGTTCTAGATGAGACCCATTTAACCCATAAAATAAAAGAGGTTATATTAGTATGTTCTGGGACAGGATCTACCTACCCACTAAAAACTATCCATCTATTAGATCAGTTATATCTATGTGAATCAGACTCATAGCACAGTACAATGTCAGTCATTAAATTAGTGGTAGAATGATTGACTGAAAAAAAAAATACAGTTGATGGTTCCCTAGATAGCTAATAAGAGCTGAGAATGAAAAATGACCACTCCCACTGTGATGAAAGTGATTATTTGGACACCAGTAGACAAGCAAAGGTGACAAGGGGGAAATGTCATCAAAAGTAATATCTAATAACAAAAATACCTTTATGACAAACTGTCATCTTTACTCACTTTGTCGCAGAAGACCTTGATCTGGCAATAAGCTCTATGAATGGGTTTATTGCTACGATTATTATAACTGTATGTATCAATCTGAATCATCAAAGGAAGTCCTTTCACTCCTTTTTGGGAGGAGAAATCTGTACTCAGGCAATTCACGGTGATGAAAATCTGAGGGAGGAGGAAAAAAAGGAAAAAGTTCACAAGTCACCATAAAAAAGATCTATTAAAAAAATGCATAAGCCTTAGACTTAAAATTATAATATTAAACAAACCTAAAAGTACAACTAAAGAATATGTGGATATTCTCACATAAAACTTATTAAATACATGAAACTGATTTATTATAATTTCTAGTTATAAATACATAAAATTTTTGCTTTTATATTTAAACTTGAAACAGACAATTTAAATTTATCTTTATATCAGCAATGCCTTATTTTCCAAATATGCATAAGTTAGTTGGGTGAAACACTATCTTCTCAACATATTAAAACTGTAACTTTTAACAATTACATCAATTTCTATAATCTCTGACCTGTGGGGTTAAAAAAAAAGGCTACACAACATCTTCCTTTGCATCTTATTGCGTCGAAACATAGTTATTTGTTTACACATCTATTTTTCCTATTTTCATGAGAGTATGAGATTTGAGACAATTTTTTATTATTTTTGTATTGCTGGTACTTAATGTAGTGCCTAGCAGAGAATAAGCATTCAATAAACATCTGATGAATGAGGTCAATGAATTTATCTAGAAAGCCCACTAGACTAAGAGTCAAAAGCCCTAGGGTTTAGTCCCAGTTCTAACATTAACCAGATCTCAGTCAAGTCATTTCTAGTCTTTGGTTTTCAATTTTCCTGTTAAATCATTCTTAAGCCCTCCCCAAAGAATAGAATATAAATGCTAAGATGCTTTCAACTTAGTGAAAAAGTAAAAGAGCTGACAAAGTAAGACATGGAACAGGGGAGGGATGGGTAGTAAGGACATCAGCATTCTCATCTTGCAACATGAGGTATCAAGAGAGACAAGCAAAATGACATGCATCTGAAAAAATGGAACTGCCCAACAGAAGTAAAGATAATAATTTCATTATAAAATACTGGCAGGAGTAGAAGGAGGAATACAAATGACTAAATTTATCCTCCTTTTCTACAGTATATAGATATCAATATATACCACTTTATTTATCAAGGACTAGGGATATAAGGGGGCTTTCCAGGTGGTGGTAGTGGTAAAGAACTCGCCTGCCAAAGCAGGAGACATAAGAGAATCGGGTTTGACCCCTGGGTCAGAAAGATCCCCTGGAGGAGGGCAGAGCAACCCACTCTAGTATTCTTGCCTAGAGAATCCTAGGGGTGGAGGAGCCTGGTGGGCTATAATCTATTGGGTCGCAGAGTCAGTCATGACTGAGTGACGGCATGCACGCAGGGATGTAAGGTCAGCACCTAGATTTATCTGGTGACTGCATGAATAGAAGAGGCAGTCTCTGGGGAAAAACAGGCACAATAGATTACATCCTTGATACTATTTTCAGTTAATACTACATGTATTATTTGTATTCAACAGAAAACTTTAAACTCACTGTTTTAAAATTGTACAGTTATGTATTCTGAAAACCATCTCGTCCACGGCCATACCACCCTGAACGCGCCTGATCTCGTCTGAAAACCATCTCATCAGATGTATTATCTGACTCTTGTTTTATTTGGTCCCCTTGAAATCTTTATTCACCTTCAAACCCTTGTCCTAAAACCTTTCATATCATAGCAACAACCCCCAGAAAACACCCTGCAGAAAGCAAAGAGCCACTTCCAGGAGCTGCATTTTAAAGGCTATTCAAATTTTTGATCTAATTCATTTCAGGCCATATCCCTGGTCGGCCTTTGGAAATTCATACAACCACATCTCTCATTTTTAGTGCTATGTCTATATAAAGATGGCCTTTTTCTGAGCCCCTTGCTTAGCAATAGAGACCCATTAGCAAGGCAGCACCACATCAACAGCAGTCAAGCCCAGATGACACGTCTCAGTGACACGCTAATTACAACTACGGACACCATGACACAGGCTACTTCTCTAGCTGCATCCGGAAACGTGCCTAAAGATGATCTAACCGCAAATATGGGCATTCCATTCATTCATTCCTCTTTCATTCATTCATTCTATAAAGATCAACACAAGTTCACACTAGTTCGAACACAGCGTTCGTCACTGGGGATACAGAAGAAAGCAGATCCCAGTCTCATGGAGCTAACAGTCCAAGGGGAAGACAGATGAGTAATCCAGCAACGATCAATACAGAGTGGTCAGGGCTCCCCAGAGAGAGATGTGTACAGAGGCCATGAGAACCCAGAACACTGAACTTGAAAGATACAAGTGAAATACACAACCCACAGAGACACTGGGCTAAGATTAGGGATTCCATAAACACTCGTTATTATTTAGGAAGATAAAGAGAAACTAGAGATGCAAATGTCAAGTGATTTAGGAGAGCTAAGTGATGAAGACCACTCAGAAGGAAGACGCCATGCTGGTTTTTCCTACTGAATTTCCAGGGTAAAAGGAGACAGAAGATGTCCTGACTGCAGAGAACATTCACTCACGCCACAAATATTTTTAGGTATTTACCATGTCTCTAGCACAGGTACAACAACAACAGTCCCTGCAATCACAGAAGTTGGAGGCTAGCTTTCTCGGTGGCTCAGCGGTAAAGAACCTTCCTGCAATGCAGGAGATGCAGGTTCAATCCCTGGGTTGGGAAGATCCCCTGGAGGAGGAAATGGCAACCCCCTCCAGTACTCTTGCCTGGAGAATCCCCTGGACAGAGGAGCCTGGGGGGCTAAAGTCCACATGATCACAAAGAGTTGGACACGACTGAGTGACTGTACACACACACACACATGAAAGATTACAATAACTTCATTGAAGACCAATCTTTAGATCAGAAAGTAAAAGCATACTTTTCTAGGAACACTTGACTTCTTTAATTGTGATTGTCTTATTGGTGATGGGGTTTTTCTTGGCCAGAATGTATAAATAAACACAGCTTTATGTCACCAAATTAATGATCACTCTGGTGAGCTATGCAGTTGTTCCCATCTGGGGCTGTGTACTTCATGTAGAAATCTTCCTGTTGGTGGCTGTAATCGACAGAGTCTTCAACCAGACTGGTTTTTTTCCCTTTCCTTCATAAAGCCTCCTGAGTCCTGCAGGAGCTAGAAGAGAAAACTGTTCTGTATTTCCCAAGCTAAAAGGATTCATGGTTGGCTCACTGATTGATCCATATGCTTACTTACCATAGACATATACCCAGACAGGCAGGAAGCAGTATTAATTGTGGCATTGTCAGCCCAAGATCTCAGCTAAGAACTTAGCTGATAAAATATGTATATTTATAAGGGCCACTTGAATAGGACAGATCTATGGAAATAATAGATGCTTACTGGCAATATTCTGCGATACATGCACTAAATCGTCCTTGGAGCAGCTGTAACAATGAGCCACCCAGTAGAGAAGGTCTTAATGGTGAAATGAGCTACAGCACACTGGACCCTACCAGGAGACAGTCAGACTTAGGTCCTCTTCATGGAGAAAGGTCCTTAGTAGAAGATCCAGTGGGCCCTCTTTGGTTCATGGCAGCCTGATTCTACAAAAAGTAAACAACACAAGACTCTACCTTCTTTTTCGGCTATGTTATGTTACCAGAGTTATCCTAACAAGTAGGGATCTTATAATAGGGTTGGCACTGCTTTCTTCTTGCCTGGCTGTCTGACCCGTTAGCAAAGCACGGTCTATGCGCCTGATGGTATCAATTGTGGTCTCGCTGTGCTGCACTTAAAACCCAAATGGTTGAACTTTAACTGCAATGGGTGGTAGGATGGGGGAGGGGGGCATGGAAGGATATTAACAAAGACCTAGGCTGGGGCTGATAAGCATTCATTTGTCTCATCTTGCAAACCCAACCGTGTCCCAGCTCTAAACACAGCAGGCAAATGTGACAACGAATTTCTTGGAAGTTTATCTACAAAGCACTGTTTGTAAACGTGCATTACAGAAACTTGGGGAAAAGGTACACCTTCCCTCACCAAATGTTAATCCAAATGTCAAGCACAGGAAGTTCTTTTTAACTTTAGTAGAAGCCCTAATTATGTAAAGAAATGCTGTGAACAATTAGTCTGTCAACCAAGAGCTGTAAATGTTGTTTTCCTATAACTCTTACAGCACGTAATTTATTTTTTAGAAAAATTTTAACTGAATCAAGTGTATCCAAGCAGATAATAGATACAATTTTAATTTTGTCATTGGTTCAAAGATTGATTCCAACAGAGAGATCATTTGTAAAGGTACCAAGACCTTTTCAGAAACAGAAGCAGTCTCATGACAATTGACAATTTTTAATAAAATTACTTTTTTTGACACATGGATTACAACTCTCATTTTGTAGTTCCTACACAAGAAAAGTGACTTTATCTGGGTTATAATACCACTCAGTTGTGTATTATGGGTATAGTAAGATTTATTAAAATAAATGCAGAATTAGTGTGCTTTACAAGTGCTACACTAACTTGATTATTAACTTCCAAGATTTTTCCAAGAGCTTGCCATTAAAATAAATAGGCCAATCTTGATCTACAAAGCAATTCGGGACTTAAAAAATCATAAGGTCTATGGTTCGATGGAAAGTGTTTATTTTCCTCTTTAAACAATTGTATTTTGTGTTTTCAAGATCCCCTGATTAGAGACTAAGAAAGCTACTTATTTCCTAAGGTTGAGACTCTAAAGAGCTCTTTTACAAGAAATTGCACACATTAGCCTCCAAATTACAGGGACATGACATACATCAAGAAATCCATATTTTCACCGTAAAACACAAACGCGTTAACTGTACTCTTGCCAGTTTCTCTACTCTGTTTTCTTCTTGGTTCTTAGAATTATTAAAGGCCTTATAGATGGTTTTCTTACATCTTAGCATTTTTTTTCCTATTTATATGATTACATTTGGTGCAAATGCAATGCCAAATTGAGACAGAAAGATAAAATAAAAGCAAATAATATTAACATGTGAAATCTCAGTCTTAGGCAATTATTTGTTTCCTCTATGTGTTCATTCACCAAATATTTACTGAACATCTCTCTGTGTCTGCCATTATGCTACAAGGTGGGACATAAGAATGCTGAGACAGACTCCCTGCTCTCAGAGAGCTTGCAATTTTGTTGAGAATTTACAAAACTCCTAGATTTCCTGACGCCTCCATTTATATAACACCTTTAGGAAATGATTACAACCTGAACAAATGTTTCTTTATTTTCTCCTACAGATACCATGAGTAGGCACAGATACATTTTTGGTTTACTCACATATTCTACCACATTTCCCATATTCCTTTAGTATTCAAAATTCTTAATATACCAGGCTTGTTTCCAGTTGCCAGACTTTGCTATGGGAATTCCCCCCACCCTCAAAGCTTTCCCCATAGATTATCACATTGCCGGTCTTTCTCATTTAGATTTTGGTTCAATGTCAACTTTTCAGAAATTCCCACCTTGACCATCTAGAGTTGTCTTCCTTCTCCTTCTCCCACAACGAGTAGCTCACCTTACGATGCTGCTCTTTCTTGGTTTCTTCACAGTACTGAACATTATCTGGATTTATCTTGTCGTTTATCTGTCTGCTCGATGCAGCTCTAAACCCATAAGAGGAGGGGCCTTGTCTGCCTCAAGCTCCTTCTGTTCCCAATGCCAGGCTCATGGAAGATACTCAACAAATATTTGTCTAACAAATTAAGAGAAAATTACTTTTCTAAATGCACAGTTCCTCCTTTATCAGTGTTCTTGCTTTTAGAAGCAAAATGTTCTAAGAGGCAAGAATGCTCTGAGTAGCTTAAGTTGTCAAGATAATACAGCAGAGTTAGTTGCTCTGACCAGATTTATCCTCAAAAAAAATGTTATCTAGCTATATATCAACAAATCCAAATTAAGCCCCAGCTATATAATCAAGTATGAATGTATATATATATGTGTCATGTATGCCCATGTATATAAGCTAATGAAGATGATACACATGGATGTTACAGGAGAAACAGAAATCTACGGTGAGGCATTGTCCTTGAGGAAAAAGGGGAGTTACAACATCTCTCCCTGTGGTGGGGTGTATAAAAATAGGAACTGAGGTGAGTATCTCAGGGTGTACATACTGTGAGAGCCTGAAAAAAAAGGAGAGAGCTCAACCAGGGAGGATTTCCTATAGGAGTGCTGAGCTAGAAGGAAGAGAGATGGAGAAGAAAGTGCACGCTGTTCTCAAAAGAGGAAAGAGGCCAGGCTAACGGGAGAGGAGGGTTCGTGCTGAGGAGGTTCAGAAGGAGCCTGAGAAAAGGCAGTCGGGGAGGGGAGACACCAGCCAAGATGCTTGTATCCCTGTGATCGAGTCACAGGCCCTTGATGAGGTCCAGTGTGTTTCACTGAGACCAAGGGGAGATAGACCTGTGGCCACAGTATCCAACACCCAAGTCCCCGAGAGGACTGAGTGAGGGCTGAGAAAAGACCAGGAGGATCAGAAGTCGAGGGTCTGCGCCCCTTCCAGAGGCCAGAATCCTAGAGGGAAGGAAGGAAGCTAGGTTACTGGGGTGAGGGAGCCAGGACATGAAGATGGGAGGGAGCACCTAGCTGGGGCATCTGGCAGAAGCAGGAGGATGGGCAGGAGCACGTGCAGCGGGGTCGTGCAGAGGTGTTCTTCCAGGACGGCCGGGTGGTCACACCGCCAGAGAGGAGGAACAGAAGGCTGCAAGGCTGTGCAAGGAGGCCCCATGGGAGCCGAGAGCCCTGGCAGCAGGGATTAAATGGGATCAGCTCACAGGTGAAGTTCTGTTAAGAGGAAGGAGCTTTCTACGAAGCTGGAGGGCAAAATGAGAGGAAATCAGAGCAAGAAAAAAAAATGTACAAGAGGCTCAAAATTATGTCCCTGGTGGCCTTGGACTAACTACTGAAACTTTCTGGGTCTCATTTGCCTCTTCTTTTAAATAGGTATAACAATCTCTAGCTTGACACTGTGATACTTTAAGATCACGTTTGTTAAAATGTATTGTCTTTTGAATTAATTTTTATCCACGTATAGCTGCTTTACAGGGTGTGCTAGTTTCTACCCTGTCCAGACTCTCAAGACATTTGATTCCAAATGATTCCAAATGTTCACGTTAACTTGAACAGAGAGCTATTTTATGAAGCTGAATTGAAATGAAAAGCTCTGTGTGACCCTTTCAGAGGGGTGGAGTTGCAGGCTTCGGTGGGGAGAGAGCAAAGGCGAACCTTCTCGGGCAGAACCCTCGTGGCTCTGCAGACCGGCCAGTCTCGGCCACTCGCCTCTGTCACCCGAGCAGGTCTCGTGAAGCAACACCTCAGGACAAGGAAGAATCTGGATATTGTGTAACAACAGGCGGGGCTGTTTCATAAATAATGAGCCTCCCCTCTCAGTGGGAGGAAGAAGTGAAGAGGAGACTAAAAGAGCCACTCACTCAGATTTCTGGTTATCAGTTATGACTTCAAGCCTCTTCTATTCGTGTTTAACACTGAAAACTTGTTTTGAGTTTGTCACAGCTGAATCTAGCACAAAATTCAAAAGAGTAAAGGTGGAAACCACACCCCCCTCCCCTGCCAGCGTTGCTCCCCAACCAACACTTTCTTGGGTATCTGTCAGTTTCTAGGTTATCCGTCACAGTTTCTAGTGTGTCCTTCCAGAAACCTGCTAGGCAAATTCATATCCTTTTCTTTCCAACACAATTGGTAGCATAGTAAACACAGTTCTGCAGCCTGCTTTTTTTTTTTTTCACTTGACAGGACACTCTGAAGAGAGTCCTTTCTTTTTCTTTAAAAAAAAAAACAACCATGAATATGGAGTAACAATTTCTTTAACACGAGGCTGTTTCCAGTCTCTGCATCTTGTAAACCATGCTGCAATGCCAGCTTTCAACATGAGCACGTATAAATTAGGGACCGTAAGTAAAGGCCCTGTCCCCCACAGTTTTAATCTGGCCTCGGACTTCACTGAGATTGCTTTCCTCCAGGTAGCATCCTTACAAGCAGGGGTATGCTGTTCAAACGTGTCATGACTCTGTCCTCTGGGTTCCAGGTGGGAGGTCCAAGTATCTGCATTTCTAACCATTTCCCAGCTTGCTGCTGCTTTCAGAGGTTCAGGCTGTGAGACCACCGCCTGCATCACCCACTTCACCGGTCACTTCCTCCTTCTGTCCTGCTCATCCATCCTTCTGTCCTCTCTTTACTGACCAGCCCTTCTCTCTCTGGTTCCTCCTCCTCCAAATCCCCTTAATGGGTGGGTCTAAAGTTCCCACCCTGACCGTCTTTCACCCACCTTCCAGCCCTCCCCACGGCATTTCAGCCCATCTTGCAATGTCTCCGTCCCCTCCTCACTCTGACTTCTCTCCGGCATTTCAGCCCATCTTGCAATGTCTCCGTCCCCTCTTCGCTCTGACTTCTCTCCGGCATTTCAGCCCATCTTGCAATGTCTCCGTCCCCTCTTCGCTCTGACTTCTCTCCGGCATTTCAGCCCATCTTGCAATGTCTCCGTCCCCTCTTCGCTCTGACTTCTCTCCGGCATTTCAGCCCATCTTGCAATGTCTCCGTCCCCTCTTCACTCTGACTTCTCTCCGGCGCCCCCCACTCCAGGTTCTGCCTGTGCTGCCGGGTCTCCGCGCCTCTGAGTGTCCCGTCCTGCCACCTGGAGCCCCTTGCCAGCTCCCAGTCAGCTGCAGCTCAAGGGCCACGCCATCCCTTGGGTCTTCCCTGGCCCCACACCCCTGGCACCCTCTCTACCTGCTGAAGTGCAGGGTATGTGGTCAGAACTGTGTTAATCTTTCAACTTTTCACTTGCAAGTTCAAATAAGACATTGGGGGAATATTTAAATAAAAAACTTTAATAGAAATGCTTTTATAAAAATAAAATGAATTAAAAGATGAAACTTGTTTACAAAGCAGAAATAGACTCATGGACGTAGAAAACAATCTTCTGGTTACCAAAGGGGAAGGAGGAAGGTATAAATTAGGAGTTTGGAATTAAGATATACACGCCACTATATGAAAAACAGATAATCAACAGGGACCTACTGTATAACACAGGGGATTATATTCAGTATTTTCTAATAACCTTACTGAAGCTGAAACTCCAATACTTTGGCCACCTCATGCGAAGAGTTGACTCATTGGAAAAGACCCTGATGCTGGGAGGGATTGGGGGCAGGAGGAGAAGGGGACGACAGAGGATGAGATGGCTGGATGGCATCACTGACTCGATGGACATGGCTTTGGGTAAACTCCAGGAGTTGGTGATAGACAGGGAGGCCTGGTGTGCTGCGATTCATGGGGTCGCAAAGAGTCAGACATGACTGAGTGACTGGACTGAACTGAACTGAAAGTTATTAGAAAGTTATTAGAAAGAATTAGAAAAGAATCTGAAAAGAATCACAACATATACAACTGTATCACTTTGCTATACACCTGAAATTAACACAACATTGTAAATCAACTATACTTCCGTTTTAAAAAATGCTTTGAAAACATTAAGTTACCAAAAAGTTCCTGGCTACTAACCATAAACAAGACAGAAAGACAACACTCAGAATGGGAAAGAATACTTGCAAACCAGGCTACTAATCTAGTAGGTGGATGCTTATTTGTGCTCAAGAAAATTTTTTTATTTTGTGATAAAAAATAAAAAAACCAGGGCTACCGTCCTCTCCAGAACTGTCCTCAACCTTTAATTCCGTTTTCATTGGAGGCTCTGTTGCTTTCTTCCTCATTTTACAGTCGTGTGCAGAGGTTGTCTGAGTTCTCAGCCCAGCCAGGATGGCCTCTGAGAGCAGCAGACACCCTGCCTGGCTTTCTGTCTGTAAATGCCCGCTGCCTGGCCCAGCAGGTGATGCACAGCAAGCAGGCTGCTTCGAGGGGATGCCAGCCCCTTTGCCAGAGACAAGGTAGAAGACACTATGACCACCTCCTCCCAAGACGAAAAGGCAGTGTGGAAAGAATACGTGCTTCAGACATTCCCAGGGCGGGAGCCTCCGCTCTACTGTGCGTTCACTGTGTAAGCTCTTTGGACTTCAATCTCTTCATTGTTTAAAGGAAAAATAATAGCCACTTAAAATATGAATATTGCATAAGGTATATAAACAACTGGCAGACTGCCTGGTATATATCAATAAGTAAGCACCGAATAAATACTAACCATGGTGCATACACACACACACACACACACACACACACACATCAGTCTATGAAATCTAAGTCTGCAGTCTCACTCTCCGCATGCACAAAATAGTTCATGCATGTGAGTTACAAAAGCCCTCAGCAGAATTCAGGCCAAAAACCATGGCTACTCCACATTCTAACAAAAGATCAAGCTGAAGATAGCTCTGGTGAGATGCTTTCCAAAGATTATTCCTTC
The DNA here is from genome assembly GCF_963930625.1 of Muntiacus reevesi. Taxonomy (NCBI): domain Eukaryota; kingdom Metazoa; phylum Chordata; class Mammalia; order Artiodactyla; family Cervidae; genus Muntiacus; species Muntiacus reevesi. Next base: position 18,117,708 of record NC_089260.1, on the reverse strand, counting down.
TATATGTGACTTAACTCCAGCTTTATAGCTTTTTCTGCCATCCATTACCGTATAAAACTGGAACAAAGGTATGGCTTTGTTTAAGTTCAATAACAAAGACTCCAGCAAATGTTTACCTTTCCCTTTTAAAGTTTCCTTCATCCACACCACGCCCCAGCAAACACATAAAAATGCCATTTGCCCTGCTTTGTGGCGTGTATCTCAGCCCCTCAAGACTCCTCCCAGGAGCCTCTCAATACTTTGTTTACTTTGGAGACCAAGGAAGATGCCCTATAATATTTCTCTTCTTCCATAGGATGACCTGTTGAAACCTGGGCTCTACTTAGGCAAAACATTAGGACGTAAGGGGCTTCCCAGTGGCACCAGTGGTAAAGAACCCGCCTGCCAACGCGGGAGACACAAGAGACCTGGTTTCAGTCCCCGGGTTGGGAGGATCCCCTGGAGGAGGAAACAGCAACTCACCTCCGTATTCTTGCCTGGAGAGGAGCCTGCAGGTTAGTCCATGGGGTCACAAAGAATCAGACTCAATTGAGCACACATGCACACACATTAGGATGCAACTTTTTCTGAATTAGTAATATTCATCAACTCCATTTCATACTGGACTGTCTCATATGCAGAAAGAGGACTCCCTGGACTGCTGATGGGAGGTCGAGGTCAGGGAAGCAAACTAGATCATGAACCCATGGACACTCAGGAGTGTGGTTTCCTTTGACCAGTTCTTTGGGTTCTCTTTTAATCCCCCAAATCAGTATTTACACATCTCCCCTTCTCCCTGGTGTCCAGCACTGGAGTTTGGTAGGAAGGGAACACAGTTCATTCAGAAGCATCCCCTTGGAAGACATGATTCATTAAGACTATCAAAACTGTAACTTTCCAAAGTACTTTGCTTGACACACACTGGAGCCCCATAAAAACTGATTAAATCTTTTAGACCAAAAAGAAGTGTTAAGAGAAAGAGAAAAGGAAGAAGGGTGAAATAAATTGGGGACAATTTTAATGGTTCTGCCATGATTTGGTGCTAAAAGTCTTTCAGTAACCTTATTTTCAACAAAGAGAGACTGAATAATTTGCAGGGTTCAAGAAGGTTAGAATACTTGTATTTTCTCCAGTTTACTGCCTTTACATAGGCTGTGATCAAAGCACTGCCATTGGCACCATCCTGTCTCTGATGCTACCAACACTGAGATCTGAGGATCTCAACTGAGGGGCTGGTTTCCTACCCATCAGGAGTAGATGGAGTAGAGCCACGCTTGGCTAGTGGACCACTGGCTGTACTTTGAAAAGACAGTGCTAGAAAGAGAAAGGGCTGACCCACACAGGAAGGAACGGAAGAAACCTGGACTTCACGGGACAAAAGCAAATCACCCAATATGAGAGCTTTATTTATGTCTCAGAACATGAAGCAGTTCATGACACGGACCACATCCAATGGCCTTATGTCCTATAAAGCAATGCTCAAAATTCTCCAAGCCAGCCTTTAGCAATACATGAACCGTGAATTTCCAGATCTTCAAACTGGTTTTATAAAAGGCAGAGGAACCAGAGGTCAAATTGGCAACATCTGCTGGATCATCAAAAAAGCAAGAGAGTTCCAGAAAAACATCTATTTCTGCTTTATTGACTATGCCAAAGTCTTTGACTGTGTGAATTACAATAAACTGTGGAAAATTCTGAAAGAGATGGGAATACCAGACCACCTGACCTACCTCTTGAGAAACCTGTATGCAGGTCAGGAAGCAACAGTTAGAACTGGACATGGAACAACAGACTGGTTCCAAATAGGAAAAGGAGTCTGTCAAGGCTGTATATTGTCACCCTACTTATTTAACTTATATGCAGCGTACACCATGAGAAACGCTGGGCTGGAGGAAGCACAAGCTGGAATCAAGATTGCCAGGAGAAATATCAATAACCCCAGATATGCAGATGACACCACCCTTATGGCAGAAAGTGAAGATGAACTAAAGAGCCTCTTGATGAAAGTGAAAGAGGAGAGTGAAAAAGTTGGCTTAAAGCTCAACATTCAGAAAACTAAGATCATAGCATCCGGTCCCATCACTTCAAGGCAAATAGATGGGAAAACAGTGGAAACGGTGGCTGACTTTATCTTTTTGGGCTGCAAAATCACTGCAGATGGTGACTGCAGCCATGAAATTAAAAGACGCTTACTCCTTGGAAAGAAAGTTATGACCAACCTAGACAGCATATTAAAGAGCAGAGACATCACTTTGTCAACAAAGGTCCATCTAGTAGTCAAGGCTATGGTTTTTCCAGTAGTCATGCATGGATGTGAGAGTTGGACTCTAAAGAAAGCTGAGCGCCAAAGAATTGATGCTTTTGAACTATGGTGTTGGAGAAGACTCTTGAGAGTCCCTTGGACTGCAAGGAGTTCCAACCAGTCCATCCTAAAGGAGATCAGTCCTGGGTGTTCATTGGAAGGACTGATGTTGAAGCTGAAACTCCAATACTTTGGCCACCTAATGCGAAGAGCTGACTCATTTGAAAAGACCCTGATGCTGGGAAAGATTGAGGGCAGGAGGAGAAGGGTACGACAGAGGATGAGATGGTATCACTGACTCAATGGACATGAGTTTGGGTAAACTCCAGGAGTTGATGATGGATAGGGAGGCCTGGCGTGCTGTGGTTCATGGGGTGGCCAAGAGTCAGACATGACTGAACAACTGAACTGAACTGATTCCAGTGAAAAGACCAAAATAGAAACCTGTTCCTCTGAGCATTAAGTAGCATCTTAACATTCAGGTAATTCTCTGTGGTCACATGAGAGATGCCTTTGTATCGCATCGAGATTGGTTTCATCTTGAAATCACTGTGAACCGAGAAAAGGGCTATGCACAAAACTAAGGGGCCTGGTTTCAAGAATCTCCTTAGAAACTGGGTAGAAAGAAAAGCCTGTAATTAGGGTTTGTGAGCTCCAGCTCTGGGATGATGTCATCACTGGCGTTCGGTGCCAGGAATCAGAGCTCACCGCTCTTTAATAATTCAATAGGGGCTTGCCTGGGAATTTCTCATCTTGGGAATTAGCGAGCAACAAATCTACTTTGTAGGTACCGGATTGGCTGTGGGGAGAAAGAAACATTAAAATGACCTTGTAAGTGGGTGTCATGCAAAGAAACCTAGCCCTGTAGTCCTCCACTAGAATCATAAGGATGGGACCTTAATACTTTGTCAATCCTGCCCGGGTCCCCTTCCTGCCATTTTCCAGCTGAGAAACTGAAGCTAAGAAGGGGAAGACACAAAAGCAACTATTCCTTTGCCCGGAGACCTGGCATTTCAGGGCTTTATCTTCTTTATTATCCTGTGCCCACCCCCCCCCCCCATCAACTTCCAAACTGTGACTGCAAGGATGCTCAGAAGTTCACCTACTTATTTGCCACCTAAGTCATTCCCAGGGACCCCGGGACACACGTTCACATTACAAGAGCTTCTAGACAGTGCAGAGCCTGCGGGGAAAGGAATGGTCATCCAGAGAAGCTGTCTGGGCTACAGGTGTCATTGTGCAGAGACACTGTAGCAAAACCAGCAGAACTGGTTCTGGGAGGAAAAACTGCAGGAGTTCTGCCAGAACCACACTGCCCTTGAGACTGGCAACCTGGAGTTAATCCCACAACCTCATTTTAGTGAACAGTGTTAACACCTTCCCTGGCCAAATTTTCTCCTGTAATTAAATTAAACTAAGTGATTACAGTTTCACGTTCTTTCTTTACTTCTGTTCCTACTAAAGGAGAGGTAAGAATAGAATGTAGGTCAGCAACAAAAGACAAGAGTAGTGTTCTGGAAAAAATCCATAAATCTTGTCATCAGGTCTTGATGATGCATATGTGGGGAGACTACCAAATATGAGACTGTTTTATTCTATTTTTTTAGTAAATGCACCAAAACAAAAAGTGAAAGTGAAAGCCGGTCAGTCGTATCCAACTCTTTGTGAACTCGTGGACTGTGGTCCACCAGGCTCCTCTGTTCAGGGGTTTCTCCAAGCAAGAACACTGGAGTGGGTAGCCATTCCCTTCTCCAGGGGATCTTCCTGACCTAGGGATTGAACCTCGGTCTCTAGCATTGCAGGCAGATTCTTTACTATCTGAACCACCAGGGAAGCCAAATGTCCAAATAAAAGCTATCTTGGGAAGACACATGGTTTCCTCAAATGATGCTTACATGGCTCAAAGAACATTCGTAGCATTTTTTCAGATATTGCCTACTTCAAAGTTGGTCTTGTGCAAATATATATATATATATGTGTGTGTATGTATATATGTTTATATTTGTATATGTATATATAAATTTATATATGTATATATGTATATATATGTATGTACATTTGTATACATATATTTGTATATACATGTATAAATATATATGTATATTTTATATATGTATGTATATGTTTGTATATGTATATGTATTTATATGCATAAATTTATATAGATATATATAAATTTAATAAATTATATATATATATAATTTTTACCCTTGAAATGGTATGATTCAAATTGTTGGTATCTATTTACATTTGGACCCAATGATTCTGATTTTTTAAAAAAATATCTTCAAAGATAATGACTTACTACCACTGTGTGTGTTCCAAAGGAAGGCACTCCAACTCTGTGGATGGGTACCAGCTCACCCTCTGTGCAACCTGCTGCCAAAGGAACCAGCAGAGTGTGATGGCGTTGCTGACTGCCCCTTCCTCCCTGTGTTAACCTCCCTTGTGTCACTACTTTCCCTAACACTGAAAGCCAGCAAAGAGGTAAACTGCATATTTGGTTGCTTGAGGGGGTGTGATGCAGGCATGAAAACTCAGTGTCCATGAGGACCAGGCAAGGGAAGGTCCAGGAGGGAGAAGGGCAGAGAAAGCATTCAAGAGAACAGTTGGTGCCTCACAAGAGCCACTCACAGCCCTGCAAACACTCGGGCTAATGTTGCCAGAGTCCAAAAGAATCTGGAAACTTGGATTAAAAAAAAAAAATCTGATTATTAAATGCAGGCAAGATATTTTAAAATTTGGAATAAAGGTACTCAAAGTGCATTAAACACACATACATTTTAAGTTCTGTGGACCATATGAAGGTGGTGGGTCACAAATTTGTGTCCTCTGGCCACACCGAAACCAAAACAACAGGTGCCACTGAATGGGGCCCCAATCCTGAAGCCTCCAATGGATTTCTGTGTGGTTGTTACCCACAGGAACCTGTAGGCCAATGCAACTGCTCCCGAGAAGAAGTCCACAACATGAAAATTATAAACAGTTCCACCGTGAGAGGGACACCTCTCATGCCTTGCTTTGTTGTTGTTTCATCGCCAAGTCATGTTCAACTCTTTGGGGACCCCATGGACTGCCAGGCTCCTCTGTCCATGGGATTTCCCAGGCAAGAATACTGGAGCGGATTGCCGTTTCCTTCTCCAGGGGATCTTCCGAACCAGGGATCAAACCTACGTCTCCTGCCTCTCCTGCATTGGCAGGTAAATTCCTTACCACTGAGCCACCTGGGAAGCCCTTTATATGCCTTGCTTTGTTGAAAACTTTTTCCCAATTGTGTAATTGTGGGGTTATTTTTGCAGCCTGCTTATTATAAAATCAATTATATTTAAAGAAAAACCTTAAGTCCTGCAGCCTGAAAAAAAAAATCTCAGCCTACCTAATGAAACGAATTTAACTTTTATGGATTTTCTTTAAAAGTTCTTTCAGTAGTTCAGCAAAATTCTTTGGAACTATTTCTATTACTTATCCAGACTGTACATGATTACAACTACCAAATAATAGCTACTAAAAATACTTATTAAAGAAACAAGTTGTGCTACAGCAAGCAAGTACTGCCATTTGTCAAAGCACATGTGAGTGTAAATGTGTCAGCCTGGAACAATACACATGTACAAATACACATATTTAAACAAGACAAGTGAGCCCTGAATATGGGAAATGAAAGAAAAGTCAATTCAACTCCAAATTAACTATCTCGTTGGTTGACCAGAGAGCCATCATTCAAGATGTCCCTTCCAGTTTCGGCATTTTCTTTAAAAGGTTCTATTGACTGGTGACAGTTAACAGATTCACATTCTATCAGATTCCATGAATAGGAAAATGAGGGCTGCAGTTTCAGCTCGCTTTACCGTGACAAGGTATTCCAAAGGGAGGATCCCATTGTCTTCACCGTGGATGGCTGTGCTTGGACCTGCCTCTCACTGCTCACACACTGCTGTCCCCTACCTCCCTCGGTGAGTTTTCACACATCAAACCCCCAAGCACACGCTTGGTACAGCAGAGACAATCGGAAAAGTTGTTTTGTTTTTGCTTTGTGTGAGGGAACTGAAGCCCAGAGGGGTCAGATGACTTGCCAAGGATTCCAAGTCCGGGCCCTGACACCACCAGGCTGCCTCTCCCTTACCCAGCCCAGTAATCTCACCTCTGGGAGAAGCAAAGGGTCATGAGGAGAAAGCCCCAGGCTCGGGTGAGAAACTCGAAGTGAAAACAGAGGAAAGCCTTGAGCAAAAGCTCTTCCTGCCCTTCTGTGCGGTCCCCAAGTTCCCACTGCATCGCAAGGCCTCCCTCCTTCCCGCGGACGCACCGAGCCCCCAAACGTTCCCTCGGCCGCTCCGGACCTCTGTCTCTGCTTGCCCATTTAGGTCACCTTTCTTGGGCCTAACGCCAGTTTCATTTACTTTGTTTTATACCTGAGTGAAATGAGACACTGAGCAATTCATCTTCATCTCTAAATCATGCCCACGAACTCCCATCCAGTTTCCTTTCTCACCCGGCTCCCCCTGCTCACAGACAATGAAGCATTGAAAGTGGTTGTTTACGTTGACCTTTTCATTAATTCGAAGACAAAGTCTTCTAACGCCCGCCTAGATGGTATGTAACCGAAGCAGAAAACAAGCTTAGGGTTCATCTGAAACCTTCCCTCTGGTGCAAAATGAAGCTCGAGAATCAGAAGGTACAGAACCCAGGATGAAGAGTGGGCACAGCCACAAAGTTCAGTTTCCATGCACTCAGAGACTCGTGGCTCTGAGTATCCACAAGACTTGCTTTTTTTTACTCAAATCCATGCAACGGTGGATGTCTTTCCTGAGGATGCATCTGGCCAAGATTTTTACCTTTGCCCTTTTTAACTGTGCTAGCACCAGACAGAAATAAGAAAAGCCTAAGGTCAACAGGAAAGAAATGGCTCAAGGTCACAGTGCTGACTTTTCCTCAGGGAGTGAGGTTGAGAGAACTGCAGCCCTGCTTCCTGATCCCTCTTTGACCAGGTGAAGCCTGGAAGGGGCAGGAGTCGGGGTGGGGTGGCCCAGCTGCTTACCTATGCAGACAGAAGCTCTGAACGCCATCCTGCCTCTGAAGAAGGAGGCAGCTGCAGAGGTGTTTGGGGAAACTTCAATACAGGGAGAAAAGGATTTCAGGCCCGGTACTGTCAGCCCCAAGTGATAAAATGGAGCTTGGGGGCCTGGAGGAATCGGGAGGGACAGGGGGCCTGGCCCTTTCAGCGGGAGGCCCCAGAGAAACAGGTACACCCCTTTGCTTGTCAAAAGGCAATTGATTTAGCTTCTCAGTAACTGAATGTGTGTGACTTCTAGAGAAACCCAATAGGTTCATTTCCCGTTTTCTGGCTCAAGTTAACAGATCTTTCTCTACTCACAGAGGCTTTTGTCAAAGAATCCACTGCAGAGAAAGGATGTGATACTTAAAAGGTATGACCAATGAATCAAAGCTACTTTCTCACTCACTTTTGCTTCTTCATTCACGTCCCAGGTGAAGGAAACAGCATTATAGGCAATCTCTTCGATGTTGCCAATCGTATTAAAGCTCTCCTTGTAATCAGCTGTGACATGAAAAAAAAAAAATTAAGAGTCAGTGTTACTAGTGACATGTATTGAACTATCATCTTCCAATGGGGAAACTGCAACTTTGCCTATTCGGCTGGCTGTTGCCATGGCAACAGTTAGGATTTGTGCTTATGGATAATCTTTTACTACTATTTACTCTATAAGAATGTGAGCCCATTCCTCTATTAAAACAGTAAATCTAGGAGAAGCAGTGTTCCTAACTGCTTTGTTCATTAGTTTCATTTTTCACTCGGTTTATAAATTTCTTCCCCCTGAGTCCCTTGTCACCTACCCACTCCCTCTCCTACTCTTTTCTGCCACTTAATTTTGCCAGCAGTGCCGGACTATTTCATAGGGATCGTTCTGTAGGGCAGAATAATCTATCAGCCAGGCAGTGTCTTCAGGGCTTCAGTAAAGAAATACAGGAGAGTGCAGAAAAATTTATTTTTTTTTATTTCTTTTTGGATTTAGGTACAGAGAATTGAGTCAATCTGATTCAGTTCATTACCATCAACTGTCAACTTAAGGACCTCTCATTTACTTATATAATATTTATTTATTCCTTTTTATCTCCTCTATCCCCCTGTCCCCACAATAGCTATTGACATGTTTGCTCTATACCCTTATGAAATAAGTTGGGTTGATTTGCCTATGTACATAGCTTTCATTTTCACAAATTGTGCCATGCTATGACCAGGGAAATTTCTGAAAATTCTTAAAGAGATGGGAATACCAGACCACCTGACCTGCCTCTTGAGAAACCTATATGCAGGAAGCAACAGTTAGAACTGGACATGGAACAACAGACTGGTTCCAAATAGGAAAAGGAGTATGTCAAGACTGTATATTGTCACCTTGCTTATTTAACTTACATGCAGAGTACATCATGAGAAACACTGGGCTGGAAGAAGCACAAGCTGAAATCAAGATTGCTGGGAGAAATATCAAGAACCTCAGATATGCAGATGATACCACCCTTATGGCAGAAAGTGAAGATGAACTAAAAAGTCTCTTGATGAAAGTGAAAGAGGAGAGTGAAAAAGTTGGTTTAAAACTCAACATTCAGAATACTAAGATCATGGCATCTGATCCCATCACTTCATGGGAATTAGATGGGGAAACAGTGGAAACAGTGGCAGACTTCATTTTGGGGGGCTCCAAAATCACTGCAGATGGTGACTGCAGCCATGAAATTAAAAGATGCTTATTCCTTGGAAGGAAAGTTATGACCAACCTAGACAGCATATTAAAAAGTAGAGATGTTATTTTGCCAACAAAGGTCCGTCTGGTCAAGGCTGTGGTTTTTCCAGTGGTCATGTATGGATGTGACAGTTGGACTGTGAAGAAAGCTGAAAAATTGATGCTTTTGAACTATGGTGTTGCAGAAGACTCTTGAGAGTCCCTTGGACTGCAAGGAGATCCAACCAGTCCATCCTAAAGGAGATCAATCCTGGGCATTCATTGGAAGGACTGATGTTGAAGCTGAAACTCCAATACTTCAGCCACCTGATGTGAACAGCTGACTCATTGGAAAAGACCCTGATGTGCTGGGAGGAGAAGGGGATGACAGAGGATGAGATGGCTGGATGGCGTCACCGACTCCATGGACATGAGTTTGAGTAAACTCCGGGAGATGGTGATGGACAGGGAGGCCTGGCGTGCTGCGGTTCATGGGGTCGCAAAGAGTCAGACACGACTGAGCAACTGAACTGAACTGATGACCAGGGTTGCCAGATTTAGCAAATATTTGGACCATACTCTGAAAAAGTATTTGCTGTTTGTCCGAAATTCAAATTTAACTCTCTATTTTATCTGGCAACCTTCGCTATGGACCTTTTCAGATGTAACCACTTTACTGGTTGCATGCCTAATCCTGGCTGTGGCTGCACAGAATTCCGTGGTGACTATCAACCACAATTTACTTATCCCCTCTCCCCAGAGATGGAGGCTTCAGTAGTCTCCAGCTCTCTGGTACCACAGACTGTGAAAAAAATCCTTGGTCTTCTGTCTGCACTGTCACTGCCTGAGTTGGTCTTTAGGGGTAGACATGATATTCTTACTCTTAATCCTCACTACTACTTCCTAAGGTTTTAGCTTATGCTCACCATCTGGATTTTCCCTCTACTCTTGGCCTCCTTGGATATGACAAGCTACCTTCACTCCAGCTCTTGTGTATGAAATAAACGACCACGTCGTGCTTGGCTGGCATCAAGGTAAGGCCATCTGCTTTTCTTTGAGGTCTGTTTCATTCACAGCTTGATCACCTAATCACATATGTTCTTTTTATCTAAATTTCTATAACTATTTTCTAAAATGAAAACTCTAAATATGTGCTTTTAATAATTTTTTAAGGTGAAAACATACACCATGACCTACAATGTCCTTCACAATTGGGCCCTGCATACTTCTCTGTGCTCACACTCCAGCCCCACAGTGGGGGTCAGAGGAAGGTACAATGCTGACGGTACTGGAGTCTTTTTTGTTTATAAAATCTTCTCGAATATTTTTCTAAGTTGGGAGTGAGTTATGATGACTGACTTTCAGGGTGCATAAAGCATTCATTGTCTACAATATCTGACATGTTTCTAGTCAAATTCTCACTTCCTCACCCTGTGTCCTAAGTGGCCCTGTGACTCCAGGGTCGGTGGTTTCTTGAGGTTTCAGCAAGTTCTCTACGTGAATGCTATAAATTCTTGTAAATTGAAAAATGAATAAATGAATTTTGTAAATTCGTATATCTGATAATTTTAGCCATTTTCTCCTCATTTATCACAAAATCTAAATTCATGTGATCATTCACCAAAATTTTACTTACTTTTTCTTATTCATACAACACACTTTGTGTGAATTACACTGAAAGAAGTAGGACTCCTATTTTTTTTTCTATCCATAGTATAAATAATAAAACAAAGTTCATAATACTAATGAGATCATAATAATCCATAATAAAACAAAGTCAGTTTGATTTTGTGTTTTAAAGAAAAAAATTCTTATTATTACTGGGACCTGGATTGACGGTTAACTGCAGAAAAACCTACCTCAATGTGCTCTCAGAATGGCCTTGGATGCATTTCCTGTAAAGGGTAATGCTGGTCTAGACCCTGACCAGAATTCTAGTTCCCCTCTTTCTCTTTCTCACCAAATTTCTACTTTGGGGGCCAATTCAGTGGGTACAAAGTGGTATCTCAATGACATTACAATTGCATTTCTTCCATCACCTATGAGTTCAAGCATCTCTTCACATCCAAGATAGCCAAGCAGGTGTCTCCTTACAAAAGCTGCCTATTCATGCCCTTTGTCCATAATTTTATTCATTTCTCCAGGGAAACTTTAAGGCAAGACTATGGATCTTTACATTTTAAATAAAGCACACAGATTTTAACATAGACGCTTGTGTGATCACCATAGGAAAGTCACTGACCATGAACAAATAAGAAAAATATTGAAAAGCAGGTACAATTTTCTCACGCACTATAAACACATCTGTGTAGCCTTCATTTTTCCTACCTCAGTCTCTGTCTACCTTTCTCCAAAATATGTAAATATTTTATACAATATTGTAACAATTATTTTTTAATTTGCTTCTTGTCCCCTGTAATACATATTCAGTATCTTCCCACGTCACTAAATAAAATTGTGGAAAATAGTCTTAATGTCTAAGTACTATTATATTGGATTAAGATAAAATGCTATAAACTTTATTTTGCTCTTATTGATCCTATAAATGATGTCTGATACTTTGCTACCTTAAATAGCACTTCATCTAATTATCTTTATGGCAAAATAGCTATACATACTTCACTTTTTCATTAATATATATTCTCAGAAGTGAAATTAACAGGTCAAAGGCAAAATATTTTCGAGGCTTTTAATTCCATTTGTCAAATTGCTCCTGGAAAGGTTAAAACAGTTTATATTCACAATAACTGTATAACTTCCTGTTTCCTCAAACTGTCTCTTTCCAAGTTGGTATGCAAGGCAGGTTACATTATTTTATTTGCAGTTCCTTGATTGCTAAAGAATAGAATAGTCTTCCATTTGGCTTCTGTTCTTTGTGTTTCTTTATATTCTTTCTCTCTGTTTTTAAAATTTATTCATTTATTGTAACAGTTTATTGTTCTGTCTTTTGCTCATTTTTCTCTAAGGGAATTCAAATTTTCTTGATTTAAAGTAAATATTCAAAGTTAAGAGATAAAACAGAAAGCAAAGGAAAACCATTTTATATCCTAAGATTTTAGAAGTCTTTATGACTATATTTCAGAAGATTTTAAGTGAAAACATGTGTTTTCAGCAGGCCAATTTCTTAAATTTTGAAATGAGAAAAGATCACTGAACTTAAACAAATTGGTCCCCTGATTCTTTATGCTATCTGTTTTAAAAAATAGTCTTACAATTTTGTTTTGAAATTTTAATAAGCCTTTTAAAAATAATCAATCATAAATTTAAAAAACAAATATCATATCTAGCAATAAAGAGAAATAAATAAAAGTTGTTTGGTCAAGCACTTATTCTAGATCTTACAAGTTTTTACTTTTCCATACCTTCTCTACCTGAAAAATTTCTCCCCTAAAAAAATGTTAGCTTAGAAAAGTAAAGAATTTCAAAACCAAATGCAATACAAATAGAAATAAAATGCTTTCTGGGTCCCCTAGTTTTGCACAGGGGATCTGTCAGTGTCTCTCCATCATGTTCCCTTGTTGTTGCTGTGGAGTCACTAAGTCCTGTCCAACTCTTCTGCAACCCCATGGCCCTGCAGGCTCCTCTGTCCATGGGATTCTCCGGGTAAGAATACTAGAGTGGGTTGCCATTTCCTTCTCCAGGGGATCTTCCCAACTCAGGGATCAAACCTGAGTCTCCTGCATTGCAGGTGAACTCTTTACCACTGAGCTGCCTGGGAATCCAATTTCCCTTACTCAGTCCACAAATACACTGAATAAGTATTTGCTGTGTGTTCCCTATATACCAGGCAGCATCCTTATACTTGAGATCAGCAGAAAACAAGATGAGGTCCCTGATCTCATGGTGCTTGCAGTTCAGAAGGAGACAGAATATAATTAAGTAGATGAATAAATAAATGAACGACACAATTAGGTTTAATATGCTTCAAAAAAGGGGGGCTTCCTTGGTGGCTCAGACGGTAAAGAATCTGCCTGCAATGCAGTAGACCCAGGTTTGATCCCTGGATTGGGAAGACCCCCCCTGGAGAATGGAATGGCTACCCACTTCAGTATTCTGACCTGGAGAATTCCATGGACTACAGTCTATGAGGTCGCAAAGAGTCAGACACGACTGTGCGACTTTCACTTTCACTTTATGCCAAAAACAAGACTGGCAAGGCTACTTTTTACTAGGTGGTTATATTATTTACTCATTTCCTTCATACCACACATCAATATTTTGTTTGTTTATTTATCACCATCATTCCTCATTAGCTACACATGTATATGAAGGCAAGGAACTTGCCATTAATACTGCTGCCTTCTCGGTGTTTGACGTTATTCAGATAATATTCATTCCATAAATTTGTTGGATAAATAAATGAATAATGGTCCCATGAGCAGTCTAACAAAAAACAAAACTAAGATACTGGCATCACACAATCCTATTTGACCTTATACAAGAAATATCTGTTCTCCTTGATTCCCTTTGTTGTTAGTCTCCAAGCCATTCACCTATAGATGGCAAAACAGCCCTGCTATCACATGGTGACTGTCAAAGTTTTCTACATGACTTATACACACTGATATTGCTTTGTCCACATGCACGTTAGTCCAATAAACAGAATGCTAATAGATGTGTCTCCTGTTTCTGAAAACTGTCTTAATGTCCTCTGGTGAGTGTTGCTGGCTTAAGAGTTCATGATCCTTAGTGTAGGAATAAAACCTCAGCAACCTGTTGTTAGGGGGGCTGCCCAGGTGGCTCAGTGGTAAAGAATCCGCCTGCCAATGCAGAAGACACAGGTTCAATCCCTGGGTCAGGAAGATCCCCTGGAGAAGGAAATGGCAACCTACTCCAGTATTCTTGCCTGGCAAATCCCATGGACAGAGTAACCTGGCGGGCTACAGTCCATGGGGTCACAAAAAGTCAGACACGACTTAGTGACTAAACGACAACAAACCTATTGTTACATCTTCCTGAATTTATTTCCTCAAGAAAGTTTCCCGAGCCTAAGTTTTGTAAATGTTGGTAGCTGCAAACAGTAAAAGGCAGTGTCATGGGCTGGTGTCATGAGCTTATACTCCTAGAGCTGCCATAACAAATACCACAAACTTGGAAGTTTAAAACCACAGAAACATATTCTCTCATAGTTCTAGGGCCAGACATTCCAAGTGAAGGTGTTGGCAGGGCTGGTACCTTCTGAAGGTTCCTAGCTTCCCCGGCTTCTGGTGGTTGCTGGCAATGCCTGGCTTCCCTGGACTTGCAGACCCAGCATTCTAACCTGCCTCCATCTGCAGTGGTGTTCTCTTCTGTGGTTCTGTGTCTCTTCCCCCTTTTTCTTCTCTTCTAAGGATTTGTCATTGGATTTAAGGCCCACCATAATCCAGGATGATCTCATCTAGAGATACTTAACTTACTATACCTGCAAAGAACTTTTTCCCCAACAAGGTCATATTTACAGGATCTAGTACTTAAGGTATGAACATATAATTTTTGAGAGAGTTATCATCACCCATGTATCTGCGATTCCCTCCTATGATTGGAAGTCCTATGATTTGAATGCACGGCTTGTTCTCGTATGACAGCCACTGTAGCTAAAAAGTCATCACACTTTCTTTTAAAGCATTTCATGGTGAACATATAGGCATGTCTTAGAGATTTTGTGGGGTTTGCCTCCAGACAACCTCAATAGACCAAACACTGAAATAAAGGGAATCACAGCAATATTTTGGTTTCCTAGTGTATATAAAAATTACATTTACTGTAGTCTATTAAGCACACAATGGCATTATGCCTAAAAAATAATGCACATACCTTAATTCAAAAAACCTTATTGCTAAAAATGCTAACCATCATCTGGCCTTTCAGTGAGTCATAATCTTTTTTTTTACTCTTTTTTTTTTCATCTTTTTTGCAGGTGGAGCTTCTTGCCTGGAGTTGATGGCTGCTGACTGATCAGAGTGGTGGTTGCTGAAGGGTGGGGTGGTTGTGGCCATTTCTTAAAATGAGTCGAATTGACTGTTTTTCAAGAATGATGTCTCTGTAGCATGCAATGCTGTGCTACAGAGCACAATGCTCTGTGCCATTTTACCCACAACAGAATTTCTTCAGAGACTGGAGTCAATCCTCTCAAACCCTCCTGCTGCTTTATCAACTGAGTTTTTAGGATAGTCTAAATCTTTATTATCATTTCAACAGTCGTCACAACATCGTAACCAGAAGCAGATTCCATCTCAAGAAACCACATCCTTTGCTCATCCATAAGAAGCAACTACACATTTATGAAAGTTTTATCATCAGGCTGTGGCAATTCAGTCACATCTTCAGGCTCCGCTTCTAGTTCTCTTGCAATTTTCACTACATCTGCAGTTACTTCCTCCACTGAATCCTGAACCCCTCAAAGTATCCCATGAAGGTAATGTTGATATTTTGACCTCTTTCCACAAACCACATTCTTAAAGCATGTAGAATGGTGAATCCTTTCCAGAAGGTCTTCAATCTTGCCCAAATTCATGAAAAGAATCACTATCTATGGCAGCTATAGCCTTAAAAATGTATTTATTAAATAATAAGACTGGAAAGTTGAAACTACTCTTTGATCCATGGACTGCAGAATGGATGTTGTGTTAGTAGGCATGAAAATAGCAATAATCTTGTGGTATTTCTCAATCCTTGCTCTTGGGTGACCACATGCATCCTCAATGGACAATAATAACATTTTGAAAGGAGTCTTTTTCTGAACAGTAGGTTCCAACAGTGGGTTTAAAATATTCAAAAAACCATGTCATAAACACATGTGCTGTCATCCAGGCTTCGTTGTTGCATTTATAACTATGCAGGTCCTAGATGGCATTTTCTTCTGATCTACATTGATAATTGGGGGCTTCCCTAATAGCTCAGTTGGCAAAGAAGCCGCCTGCAATGCAGGAGACCCTGGTTCGATTCCTGGGTCGGGAAGATTCACTGGAGAAGGGATAGGCCACCCACTCCACTATTCTTGGGCTTCCCTTGTGGCTCAGCTGATGAAGAATCCATCTGCCATGCTGGAAACCTGGGTTCGATCCCTGGGTTGGGATGATCCCCTGGAGAAGGGAAAGGCTACCCAATCCAGTATTCTGGCCTGGAGAATTCCATGGACTGTAAAGTCCATGGGGTTGCAAAGAGTCGGACACAACTGAGCCACTTTCACTTACCGTAGCCACCTTCATGAATTATCTTAGTAAGATCTTCTGCGTAACTTGCTGCAGCTTCTACGTCAGCACTGGCTGCTTCACCTTGCACTTTTACAAGTAAATGAGATGACACTTTTTCTTAAACCTCATACACTGACTTCTGCTAGCTTCAAACTCTTACTCCCTAGCTTTCTCACCTTTCTCGGCTGTCATAGAATGGAAGAGAGTCAGGGCTTTGCTCTGGATTGGGTTCTGGCTTACAGAAATGTTGTGGCTGGTTTGATTTTCTACCCAGAGCCCTAAAACTCTCTCCATGTCGGCAATAGGCTGTTTTGTTTTCTTATCATTTGTGTGGCCACTGGATGAGGACTTTTAATTTCCGTGAAGAGCTTTTCCTTTGTATTCACAACCTGGCTACCTGCTTGGAGCAAGAGACCTAGCTTTTGGCCTCTCTTGGCTTTTGACATGCCTTCCTCACTGGGCTTAACGATTTCTAGCTGTTGATTTAAAGTGAGAGATGTGATTCTCTTGGTAAATGTCATATTGCACTTGAAAATGTGAGGGTTATTTTCAAATATCTTTTGATAATTTATTTCTAACATAGTCATCTTTTGATAATTCTAACACAGTGATAAGAGAACAGACTCTGTATGCTTTCAATACTTTTAAACCATGAAAATTTCATACCCTGTTTTATGTCCTTGGATATGTTCCAGTGTCTCCTAGTTTATAGTTTATGAGAACTTGGATAGAATGTATATCCTACTGTTGTGTGAAAATTGTGTGAGTCTAACTATGTTGACTTGGTTCATGGTGTTTTTCGGGTCTACTATATCCTTCCACTTTTCTGTATATTCATTCTATTAATTTTTGAAAGTTTGATATTGAAACTCCAACTAAAATTTTAATTTACTACTTAAAAATAATTGTAATATACAGTGGAACTACATGTAATTTTGTTCTGTATTTTCTGTAAATGTATTATCATACTTTCATAATTTAAAAAATAAAGAGAATTTTGAAAAAAGAAAGTGAGAGAGGTAAGACTTATCCTTTCACTTGAACACTTAGAGACCATTGTTGGGGTTATCAATTGGCCTAATTTCAATATTGTGTCTCCAGGCAGAGGGGGGCCTGAGAAGAGGGAGAGAGATGGGGGAACGGCTTGTTGGTGGAGAAATTATAACACATAAATTTATCAATTAAGCTTGCCATCATATATGGATGTGGTTTGTGATGTCCCAAAACAATTACAATAGCAGCGTCAAATATCACTGATCACAGGCCACCATATCAAACACAACAATAATGAAGAAGTTTGAAATATGGAGAAAATTACCAAAATGTGACACAGGCAGATGCTATTGGAAAAATGATGCCAACAGGCTTGTTCCATGCAGGGTTGCCACAAACATCCAATTTTTTTAAAAGGATCTGTAAAGCACCATAAACTGAAGCTCAGTAAAACACTTTGTATTACATTTTGAATGGACTTTCTTTCCTAAAAAAAAATGATGAGGCAACACACAAGCTACATATTTTGTACTCTAGTTTGTAAATATCTATACAATATAAACATCTACTTGATGAGCATGGAGATATAAATAGAAATATGGCTTAGACATTTCCCGAAACTGGCATGATGGAACAAAACTACAAGTGGCTAAAACAGGTTTCTAAAAAACAAAAAGAAAATATGTGTCAACTGCATCTGAGTTAAGAAGGTACTTCTTATTAATCTTAGTGATTTACACACAAAAGGATAACCCCAAAGTACACAACCAGCTCAAAGCATCAAAAAGAACAAAACCATGGAAAGAAGAAATGAGAATCTAATGAAATAAGAGTGAGGTTGATTTCACTGTTAATGTCACGTCTAGTGATAGAGTCAAACTTTCCAGGGTCTGTTCTCAGGTTGGGTGTGTCCTTGAAATGTCAAAGTGAAGCGTATGGAAAACGCACAGCCATGAAGATCCTCCAGGGCCTGTCAGGATAGCCTCCAAAGACGCAGACTGATGGTTTCTGGATTCTCATGGTTTATAGCCTTGTGCAGATGTTCCATTATAGTAATTCTCAAGTGCTGGGGTGCATCAGAATCACCAGGAGAACTTTGGTAAAATGGAGATGACTGAGCCAACTCCCAGGGATTTTCATTCAGTAGGTCTGGGATGTGGCAAAGAATCTGCCTTTTTAATAAGGTCCCAGGCAGGGCTGATGCTGCTGGTCTGGAGACCAGACTGGGTAGCATGGATCTATGGCAAACTGAAATGACTGAATCCTTTTTGTGCATTCGATTTATTTCACATATAGACTTAGAAAGCACTACGTCTACAGTGACGCCCCACATCAATTATCCATGATGTCCATGAGACAGACTGTCTTCATCCTCAAGTCTCCTCTCTTGTCAACACCACATACAGGTGGACCAGGCAGCTACCTACATGGTAAGACTTGAGGACCACCTGCTCCAAGACCTCTACTTATTCTCTGGGCTGGAATCCCATCCTAGGACTCTCTTTGGGAACAGACACTGTCATCTCCTGACATGAAAATGCAAGTGCTCTTGGGACACTAATACCTGCCGTAAAGGGAGCTCTTACCAAATGCCAAACCTTCTACTGACACAACCTCCTCTAATCCTCACCACGGCTCCAGGAGGCAGGTATCAGCATCCCCGTCTAAAGAGAAGTTAAGCTGCTTGTGAAAAGCAACATGGCTGGTGACAGAACAACCTGTGATTTGAATCTAGGTCTGTTAAAAGGCCATGCTTTTAACCACTACCTATATTTATCTTGTAAGTTTATCTTGCAAATTAAATAATAAATGGCCACCAGACATTAACATCTTACAGAGAAAAATCATAGCATAGTCTATGTGGAAAACTAGCTGGTAGAGAAGTGCTGGAGGAATGGAAGCTTGATGAGGTGGAGAGTCTGGACATTTTTGGACCATTGCAAACACCTGGCCAAACCAGGGCAAAGTTAGGGGTGTTGCAGTGAAGAGGAAGCAAAGAATACATCTCCATACCCTGCAGACACTGGGAGGATAGAAAGAAAGCAATGGAGGTGTGTGTGCTTAGTCGCTCAGTTGTGTCCGACTCTTTGTGACCGCAGGGACTGCAGCCCACCAGGCTCCTCTGTCCACAGGGATTCTCCAGGCAGGAGTACTGGAGTGGGTTGCCATGCCCTGCTCCAGGGGATCTTCCCAACCCAGGGGTTGAACCCAGGTCTCCCACATTGCAAGTGGATTCTTTACCATCTGAACCACCAGGGGGGAGATGACAAACTTCACAGTGTTATCAGCAAAGAACTGCTAGACAAACATGGATATGCAATACTTTCCATATGTTTTTGGCAAGTTATATTCTGTGCTGATATTATAGGATCCAACTCTATTTTAATTGCAATGGAAAGCAGGACAGTGAATTCGTTTGTTTCCCTTTTTATTTTTTTGTGTATAAACATTGGTCTGTTAAAAAGTCTTTATTTTTTCATTTTAAAAAATATTCATTTTTTCATTTATTTATTCATTTGATTGCTCTGAGTCTTCAGTCGTAGCAGCAGGATCCTTTAGCTATGGCATGCAAACTCATAGTTGTGGAACATGGGCTCTAGTTCCCTGACCAGGGATTGAACGTGGGCCCCCTGCTTTGGGAGCAAGAAGTCTTAACCACTGGACCACCAGGTACATCCCAAAAGGTCTTTAAATTCAGACTTTTGTTGTTTTCTTCAAACTGATTGTATGTGTAAATGTGATTCTGGAATGCTGTCAAAGGAACTAGTAATTCCTTTACCTTAATTAAGTTCACTTGCTTGGTAACTTATAACTACTCCTTTTAATTATTTTTGTATATATTGCTGGAGATTAAAAGAAGTGGTATAATTAATGCAAAAATTGCTTCTCTTTTGAAAGGTGTGGATTCTGCCTGGACTAGTGTAATAATGAAGCCAGAATGCTGAAAATGGCTCAAGGCACTAGTACCAACTCAGTGTGCGATACACCACAGCCCAAGAAGATGCTTCTTTTGAAAAGCCAAGAACCTGTGGTAGTTTATGCATTTGGGGTCAGGATGCTACAAGGAGTCCATTTATACAGTGGTGTTCTAAGTACAGAGAGAAAAAACACTGGCAGGGGAGACACCTAGACCTGAATTAAATTTATCCTCCTCTCACCAAAGCCTGAGACCACCAGTGAACTACTGCACTTGTATTTCCTCAGCCATTAAAGACAGACAATGTCTAACAGAATAGACCTCACTGGTCCTGTAGTCGGTGACAGAAACAACGCTGGTCCCCACTTTCCCCCATCCCTTTTGTCCTCAAACATCTGTGTCCCTCTATCTGCAATGACAAATGAGATCAGTTCAAATTCTGGAAACAATCTAGGGTCATTTTAAGAGTATTCGCTCTGACTTGAAATATGAAAAATAAATAAACCCTAGTCGAAGTAGGTTCTGAGATTTTTTTTTTTTTTCTGTTTTCAAAACTAAAGAATCAGCTACTTAAAGTCTGAATGACTCACAAGAACTCTGAGTTCATGATTTCCTTTATATATTTTTACCAAGTCGGAGGTGACCTGGGTTTCCTTACAGGTGTTGACACTTGAGCTGATTTTTAGAGGCACTAAATGAATTTCCATCACTGGGTCCTGGGCCCTGAGCAAACAGTTAAGAACAGCCACCAGTTTTTGAGAGTTGAGTGTGTGCTAAATACACATACTTCGTGAACACAACCTCAGATAATTCTGATTAGTAGCTTTTTAAAGTTACTCCTACTTGGTATAATGGGCAAACCTCCCCTCCCTGGCAGTCACTTAGTTCTGAAAAGGACAAGCTGGGATTGAAACTTAGGAAGTTCTGTGATATACAACCTTTACAATGAGCACCTTTCCATACATAATCCAGAACAAAAGAGGCTGACATTATGAAAACAAAGTTTGTGACTCACAGAATTGTGACTGGTGTAGAATGACTCTTTGGCACTATTAAAGCTGGAGCTATCAACATTGTTATGATATTTACTCTCCATATATCATTTAAGATGAACTCTTTCTTGGAGTTTTCCCATTAGGAGAAATCTAATATTCTATTTGTTTGACTCATCCTTCTATTTCTAGAGAAAGAATTATACAGGCCTGTGATATAGCTTTCAATTGCACTTACCATAAACTTAGAATAAGAAAAGCATTGACACTGTAACCCGTTACTGCATTCCAGATATGCTAGTATTGAGTTGGCGAAAAAGTTCGTTCAGGTTTACTTCATCCAGAAAAACCTGAACGTACAAGGGTACGGAAAAACCCGAATGAACTTTTTGGCCAACCCAATATTTTTATTCTGTTGATTTCATTGCTTAAGAATGCTGGTCCTGAAGACCTAAATAGCTGTTTCTCCAGAGAAGACATACATATTGCCAAGAGACACATGAAAAGATGTTTAGTATCACTAATTATTCAAGAAATGCAAATCAAAACTACAAGGAGGTATCACACCAGTCAGAATACCCATCATTAAAAAGTCTACAAATAACAAATACTGGAGAGGATGTGGTGAAAAGGGACATATGATTCACCAATCTCACTTCTAGGCATATATTCAGGCAAAACTATAATTCAAAATGATACATATATCCCTATGTTCAGTGTAGCACGATTTACAACAGCCAGAACATGGAAATCACCTAACTATCCATCAGTGAATGAAGGGGTAAAGAAAATGTGATGTTTATACATATAATGGAATATTACTCAGTCATAAAAAAGAATGAAATAATGCCATTTACAGTTACATGTATGGACTTAGAGATGATCGTACTAATCGAGGTAAGTCAGAAAGAGAAAGACAAATACTATGTGACATCACTTATATGTATCTGAAATATGACACAAATGAACTTACCTACAAAACAAAAATGGACTCACAGATAAAGAGAACAAACTTATGATTCCCAAGGTGGAGGGGGTTGGGGAAGGAATGGGTTGGGAGTTTGGGATTAGCAGATGCAAACTAGTATATATAAAATAGATAAACAACAAGGTCTACTGTACAGCACAGGGAACCATATTCAATATACTGGGTATCCATTCCCTTCTCCAGGGAATCTTCCCGACCGAGGGATCAAACCTAGGTCTCCTGCATTGCAGGCAGATTCTTTACCATCTGAGCCACCAGGGAAGCCCAGCAAACCATAATGGGAAAACAGGGAAAAAGAATGCTGGTCCTGACCCATAAACTTGATTTCAGATTGAAAGTAGGCCATATTCTCTTTGTAGGCACACACACACATATGTCCTAGAGAAGGGAATGACAACCCACTCCAGTATTCTTGCCTGAGAAATCCCATGTAGAGGAGCCTGGCAGGTTATAGTCCAAGGGTTTACAAAGAGTCAGACACAATTGAATGAGTAATACTTTCACTTTCCCATAGCCCTTAGACACATACAACATGACTTCTAGCTCTGAATTTAAATCAACTTGGATGGGCTTAAAATTAAACTCTTCTCATTAGTCTGCTATTTAGTGAGATTTAAATTCAATCTACCTATTATGCCTTTTTAAACTATACGACTTTAAAATCTGTGAAAACACAAAAGTGCCTAACACATCCTGACAGTTCACTGAATGAATGAAGACAGGGGTAGTGCTTCGGTAAATAATTTATTTGTGTATACTGCAGGAACTATTCATGTTTTATTTCAATTTTCCATTCTTTATTTTGTTACTTAATACGCTAACACTCTACGGGGGAGGCAGAGGACAAGATGTTATAGACATCTAGGATCAGAAGTTGTTGCCCAGTGTGGTTATTCAGCCAAAACTAGGTCAGACCTACACACAAGGCTCCCTTCCTCTAGCACAAGTCCCCAAGCTTTCCCCACATCATTGACATTTCCGGAAACTGTGACACTTCTCAGTTAAACAAGTCTAATTTATGAAAGACAATGGAATTCTTTCTCAAACGATGGTACTTTATTATTAGCAACAGTCTTTAGAATTGCTATTCCGTCCTAAGATATTCCAGTCTCTCTCAAAGTCTCATTCTAGTATCTACTAGCCTTCAATGTCAGAAATGATTTTCCAACACTTATAACTGCCCTTTTGAGTTGAATAGATTCAAACAAAAGAAATGACTTTTTGGTAACTAGGGGTGCAGGACACAGACACACTACAAGAACTGTAAATCTTCATGTGGATTACCCTTTGATCAACCAGAAATTACAAACCCAATTCTTTCAATAGCTCAAGATCCATTAAAAGCAACTTCCACTTTCAACCTTCCCATTAGCCCCTGGCTGCCCAGTCACTCACCAAACTGGTCTATAGATAAAGGAAGGTAAGTTTGTTATGTAGACGATGGAGGTGGGGGGTGTTTGTTATATGAGGGATTTTTACATTAACTGCTATTAGAATTATTCACGTTGCTATTCCTGTTTACTTATTTTTCAACAATTATTAGAGGATTTACATATTATTTCAAAATGGAAATTCCAATTCTCTCCCATATACTTCTTCAAGAAGATAAATGTGTCCTTCATAGGAGGGAGGCAGTTCCTGCTGTTACCATTCTCCTTAGAGATGCTGAATCACAGCATCTGAGGACTGTAGGTGTGCGTCCAGAGGAAATCAACAGCCACTTTAGAAAAGCTGGCTCCTTGATCTATGAAACGAAGATAACACAGGGCTGGCCTCACAGCATAAAAAACTTTATGTTTTTTTCTGTTGTACAGAAAAAGCTTTCTCTTGGTAAGTTTTAGATTTTGTAAACAGGGAAGAAAAACTTTACATTTGCCTAACTCCACACTTGCGGGTAGTGCAAAGACAAAGAAGACATACATTTGTTCCCGCTGAAAGGCAGGGTGAGAGAGAGGTTTCCAGTCCCTGCTGAAGCGCAGCTGAAAAGACCAGCTCTGTAGTTCTGTTCAGTAATTAGATGAATCTCATGACACTATCAGACTGTCTTGCTTGCAAGGGTTGGTTTTTTTTCCCCCTAATTCTTAAGTCAACCAAGTAACACTAAAAAATGTGAGACTATTAGGCTGAGATGTCACTAAATGCATCTCTAAAGAAAGAAAATAATTAGGCCCCAAGCAGAAAACATGAAATCAGGGACTTCCCTGGTGGTCCAGTGGTTAAGAATCCGCCTTCCCGGGCAGGGGACATGGGTTTGAGCCCTGGTCGGGGAACTAAGATCCCACATTCCAGGGACAACTAAGCCCACAGGTTGCAACTTGAGAGGTCTGCGTGCCGCAACGAAGATCCTGGGTGCTTCAACTAAGACCCGACGCGGCCAAATAAATAAATATTTTTTAAAGACACAAAATCAAATAGAGAGCATAGATTACATGTTTGAGATGAAGGCATGGTCAAATATAGCTAAAGATACAGGAAAGGTCCCACCAAGCAGAAGAAACCAATGTGGCATCCAGGAAATGTGAAAAAGAAAACGGTGGAAGACAGGAAATTAAGGTATTTTACAGTATTAAATATGATAGGTCTATTGAGTGGTTTTAGTTATGTGTGTGTGTGTTCATTTTGAAAGCTCATCATGTAAGCCATGATCTCTTTACGAGAAAGTTTCAGCGGTTCACTGAAACAGGTTCTCAGAGCATCCATTCAGTGAATGCCCTTCAAGCACCCATTCTGTAACATTCCTTTAACTTTAACTCTCTCTGTAACATTCCTTCTGTCTAACCACTCAAGGTTTTAAAATTGCCAGCAGTGGGGAAGTACTTCTCCAGAAAAGGTTTTTTAAACAATAATGCCTACAACCAGGCAAACACACTTCCCAGGAGCAGTGAAGAAAAATTAACCCAAATTAAAGACTAGATTAATTACAATTTTTAATTTCCAAATCTTTTCTTGGTAAAGCTTGCTTTAAAACAAATTTCTGTTTGTTTCAGGGAAATAACAATAATTTCCAGTTAAGTTAAAAAGGAGAAATTTCCCCTTGGTTTATTAATGAAGCCCCCAAGTTGAAAAGAACTTTGCCCTTGGTTTATTAATGTAGGTATTATATTTCTATGTTAGCAATTAAGTCTTGGGGTTGCTAACCATGGTTCATCAAAAAGTCTATAGTATAATGCAACAATTTTTAAAATAGAAGAAATTAAAGTACCACATGCACATTTAGCTGGCATCCAGAAAAATACCACCAAAATTGATTCTTTCATCATAGAAGAGGACAGAGCCCAACCCCACTGATTTCCCTGTTAGCAAGGCACATATTCCCTTATCATGGTGTTACCTACATACACAGAACCACACATGGAAGCTTGTTCATCAACTAGTCAGCGCTAGTTGAGCATCTTTTCTGTGCCAGGCACCATACCAGGTGCCAGTCATACAAAGTTACAGAAAAAATTTTTCTCTCCCTTTGAGAAGCTTGGCATCTAGTGGAATGGACAGAATGTAAACTGATAAACCAAGTGAAACCCAGCAACGTTACGGTCTAAGTACAAACTAAAATCTGTGGAGGAAGCAGCTGATGTCTGAAAGATTAGGAAGGTCTCACCTAAGTGGGTCGTGGAACAAGGTCTTAGGAGTGAGATCACTGCCAGGTAAAGGAGGGAGGAAGGGCCATTCTAGGCAAGGAGAGCCCTAGAGAAGAAATGAAGGGGAGGTTGGAAGTAACTAGGAAAACTAGGGGTGAAACAGACCTACAGATATGGCATTAAGAAATGTGAATATTAAAAAAGATACACACACCCCAAAGTTATTGCAGTGCTATTTACAATAAGCATGGAAGGCAACTTAAATGTCCATCAATGGAGGAGTGGATAAAGAAGATGTGGCATATATACATATACACACATATATGTATACACACACACATATACATACATATATGTATATAGACACATATACAATGGAATATTACTCAGCCATTAAAAGGGATGGAATTCTGCCCTTTGCAGAGGTCTGGACGGACTTAGCGACTGTCGCAGAGTGGAGTCAGAGAGAGAAAAATAAATATATAACACATATTTTGGGCTTCCCTCGTGGTTCATCTGGTAAAGAATCTGCCTGCAATGTGGGACACCTGGGTTCAATCCCTGGGTTAGGAAGCTCCCCTGGAGAAGGGAAAGGCTACCCGCTCCAGTATTCTGGCCAGGAGAATTCCAAGGAGTGTATAATCCATGGGGTCGCAAAGAGTCGGACACCACGGAGCGACTTTCATTTTCATATATGGAATCTAGAAAAATGGTATAGATGCAGAGGCAGATGCAGAGAACAAACATTAGGATACCAAGGAAGGAAGAGAGGCCATGGGATGGAGTGACAGACAGGCCCTGACACTTACTCCACGCGTGTAGAATGGATACCTAACGCGGACGCACAGCGCAGGGAGCCCCCTCAGTGCCGGCTGGTGCCTAAACGTGAAGGAAACGCAAAAAAGAGGGCATGCGTGTATACATACAGCTGATTCACTTTGTTGTAGAGCAGAACACAATATTGTAAAACAACCATACTCCAATTAAAAAAAAAAGAAATTTTAATAAAAGGCAGATTATGCTGGATTCAGACATGAGTAAGATGTGAGGTCAGAAGTGACGCCTCTTTTAAGAAACATGGATTGTAAGGAAAAAGGAAGACCCAGCAATAGTTTGGAAGGAAATCTGCCTGGCTTTATGGACAGTTGGTGAACTCTGGCCCTGTTCCGGGGGAAGGCTGGGGGAGCCCTCCATCACCCTAGGCACACACGCCAAGGAGGAAATGATTCTCCTCAGAGGTGCTGCCCCAACAGAATTAGCTCCTAAAACTCGTACGGAGACATGTATGCAATAAATAAAAACTCACGATGGTTAAATTTTTATTGAAAATTAGTATGTTCTGCATGAACTAAGATTAAAGTTTAAAGAATATTTGCAGTGTATCATCTTTTAAATATAGAGCACTAACAGCCTACCATTTTTATCACGGCCATGATTTCTAACCAAAGTCGATGATGAAAACAGTTGTCCAATAGCTGTGGCTACAGCGCTTCTCTGTAAATCAGAGGGTGCCTCACACTGCCTGTACCTGTACCAACAGCCAGAGCAAACGATCACATGGCAGGCAGGGAGAGCCGGGGCCACACCCCCTCCCCGCCTCCCGGCCCCCACCCATGCAGGAGGCAGGGGTCAAGGCTGCTCCACCATCTCAGCTCTGACTCACTCACTGCCCTGACTCTCACCAACCAGCCCTGGGTTATTTATTTATTCTTTAAGTTGAGGGCTCTCAAGGGGTTTGGTTTGGTTTTGAGTCAAATTTACTTTTCATATCTATTCAGAAGTGTGGAAAGAGTCTAGGAAATACCAAAAATCAAAATTCCATTTCCTTGAGTTATTTTTAAAGGAGGGAAGTCCCACACTTTCCCAACTGCAGGGAGAGAGCAGGTTTGTTCAGTGCGGGGGGAGTGGGGCTCACCAATGAACAAAACTCAGTGGCAGAGTGGGCAAGCCCAGGGAAGAGAGAGGCAAGCTACAGGGTCCCCCAGGCCTTCCCCCAGGGAAGGGGCCACGACAGGGCCAGAGTTCACCAGACGACCACACATCCAGGCCCTGGTCCTGGCAGATTTCCTTCCAAACTATTGCTAGGTCTTCCTCTTTCCTCCCACCCACGTTTCTTAAAAAAGGAGCCACTTCCTACCCCACATCTTACTCATGTCTGAATCTAGGCCCATTTGGGCCACAGATCCAGGCTGACTACTTGGCTACCTGACCTCTTGAAAGCCAGCAGGTGCCTCCCCCAGCCCACCAATCTCTATACCACCACCACCACCCCACTTTTTTGCACAGCTTTGAGTGTGCAAGCCAGCATTTGACTATAAAAACTGCAAGAAAGCACATTTGTAAGGCACATCCAAAATCAGGCTCCTGTAGAAAACTCAAAGGAAAAAATAAAGGTGTAACTCCATTTTATTCACAATTCCTATTTGAAAGTGGAGTACAACTCCACACAGAAGAGAGCTCCCAGCCCTGGACAGATGAGCCAAGCTGAGTAAGTCACAGTGGTCGATGAAATTCTGTATTCAAGAATCTCCCCAAAGGCTTCTCTTTGACCCTCAAAGAAAACTATCAAGAGCTAAACTTGAAAAAATGTTCTGATTTCATCGGAACTTAAGGATTCATGAAAAACTTTATCTTAATATAAGATTGCTATCAACAGCACAATTTTAAAATAAAGAAATACATTTGTATTAGGGGACAGATGAAAATCCTATAATCACATGCTAATAACCAAAGACAGACTATAACTGCCAATAACCAAAGACAGACTATAACTGCCTGTCAGTTACCATGGAAAACAATGGGATTAATATTAACAATATAATACATAACTAATAGAGGGAAAGATTACTTTCTGGGAACTAAAATCAAAGACAGATTGAATAAAGAGAAAATGGTTGGTTTCACAATTAACTGCAAAATGATATCAATACTGATTATGTTGGATGTGACTATCAAGTAATTTTGCTCATTCGGATGTGCTTGGGGAATTAGTCTCATTACATTACCATACATACCACCCTTTTGGAAAGTGCAAAAACTGTGACGCTCATTATTTTGAAAAAGCTGCATTGTAAAGCAAGCAAGTAATTCTTAATTCTATTCGGAAGAAAGAAGCTATATTTGAATGAGTTTCAATGTATCTGCTGTAGCTTCTGATTTTTCATTCTATAAATCAATGTTAGTTGTTGAATGTCTTATAATTTTCCTTCCTTGCTTGAAAGGAAACAGAAAAACATTCCTTCCCAAGAAAGTGGCTGGGTAATGATTCATGCTTTGAGTAGACTTGGTACACATTCTGGTTCATTTTATGATTGGTAGTTCCTTTCAAATATTTTTTAAATGGCTTACATGGGGCAAAACCGGATCTCGCCACTGTGCAAATGAGTCCCGGGGAACTCCCAGCCTGTTTGATGTGCAGACGGAGCCTAAAAGTCATTGTGCCCCTGGCTGGACTCCGCATCAGCCAGCCCCCACCCCCTGGCACCTGGAGCACCATGCTTGCTGCTCCTCCCAACCCCTACCTCATTGGCAAAGCTGCACTTTCTTTCTGTGACCTTTTTCTTCTCCTTTATCCCTATAGCCAGTCAGTTCTGAGAGTCTACCAGTTCTGGAATTCATCTCTCATTCCTGAGTTATCTTTGCATCTCTCCTTTATAGCTTACTCCTCCGGGTCTCTCCCCAGCTATAACCAGTCTCTCCCTCACTTCATCCCACCTGGACCCTGGCCCAGAACCACCTCTCTGAAATACAGATACCACTGTCCTGCTAAAAATCCTTAGCAGTTGAGCAAAGTCTCCCAAATCAAACCCTGCAACTCAATAAAGAGAAATGTCACCTCATCACAATATTCCATTTGCTTGTATTTCTGCCCAGTCTCCCCCTTATCAGAGTTCTGGGAGGACTGATGGGCGAATGGAACACACCCCTGGATGAGTGACATCTTTTATGGCCCTCACTTACATATTCCTGCATCTCTAAAGCCCACTCTGTTCAACAAGAGAAAAACATGGATTCATGAAAAACATATGCATGTTACACCTCGATATAAAAAAATTATAAGCACACAAATTTCAAAAATCTCCCCAACGAAACTGCAAAGCAAGGTTCTGTGGAGTCAAGCTATTGTCAAAGCGGCAGAAGACGAGAAACTCTGAGCTCAGTTCCCCTCAGCATCTGGTGTGGTGACGCTCCTCTGCAAAGACCCATCCAACAGTCTGAGAGAGCATTTCCCCAGCATTCCGCCTGCAGCTCTGAGTTGACCACCAGGATACCTGTGGTCGGAGTCAACAGCCTTCTCATACCAGGAACTTTCTGGGCTTTGGACTCCAAACCACCCTGCTGGGCTCATTCAGCCTCCACGGGAGACCCAGAGTTTCAGCCTGTTCCTCATGGAAACAGCTTTACATGCGGTTCCTCTTACAGCTTGAGACCAGCAAATCCCATCTATACTTTCTACCCCTGCCACTCTAAGAAAGTGTTAGTCACTCAGTCATGTCCGACTCAATGACCCCATGGACTGCAGCCCACCAGGCTCCTCCATCCATGGGATTCTCCAGGCAAGGATACTGGAGTGGGTAGCCATTCCCTTCTCCACCGGATCTTGGGGACCCAGGCATCGAACCCAGGTCTCCTGCATTGCAGGCAGATTCTTCACTGTCTGAGCCACCAGGTCACTCTAAAATTCCCCTTGAAAAAGCAAGCCTCTCCACAACTCCCAGCCTTCCCGCTCATTTTCTCAGCCCAGTTTACTCCCAGTTTACTCCTCTCCCCACCCACTGTGTAAGTTGAATCAATGATACTCCCACCAGCATGCACGAGAGTTTCCACCTCTCCCATCTTTGCCAACAGTTTTATCAGATTTTATAAAACCACGTGCCAATCTCACTTTGGTTTTACTGTCTTGATTCCCATACCTCTGCATGGGCTGTTTCCTTGGCTCACAGCACCTTCCCTCACCTTTTTGAACTCACATGTTCTTGTTATCTTTTCAGAGGGGACTTAGAAACATCTCCTGCAAGTATTCCTCCCATCTGCCTCTCACCATGTGATAACCTCAGCCAGTCATCTTCTTGCCTCCAATCTGGAGCAGTTTGAGGATGGGGCTCTGCCTTATTTATTTATCTCTGAATCACCAGTTCCTACCAAAGGGTTGGTTTGCTGAGTGAATGTGGAATTACTCTGCCTTTGTGCAAGCTGGTGGTAACAAAGACAGGATCAGCACTGACTCCCTATCCTTTGAGAAAGGGGCTTTCACACTCAGAGACGAGAAAGGACCATCGAAGTGGTGATTCCATACAGTTGGTACAATCAGTGCAGGAACACTCTTTGGGCGGCAGAATGTGAACATGTTGACGACCTGGAGTAACTTGTTATCCGACGAGCTCATAAGAAAGAACTTGTGAAACTTGGAGAACTCTACTTATGTGCTTTGCAGAGCAGCAGAGTGCACTTGGGCTGGGGTTTGTTTGTTTTACTTATATCCAGCAAGAGATAATTGCTAATGTTTCCTTCCCCACCAACATAGTTTATGGCCTAATGTACAAGAACCACACATCTGAACTAGCTTTTAGAAATGTCAGAACTAGCAGCAGCCAAGTCCTACCACCCATAGTGCAAAATGTTCTCAGCATCTGGAAAGGAAGGTGCTGAGGGGAGAGGCAGGACCTCAATTCAAGGTCAAATCATGAAAGCTTGCAGTTTCTCTGCATGTGATTAGGGGCTGGTGGAGGGCCAAGAACTACCTGCTGCTGCTGCTAAGTCGCTTCAGTCGTGTCCCACTCTATGTGACCCCATAGACGGCAGTCCACCAGGCTCTGCCGTCCCTGGGATTCTCCAGGCAAGAGCACTGGAGTGGGTTGCCATTTTCTTCTCCAATGCATGAAAGTGAAAAGTGAAAGTGAAGTCACTCGGTCATGTCCGACTCTTAGCGACCCCATGGACTGCAGCCTACCAGGCTCCTCCATCCATGGGATTTTCCAGGCAAGAGAACTAGAGTAGGGTGCCATTGCCTTCTCCAAGAACTACCTAGAGGTCAAGATACAAAGATGAGAGACAGTGGAGTGAAGACACACAATAATTTAAAAAACAAGAGTTGTACACTCTAGCAATCCTGAATTTCCAACTTCACCACTTACCAGGGGTTTCGATCCTGGGTCAAATTCTTCGCATCTCACCCTTTCAGCGATAAAATAAGTTGTTTTCAGGATGAAGGACAAAATGCTTATGTCTGATGTATAGAAAGAGCCTGGTACACAAAAGGCAACAGACCCATGGGAGCTGTTACTAAGACACAGTTCGCTCCTTTGAAAGCCAGCTTCCTATCACTGCAATAAGAGTTTCATCCTTACGTGCGTTCATTCATTCGGTCATACGTTCATTCATTCCTTCAGGAAATATTTATCAAATGCTCACGGTGACTCAGGCTCTGTGAGAGGCATTGGGCCTGGAGCAGAAAAGAAAACAGACAAGTGTCTGCTCTCATGGGGCTTAGTGTGGCATAAGGGGGGATACAAGAAGAAATAGAAACATGTATTCATGACATGTTTGGTGGTGACAGGGCTCTGCAGCGGAGCAGAGTTAAGGGGGCTTGAGAGCGACGAGGGCGTGATGTTTGGGTGAGGTGAGAGGGGAGGTCTCTCCGATAGGGTGACAACAAGCAAAGGCCTCCAAGAAGCGAGGGAACAAGTCAGGCAACATGTAAGTATCCACCCAGAGAGGGATGTGACTGAAGTGAGGCAGGAAGGGCCTCACCAGGAACTCCGCTCAGCACACAGGAAGCTGGCAGCTGAGGTGCCTCATGATCTGCGCAGCAGCTCTCTTCCCTGACCCTCCACTTTCTGTGGGGTCTTTCCACAGATGGGGACTCCAACAGGGACACCGAGGGTCCTCTCCCATCAGGCAGCCAGCACACAGGGGCTACTCAGAGGATCAGGAGTACGTGGGAGATGAGGAGGGGTCACAAAGAACAACCAACAATTAGTCCAAAGGAGACGGATTTACGTAAGGAAAGATGGAGAATGTTCTCCAAGCATGATTATATCAGGGCCCAGAGGTGACAGGATGATCCTCGAGCGTGAGTGCTGAGTTCCCTGGAGAAGGAAATGGCAACCCACTCCAGTATGCTTGCCTGGGAAATCCCATGGACAGAGGAACCTGGTGGGCTACAGTCCACGGCGTTGCAAGAGTCAATTGAGCACATTTGTTCTGAGGGGATGTTGAAGAAGGAAAGACACATAGGTGAGCGCTCCCCTGGGCGCTGCTTGGAAGGGAAGCAGGGAGACGGAGTGATGGAGGGAGGGCTGGCTGTCCCAGGCAGCCCTGGAAAGAGGTGAAAGAACCTGCACATCCACACAGAGTGGTACTGCACTTAATTCGAGGACTGGAGGTTCCCCAAAGCCCACCCACAGACCCCAAGGACCCAGGTTACGAGTGCTCGTTTTAGCAAAAGGGGCCTCATCGTACTCTCTAATGCCAGCTTCACAGTCACTACCCACAGGCTTCAGCTGGACTTGCTGACCACAGTGGCTGGGAGAGGCTTGGGAACTGCAGCCTGGGAGCCCCGACTGGAATCTCCAGTTCATAAAACTAAAGAAAAACAGCACAGTAAACACTTCTGGACTTGTCCTTTTCTCTTGCAGGCCACCAGAAGGTTCTCCACCCAAAGTGACAAAGGCATAGCATAAACGCACTCTTGGGCCTCCCTTCCCCCTCAGCAGGCATTGGTAACCCCCTGGCTGAGCCCAGGTGCAGCCTCACACACATCCTCAACCCCGCCCTGCAGTTACCAGCGGGGAGGGCTCACAGCACACGGATGGGGTCGCCACAGCAACCTCACCCCCCACCCTTTCTATTGGAAATGGTGTTAACTGCCCACTGACAGAGGAACAAGTTGCTTGATTTTTTAAAATTTGGTACAAGAATGAAGTAGAGGAAATTCTTCCTTCTTTCCTCATCCGGTCAGGCTGAGGTGAGGGGTCGAGACTGTGGTCAGAAAACTGATTTTTCATTTGAACCTAAGAGGCTGATTCAATGCCTTAATCTCAGAGTCAGCAAATAGCCCAGGAAGCCATGAAGCTACTGAGTCAAAGTCACAAATCTCAATGATAAATGTGTATGTGTTCGTGTGCACACACACGTGTGCAAAGGGTTACGTGAGGAAGAAAAAGCATCCTAGAGGTGATAAAGAAGAGAGATAAGATCTGAAATCCTATGAGACCTGAGAGATCATTCTGGGCTTAGAACAGTAAACCCTGTAACAACATCAAAGTTGAACCCACAGGTATGCCAGTAAAACGTGTTTATTATTTGCCTTATTTGGACCTAGGCCACATTTCCACTTAATTGCTCCTTTCTTGGGCAATAATTATAAGGCTAACTTTTCAAATAAAATAAAATTGTTCCTCTGCTCTGGGCAGACTGCCTCCAAAGCAGGTTACAGCAAGTATTCCCAAACCCTTCTTCCCAGTTGGTCGATCTTGGGGGTTCAGGGTGTGACCTGGGTGAGGAAGATTGCTTTTATCCCAGCATTTGCACTAATTCTTGCACTAATTATCGGAGGGAAGGAATGGCGGGTCAGTAAGCCTTGGTTTCCTTGTTTATTAAATAAATTCGTTTGACTAGTTGAAAGGAGATGTGTGTGAGTGTGTGTGTGTGTGTATCTGTGCTAGAGATAAGGAGTGGTGTAGCCATTTTGCAAGAAAAACCAGCAAATTAGTTTCCATATGTTCTATAGTGAGTCTCCAACCCTACCTTAGTTCCTCTACCATTGGTGAAAGGGTCCCAGAAAGTGTGAGATAAAGGATCTGAAAAAATCCTTTGTTACAATGTGAAAGAAATCAAAGTAAACATCCTTCTAGTGGTTCATTATTGACCCTGGTGTCCAACACAGCGGAAATCTTCCTCACTGGACTTGGCCTGTCCTCACTGGAACTGTGCCTCTAGGTCTGGGAAACGTGAAAATAAAGCCTATAAATGAGAAATAATTTCTGATGGAAGCAGGATGTAGATGAACTGTTAAAATTACTTAGAAACATATATAATTACTGTGGTCTTATTTCTAGACACTTTAATATCAATCCCTGACACCCCCTGCTTTGCTCTGTGTCTAGACGTTGATTCCTGCAAAGTGCATGTGCCAGGGAGGTGTGCCCTCCTCTTCAGGCCAATGGGGCCAATGGAAAGCGCGAGGGGAGGCTGAGGGGCAGGGCATCCCGTCTCCTCCCGGCTCTACACTGAGGGGTGTCTCTGGCAGATTCTCTGCGGTCCTCGCTGCTCTAAGACAGCTGCTCCCTCCGCGGTCCCAGCTTTGCTTCCAGCCGATCTAGTCCCTGCCTGGCGGCTCTCACAACTCCCACCTCCCTCTCCCTTTGATCCTCCGGCCCTCCAGCAAATAGCAGCCAGTTCCTGCTGTGTCTCCTCTCTCATGGCCTCAGGGGCCTTCCGTCCTCCCAACCTCGGCAGTGAATCCTCTCCATGGAACCACTTGATATGGGCTCTGTTCTCTTGACTGTACTCTGAGTCCCACCCAGGGGGCTCCGAATCTCTAAAGAGCAAGCATAATGTTTAGGAATATACAGGCTCCAGGAAATGCGCTGGGCAGATCATTCCTTCTCTATTGCCAAGAACGCTCTCTCGAACTCTGCGTTAGTCTGATCACCTAGTACTCTGCTCTAGACGTGCATTTGGATAGGAGGAACACAAGATGGAAAATTAGAGAACTAGAATGCTCTATCTAGTCCGTGACCTTCACGAGTACCTTAGAACCAAATGAGCCCAGGTTACTCATGTTACAGGAGGAAATAAGAGTTCCTCTGGCCTGCCTGCCAGTTATTAGGTCAAACACAAGAGGGCATGGAAATATATTTCAGAAACTGGCATGGCCATGGTAAATCTAAATCTGTTATTATATGAGACACCGTTGACTTCTATGGGACACAAAGTGTTTTGCCCTCAGCTTAGCCCCATCTTGACTTCTCAACCTAATTTGTACTAAATGTAGTGAAATATTGGAAAGTTGCACAGACTAG
Source organism: Muntiacus reevesi (assembly GCF_963930625.1). Taxonomy (NCBI): domain Eukaryota; kingdom Metazoa; phylum Chordata; class Mammalia; order Artiodactyla; family Cervidae; genus Muntiacus; species Muntiacus reevesi. The sequence goes on along the minus strand of NC_089260.1, from coordinate 18,082,025 downwards.
TACCGGGCACATCACGGGAGTGATGTAGGTCTCAGCTGTGATTTCTGGGCTCTTCTTTGCATCAAGGCAACATGGAGCTTTACCAAAGACCATGCGAGAAGGCCAAGGTCAAGGTCAACTTACCGATGTCGAGGACCCTCTGCTTTGCAGTGTGCTGCCGAGAGTGCCAGTACTTCCAGTATTTCAGCTGCTCATCCCGGTTTTTGTCTTCACTGAAGACCACCATCACCACGCTCTGTAGGGTAGGGAGAACCACACAGCTTACTTTCCATTCAGTCCCTCCTGCTTCACAGTCTACAGTTCTGGAAATCCTACCAGAGGTGTCTTGCCTTAATTTCTGTAAATTTGCTTTTCTTGCTTTAGATAAGCTCAGTTGTAGGGTTTGTTTTGTTTCAAAATAGGCCTACTTTTTAGAAAACAAATGGGAAATGAGAATAGCACAGAGTAAAAAAGAATGCTACCTCATTTTTACCATGACTAACACACAATTGGATTAACCAATTTACCAGCAAATGGATTATTTTGTGAGGTGAGTGGGAATACCAAAAAATATTTTTTTCTTACGGTGGATACAAGGCCATTTTTGAAATGTCATATCCTTAAACATAGAATTTGGTGCTTTTGTAAAAGAGCAAATATGTGTTTCTGGCCTAATTCAGCACCTCTGACTGGATCAGTGATGGTACTGAGAAAAATACTAAAAGATAAGCTCACACTGATGAACAGTGATATAAAATACAGATATATCACAGTCCAAAAGATACAAAGTCAACCATATGATTTCCTTAAATATGTGGATATACTTTTAAATGAGCCCATGAAACTAATTATATATGTAGAAATAAGAATCCCAAACAACTTCCACTTCTAAGTTACAAATTGTCTTGCTAAACTAAATATATGCTAATTCATTGTCACTTATGAGATGGAGAAGGTACCCAAAATCACCAAACAAACAAACCAAAAAAAAAAAAAAAAAAATCCCAACTTACAGCGCTTTAATTACAGCATGAGGAATACAGTATCCAGGAATACACTCCCCATCTCATTCCATATCCAAAACACCTCTTAGACATTTTCCTGCTATTTCAAGAGAAAAGTTCATCGACTCTCATTCCTTAATGCCTTGCCCTCTGTAGCATTTGACACATATCTGCCTAATTTCTTACAGTCACTCAGTCCATGGCAGTGTCTTATGTTAATAAGGGCGGGGATATCATGTCACTCACCACGTGTCCCTAGTCCCTGACAAACAAGAGATACCAAATGCATGACAGTAGCGTAGTTTCAAGTCAAGATCTGGCTTATTCCCAGTGGTATGTAAACATTTGTTGCACAAAAAAAAGCAGAAGTTTGTTAGAAAAGCTGGTTTAGAAATAACACATCCATGTTATTCAAATCCACAAGCAGCATGACTCACAAAGGCATGCAGGAGAGCTGATGAGAGAGGGACCCTCCAGCTGTGCTGCTGGAACCCGGGGCTCAGCCTCCCTCCATCCTTCCCCCTCCCCCTTCCTCAGGTTTTCTATTTCTATGTCAACATTCACTGCACAGCCTCCTGCTGTTCATTTCTGTCTGTTCCAAAATAAAAATAACCTTTTTTCTAGTGAATGACTAAATCAGCATAAGTAATGGCATATTCTTGGTATGGAAATGTATTTTTTCAGTAATAAAGAAAAAGGCAGTTTGAAACTGCTATTACCAAGGCTACATGCTCTGACTTGGGATTGTTCGCAGAAATCACTGCTCAGAGATTCTAAGTGCATCCCTTGTTTCTTCAGGTGTCTCGCTAACCAGAGTCGAGGAGTAAGAAAGACCCACTCCGAGAAGGGCCATCCTGCTCTCCAAGGCTATTAGATTGAAGACCTTAAGAGAAGGAAGGCTCTTTGTTTCAGGCAAAATGGAACAAAAGGAGATAAAATAAACTACATTATTTTCATGATTTCAATGAAAGAAAATTCTTGGAAAAGTCGCTATACTCCAAACTGCTGCCATGGCCTTAGATTACTAACATCATCTTTTCAGGGTGATGATAATGGTGTTACTACCAAGGTGTATATGAGTTATACACTACCTTGTAATTGGCAAGGTTTTTTTTTTCTTTTAAAGAAGAGGTATCTGGTGTCTTCTCACCAGGCATTCATATATGATGGCATAGGGTGCACTAGGGTCAACTTCCGGAGGTGGATCCTATGCCTTTCAGGCCTCCATGCTACTCAGCACTGTACACTCGGGTGTTTAGGAGTAGGTTAGAAGTCTGACTGTCTGGGATATAACCTGGCTCCCTTACATTTGAGCTGTGTGACCTTGGCTGGTCACTGACTTCTGAAAGGTCAAGTTTCCTCATCTGGAACATTATAAAGGTAATGCCTATGGCACAGGGTTGTTGCTACTTTCAGAGAGTTACTCCATGTACAGTGTTTAACATACACACACTCAATAAATACTAGCTGTTCTATTGTGGTTGTTGGGAGCAGGGGGACGATGGGGATGAAGACAGCATCCCTCCACCGCAGGCCTGACCACAGGCTGGGGACGTCCTAAGCCCCCTGGAGGGCACTCAGCACACGGAGCACCTTTGCACCTACCCTGGAGCTCAGCCTCAGGTAGGACATTAGTCCCAGAGCCTGCCTCCCCATCTTTCCCTTCACTCTCAACCGCCCTGCCCCCTGAAGCTCCAATCTGGAACCGGGACAGCCTTGAAGAGAAGAAGGCCTGTTGGACAAAGGAGGAGCAGTTCTTCCTTGTCTTTCTCATGGAAACAATGTCATAAAACCTGGTTGATTCAAGAGCACGCCACTGTAATGATTTTACCTAAAGCTAGTAACAGGCAAGTCAGCCAGCAGGTGCCCGGATACGCTTTTCTCTGCGACCTCATGTGGTACCCTTTGCGTGGGAATTTGAGATGGGGTGAACTGGGCCCGGCAGAGCACGGCGTTCCTTTCTCAACGTGCTGAAGAAACAGCTTAGGAGGAGGCAGTTATGATAAAATAAGGAGGCACGCACACACACAGCAGCATAAATCATTTTACAACAGGGCAGGAAAGTCCTTCAACCTCTTTTCAGAGCTCTTGTATATATAATTTTCCTTTTCAGTAGAGAAGCACTATCAGTTCCCGCCCTTCTTGGCAGAGTTGAGAATGCCAGAAGCTGGCGAACTTCCAAGACAGTTTCATTTCCCACAAATAGAACTAACCCTCATGGATGTGAAAATTCTTTCAAGTCACTCCAGGTAGGGATCATATCATGCCCACCCCTTGACTTTTCATGCTGTTCATGGGGTTCTCAAGGCAAGAATACTGAAGTGGTTTGCCATTCCCTTCCCCAGTGGACCACATTTTATTAGAACTCTCCACCATGACCCATCCATCTTGGGTGGCCCTACACGGCATGGCTCATAGTTTCATTGAGTTAGACAAGGCTGTGGTTCATGTGATCAGATTGATTACTTTTCTGTGATTGTGGTTTTCATTCTGTCTGTCCTCTGAGGGATAAGGATAAGAGGTTTATGGAAGTTTCCTGATGGGAGAGACTGACTCTCTGGGAAACTGGGTTTTGTTCTGATGGGCGGGGCCATGCTCAGTAAATCTTTTCTGTTGATGGGCGGGGCTGTGTTCCCTCCCTATTGTTTGACCTGAGACCAAACTATGGTGGACTTGATGAAAGAGGGGAGTGAAAAAGTTGGCTTAAAACTCAACATTCAGAAAACTAAGATCATGGCATCCAGTTCCATCACTTCATGGCAAATAGATGGGGAAACAGTGGAAACAGTGACAGACTTTATTTTGGGGGGCTCCAAAATCACTGTACATGGTAACTGTAGCCATGAAATTAAAAGACACTTGCTCCTTGGAAGGAAAGTTATGACTAACCTAGATAGCATATTAAAAAGCAGAGATATCACTTTGCCAACAAAGGTCCATCTAGTCAAAGCTATGGTTTTTCCAGTAGTCACGTATGGATGTGAGAGTTGGATTATAAAGAAAGCTGAGCGTTGAAGAATTGATGCTTTTGAACTGTGGTGTTGAAGAAGACTCTTTGAGAGTCCCTTGAACTGCAAGGAGATCCAACCAGTTCATCCTAAAGGAAATCAGTCCTGAATATTCATTGGACTGACTGATGCTGAAGCTGAAATTCCAATACTTTGGCCACCTGATGAGAAGAACTGACTCATTTGAAAAAACCCTGATGCTGGGAAAGATTGAAGGCAGGAGGAGAAGGGGACAACGGAGGATGAGATGGCTGGATGGCATCACTGACTCGATGGACATGAGTTTGAGCAGGTTTCAGGAGCTGGTGATGAACAGGAAAGCCTGGTGTGCTACAGTCAATGGAGTTGCAAAGAGTCGGACACAACTGAGTGACTGAACTGAACCCCTTGATTCCTTAGTAAGCACTGGGCTGCAGAAGGCTTTTAAGCAGAGCTGCAAAGGGCCCAGGGACATGTATGAATTGCACCCTCCTTTACAGAAGAAAGCCCAGCTCTTTCCTGTCCACAGATATGCTTTGACTTTTAGCTACTTACTGGAAAAATAAATATCATTTGATTGAAAACAATGATGATAATAACTAGATACCACATAGGCAATGAATGAAGCTGGGGAAATTCCTTGGATACAGTCAGAAAGCATGTTCCCACTATGTCTGTTCCCTGGGATTTATTGGTTACTGATTAAAATGATAAACTGCAAGTCAATAAGTTCTTGTGCTCCAATTCTGACATGTGTTCTAGAATTATTTACTTTGGAATTTTTTTCCATGCCCTTCCACAAGGCTGGTGAATAACCAGGCTTTCATCTGCTCCCTCCATGCTTTATTTGAGAAATGAGGCTCCTACCCTGACTTTGCTGATGGGGTGTCGGAAGCACTTGTTGTCCCCCGTCTCGCTGAGCGTGATGGCATAGAACTGTCCCTTGTTGAGGTAGGTCATCGGGCCCTCCCCTTGCTTCTGACGGAGAGATTTGGTGGCTTCCAGGGTGTACTGAAACGTGCCACTGTGAACAGAAAGCAAACAGTGGTCAGATCCACTCAGACATTTCTGCCTTTGGGATCAATTTCACATCAATAACATTTTGTATGAACATTAACCAACGTTTACTCCATTTCACAGACAAAACACAGCATATGGCAAAAGAGATGAGACTATACCAAAGGTCACTGTTAGTACAGCGCACATAACATTTCTATTAGTGGCCCATAAACCAGATGGTTAAGAAGGGAGAAAGTCCACGACATGCCCATCCCACTGAGCCAGGCAGGGCCAGGGGAGCCTCTGTTTGGTTTTAGCTGGCACTTTGCAATGCCTTAGCTTAGACAGGACTTGCTTCTGTCATGCTAGCAATAAGCCAAAGGCGTGAGTGCTTTTGTTCAATTGATCCATATACTTAACCTTCTTTTGTCTAACTGAGGTGTTGCACATAGCTACATCCCACTTTAAAACACCTCAGAACATAAAAACCTAGAACTCAACACTCATTATTGAAATCTCTAGGGAATCTTGCTTCATAAGAGGGATTATTTTTTGATTTGGGGGTCTTGTTTACTAAGCCTGCAGAAGAACTCATGACAGGGTTACTACTCTAAAGCAGGAGCTTGCAAACAATGGTCCCTGGGCCAGAGCCAGTTGGCTGGCTGTTTTTGTAAATAAAGTTTTACTGGCCCACAGCTACACTCATCTATTTTTGTCTTCTCATGGCCGCTTTTGCACTGCCACTGCTGGGCTGAGTAGTTATGACAGAGACTGTGTAATTCGCTAAAACTAAAATACTTAATATCTAGCCTATTACAGAAAAAAAGTTTGCAGATCCCTGCTCTTAATAATTTCTCTAATATTTGACAAATATAATTTAATTTGTAAAAGGAAAACACTAATTTTTCCCAACTTTGAAAAACAGCCATTGTTTAAAATGAGCAACGAATATGAACCACCATCTTTTTTATTTAAGATGCTCATTCAGAATATTTATTTCTGCTACCCTGCAGGATGGCACAGATGATGATCCAATTGCAAATGCTTTGTCTGTTTTCTGGATCATCAGAAACTCTTCACTGTGTCTATCTATGTTTTTAGCCCTTTAAATTTCACAGTCTGTGAAAGACTGGGTATAAAAAGATTCAAAGTTTGCTTCCTAAAATGATCTACCTATAAGATTACGGGGGACTCTTGCTTTCTATATTGAATATTTCTGCAGTGTTTCATATCTTTTAGCTTACATAATGAGAGAGAAATCTGAAGGCCAAAATAATATTTCTCTTATATGATAAAAAATCTTAGGTTAAAGCTGATAAACAAAGCAAATTCCAGAATATGCATCTTAGAATAAGGTGGGAAATAAATCATTCAAGATAGAATCGACTCCACTGTCATTTTGCCTGGAAAAAGCAATTTCGAGATAACCACTGAATCAGAAAATTTGAGACCTGGACAGGATATTAGAAATTACCTAGATCAGAGCTTACAACTTGTCTAGGGCACAGACTGCTTGAAAAACATGAAGAAAGCTGTGAACTTTCCCCCCAGATAAAAGCACATATGAACACAAATGATTTGTAATATAATTTCAGGGGATCCACGTCCCCCAGGCTGATTCACAGCATAAGATAAGAACCACCTTCCTCATTTCACAGCTGAGAAGAGGCTGAGAAACTCGCTCACTCCAGGGGACAATGACAGCAGCAGAAAGCGAAAACAGGGCATGAAAATGCTAGGTCAATGCTCTTTTTAATGGCCCAATAACTGGTTGCATGGTTATCTAGACGGATAGCATGTAAATTATCCATGCATTTCCAAATTTCAGAAGTTGATTCGAAACTTTCTTCTCTGCGTTTTCCCTACCCTTCGCCACCACTGCACAGCCAAATTCTGTCAGGAACAATCTGGAGAGGATGACTGGGGAGCCTGAGGTTGGAACAAGACCCTGAAGGAGCAGAAGGACTTTAAGAGAAAACAGACAGAAGAAAAGAGGGTCATACACGTAAAAGTAAAGGGGCAAGAAACAGAGTGGGAGAGGAGGTTTACAATGCATGGAGGGCTCTAACCACTTTCGTAAGGAATTTGTGTTTTATTCTATCTGAAATGGTGAAATCACTGGTAAGATCTGCAAATGGGAGAGATTCATTCATTCATGTCCTTCTCTCCTGTCTTCAGGCACCTCTGGAGGATGGCTACATCATTACACATAACAAGAAATGAAAGCGGGCCATCCCTGGTGGTCCAGTGGTTAAGAATCTGCCTGCCAGTGCAGAAGACCTGGGCTCTATCCCTGGTCCAAGAAGATCCCACATGCCGTAGGGCAAGTAACCCTGTACCCTGCAACTACTGAAGCCCCTGCACCTAGAACCTGTGCTCCACAGCAAGAGAAGACACCACAATGAGAAGTCCAGGTACCGCAACTAGAGAGCAGTCCCTGCTCACCACAACCAGAGAAAGACTGCACGCAACAAGGAAGACCTAGCACAGCCAAGAAATATAATTAATTAATTAATTAATTTCTAAAAAGAAGGAATAAAAGTGGAAGAAAATGTGAAAGACGTCAAGAAGGAAGGGAAAAAGGGGAGAAAGAGAGTTCCGTTATGTACATGGTGTGTTGGAGGCCCAAGTGTCTGAGATTCCGAGGAACACCTAAGAAGGGACATCTAGCCAACAAAAGGACAAAGAAAGAGTATGGGCCTCAGAAAGCTGATCCAGACTGGAAATAATAATTTAGAAGTCATTGTGCAGAGATTTTATTGTAAAGGTGCAGAAGTATAGCTTGAAGACACATTTAAACAGTTATCGGTGCATCAGTGTCTAGGGGCATCTCCTGTAAACCTACCTTGATGTCTGATCGTACATGTACTCCTCAGCTCCGACCGAAGCACTCCGAAATTTCTGCAAAATATAAAAAGTCATCAAAATTAAAACAAACAGGTGAGTCATTATGCTCCCTCCCACCAAAGTGGCAAAGGTATCCATTGTCTTATCCTCGTTTTAGAAAGGAAAATTACACACGTTTTTGGTATTGTGTTTTAACTACAGTGAAAATAGTTACCATTTGTGTGCAGAACTGGCATAGTACTTGCACATTAAGAATTATATTCAACATAAAATGTATTTGTGCTTTTATTCAGGTGTTCACAGGTGCTCCTAAGGTGTTTCCAGGTACTAGAAACTGTTTCCTCAAACATTTAAACATCTCTTCTATTTTCTTATCTCCAGCACTATTCCAAGAGTCTCGAATTCTGAGTTAATGAAACACTGAATACAGGGAGGCCACACAGCATATCATCAGCCCCACTGAGAGTGTTAGGAGCATTGTTTCAGGAGCAAGACTGTCTGGAGTCGAGTTATAGTTTTTTTACCTGCTGCCTGTGTAGACTGGGGCAAGTGCTGTATTTTCTTCAGCTGTAAAATGCATAGTTAAAGAGATGAGAAGAATTAACTGCATTATTAGCCGTGAACTACTAAGAACAGTTCCTGGAATGTGGCGAGTTCTATCTACGTGTATTAAATTCTGTTCTATAGTGACCACTTGATCATATTCAGTGCCCTTCTCTAAGATCTTCATTATCGCAACATTGTTAAGAGTGAGTTTGGAAACTCTAAGTCATATTACACATGAGGAGGTTTGGGTTCACAGACATCCAGTTGTTCTATATTTAGTGCAAGTAGGATGCATTTTACTACATTTTAGACCCTTTTCAAGTAGATGCACAAACGCGCTAACTCTTGATCTTAAAGTGAATATAACAGAACACTGATGAAAAAGCACTTGGTGGATCACATACACCTGGACCTTCCACTGTGGCGCTTTTTCTAGTCTCTCTAAGAAACAACCGTCTTGCTTCTCCTTTCTCTGCCATAAACGTCCTTTCTTTGAAAAGTAATTCAAAGATTTCCTTCTCAGGAAAGGGTTTGCTGTTGTTGTTGTTCAGTTGCTAAGTTATGTCCAACACTTTCCATCCCCATGATGTGCAGCCTGCAAGGCTTCTCTATTCTTCACTATCCCCGGGAGTTTGCTCCTACTCATGTCCATTGAGTCAGTGATGCCATCCACCCATCTCACCCCCGTCATCCCCAGGAAAGGGTTACTCCCAGCTATTTTCCAGCGACCGTCTCTAACCACTATCGCTAGGATGGTGGTTTATTTTCCAACCACCATCTCTAGACCGCAGTGTATCCTTACATCACAGTTTATATGTACATCAGATATAGCTAAATAATTCCATATCTTTAATCAGTCACCAATTTTTAAGTCTTATTAATGTATTCATTCGTCTACTCCTTCAACAAATATTTGCTGAGCATCTACTTTGTATCAGACCCCATGCTAGGTGCTATGGATACCACAGTGAACAAGAAGATGCAGGCCCTGCTCTCATGAAGCTTCTGGTCTAGTAGATGAAAAATAGTAGCCAAATAATCATTCATTTAAAAGTTTATAAACCATGTGCAAGCACTCTGAGGAACAGCCACAGAGGTCTAGGACAGCACATCACAACTGAGAAAGTAAAAATCAGTCCCACCGACAACCAGCCTTGACGGTTCCAACAGGATGCACTGTGTCCAGTGTCACAACAGAGAAGACCAACAGAAGCCCAGAAGACAGCAACACAGCTACAGAAGCGAGCAACGCCCGCTCCTCCTGTGGGACTGACGCTTTCCTAGCAAAGATATCCTCCGCCTCGCTTTGTTCATCACCTCTTCTGAGCAATGACAACCGAGACACCCAGTTTCTAGACCGCCCCCAACATCTCGATATACACAATCCAGAGCTGGTTGTCACTTCATGCCCCCTTCTTAGATTCATCCAACACAAGCCCAAACACTATCAAGAGATCCTCCCAACTCTCCCTTATGAGCTGTCCCTAAGGATCCCCTGCAGAAACAGACTAAATAAACACAACTTTGCCTACAAATATGTTCATGGTAGTCTTTGGCTGGTGGACTTAGATAGAAAGAAAACTGATTTTACTAGAAACTGAAAGGGGAGGACAAGGAGGTCTTCCCTAAGAACCTCACACAGAATATTCTAGAATAACACTGTCCAATAGAACTTTATGCAAAGATGTAAATGTCCTATATCTTCACTGTCTAATACAGTAGCCACTAGCCACATGTGTCTACTGAGCACTTAGAATGGAGATAATCGGACTGAGGAACTAAATTTTAAATTTTATCCCGTTTTAATAGCTACACGTGGCTAGTGACTATAGTACCTACCGCACAGCACAGATCTGAAACATGGAGCAACATTCACAAGGGTCTTGAGGCAAGAGGAGCATATTAGGTTCACAGAACCGAATGAAGCTCAGAGCAGAGGGCACCAGGGGGAAAGATGTGCAAGATAAGGTGGGAAAGGCAGAGGAGAAATGGAATATACAAGGACCTGAAAACCAGTTACAGATTTAGATCTTGATCCTAGAAACAATGGTATTTCAATAAGAGGGTGTCATGATCAGATTATAATTTTGAAAAGACCATCCTAGGTACAGTGTACAAAAGTGGACTGTTTTACAGACCAGAGATAATGATATCTTGAGTCAGTAAGGTGGAAGCAGAATGGAGACAAAGGAAGGATTTTAGAGAGATTTAAGAAGGGGTCTTTCCCTGGTGGTCCAGTGGCTAAGACTATGCACTCCCAATGCAGGGGCTGTGAGTTTAATCCCCTGGTCAGGGAACTAGATCCCACATGCTGCAACTAAGAGTTCAGATGCCACACCTGGAAGACCCTGCTAGATGCAACTAAAAAGGGTCCACGTGCAACTAAGACCTGGCACAGCCAAATAAGTGTATTAAAATAAATATTTAAAAAAAAGAAAAAGAAGTTGATAGAACTGATAATGACTTAAACCAGGATGATAAGAGAGCAAAGTATGCAGAAAAAAAAATCCTAGTTTCTTCAGAAACCAGAAAGATGGTGGTGTCACTCCACTAGGGTGGAGAACAATTTGTAAACCAGGTTTTGTATAGGTGGAAAGTCAAACAGGGGGTTCCCCGGTGGCTCAGATGGTAAAGAATCCACTTGCAATGCGGGAAACCTGGGTTCGATCCCTAGGCTGGGAAGATTCCCTGGAGAAGGAAACGGCTACACACTCCAGTATTCTGGCCTGGAGAATTCCATGGACAGAGGAGCCTGGTAGGCTATCGTCCATAGGGTCGCAAAGAGTTGGACACGACTGAGCGGCTTTCACTTTTACTTTTCAAAGTCAAACAGGCAGTTGGGCACAAAGATATAGGGTGTAGAGAGAACTGGGCTAGAGAAAAAAGTGTGCAAAGTATTCAGGGCATAAATGGTAACTGAGCTATGGACAAAAAGCCAAGAACTTCTTCAAGAGGCAAAAGAATCAAAGTATCAAATGGTGCTGCCAAGTAACAGCTTTAGCAGAAAGGGGATTTCCAGATCCATTCTGTGCAAGAGTTGGATAGAGGGCTCCTAGGAGCCTGAATAACGGGACATCCAATTCTCATCAACTTTGACCACAAACTGAGAAAACAAAGGGCTTCCCAGGTGGCACTAGTAGTAAACAACCCGCCTGCTAATAGGGGAGATGTAAGAGACACAGATTCAAGCCCTGGGTTGGGAAGATCCCCCAGAGGAGGGCATGGCCACCAGTTCCAGTATTCTTGCCTAGAGAATCCCATGGACAGAGGAGCCAGGCGGGTTTCAGTTCATAGGGTTGCAAAGAGTTGGACACAACTGAATTGACTTAGCACAGCACAGCACATACAGAGAAACCCAAGTCTTCCCAAAGTATAAATTTTATATTCTAAGGATTTTCCAAAATTTTTCTTGGTTCAAGAACAAAATAATAAATGATAGAAGTTTTAGTGGTACTACATGCACTATTTCGAGTATTTGAAATAAAAAAGTAATAAAATTGGCTGCACTAATCAAAAGCAAAGTCATGATCCATTTTAGTAACCGAATCAACATTTTCAAGGTTTTATTCTTTACGTTAGGGGAGGAAATGAACTATCATTTAAAAATTAATCACATTGGACAGTGTTCAGACCCAGGGTAACTTTCCATATCAGTCTACAGATGAATAGGACATCAGTGGACATAATCATCATAAGTCTGTTGGGTATGACAAATAATAATTCTTTGATTTCATTCCATGATTCTCTGCAAACTATATTAATTTGATAATTAACATACCAGGGGCTAAATAATGAAATACATGGTAGAGATATTTCATCTTCCCTATAAATATTGGGTTGGCCAAAAAGTTCATTAGGTTTTTCCATAAGATATTATATTTATATACATGTATATAATATAATATATATATTTTATTTCCATATTTATATATTTTCAGATGTTATGGGAAAATCTGAATATATATTATATATATCAATTATATACAATGATATAATTATCAATTATTATTGCTATTACATGAAATGTTTAATACGTTATATAAAATATTTTATATTTTCAGATATTATGGGAAAACTTGAATAAACTTTTTGGCCAACCCAGTGGTTCCCATTCCTGAGCAAATTGGAGGACTACATGGGAAAATCGACTTCTCAGCCTCTTCCAATTAGTTGAGACCATGTGACTAGTTCTAGCCAATGAAACAGGGGGAATAGCACCACTTTCAGATCAAAGTATTTACAAGTCGTGTGCCACCTCCATGGTCTCTCTTCCCCAGCTAGGGTGACTCTGGAGTCACATACAGAGACGGTAATGTCACAAGATGGAGAGAACCTGGATTCCTGATCAGAAGACGAGTCTATAGACTTGCATCAAGATTATTAGCAAGAAATAAATTTTTACTGTATCATATCACTGAGATCTGGAGTTTCTTCATTCCTACAGCTAGTTAGACGTCTGTTAACTGACATACAAAACTATAGAATAGAATAAGCCAATTCTTTCTTCTAATTTGATTTTTATAATGACAATACACATGATTTTTCTATAAAAACTCTTTCTTCCCTCTCTCAAGTTTTACATGTTTCCTAGAAACCTGATGGGGCTTCCCTTGTGGCTCAGCTGGTAGACAATCGCCTGCAAGGCAGGAGACCTGGGTTCGACCCCTGGGTTGGGAACATCCCCTGGAGAAGGGAAAGCCTACCGACTCCAATATTCTGGCCTGGAGAATTCCATGGACTGTACAGTCCATAGGGTTGCAATGAGTCGGAAACGACTGAGCGACTTTCACTTTCACTTTAGAAACCTGATAGGTGTTAATACTACCCTGATTTATATTTATCAACTTGACTCTGCTTATTAGCTGTGTGACATTTTGGCACATTCATAAGCTCTCTGGATCTGTTTTTTTCATCTGTAAAGTGGGAAAAAATAATACCTTCCTTGCAGAATTGTGGTATAGTAAATATTAAATAAAATGTGCAAGCCACAGTGCCTAGCACACAGTAGTACTCAATAAACAGCAACTATTGTTATGTCTCTTCACAGATTATATAGTTACCTTCTAGAGCACAGAAACCAAGGCACACCCCCTTCTCTCTACTCCCACATTTAGCAAAATGCCTAACACCCAGTATAAACAAGTATTTACCAAATGTTACTACAAAGAGGATACAGAATAAAATATAAATCAAATTAGCTAAATAAATTCATTAAAGAACTTTTTAATGCTACTGGCTTGAATTGAACCAAACTGCTCCCTTCCTTGGTATCAGTACACACACACACACACTCACCCACACGCACACACTCACACACATACACATACATATACAGAGAGGAGAAGTCATCTGTAATAGCAAATGAAACTTACTAATTCAACAACTAGTAGGGATTTTATTAGTTTGCCTAAAGGAAGTACTAGGCTTTTCAGACAAATTTTCCTTAGTGAAATTTACTAGGTGAAATCACCTAATCTTATAACCTGTGGACAATGCCATGTCTGAAGACCACGATCGATCATTTCAATTAATTTACATCACATTGAAATACCTTATGCAATGTAAACACTGATTTCCAAGACTAGGAGAGCACCTAAACTAAATTCAGTGGAAATAATTTTCACATTTAGTTTCTGGTCAATTGCTTTCTCATTCACTTCAAAATAAAACCCCGAATACAATAGCTTCCTTTCATAAGCCTCTTTATCTTCAATACAAGCACAGCTGATAACACATCCCCCAAACAGGGTGACAGTTCCGTTGACATTGGACCACATCCACGGACTCTTCTGTGACTAATGGAATATTTCTGCACTGTGTGAGAAAAACATTAGTAGCAACCCTTTAGTGAAAAAGTATGCACCTCACATTCCTATGTGGAGTGATTTGCTTTTCCCTACAGAAGCATGCCTGACTGCTTGAGGGCAAACCAAACATTCAATAATACCAAAATCCTTCAAGATCCCTCGCTCAGTTTGAAAAAAAAGAAAAGAAGAAGGAACAGGGGGACTTCCTTGGAGGTCCAGTGGTTAAGCATCCACCTGCCAATGCAGGGGACACAGGTTCAGTCCCTGGTCCGGGGAGATCCCACAAACCTCGGAGCAACTAAGCCCACGCACCACAACCTCTAAGCCTGCGTGCTGCAGCTACTGAAGCCTGGGCGCCTACAGCCTGTGTTCCGCAGCAAAAGAAGATGCTTTTCAATGAGAAGCCCATGCACGACAACCAGGAAGTAGCCCCCGCTCGCTTCAGGAATAATAGGGAAAAAAAAAGAGAGGGGAGCGGGGAGAAGAAGAAGAAGAAGCTTGTTGATGATTTTAAGCCACACAGGAAGCTAAGGAAGCAAACCTGAAGATAACAATGTCATTACAAGGACATTGAACGCTTGATGTAAAGCTACCAGAACCCCCACAATATGGAACCCTGATGAGCACAGCGAATTTATCCTGTCTCGCTCTGCTCTTTCCTCAAGTTCAGAGAAAATAGCAGGCATTCAGGAATGACGAGTCAGGAAAGGAAGGGCTGCCAGTGCGGCTTGTCTACTGTGAGCCCCTACCAACGCTGAAGGGAGTTGGTCCCTTTTGTCCCTCTTACTGTCACATGAAAGATGAGAAACAGCTAATGACATGAAGAACACTCACATTAAAAAACAGACACATCTGGCTAAGGCACTATGTTCCTGAGAACCAGGAGGCCCCATGTTGTCCCTGAATACAGAGGTAATGGTCAAGGATGTTGACCCTGGAGACCAACAGCTGGTGGCAAGTCCCATCTCTGCCACTTACTGTGGTATGTTCACAGCTGCCCTTGTGCATCTCATTTGGAAAATAGAAATGACAATAATAGTATCTACCTCATGGGAGTTTTGGGGGGATTACATGAATCCATATTACATAGAATGACACCCAGCACAGAGTAAGTACTCATCAAATGCTTATTATTTTAATTATTCAAGGTTACCATTTCAGCCTCACGTGGCTGAAGTCTGTCCTATTGGCAACTAAATGGGCAGCAGGCTGCAAGTATTTGGTATGCTGCTACCACACTCCTCTTTAAGAAAGAAAAAACCACAAGTTTTCTACTTCTGCCATTGTCTTTAACTGGCCCAGGTGGACTGCAAAATGAGATGTCAGTGACCACTGACTCAAATGCAGAGTCACTGCTCTGAAATGTGGAAGAAGCTGACACAAACTAAAAAAAGAAAAAAAGCATGACATATGCCAAGTCAAAAATTGGAGTGGTGATTCACAATTATATTAGCAACTGATGTTCTACAAAGATCTCAAGGCAATTAAATGAAGAGAATACTGCCTTTTCAACAAGTGGTTCTGGAACCCTGGATGTCAACATAGAAAAAAATGGACAACACTTCTCTAGTATCCCATATGAAAATTATCTCATAGATCATAAACCCACACGCAAGAGGTAAAAACCATTAAATGTTTAGAAAAAAAAAAACAACAGAAAATACTTGTGACATTAGGTTAGGCCAAGATTTCTTAAACAATACATCAAAAGCATAAACTCTAAGAGAAAAATATTGATCAATTGGACTTTATCAAGATTAAATATTGTTGCTGTTAAATATAGTTAAATAAAGCCCAATAGCCCAATTTAAACATTGGGTGAATTATTTGAAACAGACATTTCACAAAAGTTGTTATAGGAGTGGTCAAATAAACACACAGAATAATATTCAATATCACTAGACATCAGAGAAATGCAGGTTTAAACCATAACGAGATAACATCACATATACACTAAAGTAAAGCTAAAAAGATTGGTGGTATCAAACTTGGGCAAGAATGTGGAAAAGGGGCATCCTCATGCAATGCTGGTAAGAATGAAAATATTACAGCTACCTTGAAACACTGTATAACAGTGTTTCACATACATTTACCACATGACCCATATAAAGCTACACATACATTTACCAGATGACCCACCAAGTCCAGTCATAGTTATGTATCCAAGAGAAATGAAAACATACATCCACATTAAAACCTGAATGTCCATAGCAGCATTATTTATAATAGCCAAAAACTAGAAGCAACAAATATCCACCAACTGGTGAATAAATTGTGATATATGCTTACCATGGAATACTACTCAGCAATTTAAGAAACAAATTATTAATACAACCAATAACATGGATGAAACTCAAAACTATTATACTAAATGAAAGAAAACAACAATCAAGATTGCATATGCTATCATTCCATTTATATGAAATTTTAGATAAAGCGAAACTATAGTGACAGAAGGCAGGTGAGTGTTTGCCATGACCAAGGTGGGAGGGGAGGGCTTCAAGTTCAGACTTTTAGGATGAGGAAGCTGTCTGTTGATTCTGATGTTGGTTACACAATTGGATACAATTAACAAAATTTTCAAACTGTGCCCTTAAAACATGTGAATTTAAAACAAAGGAGCAAGCAAAGATAACTGCTTCTGCAAATTCTTTTGGGCACATGAGAAGAATACATAGAATCTATCTGTAAGGTGCAAAGTACACATACGTATACATACTTTATTACTGATAATACCAATTCTTCCTTGAGTTTTCATCAGACAAGGTCTTTAAAGAGTTATATTGTTTTAATCTATAAACAATAAATGCTGGAGAGGGTGTGGAGAAAATGGAACCCTCTTTCACTGTTGGTGGGAATATCAAATGATACAACTACCATGGAGGAGCATATGAAGAAGCATATGGAGATTCCTTAAAAAACTAGGAATAAAACTACTATAAGACCCAACAATCCCACTACTGGGCATATACACTGAGAAAACCATAACTGAGAAAGAAAGACACATGTACCCCAGTGTTCACTGCAGCACTATTTCCAACAGCTAAGACATGGAAGCAACCTGTGGATGGCCATCAACAGATGAATGGATAAAGAATCTGTGGTACATATGTATGATGGAATGTTACACAGCCATAAAAAGAACACATTTGAGTCAGTTTTAATGTGGTAGATAAACCTAGAGCCTATTATAGAGAGTGAAGTAAGTCAGAAAGAGAAAAAAATAATGTATATTAACACATATATATGGAATCTAGAAAGATGGTACTGATGAGCCTATTTGCAGGGCAGGAATGGAGATGCAGACATAGAGAAGACTTGTGGACACAGTGGGGGAAGGAGAAGGTGGGGCGAATGGAGAGCAGCATGGAAACATATACACTACCATATGTAAAACAACCAATGGGAACCAGCTCAAACCTGGTGCTCTGTGATGACCTGGTGGGGTGGGAGGGAGGTTCAAGGGGAAGGAACACATGCATACCGATGGCAGATTCATGCTGCTGTGTGGCAGGAGCCAACACAACACTGTAAAGAAATTATCCTTCAATTAAGAATAAATAAGTTTTAAAAGAAGAGTTGCTTTGTTTTTAAAAAACTGATGAGCAGGCAACACCTTTGGCTACCATTCAGAAGGTTACAAACTAGAAGAAGTCAAGGTGAAAACTTTATAAAGTAGGAAACCTCCACACAGACAGCTCTTTGTTCTTCACAAATATTTGATTTTAAGACTAACACTACAGCCAATAGCGGAATCTGTCATCTCAGAGTCAGGAAAATGGGAATACTCCTCCACACAATGAAAGCAATGTTTTAATAAAATCTGTTTATAAAGAAAGAAGCAAACATGTTTAAAAAAAAAATGAAAGAAAAACCTGAACTCACAGTTGAATTCACTCATCCCACATAAAAAGCAAATAAAGGGCTTCTCTGGGGGACTCAGTGGTAAAGAATCCACCTGCTTATGCTGGAGACAGGAGTTCTATCCCCGGTCCAGGAAGATCCCACGCGCCATGCAGCAGCCAAGCCCGTGGGCCACAACTATTAAGCCTGTGCTGTAGAACCCATTCGCTGCAACTGCTGAAGCCGGGGTCCCCTAAAGCCCGTGCTCTGCAAGAAGAGAAGCCAATGCACCACATCTAGAGAGGAGCCCCCACTCGCCGCAACTAGAGAAAGCCAGCACGCAGCAGTGAAGACCCAGTGCAGTCAAAAGTAAATAAATAAATAAATAAATTTTTTTAAAGCAAATAGAGTAGGAAAGTTAGGTGTGGGTCCTGGGTTTCGGCTTGGGCTCCTGAGCTAACAGCCAGGGACTCACCTCCGCGTTTCCGTCTTTGAAACTCTCGCTGTAGGTGCTGTCCGGGGTGCTGCGCTGGTCGTCCTTGAGGTAGGTGCTATGGCTGGCCATGGACGGCACGCCGTACTGACTCTGTTCAAAGATAACCACGCGCTGCTCCTCCCCTTCTCCGCGGGGATAGTGCACCGTCGGGGTCATGAAAACCGGTGTGAAATCTTCAGCCTTCACCACTGTGATTCCTGACACGGGGATGATGGCTGGGCTCTCGGGGACGTTCGTGCTGTACTGCTCCCGCTTGGAATTCTCCAGGTGGTCTTGATTTAGGGAAAGGTTCACTGGAACAGTCTTCAGGACCTGCACTCGATTTTCTCCTCCACTCAAATTACTCTGGGCTTCACTTGTGCCAAGACAGTTTCTGTGTATTGAAACCCGCCCCCCAGCAACAGGATAGAATTAGAAAAATCATCATTCTGCAACTCCTGAAACTGGTGCAAGCAAGAATCAGTGGATGCTAATGCATTAGGGGGAAAAAATTGATGGTGAACTTTACGATAGAATGCAATGGATCTTTCCATCACTAGAAGTAGGACAACCACCCCCATGTACCTTCTGGTAGCATGCAATCAGCCCCACCTAGAAAATGCTCAACAAAAAACAAATGTTGGCTCTAAATCAAACCAAGCTTTATATTTAGCTTCCAGTTCTTAGGATATATGGGAGCTGGAAGAATAATTTAAACAACACTGAAAAGAAACAATCATACAAACCAGAATATCACACATCTTACTGACCTGGTTTCCTCAATAAGTCAGAGGCATGAAAAAAGAAAGAAAGGTGGGAGACTTGTTCTAGGTTAAGAGATTTAAAAGGCATGACAACCAAATAGGACGAGCAGATCTTGTTTGGATCCCGATCTAAAAAGCCAAAGAGGTATTTATGAGGCAATGGGATTTTTGAGGTGATCAAATATGAACTGAAAGTTAGCTGATGTTAAGGAAGTATTATTCATTCACTTAGATGTGATAATGATTTTGAGGTTATGTAATAAAAAGTCCTTGTTTATTTAGAGATCCATATCAAATGGATATGGATCTCTAAATATGTCATGTTACAGGTAAAATGACATAAAGTAAGCCAAGAACTTACTTTAAATACTACTGCAATAAAATTTTTTTAAAAAAAAGGAAAGAAAGAAAAAAAGAAAAGAAGGGAAAGAAAGAAATGGTGAAGAATAAATAGGTGTAAGAAAAAATTATCAAGTACTGAATCTGGAGGATGGAATGGGTCTTTGCGGGTTCATTATACCACCATCTTTATTTATGAATATGTTTGAAAGCTTTCAAAAGAAAAAAATTTAAATAGTCTTTTTTAAAAACAGGGATTTGGTAGAAACCAATACAATACTGGTTTTGTGGTACTGATAAATATTGGTAAAGCAATTATCTTTCAATTTAAAATAAATTTTAAAAATTCACAGTAATTAAAAAAATAGGGGCAGAACAATAGGTTGAAGGAGAAGATTGGGAAGAATAGTTTTCACTGTTCTGCAGGCTAAACCCTTTGCAGATAAAAATAAGATAATGAGAGCCTGTCGTTAAAATATTTTCACTAAACTGAGAAAAACCATGAGCTCATTGATATTCTTAGCATTGAATTACTATCAAGACTTAAGGAAGTGGTATAACTGGGTTTAGGTAAGACAAGAGCTGTCAGATCTCACACCTCCTGACTGGTACAAAGAGAAAGGAAAGGATTTCGAAAATTAATTCTTACCAGGATAGGATGAACTGTTTGCATCTATACTGCAGGATTTTGAGTGACAGCAGAAGGAAAGAGGAACTTCTTACTAAACGAGCATTGTTGATAGCAAAATGATTTTTCTAACAGATCTTATCAATGAGATTTGTGGCCATCTCTTACTTATTTATAGATTACCCTGAATGACAGAAAGAAAATGCACGTTTTGTATGCAGCTCTGTCCCCGGTGTTTTGCCTTTTTTAAACCAGCAGGTGCTTTCTGGGGTTTATAGGCATCTTTCATCAGGAGAAATATTTGAACAAAATTGGTTCTTCCAAGAATTGAGCTCTCCTGGCTCCTCTCTGTAAAGGAAGTCAACTGGCCTCTGAACTTGCCTAACTCTCAAACAGGGCTTGGTATTTTTAGCTTTGATTTTTCAGATAAAACTTCAAAGTGAAGCTTGGGGAGAAAATGGCTCCTCATGAGCAAAGCCAACAGAAAAATACCTGAACCTCTCTGAGTCAGTCACAGACCTAAAGAAACCACTCTAGAAAGGAATCCTTTAAAGAATAAAATCACGAGTCTATAAACATTCTGGCTTTCAGTAATTACCTGCTTTCGTGGCCAAATCAATACAACAAATCTGTGTCTAAGGCACAGTGAAAATTAGATATTACGTTTAATCTGAATCCAGTGAGTGGATGATGCCAAAACCCAGACCACCCATTTATATCAATATTTCCTAAACCTTGTGTGTTTAGAACATCACATGGCATGTTAATACATGTTCCTCAAAGAAAGGAGTCCATGATAAAATCAATATTTTTAAAAAAGATGCTATTGCCAAAACAAGACCACCCTGGTGGGTCACAGCCGTGAACACAGTAAAGGCCCCCAGGGTTTCCTCCAAATGTTTCATTGTAACCCAGAATCTCCCAAACTCATTTTAGGTAGTACCTTTTGGATAATATCCTGCAAGTTGAGTGTAGAAGGGTTGGTCTATGTTCAATAGCTACCAAAGCAATTATCTACTTTTTTCACATTTCTGGGTTTTGCACAAGCATGGTCTTACTGGTTTGGCCAAAATATTCTAAATTAATCAATTCCTCTACAATCAGAGTCCATTTCAGTCCAAATTTCTTAAGTCTGTATTTCATGTAAAACACTTGGATTCTAAACAAGAAACACAGGTCAAAATATTTTGGGCATTCTTATAAACAAACAGATAAGCAAGTGAATACAGTCGTGCAAATATAGTTGAATCTTCATTACCACGAGACAAGGAAATAATAGACTCAGCACTGTCCTATAATGTGTAACAGTGCCTCTACAGAATAGCACTGACTTTAAAAGCTGATGCCGGAGAACTTTGAAAGTCATACCCCAAAATGGGTGACCTGAACAAAGTTAAGATCTATTGTGAGATACTGACTCACTTGCAATAGAATTTAAAATTGAACCAAACATTATAACTTGAGGAAAAAATGCAATGCTAGGAATGGTGCATGAAAATACACTCTTAAAAAAAAAATTGGAGTCATGTCCTTGAGATTACTTTTCAAAGTGGCGACTTCTGTATACAAACATTTGTAATGATATCATGCCAGACCATGGCACCTTAATTCATGAGTACACTGCAGACCAAATGATATCCTTCCAAATTACATTTAACCAGAAGTCTACAAAGTCATAATTAGCCTATACAAGGTGATTTGTCTATACCTCACTGCCAGGTTTTTTAAGGCACTCTGTAGATATAAAAACGGGCTTTAAAATACAATGGGCAGCTGTCAGTCTTTAAGGCTGCTCTAAAAGATACTTTACCAAAACATGGCCTATTGTATCTATTATGATACATAGAGAGCACACATTTTAGATTCATTTCTCTCCCCATCTCTACCCCCTGCATGCGTTCCTAATCTTTCTGTGATTACCGGTGTAGGACTTAAACTTCTTTAACTTATTAAATACGGACTGGATGGAGGAAAAGTTATTGGACCTGAAGAGTATCAGTCTCTTTCTCTCTGTCATCACTGCTACTAACTAATGCCCGGGTCCCCAGAGCAGCATAAAGTCCCAGAAGATCCCCTTGGAAGAGCAAATCACACACAGACAGCCTTGACCTTCTCCTGGGGGTGTGCCCTGGAGCTGACACACAGCATCATACTGCTGGCTGGCGGGGTGGTCCCCACTGCTAGTCGTATGACAAGATCACAAGGTCACAAGCTGTTCCTATCAAGGGCAGGAAAGATTCTGACATCTGTTTTACTAGGAGACTTCATTTCTCTTGGCTTCATGTTTCCAAGTGGAAAACCCTTCAACAGAAAAGCACTGTGGCTTCTCCATTCCTCTGCAGGGGAAGAGATATATTTGATTGGTTGTGTTCGGGAGCTACTTTGGGAGAAGTAGTTGAACGAGGTGGTTCAGACCTTTATGGGTCCTTCTTTATAGCTGGATCATCTTGGCCAAAGAAAGGGGACAGACACTCCAGTCACCTTGGCCAGACCATACGTGGTCTGTCCCTTCAGGGAGGCCTGAAGTCCTGCCTGGGACTGGATGAGAAGCCATATCTAAGTCAGTACTGATACGTTATAAATTGCCCGTTCAAAATCACATTCTCTAATTACGTTTCATTAGAAATAGAATTGATTTTTTTTCCTTTTTAATTTCAGTCTGTCTTGTTTTTCAACTGGTCCTTAATTCAGGACTGAAGGAAAAGAGTGCTACCTATGGTCTCCTAACATCCTTCCTGCCCCTGCACCCTGACAGTGTCCTCTGCCACCCATGGCTCCCTACCAGCTCCTCCCTGGACCGAGATCAGCCTGGCCTCCTTCCTCTCCCCCTTACCAAAGGTCATCTTCAAATGCCTCACTCCCTTAAGAGCCTCATCGCAGTTACACAGCCACTGAAATAACAGAAAAGTTCACACTAGCAGTGGGCTATCTTGCCAGTATATCACCTCTGTATCTTGGGATTTGCAGCCTTTTTGGAAGACACTGATGACCCTCTGCAAATTGCAAAACCAAAAATTGCAATTTGCTCTCCCAACTGAGAAATCCAGTTTTGGTCCAGGCTCCAAAAGACAGGGAGCAGACGTCAGGCTTCTTGACTCCCACATCCTCTCAAGAACAAAAGTTATAGTTTAATACTATCGTTGTCAAAAACATAAAAAAGGAGTTATCTAGAGAATCAGGCATATTCCTGTATATATTATCATACCTCTTATCCTGGTCTTCTTGGCTCTCGCTTGCTTTGCTTACAGACAGTAGCCTCTTGTCTCGAGGAACCTGAAATCATGACCAACCATTAGTCAGACTTACATAGATGCAACTGTGACCTTGTGCAGAGCTTGCCACCAGCATAAGCAAAGAAAATGAAATGGAGCATTCTCTGGAGAAAGGTGGCAAACTTGCAATGGCCAGGAGATGGTTAAAGGTGAGAAGCCTGAGTGGCAATGACAGTGGACCAGACACAAAACGGTGATGATCGGTGTATAGTCACAGCAACCCTGATTTTGCTGTGCTCTGCCGACACAGGCAGTTATCGCTGGACCTGAGCACCTCTTGAACCCTCCCTACCTTGGTTGGGCGTAGATGAGGGGAATCTATGCTCTGGAGCAGACATAAAGCACCCCATTAAGGAACAGAGACTGGCCCTCCATTGTGATGAGGGGCTCCAGGCTGACATGTAGAGCCCATGGTAGTGGGCTGCACCGTCAGTGGCGGGGCAACATCCAGTACCTGGGCCACCTTTACCCACCCTCCCTACATAGCTCACCGCTTGCCTCCCACCCTTCTTCTTCTAATGCACTTTTATTATGGACTTCACAACTACAGTGCCAACACATTACCTGAAAGATTATTGAAAAAGCGCTACTTGAGAGAAGGGACACTCCGTCCAGTTGTGTTTCTGACCATCATCTAATCACCCGACGGCACTAAGGATCACTTACCTATCTCTACCGCAGTTCTCAAATACATGAATAGTGGGTGATTAGATTTGTTTGGCTGGTTGGATGTTTTGGATTTTTTTGTTTTTCAATTTTGTTTTTTCCCTAAATCTCCAGATCTTCCTTCTAGCCACACACCTTTGCACTGAAAACGCATCCTGCACTATTTTGACATAAAAGAGGGTTTATGAGAAGTCTCTCTTTTCTGAACTCCTCTTGCAATCCTCATGGATGGCTTCCACTCACCCAAATGTGTCTGCAAGCCCAGCCAGCTGGGTGAGGGAGGCGACACAGCAGGGTGGCTAAGAGTCCAGACCTCGACCTGATGGTTTGGGTTCAAATCTCAGCTCTACCACGAACTAACTCTGCCTCAGTTTCCTCAGCTGTAAAAAAAGGAATCGTGGTAGTTCTATACCTCAAAGGGTGTTTAGTAAAATTAGAAGAGACAATTTTTTTAAAGTACTTAGCATGGAAATTTATACGCATTTGTTAAATAAAAATAAAGTAAATCAATTTTAAGCCCTTCATGCACATGTCAATGTTGAGGGTCTACACAGTAGCAGCATTACTACATGTTAAACAAGAAATGAAATGAATAAAACAAAACTCCTTATCATCTCCTAAAGATGACAGATAATCACAAAATTTTAATACCAAGCACATCCATGTTCCCAGCAGCATTATTCACAATAGCCAAAAGGTGGAAATGACTCAAATGCCCATCTAACAGATGAACGAATAAACAAAATGTATTTTATATATATATATGTACACACACACAATGAAATATTATTCAGTCTTCAAGATGAAATTCTGATACATGCTGTCATATGAATGAGTCTTAAAGACATCACACTAAATCCCGTGTGACTCAGATCCATCCTCTTCCCTGTGCAGGCCCGCCCCCTGGCTCAGCCCCCCACCTCTTTTGCCTGGGCTACTGCATCCGCTTAGCTGGTCTCTCCTCTCCTGCAGTTAGTCCCTGCAAATGCATTCTGGCTCCATTAAGAAGAACCAGCGTGGTCTTTCAGTCTGACCCCACCGTGCCTGCAGATTTGCTCCCATCTGGGCCACCCGGACCCATGTTTATTTTTGGCTTCCCAAAGACTGTCCTTCTTAGAGAAGCTGAGATCTCTGAACTCAGGCCCCTTCTTCAAGTCTGGACTCACCACCATACATCCCTACCTGAACATCCTACAAGCACTTCAAACTCAACATACAAGTATCCTTTTCCCCAAAGTCCTTCTTCTGTACTCCGCCTTGGTTAATCTGCGAATCAACTGAGCTATTGTGATCCTAGTTATAGGGTTCTCTCATCAAATCTCTCTCTCTCTCTCTCTCTCTCTCTCTCTCACACACACACACACACACACACACACACATACACACACACACACACAAACAGAATCAGTTGCCAACTTTTATTCAAACAAATACTCAACGATCTCTTGAACATACTGCTTTGTTTCTGCGTTGCGTGACTGACTAAATAGAGTGGCTGATTTAGGAAGAACCTCACAAATGCCGACCCAGGGAACAGTTACCATTAGATCTTACTTTAGGGTTTCATTCTTTTTATCTGGACAATCGCAACAACCCGTTCACTGGATTCTCTGCTCATAATCCATCTCCCTGCTGCTGCTGTTGCTGCAACATGTGTAAATCATTTCTCCAATCTGCCAGGCCAATGTTCAAAATCCTTCAGTAATATAGAAAATGATGTCAAAGAATAATAGAAAAATTACAGGAAATTTCATTTTCTTTAAGCTTCTATCCATTTTCTTTAATGTATATAAACTGAAAACAAAAGGCTTTATTTTTAAGTTAAAAATAAAAAGATTTCTTTCAAAAATTTCTACAGCTTATGAATATTTATTAAACCATTTATTCACTCATTCATCTAGCAAAAAACAAGGCCATGTGCCTAGCCCTGCACGCTCTCTTGGGGGAATAAAGCCCAGCCCACCAGCCTGGTCACTTCCAGAAGGAGTCGCTGCCTTCCTAACCAACCTTGCCTGCCCTCCCCCTCGCTCTCTCCCACAGTTCAGCAAGGCTGATTCCTTGGATTTCACTGAATGCATCCTGGAGTTTGACCTCCCACGTTTTCTCATATCCTGTTTGCTTTGCCTAAAATGCTCCTTCTCCGTATGTCTACCTGAAAAACTCTCCTCTGCTTCCCTGTAGAATAGGCACTGCTTCCCATCTCTTATGTCTCCTGCATTGGCAGGCAGGTTCTTTACCGCTAGCACCACCAGCTGCAGTCCATGGGGTCGCAAAGAGTCGGACATGACTGAGCATGATTCTGGAAAACCTGAGCTCTCTGGAAGGCTGGCACACCCTCCTCACTGCACCTGGGGAATAGCACTTTCATAGTATTTACTGCCATGCACTGTGGTTACAGGTTTACAGGACTGTTACAGACATCCTGGACCGTGACCTCACTAAGGGCTTAAACTGGGTCCCATCTGCCTTTGGATACTCAATCCACCCCGCTAGTATCTACACCATTGCTGGAAGGTCATGGTGAATTAGCATTTGTTGGATGGATGGATGAATAAATGGATGACCAAATGGTTAGACAAACAAACAAACATCTTGGTTTCCAGCAGCACCAGGTCAACAGAATAGAGAGGAACCAAGTGGCCAGGGAAGAACATTTTCACCAGAGCTAGAATCAGACGATTACGAATCACCAGCTTCTTCAGGGGAAAAGTAAAGTAAGCTAAAGTAAATCAAACCACATAAAATTAACAAATGAAATCTGTCATATTTTTCTGTCATGGCTGAAATTAATCAAAAGGTCACAATTGATTTCAGAGTTGTTGTTGGTGAGTGTAGCTTGAACCGAATAGAGAACTAAGCTAGTATCTGAGTCTTTAAATTACAACAAATTCTAGCATTTTGGTTAATTTTATAGATTTCATCTAAGGTCCAAATACATATCTTAAAAGTTTTAAGCCTATTTTCCAATGGGATTCCATTAAATCATTTTTTAAACAGGGTTGAGTGTTATGGACTGAATTGTATGCCTCCAATGTTTGTATGTTAAAACCCTAATCTCCAATGTGACTATACTTGGAGACAGGGCCTTTAAGGAGGTGGTTAAGATTAAATGAGGCTTCCCAGGTGGCGCTACTGGTAAAGAACCCACTTGCCAATCCAGGGGACACAAGAGACGTGGGTTTGATCCCTGTGTCAGGAAGATCCCCTGGGGCAGGAAATGACAAACCACTCCAGTATTCTTGCCTGGGAAATCCCATGGACAGAGGAGCCTGGGGGGCTGCAGTCCACGGGGCTACTTAGTTGGACACAACTGAGCGGCTGAGCACCTAAGGTTAAATGAGTTTCTAAAGGTGGGGCCCTAATCGAAAAGGACTGACACCCTTCTAGGAAGAGGAAGAGATGCCAGGAGCATGTGTGCACAGAGGAAATGCCACGTGAGGCCACAGCAAGAAGGGAGCCATCTGCAAGACGGGAAGGAAGTGAGGCCTTGCCAGAAACCAATGCTGTCAGCACCCTGATCTTGGACTTCAGTGTCCGGAATGGTAAGAAAGTAAATCTCTGTTGTTTAAGGCCCCCAGTCTGTGATAATCTGTCACAGCAGCCCAAGAAAACTAACTGAGACAGCCTCATGACATAGATATTGGGCATGTACAGGATTGCCCTGGGACCTCTGTAAATTCCACTTAGTTGCCTGAGCTGAAAATAAAAGACCTGATTGGATTCACTCCAGTGATCCTGTGGGGATAGGTTTAAAATACAGGTGGAAAGACTGTAGTGAATGAACCAAGGTACACTCGTGCAGTTTCCAAGGACAGGGACCACCATTGCTTTTGACTGTCTGCTGCTCGTCACACACATTCCTCTCTCTACTGTCCAGAGAGGTGATGTACTCCAACCTCAGCAGTAAGGGGAAAACAGTATGTTTTACAAAAAGAATCAACTTTTATTTCCAAAGAGGTATAAAAAGTCTACAGAATTTAAATGATACTGCTGTAGCAATTGCTACAGTAATCTGACTTCCCCAAGTTTATATTCAAAAAAATAGAATCTCTGATTTTTTTTCCATTAACATTTTACTTTACTACAGAAAGAAAGTCCATTCTCAAAGTAGATTTAACTTTGTTACAACTTTACTACCAGCATACACAACCTGTAAACAAGAGAGGGCTGACTGAGGCCTGAAAATGATCATTTGCACACAGTTTTTAAAAACAAGGCTAATTATTTAATGTTTAAAGTTTCAAGCAAAAATATAGTGAAGCTTGTGGGAAATAAATGAGCTATGTAACTCTGCTAGTCCACATAGTCTTAGAAAACATTTTATTGGAATATTTTATATCCTAAATTAATAAATTAATCTTGGAAAATACAAATTCAACAGTAGGAGTTTAGACTTGTTTATAGATTGAGGTTTTTTTTTTGCGGGGGGTGGGAGCAAGTAGTGTTGACTATTTACTTATTTATTTGAGGTCTGGTTGATGTACAATGTTATATAAGTTTCAGGTGTACAACACAGCAATTTCCAGTTTCTAAAGATTATATCACATTTAGTTATTATAAAATACTGGTGATATTCCCTGTGTTGTACAACTTATCTTTGTAGCTTATTTATTTTATACATAGTAGTTTGTAACTTTTAATCCCCACCCCAAACTTGCCCCTCCTCTCTTCCACCTCCCCACTGGTAACTACCAATTTGTTCTCTATATCTAAGTATATTTCTTTTTTGTTATATTCACTGGTGTGTTTTTATTTTTTAGATTTCACATGTAAGTTACATTATATAGCATTTGTCTTTCTCTGACATTTCACTAAACATAATATCCTCTGAGTCCATCCACGTTGTTACAAATGGCAAGTTTTCATTTTTTATGACTGACTAGTATTCCACTAGTGAACACACACACACACACACACACACACACACACACACATACACACCACATCTTTATCCAACCATTGATGGAAACTTAGGTTGCTTCTATATCTTAGCAATTGCCAATAATGTTGCTATGAACAGTGAGGTACACATATCTTTGTGAATTAGTGTTTTGGGTTTTTTCTTTTTTTTTTTAATTTTATTTTATTAGTTGGAGGTTAATTACTTCACAACATTTCAGTGGGTTTTGTCATACATTGACATGAATCAGCCATAGAGTTACATGTATTCCCCATCCCGATCCCCCCTCCCACCTCCCTCTCCACCCGACTCCTCTGGGTCCTCCCAGTGCACCAGGCCCGAGCACTTGTCTCATTCATCTCACCTGGGCTAGTGATCTGTTTCACCATAGATAATATACATGCTGTTCTTTCGAAACATCCCACCCTCACCTTCTCCCACAGAGTCCAAAAGTCTGTTCTGTACTTCTGTGTCTCTTTTTCTGTTTTGCATATAGGGTTATCGTTACCATCTTTCTAAATTCCATATATATGTGTTAGTATGCTGTAATGTTCTTTATCTTTCTGGCTTACTTCACTCTGTATAATGGGCTCCAGTTTCATCCATCTCATTAGAACTGATTCAAATGAATTCTTTTTAACAGCTGAGTAATATTCCATGGTGTATATATACCACAGCTTCCTTATCCATTCATCTGCTGATGGGCATCTAGGTTGTTTCCATGTCCTGGCTATTATAAACAGTGCTGCAATGAACATTGGGGTGCACGTGTCTCTTTCAGATCTGGTTTCCTCCGTGTGTATGCCCAGAAGTGGTATTGCTGGGTCATATGGCAGTTCTATTTCCAGTTTTTTAAGAAATCTCCACACTGTTTTCCATAGTGGCTGTACTAGTTTGCATTCCCACCAACAGTGTAAGAGGGTTCCCTTTTCTCCACACCCCCTCCAGCATTTATTGCTTGTAGACTTTTGGATAGCAGCCATCCTGACTGGCGTGTAATGGTACCTCATTGTGGTTTTGATTTGCATTTCTCTGATAATGAGTGATGTTGAGCATCTTTTCATGTGTTTGTTAGCCATCTGTATGTCTTCTTTGGAGAAATGTCTGTTTAGTTCTTTGGCCCATTTTTTGATTGGGTCATTTATTTTTCTGGAATTGAGCTTCAGGAGTTGCTTGTATATTTTTGAGATTAATCCTTTGTCTGTTTCTTCATTTGCTATTATTTTCTCCCAATCTGAGGGCTGTCTTTTCACCTTACTTATAGTTTCCTTTGTAGTGCAGAAGTTTTTAAGCTTCAATAGGTCCCATTTGTTTAGTTTTGCTTTTATTTCCAATATTCTGGGTGGTGGGTCATAGAGGATCCTGCTGAGATTTATGTCGGAGAGTGTTTTGCCTATGTTCTCCTCTAGGAGTTTTATAGTTTCTGGTCTTACATTTAGATCTTTAATCCATTTTGAGTTTATTTTTGTGTATGGTGTTAGAAAGTGTTCTAGTTTCATTCTTTTACAAGTGGTTGACCAGTTTTCCCAGCACCACTTGTTAAAGAGGTTGTCTTTTTTCCATTGTATAGCCTTGCCTCCTTTGTCAAAGATAAGGTGTCCATAGGTTCGTGGATTTATCTCTGGGCTTTCTATTCTGTTCCATTGATCTATATTTCTGTCTTTGTGCCAGTACCATACTGTCTTGATGACTGTGGCTTTATAGTAGAGTCTGAAGTCAGGCAGGTTGATTCCTCCAGTTCCATTCTTCTTTCTCAAGATTACTTTGGCTATTCGAGGTTTTTTGTATTTCCATACAAATTGTGAAATTATTTGTTCTAGTTCTGTGAAAAATACCGTTGGTAGCTTGATAGGGATTGCACTGAATCTATAGATTGCCTTGGGTAGAATAGCCATTTTGACAATATTGATTCTTCCAATTCATGAACACGGTATGTTTCTCCATCTGTTTGTGTCCTCTTTGATTTCTTTCATCAGTGTTTTATAGTTTTCTATGTATAGGTCTTTTGTTTCAGGGTCATATAGTAGTTCTATTTTTAGTGTTTTGAGACACCTCTGTTTTTCAGTTGTCGAAACAATTTACATTCCCACCAACAGTGTAGGAGGGTTCCATTTTCACCATATCCTCAAATTGAGTTTTATGTAAACTCCCTAATATGTATCTTAAAATATTTATGAAAGCAGAATTTCAACTATTAATAATGTACAAAAGGAGAGGTAATCTAGGTACCATATTTACTAATACTTTATCCTTTGAACCTATGGGAAATTAAGTTCTTTTCTAAATTACTAATGAGTTTTGTTTCAAGGTATATTTCTCTTTTTCATTAATATGAAAGAACTGTCCTCTAATAAAGATACCTGAAATTATGTCCATTTCACAGTAATAGAATAAAATCTGTTTTTTAAAAATAAGAACAATATGTTTCTTCAAAATTATCTTAATGTATTTCTTCATAGTCTTATAAAACTATTACTAACATATTTGCTTAATGAAGTTATAAAGCTTACCAAAAAGTTTTAATGACCCAAATGATTAAATCATAGTCACTTTAATGATATGTTACCAGATTTTAAAGATTAATGAGTGTCAAGCTTAACTATTTTTATATTAAATAAAAATTGCTTTGCGATTTCTTTCTAGGGATGAGATCATTTCCAAACATTAAGTATTAACACAAAAGTCTAATAAATATAAACCCTCAAGAAATAGCCTAGAACATGAAACAGTCTAACATGATAAGTTCTATATCATCCTCAATACATTCTGAAAATGTTCACCCCAAAACGTTTAGAAATCATCCTTGTGTTTTTCAACTTAGCTTCTCAGTCAAAAAGGATTAAAACATATAAAACAACCACAAACAAAAGAAGAAAAGAAAGCCTGCCGAGAAACCATCTTTGTTTTCCAGGCTCAGTTCTTTTCAGGTGCTTCCTGTTCATTGTAGGAAACTGTCCTACTTGCACGAAATGGAGATTAGACCCTACATCCTTTCATGTGGACCCCAGGTCCCAAAGTTAAAGCCCCTTTTTGCTAGGTCAGGAGTCATATCGGGAATTGTACACCTTCACAAGAGAGCTGTGAAATCTGCCAATTCCAGTTCTCTTAGTAAGGGGGAAAAGTCAACCTAGACTGCAAGGGTACAAGTGGAATGCCTTTCCATTATTTCTCCAGCACTTTCTAATCATAAGATACATTTATTTGAGTCAATAACATCCTCATTTAAAATAGCCTGGACGGACCAACCTCTCAGTTACTCATACCTTGTATCAGGTTGGCCAAAATGCTTGTTCGTACCAGCTTACGGTAAAACTTGAACCAACTTTTTGGCCAACCCAATATCTCATCTTTGATAAGCACAACTTGGGGCTTCCCTGGTGTCTCAGATGGTAAAGAATCTGCAGTGTAGGAGACCCACCCGGATTCAATCCCTGGGTCGGGAAGATCCCCTGGAGAAGGGAATGGCAACCCATTCTAGTATTCTTGCCTGGAAAATTCCATGAACAGCAGAGCCTGGCAGGTTACAGTCCATAAGGTCGCATAGAGTCAGACACCACTGACAGACTAACAAGCGCAACTGGGCTTGGCTCTACTTTCTCTCCCCACAGAGGGAGCCCTCCTTAGCGTTTTAATAGAGAAAGTTAGAGGAAGCTGAAAAAGCAATGAATAATTTTAGAGAACGTGGGTCAAAGAGTAGGCTTGGGGGTGGTCAGTCAGTGCCAGAGTTGGTACTGGTGTTGGCGTTGGTGGGAGATCCTTGGAAAGCATGAAAACTCTGGTTTAGGAGAGACACAGGAGACAGCACAGCTTGCAATGGTGAAGACTGCTGGAAGGAAACAGGAACTGGGAGGCAGGAAGGAAGTAGGAAACCGAGACTGACACTCAGCTCAAACAAAAACTCCTCTTGGGTGATTTTCTCATGGTGGAGGGAGCCGGCAAGGGGAGGATTTAGTTCTCATTCTAAAGAGTTGCGCCCAACCAGCAAAATAAACACAGCCATTTTCACCTTTGTGCCAATCCCAGCATAAGCCCAGGTGTTTACAATCAAATCAGGCAATAAATATCCTCAATCAGTAAATACTTGTTGAGTTTTTACACTCCACTGGTTCTAAGGAAGCAGGTCATACCAGATACAGCCCTTTACAGAAGAGACAGACCAATGTTTGTTGTTTGATTTCCTGAAATACTCCTGTTTCGAAGGTACCTGTGACAAGTATTTTTGTAATGCAAGTGAATTACATTCATTTTGTTTTAAGGGTTTTTCAAAATAAATACTGAGTGCCCAGTGAAACAAAGGGAGATAGATTTTGGAATTGCTGCAAAAGTCTACCATAAAAGCATTCATTGGTATATTTCTTACTAAAGTGAAAAATCTAGAAATCCTGATGCTTCTTATAAAATGGAATATCTAAAAGCAAACTAGGGAGGTCCCTGGCACCCCAGCTGTTAGGACTTGGCACTTTTACTGCTGCGTTCACTGCCATGGGACTGGCTTCAGTCCCTGGTTGGGGAACCAAGATCCTGCATATCACAGGGTTTGGCCAAAAAATAAATAAATAAAAACATAAAGGGTCTCATTATTTCATTTATTTATTTCATTATATTAATTTATTTATTTTTGGCTGCACCATGCAGCATGTGGGATCTTAGTTCCCCAACCAGGCATGGAACCCACGCCCCCTGCAATGGAAGCACAGAGTCTTAACCACTGATGACCCTAACCTTAACCACTTAGTGGTTAACCTTAACCACTGATCACCTTAAATGTGGGAAGTCCCACATTACTTAATTTTAAAATGATAATAAAATAAAATAAGAAATAAAAGCAACTTCAGTACCCCCAAACAGCAATGACTAAATTACGGTACAGCCACACAATGCAATATTCCTTATTCACCAAAAATCATCAACTAAAAATGGCAGCAAAGAAGTACTGCAATATGATATGAAGTAGGAATTAAATGTGAAAGTGAAAGTCCCTCAGTTGTGTCCGACTCTTTGCAACCCATAGACTATACAGTTCATGGAATTCTCCAAGCCAGAATACTTAAGTGGGTAGCTGTTCCCTTCTTCCCCACCCAGGAATCAAAGCCAGGTCTCCGGCCTTGCAGGCATTAAACGTAGACATTATGTACGCTTGTAAACAGAGGGCACAGAAGTAAGCATCCGAAAAGGAAAACTCCCTCTGGGCAGGGGTGAAGTTGGGCTTCACAGACGGGAAAGCAGGGAAGCAATGAGACAAGAAGAGGCTGAGTTCCACGGTGCGTGTGGAAATACCCTCAGTTCTCTGGCCGGGGACGGAGCGCTTGTGCTCTCTGCCACAGAGAGAGCGGCCCTGGGGGCCGAGCGTGGAGGGAGGCGGGCTGCGCGGTCTACCTTGTAGTAGTCATACAGAAGGCCAAGCGCGGCCGCGCTGTCCTCGTCGCCGTTGATGCTCATCATTGCCTTGGTGGCCGCCGTCAGGGGATTCTCCAAATACGACTTCCAGGCCTCATCCTCACTCGTGTAGGCTCTTCGGGTATTAAATGGAGGGTCACTGGGCATGGGCACTAAGGCCACCAGTCGTTTATTACTGCGAAAGCAAGAGAAATGTGAGGTTCATGATCAGAGAAGTGTTCTTTTCCCACTAAATATGAACATGGAATAAAAATATGCATGTGATTTGGTTCACTCGTACTTCCCCAGAGTGTAAGAGAACGAAGATTAAGACTAAAGTGATGGCCACGTCACATTGATAAAGCCACTGATTTATTTCTTGACTATCCAGGAGAGATAATAATGACCTTTAAAAGGTAGTGTAGAAGTAATTTGAGTTGACTCCTTTTACACTCAGCTTTTCATAACCAATCAGTTCAGGAGCCAAATCATTTTATTTGATTACCCTGCATTAATATATGTTAGAATGAAACCCTGGGAGGGAACAGGCTTCATTTAATTCTATAAGTTCTAGTGTATAAATATGTGCAACACATTAAAAGTAATCGGCATGTCAATGGCGGTTAAAAAAGTTTTATCTAGTGTAATTTACACTGTAACTGCTAGCAAATTATAGACCAATCCAAGTCCTTTAATTTAAAAGGCAATAGAAGCTAGAGAAACAAGGTACAAGGCGTTCTGCAGATATGATGCATCATACAGATGCAAAGCAACAGGAAAGAGATGAACTCTGTACATGAGTCCTGTGTTCCATGGGATCCTACTATATTTAAAGGACATCGAAGATACAGATCATAAAAGATCATCATGGAGGGTGAGGAGGGCACAGGAAGAATCTTCAGCAAAGAGGGGCTGGAGTTGTTTGTCAGTCCTAACCAAGCCAAACTCAGGTAAAGCAGCAAATGACCATCACAGCAATTTCTTAAGGATTCAATAATACCTCAAGTACCTGGTGGCTCAGATGGTAAAGAATCCGCCTGCAGTGCAGGTGACTCAACCGGGGTTGATCCCTAGGTCGGGGAGATCCCCTGGAGAAGGGAATGGCTACCCACTGCAGTATTCTTGCCTGGATAATTCCATGGATAGAGGAGCCTGGCGGGCTATATAGTCCACGGGGTCACAAAGAGTTGAACACAACTGAGTGACTTTCACTTTCACCCCTAAACCACCGCAGTCCTCAGCAGCATACCCCAGACTTGTTCATTGAAATGAAATCAGAAAGTAACAATGAGACACTATATTTCAGTAACACCTGGGTTCTACTTGGGATAACGTGACTCAGACAAGGGGCACGATTGCCAAGGCAGCATGTACGCCCATCAGTGGAAAGTCATCCAGCAAGAGCCTTCTGATGGTCATTCAGTAAAGACAAACCTTTTTGCTGATATTCCTGCAGGGCCCTCTAACGGTAGATGGTCTCCCAGCTCACTCTGTGATGGAAAACTGGTGTGAACTCACAACAAAGGCTGTGTTGAGGGCCCTTTGTGGAGGCATGGTGTCATGCATCAGTGGAGGGTTGGAAAATGATATTGGTAACATATATGGAGCGGGGAGGGGGGGGGAGCTGCATTGAGCAGAGTGGAATTTTAGATGGTCTCCAAATTTTAGATGGTTTGAACTCTTAGTGCCAGTGGCTTGGTAGAACTGATTGGGAGGAAAGAGAAAATAATGACCCAACTGTACATGAATTGAATTAAAAGGGTAAAAACCAAGTTTCTGGAAGTAAACAGGAAAAACCTGATGGAAGGCCTTTCTAACCATTCGGCTGTGTGGTGACACGGAGCAGCGCAGGCTCTGGAAGTCAGTCTCTGTTCACTGTTTACAGAGGAGGAACACTGCCTGAGGTTTCTTCATGCCTTACACAAAGGCAGCACCATTTTTGGTTTCTTAAGGAAACTCCATACTGTTTTTTCCTTAGTCAAGTGGGTAAGTGAAAGTCACTCAGTCGTGTCTGATTCTGTGACCCCATGGACCGTACAGTCCATGCAATTCTCCAGATGAGAATACCGGAGTGGGCAGCCTTTCCCTTCTCCAGGGGATCTTCCCAACCCAGGGATCAAATTCAGGTCTTGCACATTGCAGGAGGATTCTTTACCATCTGAGCCACCAGGGAAGCCCAAGAATACTGGAGTGGGTAGCCTATCCCTTCTCCAGTGGATCTTCCCGACCCAGGGATCGAACCGGGATCTCCTGCATTGCAGGCGGATTCTTTACCAACTGAGCTACCAGGAAGCCCTTTTCCCTTAATAGCTGCACCAATTTACATTCTCACCGAGGGTGTAGGAGGGTTCCCTTCTCTCCACACCCTCTCCAGCATCTATTGCTTCTGGATTTTTTGATGACAGCCATTCTGACTGATGTGAATGGATAACTAACAAGGACCTACTGTATATCACAGGGAACTCTGCTTAATATCGTGGAACAACCTAATTGGGGAAAGAATTTGAAAAAGGATACATGGATAAGTGAATCACTTTGTGGTACAGCTGACACTAACACAACATTGTTAATCAACTCTACTCCAGTAAAAAACAGAAAGTTAAAACACAAAGCACTGCAATGCCCACCCTACTAACCTCACAGCATGACTGTGAGAACTCAAGAAGATAGTGGATAAAACGATTGTAAACCAAACAACAATGACAAGTATTAGTCTCATGGCACAGTTCTATATTCCTAGAAAGTTTGAGGGCATAGCAACTTTTGATTATAATGTAGAAGTGCTAAAGGTTGTCATTAATTAAGGGAGTCTGAAGTTGTTCACTTAACTATTTTCCATAAGAGCCCAACAGACACCAAATTATCATGCTATATGTGGAGGGTGTGATGGCAAAGGACATGGGCATGCCCTGTAGCCCACGTAGCCTGCAATCCAGGAAGGGAAAGCAAGCACCGGTGTTACATGCGTGATGAGTGTGAGAAATGAACAGTGTCATGAGTGAGGGCTTATGACAGAGGGGACTAACCTAGCCAGAGGATCCAGGAGGAAGCAAAGTTCCCACAAAGACCTGAAGGAAAGGCAGGAGAGTGCTGGTCAGTGGTGAAATGGGCAGATGTGGGAAATATTTTTTTAAGTGAAGAATGTATTGGTAATGCAAAACAATGGGATTTTCTGACAAAAGGAGCACATTTGTATTCATTTTGGAAAGTCCAAGAAATTTACATATTTTATATACAATGGTGTATTAGTCATTAAAAAAAAAGAATGAAAAAATTTAAAAAATGAAAAAAAAAAGAATGAAATAATGCCATCTGCAGCAACATAGATGAACCTAGAGACTGTCATACTAAGTGAAGTAGATCAGAGAAAGACAAATACCATATGATATCCCTTATGTGTGGAATCTAAATTATGACACAAATGAACTTATCTACAAAAGCAGAAACAGACTCACAGACATAGAGAACAGACTTGTGATTGCTAATGGCAGGTGAGGTGGGAGAGGGATGGGGTGGGAGTTTGGGGTTAGCAATCCGAACTAGTACATCAGTTCAGTTCAGTTCAGTCGGTCAGTCGTGTCCGACTCTTTGCGACCCCATGAGCCACAGCACGCCAGGCCTCCCTGTCCATCACCAACTCCCGGAGCCCACCCAAACCCCTGTCCATTGAGTCGGTGACGCCATCCAACCATCTCATCCTCTGTCGTCCCCTTCTGCCCTCAATCTTTCCCAGCATCAGGGTCTTTTCAAATGAGTCAGCTCTTCGCATCAGGTGACCAAAGTATTGGAGTTTCAGCTTCAACATCAGTCCTTCCAATGAACACCCAGGACAGATCTCCTTTAGGATGGCCTGGTTGGATCTCCTTGCAGTCCAAGGGACTCTCAAGAGTCTTCTCCAACACCACAGTTCAAAAGCATCAATTCTTCGGCACTCAGCTTTCTTCACGGTCCAGCTCTCACATCCATACATGACCACTGGAAAACCATAGCCTTGACTAGACGGACCTTTGTTGGCAAAGTAATGTCTCTGCTTTTTAATATGCTGTCTAGGTTGGTCATAACTTTCCTTCCAAGGAGTAAGCGTCTTTAATTTCATGGCTGCAATCACCATCTGCAGTGACTTTGGAGCCCATAAAAATAAAGTCAGCCACTGTTTCCACTGTTTTCCCATCTATCTGCCATGAAGTGATGGGATCGGATGCCATGATCTTAGTTTTCTGAATGTTGAGGTTTAAGTCAACTTTTTCACTCTCCTCTTTCACTTTCATCAAGAGGCTCTCTAGTTCTTCACTTTCTGCCATAAGGGTGGTGTTATCTGCATATCTGAGGTTATTGATATTTCTCCCGACACACAGAGAACGGCTAAACACCAAAGCCCTACTGGATAGCACAGGGACCTATACTCAATATCTTGTGATAAACCATAATGGGAAAGGATATAAAAAAGAATGTATACATATATGTATAATTGAATCTCTTCACTGTGCAGCAGAAATTAATACATCATAAATCAACTACTCTTCAATGTAAAAAAAAAAATTACAGATTTTGATTTAACAGTAAAAGAGCATTTCCATGTTGTGGACATTACTAATCACAGTGGATAGAGTTGAATGTAGTGACAGAATTTTGGTGGACTCCTAAGGGTCTGTAAGTGGGAGAAATGAAATCTCTGTCCCTCTGATGGACAGGGAGGACCAAGAAGACAGTGCTAGTGGGCCACATGGGGCGGTGCCATGACCACCCCTCCCAGTCACTTAGTAGAAGCCACCCTGGGGGCCTGGTCTGCAGCCTTCACTTAGAGGGCAAAATAGAGGAATCTGAACCCTAATTGCTGCCCAGGAGTGCCCACGTATCATGTATACTTCCTAAAATCATCCGGCAGGAAGGAAGAGCTTTAGGTTATTCGTAGTGACCTCACCATTGGAAAAGATGGGGATTTGACTCTCCTTACTTAACAAAAGCTGGGAGGCAGGGTGGCGGTGGGTTGGGGGTGGAGTGTTAATTACAACACTGGCTAATTTCCAAAATTCAGCAGGAAGCGCCAGGGTGAAGGATAAGAGCCAACTCTTGAATTACACTAAGTTGTGTCCTTATTCATTGGAGAGATTTTTTCCTTGAGTCTTCCTTCTTCTCCCTCCTGCTGAGTCTCCTGGATTGCTGATTTCATATACTCCCAGCACAAATGTTCACTCGTAAATCTAGATTCATCAGCTTTTCTATGAAGAAATGCTTGATGAATCCTTACATGATCAATAGAAAAAAATATTCTGGGAAAATACAACCTTGCTAGCTGTTTCTGTTCACATTTTTTGATGGCCAAAGGAGTTTTATGCTCTTCCCTTTAACTGCATAATGACTTTGTTTTTTTTTTTTTCCATAGATTATAATCTCTCCGGTACAGAGCACTGTTGAATAAAGCTTGGTTTAATAAAAACAGAACAATCTCTCTGGTACACTGAGCAAAAATGTAGACCTGTTAAGAAAGGAAAGTTTTCACAGAACAGCTTTTACCAAAGTTTAGAACACTTTCTGGAGATGAGTTTCATCATTACTCTTTTGGAATGGTAGCTCTAATCATGCGCTGGTCAGCTTTTTAAATATCCTTTCAGTAGCTTTAGGTGTGCAATTTTCTTAGTTGCTTTGAACACAGAATACATCCACTATAAACCTGATCCCTGTTCTTCCTTGGAGGAAAGTTTACATTAGCACCTAAGTATTCCCAGCAAAGCTAAAGGTCTTGTTAGATCATAGATTTTTTTTTGTCTTTCATTTGTTTCTTTAATCCACTACTTCATTTTGTTGATGGTGGGAGAAAAACTAACAGATGAGTGATTCATCAACTGAAATAGTGAAAGAGGTGGAGCATTCATGAGACTGCGATCATAACCAACAGGTCAAGAAAAACTCCAGATCACTCTACCACAACCTATCATGCCCTGGGGCATTAGTAAGAGTCTAACAGAGAGAATGCTTTGCTGGGGAGAAGCATACAGAACTTAACACATAATGCCTTCACCTCCTAAAAATATGTGCAGTAATAATCAACAAATTCAGACATAAATTCATTTCACTTGGGACCACAGAAAACCAGTTCGGTTCAATTCATTTCTTACCATTCTTTAAAAAAAATTCCTAGAAGAGCTTTAGTCTTTCTTTGTGGGGAGGGTTGTTTGGGAGCTTTCTGCCTTAATTTAGGGGGAGAAAGAATGGTTAAACTTCAGTTTTAATCTCAGCTCTGTCAATTTCTGAATTTGGATGAGCTACTTTACTTCTTCAAGCTTCTGTTTCTTCCTCTGTATCATATCAGACTGACAGTGTTGTTCTAAAGGTAATCAGATATTCACATATAATGAGCCTGGTACATTACAGATCTTCAATAAATAATAGTTAGAAGTATTCTCTTTAGAACTGATTCTATTAATGACCTCCACTCAAAATCCAACAGACGGCTCTCCGTTTTTAATCTTCTTGGATTTTCTTGGCCATTTCTCACTTATGTAAAATCTTGCCTGGCCTGGCTTCGAAGATACTGTACAAGGGCAGTTCTCCTCTGTAGCCAAACATTCTTTTCCAATTGCTACTCTGTGTGCATGCGAAGTCGCTTCAGTTACGCCTGACTCTTTGCAACCCTATGGACTGTAGCCCACCAGGCTCTTCTGTCCATGGGATTCTCCAGGCAAGAATACTAGAGTGGGCTGCCATGCACTTCTCCAGGGGATCTTCCCAACTTAGGGATCAAATTCCCATCTCTTACATCTCCTGTGTTGGCAAGCGGGTTCTTTACCACGAGCGCGACCTGCAAAGCCTAAGTTCTACTCTCCTCTTCCTGTTCTCTAACTCTCATCATTCCTGGGCCCTTGGTTCTTTTCTCTCCATTGTTGATTCACACGGTTTTCATTCATCCTCTACTTTCACATCTAACAGACATGTATCACCTAAGAGCCGGTTCTGCCTTCTCTCTTAGATGTCCTGTTGTCAACTTAAACTCAATCCATAACTAAGGTAACCATCATTTCTCAGTTGAGCACACCTCATCATCACCTGTTCCTAGTTATCCAGAGCCAAATCTTATGTACTGGTTTAAAATATAGACTCTGTGGGCAGGGAGGTGGGAGGGGACACCCATGGCTGATTCATGTCACTGTATGGCAAAAACCACCACAGTATGGTAAAGTAATTAGCCTCTAATTAAAATAAGTAAATTTAAAATAAAATAAAATATAGACTCTGGAGCCAGATGGCCTGGGTATAAATCCTGGCTGCACCGCTTACTGGCTGTGTAACCTTGGTTGAGTTAGTTAACCTTTCTGGGCATCAGTTTCCTCACCTGTAAAACTGAGATGTACTCCCAAATGAAGCAGAATAATATCCACTCTCTTGGATTTTCTCAGAATTAAAATTGACACAGTAAAAGTATCATACGTGTTAGCTATTATACTTTCTCTTGTCCCTTATATGGATTCAGTCACCACATCCACCATCACAGTTTTAATCTTATCTCTTCATGCCTCCAAGTGGTCTCGTTATCCTTCAGCTTTCCCTGCCTTCAACCCCTATTGAACCCCTGTGGAATCACCTTCGTAGTTAATTACTTTCAAGAGTGTTCTATGTTTCTTCACCACCTGTAATATCGAGTCCAAAATCCTCCATCTGATACTTACGATTCTCCATTATCAGGCCCTTACCTACTTCTCAAAATTTATCCCTACTTGCTTAGCATATAGAGTTGAATCATTTAGCTCAAGTTCCGCAAAGAAGCCCCATTTCTATATCCATGCTTTTGCTCAGACTGTTCCCTGGCCTGAAATTCCCTTCCTGCTTCTCTCCATCTAAATTCTACTCTTAGCAAAGTCCAGCTCCAACATCCCATCTTGCAGGAAATACTCCCTGATTGTTCCTATTTGAGTTTGTAAGGGTTTTCCTGTACTACAAACTCCTACAGTGTGTTAACACACATGTGTATTATTTACTACATGTGCTGGACTGTGCTTAGTCTCCCGGTCATGTCCAGCTCTTTGTGACCCCATGGACTGTAACCCACCAGGCTCCTCTGTCCACGGGGATTCTCCAGGCAAGAATCCTGGGGTGGGTAGCCATGCCCTCCTCCAGGGGATCTTCCCAACCCAGAGATCAAACCCAGATCTCCCGCACTGCAGGCGGATTCTTTACCATCTGAGCCACCAGGGAAGCCCAAGAATACGGGAGTGGGTAGCCTACCCCTTCTCCAGGGGATCTTTCCGACCCAGGAATTGAACTGGGGTCTCCTGCATTGCAGGCAGATTCTTTACCAGCTGAGCTACCAGGGAAGCCCATTTACTATATATTCTACCATTTAATTTTTACTATGCAAAGAATACCAACTATGGAAAGAAAACTGTTATTCAGCTGTTAGATCCACCAGCTACACCAAAAAAGTGGCACTCGTTAATCAAAAAGCCAGCAGTTCCCGTACATGGTTCAGTCTATCCTACACCACATCCCTGACCTGCCTTGGATTCCCTATCTGTCCGACTTCACTC
The DNA here is from genome assembly GCF_963930625.1 of Muntiacus reevesi. Classification (NCBI taxonomy): domain Eukaryota; kingdom Metazoa; phylum Chordata; class Mammalia; order Artiodactyla; family Cervidae; genus Muntiacus; species Muntiacus reevesi. Next base: position 18,039,071 of record NC_089260.1, on the reverse strand, counting down.
AAAGATCTGTGAATTCCTCTTCTCCAACTTTGCACTGGCTTTCTTCTAAAAGCACTAGCCCCCACTCTATGACACATACACACACACACACCTCCCTGAGTCAAGTAGCACACCTAGATGCCTGGACTGGCCCCAGACACTTATTTCTTAAAAGGCAGCTAACACAGAGTCATCCATGAACCTTCATTTTCTTCCATCCACTTCATTTAAAAATCCTATAGATACTGTGACCTCTTCTCACCCTTCCACTGCAAGTATGCTGCTGCAAGCCACCATCATCTCCTACTTGGATTACCACAATGGTCTCTGAGGTAGGCAACCTCCACTCCGGGCTCCCAACAATCCGTGCCTCCTAGAACTCACAGCTTTGTGGAGTGCCCACCCACACTGTACCAGACTTTGACATGATCAATAGCAGATGGCAAAAGGACAGTATGGCACTCCTAGAATTAGATAATAAAAGTCTTCCATTTTGATAAGTCTCTCTCTTTCTCCTCTCTTATTCTGGGGAAACTAAACTGCCATATTACAGTGAGGAACTGAAGCCTTGACTAACAATTAATGAGAAACTGAAGACCACCACCAACCCGTGAGGGAGCTTAGTACATTGCGCAGGCAAAGTCAAGTATGAAATCAGTTAGAGCCCTAGATGACAGCCCGAGTGCAGCCTTACAGAGACCCTGAGCCACAGCCATCTCCAGCTAAGCTACTCTTAGACTTCTGACCCTCAGAAACTGTGTAAGATGATGTTTGCTATTTTAGCTGTCAAGTTTTTAGATGCTATGTTACCGAGCAACAGAGAGCCAATACTGTTTCTGAATAAACCTCCCTGCTTTCACCATTGTCCCCCTCCTCCCTCCAGTCTATTCTCAACAAAGCAGCATCTAGAGAAATCCCATTAAGACATAAATCAGATCAGGCTACTCCCATCCTCAGTCCTATATTATCCCCATTTTCCTTAGAGGTCAAGGTCCTTCCGGCGGCCTTCCAGGTCCTACAGAACCCCTCCTCCCTTACTTCTCCCAGCTTCCCTCCTGGTACTCACTCTGCTTGTCATTCTCCGCCCACATTCTGATCCTCTTTCTTGGTCTCTATGTCTCTACCCTCAGGTCTTGACTCCAGCTGTTTTTCATCTTTCCGGAATGCTCTTTCCCGCAATATCCCCACATGATTCTCTCGCCGCCTCTAAACTTCTGCCCAGATCTCACCACAGTGAGGCTTAATCCTGACTGCCTTTATTAATGCAGTGACCTGCCTCCACCCACCCTCGTTGTTCAGTCACTAAGTCATGTCCGACTCTGTGACCCCAAAGACTGCAGTACATCAGGCTTCCCTGTCCTTCACCATCTCCTGGAGTTCGCTCAAATTCATGTCCACTGAGTCAGTGATACCGCCTACCCTAAAAAATCTCAATTCCTCCAAACTTTACATCTCCCTTACACAGCTTCTATCCGTTTTTTAAAAGTATTTATTTATTTGGTTGTGCTGGGTCTTAGCTGCAGTATGTGGGATCCCCAGGTGTAGCAAGTGAGATTTAGCTCTCCAACGAAGAATCAAATCATCATCACCCCCTTTCCAGCATTGGGCACAGGGTCTGAGCCACTGACCTACCAGGGAAGCCCCTTCTTTCTTCTCTGGTAGGCACCATCTGCTCATCCAATGTAGCCTACTTACTGTGTCCTGTGTTCACGGTCTATCTACCCCCACGAGAATGTAAGCTCCACGGGATGGAGATTCTTTTTTTTTCCCCTTACGGATGTATCACAAGCACTGGACGATGCCTGCCACTCAATTAAATTTGTTGAATGAGTGAATAAAAGTTCAGTTGAAGAACTGAAGTGTAAGTTGGAGTTTAAAGGACTAGGAAGATCACAACATTGCAAATCAATGATACTGAAATAAAAATTAATTTTTTGAAAAGGTTAAAAAATAAAGAGTCAAGTACTATGAAGGGATTGGGGGAGCTATTTTTTTCCATTTTGATAAAATCAGTTTATAGTATATTTGTAAATTGGTTGTGAACTGTAAACGGCTACACAAATGTAAGTTGCCTTAATTGTAAGAAGCAGAATTGTAAAATAAATTTAACAAGTATTGATCCTAAAGTGTCCTTCTCTCAACTCTTAATTTTCGCCTTCACATTAAACAAAATGAGGATTCATTCTTCTGTTCTCCTGAAATAAGAGCTGTGAGTGCATGCTAAGTCGCTTCAGTCATGTACAATTCTTTGCAACAGTATGGACTGTAGCCCACCAGGCTCCTCTGTCCAAGGGATTCTCCAGGCAAGAATACTAGAGAGGGTTGTCGTGCCCTCCTCCAGGGGATCTTCCCAACCCAGGAATTGAACCCACATGTCTTATGTCTCCTGCATTGGCAGGCAGGATCTTTACCACTAGTGCCACCTGGGAAGCCCCAAAATATGAGCTACACACGAGGAAATCAAGCAGACTTATGTGGAGACCAGAGACAAAGCTAGAGGAAAACTGAGCCCTGCTCAGCAAAGCACTGCAATTCGAGACCCTTCCTCCCACCTGCTGTCTATCATCCCCAACACGGACTTGAGTTGGGGACAAAAGCATTTCTGCACCTCTCTTTAAGAAGTGAAGTTTGGGGACTTCCCAGATGGTCCAGTGATTAAGACTCTGCTTCTCCTGTGTGTGTGGGGGGGGGGTGGGGGTGGGGGGGGGGGCACGCAGGTTCCATCCCTAGGAAGATCCTGCATGTCTTGAAACACAGCCAAAAGGAAGAAAAAATGAAGTTTTACGTAGAGATTATCCTACTAAGTGGAGTAAGTCAGATAGACAAAGACAAATACCATATGATGTCACTTACATTATGGAAACTAAAAAATGATACAAATGAACTTACTTACAAAACAGAAATAAACTCACAGACATAGAAAACAAACTTAGGGTAACCAGAAGAGAAACGTGGGAGGAGAGGAATAAATTAGAAGTATGGAATTAACAGTTACACATTACTATATATAAAATAAATAAACAAGGACCTACTGCATAGCACAGTAATAATCTATAACAAAAAAGAATCTGAAAAAGAATATCTATATATATATGTATATATATTATACATACACACACACACATATATATTTATATAACTTAAACACTTTGCTGTACATCAGAAATAGTGTAAATCAACTATACTTCAATTAAAAAAAGAAGTGACATTTTAAAATGATTCTCAGGATTTAATGCTATGTTCTCTGTCTCAATATCCCCCCTCCTTCTCTCTGTCCATTTCTCTCTCTCTTTATCACACACACACAACCTTTATCTTGAGATTATATGAATTCTATTTTCCAAATAGAATGCCTCTTCTTATACTGAGTCTTCAACACTTGGAGTTTAATCTTCATCCACTTCAATTTCTCGTAGCTGATTTAATGTAACTGCTTACTGACAGATAATCACTTCAGCTTCTCAGCCAAAAAGACAAAAAAAGACCACATTCAGATCCTAAATTTAAGGGCAAGATTTAAGAACTGACAATCACTCTTTCTTTGGAAATCTTGGCATTTTCTCCAGTAACAGAATATGAGTTTCAAATGGAAACTAATGAACCAACCATCCTGACCAGGGCTAATGTCACAATTTAAATGCCAAAAATGTTAGTCATTTCACTAGTAGCTACTTTCAATAACATCCCTCCTTTTGGTGCTTGCTAGAGGCAAATCACAAGAGATAACAGATACTTTCCATGTTGGAACAAGGGTTGAAATTGATTAGGAAGTTCCTACTCTAAGCATTTGTCCTTAATGACTCTTAACTTTTTGCCCTTGACCAAATGCATGTATAAGTCAAAGGAAATAAAATGAATCCAAAAGTCTGGGGTGACATCGATAGTTTTATGTTGAAGATGGTTGTATTTGACAAAGAGAATTTTGATTAATTCAGTGAAAATATTATAATGCTCTCATATAAAATGCATATAAACCATATAAAATGCACAGTTCTTAAAACTAAGTGGATTTTAAAACAAAATTTGTTTATTAAAATTAAGATAGTTCCATTTAAAATATATTAACTGCAGAATACACTGATTCATTGACTGAAGGTCTCTCTCACCCAGGCCCTAGGTTTGCTGGTACCCATGGGCTACAGTCTGTGGGGTCACAGAGACTCAGATACGACTGAGCAGCTAGCTGAGTATGCACAGACACAAGCATCCTTCATCCACCTACTAATCAATCAAGGACTCAGAGGATTAGGGATATAATTAAGAAGCAGCTGGAAAGGCACATCATCAAGCAGTAGAAACAAACAGGAGGAAAAAGATACCAAAATGGAGAGTAAAAGAGGACAAGAAAATAATTTTTAAAATGGAGAGAATTTGTAGAGCTTGCAATCTATGAAATAATTAAAAGTGGTTAAAATTGTGTTTATGTAAATCAAAATCCAAAATATTAACAGGGATTATGGGTGAATTTTTCTTTTTCACTTTTCAAATAGTCTTTAATAAGCAACATATACTTACAACCCACTCCAGTGTTCTTGCCTGGAGAATCCCAGGGATGGGGGAGCCTGGTGGGCTGCTGTCTATGGGGTCGCACAGAGTCGGACACGACTGAAGTGACTTAGCAGCAGCAGCAGATATACTTATTGAGTCCCTACTATATGCCAGATAGTGCTCTAAGCCCCTGACATGAGTTAATACATTTATTCTTTACTCAAGCCATAAAGTCGGACAAGGTAACCAAGCCTTTTACACAGACAGGGACGTTGAACAAAGTGCTAAGTTACATGCCTAGGGTCACGTAGCAGTCATCTTAGACTAGGATGGCATCCCAGAGTCTGAGCTCTTAAGCATTCTTTTTCCTTGTTGTCAATTCTTGACTACACTCTACTTTCATAATCCAAAAAGTTACTTGGAAAGAAGGAACTAGAAAACAGATCAGATACAAGAGAACAATATGACAGGGGATTTTCTTACATGGAAGTAAATGAAACAATATCTAAATTCAAAGTTCTAAAATTATTGCACAAGGTGGAAGTCTATAAGCTCCTTGAAGACAAAGATTAAGTGTTTTAATTATTTGTAGTATTTCAAGGTGCTGAACTTTCTGTGGGGTACATATTAGGCAGGTAACACAAATAAACTGCATATGGAGAAGAATAACTACTACACCTTATCCATCTTTAGTTTGACATAGTTAGAGGCCATCTGTTTTTAAATATCCTGTAGAAAATATTAAGTAATTGACATAACAAAAACATACATTAAATAATTAGGAAATATTAGAAACATTATATTTCAATAGTGACCAAAATTCAATTTTTAAAGAAAAAAAATCATCTTAAAGCCAAATCAGCTTCAGAAATTAAAAAGAGAATCAATTATTTAGAGAAACTTGCTCAAATCTCCAGCAGGAAAAAAATAAAAAATAAAAAAATAAGAGCCTCTGAAAAGGCTGCAGGACAGATTTCTATCTCGTGACCATTTCATGTGTTTACTTTTCCTTCAAAGATTTCCCTGAACTGAGACACGTAATAATGTGTAGTCAATGTGAAAACAGAAATTTTGTGCAATTCTAGAAGACAGAGAGGAGAAGACTGGAATAGAGGAGAAACCAAAGTCAAGAGCACTGCACCCCCACTTGCTACATAAGTGAGAACTGGATTTCCCACTGAGCCTGGAAAACTCTAACTCAGAGTCTTCAGAATCTATAACCAAGTCAGTCATAGCAACTAGCTACATGTTCACTTCCTGAATACAGAAGGGGTCAGTCTTTGGGAGGGTCCTAGAACCAGAGAGAAAAACAACTGGGGAAAATGCCTAGAGTAATTTCAAACTACCAAATGAAACAAACGGGTTGTGGAAGGAGCACAGAGGGAAATTCAGCTTTAAAACACTCCACTGTGTCCTACCCTGAGTTTGCCCCATTGGGCTTCACCTGTACATATGTAAAGGAAACGTCCAGATACCCTCTGCACCCTTGAGCACTCCTCACATTTAAGAGAACGGCCCACCCTAGGAATGAGCCCACCTGCCAAGTTTTGATGCAATATCCAAGTATCTACAATTATCTGCAAAGGCTTTAAAGATACATCTTTCCTTTCTAACTATCAGTGTGAAGCAGGATTTTCTTCACATATACTTCAACCAAAATAACATTTTTCAACACACTGAATGAATCAGATATGAGAATCTAACTGTCATCTACGAAAACCAGACATTAAAGAGAATTGAAAAAACATAAATCAATACCACTCTTCTCTCTAAGGGGCTTCCCTGGTGGCTCAGATGGTAAAGAATCTGCCTGCAATGCAGGAAACCTGGGTTCGATCCCTGAGTTGGAAAGATCCCCTGGAGGAGGGCATGACAACCCACTCCAGTATTCTTGCTTGGAGAATCCCCATGGACAAAGAAGCCGGGCAGGCTACAGTACATGGGGTTGTAAAGAGTCAGACAAGACTGAGCGACTAAGCACAGCCCAGCACTTCTCACTAAATTCCTCGTTTTGGAAATTTTAATTAGCTTTCATTTTTGAAATGCTATGTTAATATGAAATGGGTTTATAATCATTATTTTAATTGAATAATAAAATATATTTTTTATTTCTCATCTTTAATTTCTGGGTTGGTAAACTGTAATATATACATACACACACACAAATATATGGTGGCGCTAGTGGTAAAGAACGTGCCTGCCAATACAGGAGACATAATGAGATGGCAGGTTCAATCCCTGGGTTGGGAAGATCCCCTGGAGGAGGACATGGCAACCCACTCCAGTATTTCTGCTTGGAGAATCCCATGGACAGAGGAGCCCAGCAGACTATGGTCCATATAAAACGCACATATAAAACCCATATAAAACCCATATAAAACTCATGTTTTAGGGACTTCAACAATTTAAGAGTGTAAGGAGATTCTGAGAACAAACAGTTTGAAGATCACTCTACTAGAAAATCACTAGGGGAAAATAATGGAAAAAAAGAAACACTGATCAATGAAACAGAAGCAAGCAAAAATAAAAATGACAAAATCACCTGTGAAAAATAAGACCTTACAGTTCAGCACTGCAATATGTGAAAATGAGTTAACTCTACTTTGACGAGATTTTTTTCAAACTGAACTTTAAAAAGACAGGGGTATTCTTTTTAAGCACCCATGGTACATAAGATTGATCCTGTATCAAGCCATTAAGCAAGACCACCCATTTCAAAGAATTCTTATGAAACAGACTAAATTCTCTGACCACATTATAATTAAATTGTAAGCCAATAACAAAAACATGAAAGTTAAACACCGCATGTTTAGAAATTATAAGATACTCTTCTAAATACCCACAGGTCAAAAAAAAAAATCAAGGAAAATTTTCAACTTAAAACTTAATAAAAAATACATCATATATGCTGTGCTATGTGATGTGCTTTTAGTTGCTCAGTTGTGTCGGACTCTTTGCGACCCCCATGGACTGTAGTCCGCCAGGCTCCTCTGTCCATGGGGATTCTCCAGGTGAGAATACTGGAGTGGTTTGCCATGCCCTCCTTTGGGGGATCTTTCCAACCCAGGAAGTGAACTGGAGTCTCCTGCATTGCAGGAGGATTCTTTACCAGCTGAGCTACCAGGGAAGCCCAAATTCTTGCCAACTTAATCCCATCGTGGAGTCTTTAGCTTGGAGAGCCCAGACTAACACATGTCTAATTTAGATAGAGATGGGGCTGCATAACAGTGGATTATAGGGGAAGTGACAAACTTAGACTTGAAGGAGGAGGAATTAGTCAGGTGGAAAAAAAAAAGAAATGGAGAGGTGAAGCAGTGAATTACATAAATAGCAAGTGCAAGGTCCCTGAGGCAGTGTGGAGCTTTATCCAACTGAGGAACTAAACGAGGGGCAGTGTAGCTGGACCATAATGTTTTAAGAAGGAAGACAGCAGTGTCTGATGAAACTTAAGAGATAGGCAGAGGCCAGATTATGCAAGGATTTGTAATTCACTTTAAGGATTTTAAATTTTATTCTAATGCATTGGAAAGGCAGGCAAGATCCTTAGTGACAGACCAACTTGGTTAAATGTGTGTTTTAAAAAGGGCACTGTGGCTGCAGTGGATGGATTGGAACAGTCGGGGGGAAATACTAGGAGATTAGGAAACAGGCTTAAAAAAATCATTTTCATAGTTCTTCACTTGAGAGTACATAGCTCATTTCTTTATCTGAAGGCATTAGTATTCTATGCCTTACTCTTTATTCAGCGACAAGCTTTAACTTCTACTATCTTTATGCAAATGGCTATTATGTCTTACTCAATTTGTAATTACACACAGTATGTGAGTTAGTCTATTTTCTGCAATATTAGCAGAAATATTCATTGATAAACATTAGAATCCAACTTCAGTAAATAAGGAAATAAATCTCCAGTATACAAGGAAATAAATCAGAGAGCCACAAAGGTTACACAATGAAGTAATGGAAAAGCCCATATAGAATCCACACTAAAAGTAATGATTGAGTAAGAAGTTCCTTCTACAAAACAAAACAGGGCATATGAATGGGCTCTGCTCTATAACAAACTTGATCTAAAACAAAAGTGCTGGAAATAACCAAAACAGTTAAGTTTTAGTCTGCCTTATTAGAAGTTAGATGGGCTTCTGAGAACACTATCAGGAAAATAAGAATCAATTATGTATTTGTTTCTCCTCTTCTAGAAAATAATCAAAAGCACTCAAACTTATTCCTTTGGCCTTAGATCTCTGCTTGAAGTTAAAAATTAATCTTAAACTTGTACCTGCTATGTAAGTGTATACCAACGTAAGAATGTATATATACATAAATCTTTATATATACATACTTAGGGTTGGGGTGGTAGAATGTGTGAAGTGGATGACAGGCAGTAGAAGTGGAGAGAAGAGGCAAGAAAAGGAAACAGCAAGGCACAAAAACACGCTGTGCATAATAGGATCACATTCATGCATGTATATAAATTATGAATTTATATAATTTATATAAGTTGTGTGTGTGTGCAAAATTAGGTACATGTAAAGAAATTTTACAGGAAGAAGGAAGGACAAAAAGGAGAGAGGGATGATGGGAGGGAAGAAGGAAAGAAGGGAATTGAAAGAATTTCTCTTCCAATAAATGATACTGGGGCAAGTAGTTGACGTGTTGGGTTTCATTTGTGCGCTTACTTATTTAAATAAGATTCTTACCTGAAACTATTACAAGAAATCCCAAGCAACTCTTTACTTATGTTTAATATTCAACCACATATACAAAGACAGCTTGAATAATGGTTTAGGAAAACCCATTGAGAAAAATCATTACCTCCCCCATCAGACTTCAGGAGAAACAGCAAGAACTTGGGATCTTTCTAGTCTGGGAGAAAAGAGCGGAGACACAAGATGATCTCAACCATGTAGAGGAAGCTGTCATTGGCTACGAGTGCATCATTCTGTATTGAAGGGACATTGATAGAAGGGTAACGTGTTGTCTTGGTGACTAGCAAGGAGGCAGTGGCAGAAACATTCTAAAAAGAACCAGAAGCCGGCAGAAGCGTTCTCGTGAACAAAGAGAGGAGGAAAGACAGAACCAAGTGAAGAGGAGACGCTGTGTGGGCATCACTTATGAAACCATATTTTTAGTTGCATGAAGGGAAAAGTCACACGTAAGTATAATAAGTAATAGTTAAGAGGAGGGTGATATGGGATGTGGGTGTCCCCACAATAGCGTAAGGTGTGCAGGAGACTTCAGAGCGGGCCAGGCCGTACTCTGGACACAGCACAACATCACAGGGGATGAGCCTGTGTTGTAAGTAAAGAGGACTATCCTGAGCCTGAAAGGTCTAGAACATTTAGGATTCTATAGCACGTCGACCTTCCTGCTGACCATGTGACAGGGTCACATGGAGCCCAAGTTGTTGCCTTGCCTCTTCTAGCTGGTTTCACCGCATGAAAACATGCAGCTCTATTTCCCAACCTCAGCCACACCAAGCGGACACTAACCAAACTTGTGCTTAAACCTCTTAGAAAGAAAGGTGGGATTACAAGAGGCAGAAAATTTCCCAGGAATTAGAGTCATTTAATTGCAATGCTTTGAAGTTTGCATCCGACTGCTGCAAATGTTCTTGGAACTCTGAAGAAGAAACGAGTATCGAGTATCGGTGTTGTACTTTTTACAGTATTTGACTTTCTTTGACCTTTGTCTGCTTTGTCTCTGACGAAAGTGAGCATTTTTAAAAAATTACACAGACTCCCCAACAAATGTTAGAATATTGCCCAATAAACGTGTCCTGCAGAGCCCAATCTAACACAGCCTGATTTCTTTGACAGAGCGCACCAGCCAGTGAGGGACAGCATAACCCTTGGTCTCGGTGGTTTCTGAGGCTCGGTGGGATTATAGGAGCAGCTGTCTGGACACTCCCTACCATCTTCACCTTGGCTGCTCTGGTCCAGCCAGAGAGGGGAGGGCGAGTGGAAGATGGAGCTGGCACTAAATATCCTCACTAGTGACGAAAAATAGAACTGATGATAGATACAAAGTGATAGATAAACACGGTAAGACCCTTTAGAGGAGGGAAAACTGGGGAAGGGGCAGGCAGAAGCCTGTCAAAAGCTCCAGATGAACTTTCCAGTGTGAATGACAACTTTCCAACACTCTCAGGCACCCTTTCTTTCAACCCTAGTGACTGATGGGAGTGAGAAAGGAAAGGAGAGGCGTGATCAACCAAGGAGACTGTCTCCAGCAGAAGTGGAAGCCCCACGACCCCAAGGTCAGCTAGGGGACAGACCTAAAACCCAAAGGCAGGAAAGAGAATGCCCTCCTTCAGATGGGGCGTGAACTCGATACAGGACATTTAACCAAATCACTCAGAGGTTACACAAGGCCAAACTGAGCCTTCTCATGCCGCCCCATCTTGAAATGCCCAGGCTCCAAGCCAACCTTGAAAGGGCAAGCAAACACGACTCAGATGGCAGAAAGACGGTAAAGAAATCATTCGCTTTGACTGCAGCATAACAAAAGGAGGTTTGACTAGAACACATCAAGCACGAACAAGTCAAGAAGAAATGGCATAGCAATAGAGCAAAAAATACTACAGGAAATCAGATGAACAATAAAAGAACATAGCACACAAGAAAATTAAATTAATCAAAATCAATTAACTATAATTAATTAAATTAACCCCCCCCAAATCCCAGAATTTGCTTTATATTCTAAAACATAAAAACATGAATTCAAGAAAACAAAAAGTGCAAAGTTGAGGGCACAGCAGAATTAGGTAAAAAAGGAAAATTGCAGAGCTAAGAAAACAAAGACCGAAACAACAGCATACCAGAAGAACTGAAAACAGAATTAATGACAAAGGAAAGGCTTGAGATAATCACAGTGACTGCAGAAGAGAAAGAGAAATTACAAGCATTAGACAATAGATAATCAGGGACAAAAAGGAACAAATATGGAGATAAATGTCTCTGAGATAGCTGCTGCTGCTGCTAAGTCGCTTCAGCCGTGTCCGACTCTGTGCGACCCCACAGATGGCAGCCCACCAGGCTCCCCCGTCCCGGGGATTCTCCAGGCAAGAACACTGGAGTGGGTTGCCATTTCCTTCTCCAGTGCATGAAAGTGAAAAGTGAAAATGAGGTCGCTCAGTCATGTCCGACTCTTCATGACCCCATGGACTGCAGCCTACCAGGCTCCTCCGTCCATGGGATTTTCCAGGCAAGAGTACTGGAGTGGGGTGCCATTGCCTTCTCCGGACTGAAGTAGAACACCAAACAAAAAAAAAGACCAACACTACTCACAGTTACAGCACACGGACATTTCTGGTTAAATGTGGCAGGCTTAATATCTTTTCTGAAATCCCATTAAAGTGATGGTTATTAATAGAAAAACCTGTAATCACTTTTAAAAATCCAGGTGCATATCAAAATTATCTTGGAATTTTTTGAAAAATACAAATGCCCAGGTATTTGCTTTTTTCTCCAAAGCTCCAGATATGTTTCTAATGAGCAGCCATGTTTAAAAACAACTGGACTATATGATGATCTTTTACTTTTTATCTAGCTTGTTTCACTTTTTCTATTTCATATTCAGTGCTGCCATTTCATTTCGTTTATGTTTTCCAATTTCTTCATCTCTTCTTTTTTTGATGTTCTTTCTCAAGACTTTATTAGGCAGAGGAGAAAAAACTTTTCTATACATAAATAGCATGTATAACATATATGTTTTAGAAAGCTTATGAATTCTTCCCTAACTAAAAAATTTATGACACTCTAATTCTCTTTGTTAAATGCTACTTGTAAATGCTTGAATAAAATGCTAGATTTCTAATTTTAAAAATATATATATGCAACAAGCAACAAAAGTTTACTATATAGCACAGGGAACTACAGTCAATATCTTATAATAACCTATAAGGAAAATAATCTCAAAAATAATGCATATTGTAACTGAATCACCTTGTTGTGCACCGGAAACATAAGTTAATTACAATAAAATATATACATATTAAAAACTAAAAAAAAAAAAGATGGGAGCTCAGCCTAGTGTTCTGTGACCACCTAGAGGGGTGGGATGGGGGAGAGGGTAGGAGGGAGGTTTAGGATGGAGGGGATATATGTATACTGATGGCTGATTCACACTGTTGTGTGCAGAAACTGCACTGTTGTTGTGCAGAAACCAACATAACACCGTAAAGCAATTATCTTCCAATTGAAAATACATTTTTAGAAAATGAAAAAAAAAAGAAAAAGAAGGTTTAAGAGGCCAAAGGATTTGGGAGAGGGCCTGACTTGGCCTCTGGGCCTCGACTGCCTTCAGGGTCAATCAGCCCCTTGACCTGAATCAGGGCCTGAAATGTGAGAAGGGCAGTTTCCTTTTCCTCTTTTCTCCCTTTTTTTCCCATGCTTCAGAGACACAAGAATTAATAACCGTTTTGTTTTGTTTTGTTTTTTAATTTTGGTTAGCAAAAGAAAAAGATCTTTATCTTCATGAAGTCAGTATCTAAGGTCTTAAATGGGCAGATGGAGAGATGACAGTATTCAGTATCGAGACGTGTGGGAATAAGAACAAAAGAGAGGAGCACGGCCGCCTCTGAGACCGGGGGGGACCAAAACCAGGGAGCAGAGCGGTCTCAAGCCACTATTTTTCATGTCTTCTTTGTATTATTTGACATTTTAAACTAGATACATTTCTTTGCTAAAAAGACAAAATAAATGTTAAGAAAATATTGATACTATGTGGGTGCTATGAAATGTATCTGAGCCCAGATGCAGCCTATGATAGCCAGCTTCACCCACTAAACCGCCAAGCTTCTGGCAAGAGAAAGTAGGTGAGGAATCTCCTGAGAAGGAGGTCAGGCAAGAAAGCATGATGACTAAATTCAGACGGTGACGTCTCACCACAGGGCTTCCAATCCCAGCTCTGTGCCTGTCAGTTCTAGGACTCTCGTTGCTGTTGTTCAGTTGCTCGGTTGTGTCCGACTCTTTGCGACCCCATGGACTGCAGCACGTCAGGCTTCCCACTCCTTCACCATCTCCCGGAGCTTACTCAACTCATGTCCATTGAGTCGGTGATGCCATCCAACCATCTCGTCCTCTGTCATCCCCTCTCCTCCTGCCCTCAATCTTTCCCAGCATCAGGGTCTTTTTTAATGAGTTGGCTCTTCGCACAAGGTGACCAAAGTACTGGAGTTTCAGCTTCAGCATCAGTCCTTCCAATGAATATCTAGGACCCTGGAAGATCACTTAACCTATCTGTGCCCCCACTTTTTCACCAACCCTCAGAGGTCTGATTGAGAAATAACTGAGTTAAAACCTGTAAAGTGCTTAGACTAGTATCCTGGTACACTAAGGACAATGCCTATATTAGCTAGTAAAGCTATTTTAAGGTTCAATAGTATTAAGCCATTTCTGGTAGACTAAAGTGGTCCCAAGGCCAGGCAGCTGACGAGAGATACCAGATTTCTAATGCAAGATAGAAATACCAGATACCAGATAGATTTCTAGTGGGAGCCTCACCCAAAGGACAGAGGCGGTTCAGGCCAATGCCTAGGATGCAGTCCCTGGGTTTTCCTGAGCACCCTACCAACCAGATGCTGGAAATTCTCATGGCCCAGCCTCTAGCACTATGGGCACGTCCAGGGAAAAAGAGGTTATAACAGAATACAAACTGCCTCTCATGTAACCTGAACATCTGGTGACCAGCAAACAACAGGCCTTGGTTTTCAACAGCAAACCCAAAGGCCCACAAAAGCAGAAAGCACAGGAGAGGCTGGCCTGATCTCACAGGATCACTTTCCTGTGAAAATAATATTTCCTACTATTTTTCTCATGACCAAGACTGAAACCTTGACCTAAGTAAGACGCTATATGCATGAACTTAATAAAGAGACAGGACCCTGGGAAAGGGACCGGGAGGGGGAGGAGGGAAAGGTGTTGGGCTGCTGAATTTCAAGATTAAAAGGAGATTTTTGATTTGCAAGTAAAGCTCATGAAGTAGGAAGGATGATGACACACCAATCACATGTGTGTGTGTGTGTGTGTGTGTGTGTGTGTGCGTGGAGAGACAGAGGGAGGAAAGCACAGAGGAGGAGAGGGTGGGAAGGACAAGTAGCAGGGGTGGAGAAGGAGAGAGCAGGTGAGAGGAGAAGACAGGGTGAGGAGGAGGGGGAGGTGGGCAGAAAGGATCCTCGAAGGTTGGGACTTGCTGCCTCAGATGTAAATGCCTCCCTGAGCCCAGCATCCTCCCGCCTAAAGTCACTTCCCTGCAAAGCTATTCATTCCACCAGTAGAACGCTCTCACTCAAGCGTGTCCTGCAGATCTTCAGCAGGAAGCAGACAGCGGACAAGGATCCAGCAGCCACTGAAGCAGGCCTCCCTACACCACCCCAAGCCGCTGACTGAACTCAGCCTGCAGACAGAGGCAGGCAGAGCTCCTCTGGCGGTGAAGGGGACAGGACCCCAGGGCTTTGAGGAGCTTCCTTACCCTGCGGGCAGGCAAGAGATTTTCACCCAGTCTCACCTCTTGTCTCCTGCCCTTGGGGTCAGACTGGCCTCCAGGCCTGGGGCTGCTCACCTTACTCAGCCCCCTCCTCGCACTCCTTCACACAGACATTCCCCAGCAGAACTCTCACTTGTTTAACCTCATCTTGGTGACTGTTTCTTAGAGGCTTTGAACTAACAATACTCTTCCGTGCGTACATGCTCTGTCGCTTCATCGTGTCCGACTCTTTGCGACCCCATAGACTGTAGCCCTCCAGGCTCCTTTATCCATGAGATTCTCCACACAAGAATACTGGAGTGGGTTGGCCATTCCCTTCTCCAGGGGATCTTCCCAACCCAGGGATCAAACCCGAGTCTCCTGCATCTCCAGTATTGCAGGCAGAGTCTTTACCACTGAGCCACTGGGGAAGCCCAACACACAATCTTATGTATATTTAATACCTAAACTGAGACAAAAGCTCATTTTCACCTATTGGTTCCAGTTGCATCCACATCTGTTCATTGTGGTCCAGTTTTCCTAGTGATATCTTCATAAAGGTAGTGAGTGATGAGCTGTCCTCAGTGTGAGTATCTGCACAAATGTGTGTGTGCGTGTGTATGTGTGTGAAAGGGTGGGACTGGAGTGAAGGTGATGGTAGGAAAGGTTAAATCAGATAAAGAAAGAGTGAGAAGATATAATCAGTTCAGTCACTCAGTTGTGTCCAACTCTTTGCAACCCAATGGACTGCAGCACACCAGGCCTCCCTGTCCATCACCAACTCCCAAAGTTTACTCAAACTCATGTCCACTGAGTTGGTGATGCCATCCAACCATCTCATTCTCTGTCATCCCCTTCTCCTCCCACCTTCAATCTTTCCCAACATCAGGGTCTTTTCAAATGAGTCAGTTCTTCGCATCAGGTGGCCAAAGTATTGGAGTTTCAGCTTCAGTATCAGTCCTTCCAATGAATATTCAGGACTGATTACCTTTAGAATGGACTGGTTGGACCTCCTTGCAGTTCAAAGGGCTCTCAAGAGTCTTCTACGGCAACACAGTTCAAAAGCATCAATTCTTCGGTGCTTAGCTTTCTTTATAATCCAACTCTCACATCCATACATGACTACTGGAAAAACCATAGCTTTGACTGGACAAACCTTTGTTGGCAAAGTAATGTCTCTGCTTTCTAATACGCTATTTAGGTTGGTCATAACTTTTCTTCTAAGGAGCAAGCATAATAACCACAGATAAAAGAGGAAATCTGAAACTGATGATTTCCTGGAAAATATAAATGCTCAAACTTGCCTGGAGTAGAAAGAATAAAGAGACAAAGGAAGCATAGAAGAAATGGAAAGGTTAGTCTTGGCTAACCTTCACTGAGCCCAGGCAACCTTCAAGGAATAGATCATTCCAAGATTGTTTGAATTACTGCAGAGCATAATAAGGCATGGAAAGTTTCCCAACTCATTTTAATCAGCTAGCATAACATGGATATCAAAACACAACACAGATAGCAAGCATCCACGTACATACACCCGCACACAAATAGCAACAACGATGACAGCTAACATTTATTGGGTGTTTTCTGCGTACCACAGACTGTTCTGTACAAGTGATCAACCTCACCCCAATGCTAGGAAACAAGATTTCTTACCATTATCTCTGTTTTACAGAGGGAAATTGAGGGAACAGAGGGGTTAAGTAACTTACCCAAGGTCATGTCACCAGTAAGCAGGTGGGACTGGGATGAATACAGATATAAAATTCCTCAAAATAATACTGATGAACTGAATCTATTGATATGTTTTTACATCATGACCACATAAGGCTTATCCCGGGAATACAAGACTGCTCTGAAAAAAATTAGGAAATTTATTTATGAATATCATTACATCAAGAGAATAAAAAATCCAATATGAAAATCATTCTTGATAGCCAAGAAACCTACAATACCATCACTTTTAAATGTGAGACATTAATACCACTTCCTTCACAGAAGGTCCTCTGCCATCCTACTTTCCAACATTTACTTGACATCCTGAGCTATATAATAAAAGAGAACAATCTAATAAATCTAAATACTAGAAAGGAGAAAAAATAATCATTATTTGTAGATAATCTAATTACTGGACAATTTGAGATTCAATAAAAGAGAAAGAGGGGAAAGGGAGATGAATGGCTAGATAGATATTAGAACAGAGGAGTTCAGCTGGGTGGTCAGATAGAAGATCATATAAACCCAAAAGTTTTTCAAAGACCAGATCATATTTAATGCTGAAATCCTAAGGACATTAGACAAGAAGGTCTACTCTCACACCTATTAGTATTAACTAACATTTTCTATAGTCATAGGTTGATACATTTAGAGATGAGAATGAAATAAAAAGTATAAAAACTGGAAGAGATGAATAAAAAGCATTTGTACACAATATGGCAGCATGACTGATCCCCAAGAGTCAACTGAACAACTATAACCTCCAAAAAAGAAATACAGTAAGGTGGCTGGATACAAAATAATATTTTAAAATCAATACCTTTCTTACTCAAAAAGAATTAGCTAAAACATATTTTTTTAAATACCCCACTTAAAACAGTACCAAAAAGATAACATGTTTTTGAGTAACAAACTTTTTTAACAAACTTAACAATAAAAGTACATGATCTATATGAAGAAAATGTTTTAATGATATTGAGGAACATCAAAGATTTAAATAATAGAGCAAAACACACCCTGTTCTTAAATAGGAAGATATAATAGTAATATGATATCAACTCTATACCAAAGTTACCCATAAAATTTAATGTATTCTCTCTCTTCTTCCCCACCCTCAAATCAGGATTTCTTAAGAACTACAGAAGCTGATTCTAAAATTTATACTTTAAAAAAGGAAAAATAACCAGGAATATTCTTTAAAAGAAGAGTAATGAGATGGCATAGCACTTTCAGATATGAAAACATTTTATAAAGATAAATAAATAAATTAGGTAGATATCTGCTTTTGAAACATTAATAGGTAGATCAATGTAATAAAGAGCTAGGAAATAGCCCCAAATATACACAGATATTTAATATATGATATGGGTTGGATTTCAAATAAGTGTGGGAAATATTATTATAGTAGGAACAGTATTATTCAATAAACACTATGGACAAAATAGGGGAACCATCTAGAAAAATAATTCAGGATCCTACCTCATTTCTTCATCAAATAAATTCCAGATGGATCAAAGTTTTCAATGGTAACATGAACTCTTAAGTCGTAGAAAGACAGAATACAAATTGAGGGAGGTTAATATTGGGGTCTGGAGAAGGAGCTTCCCTAGTGGCTCAGACAGTAAAGCATCTGCCTGCAGTGCAGGAGACTCAGGTTCGATCCCTGGGTTGGGAAGACCCCCTGGAGGAGGGCATGGCAACCCACTCCAGTATTCTTGCCTGGAGAATCCTATGGACAGAGGAGCCTGGTGGGCTACAGTCCATGGAGCCGCAGAGTCAGACACAACTAAGCGACTAACAGACAATATTGGGGTAGGGGTTGTTTGTAACTTTAGAACAGAGAAGCCTTAAGCAAGACATAAAACCTAGAAGCCATTTAAGAAAACAGATGAATTTAGCTACCTAAAATTTTAAAACCTCTACAGAGCAAAACTACAGCATAGTCAAATGACAACAAACTGGTAGACAACAGGCTAATTAATCTCTCAGTACAACCGCAGCTCTTAAAAATCATCAAGGAAAGGCCAAGAACACCACATGATCTAGCAACTCCACTTCTGGGTGACCAAAAGAATAGAAATCAGGATCCTAAAAGGGTATCTGCGCTCCTGTGTCCACTGCAGCACTATTTACAACAGCCAGGATATGGAAGCAGCCCAAGTGTCCACTGACAGATGAATAGATAACATGTGGTATATACATAGTGTGGAATATTATTCCGCCTTTAAAAAGGAAATCCTGCCAATTCCAATAACGTGGGGGAGGACATTATGTTAAGTGAAAAAGCCAGATGCAGAAGGACAAATATCACATGAGTCCACGTCTATGAGGTATTTAAAGTAGTCAAACTGATTCACACAGGAGAGCATTCAAGAGTGGCTGCCAGCAGCTGCAGAGAGAGTGAAATGAGTTGTTACACAGTGGGTTTAAGCTCTCAGTTATGCTGGATGAATACGTTCTGCAGACCTGGTGTACACCAGAGTGCCTGCAGTTAACAGTAGAGTATTATACATTTCAAAACTTGCTAAGAAGGTAAATCTCATGCGAAGTGTTGTTAGCACACACATACACACATACATACACACACACACACACACACACATGGGGATACCAGGAAACTCTGGGAGGTGCTGAACATGTCTATTATCTTTATTGTGATGACAGAATCACAGGTGTTTGCATAAGTACGAACTCTGCGTACACATTAAACATACGCAACTCTTTGTGTGTTAATTATACCTCAATCAAACTTCTCTTTAAAAAGGCCAACAACAGAGACTTCCCAGGTGGCTCAGTGGCAAGGAATCCGCCTGCCAATGCAGGAGACACGGGTTCGATCCTTGGCCTGGGAGGATCGCACATGCTGCGGAGCAACTAAGCCCCTGCACCACAACGATTAAGCCTGTGCTCCAGAGCCGGGGAGCCACAACCACCACGTGCCCCAGCTACTGAAGCCTGCACTTCCTAGAGCGCGTGCTCCGCAACAAGAGACGCCGCCACAGTAAGAAACCCACCAGGCAACTAGCCTGCGTAGCCACGACTCACAGCAACTGGAGAAAAGCCCATGCAGCAACAAAGACCCAGCACAGCGAAAAGCAAATAAATAAATAAAATTTTTCATAAATAAATTAAAAGGCCAACAACAAAACAGAGAAAGAGACAAAGAACATTAACAGTCCACACTGTGGAAAATTACAAGCAGCTTTTAAATATGTGGAAAGAATTCAAGAAATGTAAATTATGTGAGTAATTTTTCATGTAGGCAAAAATGAGCGGTAAACTGATAAAATCATTGACTGAGGGTCGGCAGAAATAAGCATATGCTAACATTATTGACTGGAGTATAAATAAAAGTAGCATTTTTAGAGAACAATCGAAGATTTCAATATGCAAAATCTTTGCCCCAGAAGTTCCACTTCTATAAATATATCCTTTCGTCACTGTATATTCACATTGTGCAATACTGTGCAACCAAAAAGATGATTTGGTATTACCGGCATAGAACAATCAAAATCATAAAACAAGATATATAAAATAATCTCTGAAATTTTTTTAGATTCTCAACTACATCACATTCATATGGGATATAATATCTAGAGACACATGTAGAAGGCTATCCAATAAACTGTCAAAATTCTGTTGAAAATAATAGAAGACAAAGAATTATAAAAGAGGTGTTTATTCTTTTTCTCCATAAATTTAAACTTATTATTTAACAAAATTTTCTGAATATTTGTGACTTTTAATCCAGAAATTTCCACCTGTAGAAACTTGTTCTAGGAAATGATCTAAAACCTTGAAAGGTTTTATGTCTGAAGATGTTTAAGAAAGTATGATTTGGGGACCTCCCTTGTGGCCCAGTTGTTAAGACTCCAAGCTGCCAATGCAGGGGGCATGGGTTTGATCCCTGGTTGAGGAACAAAGATCTCACATGCTGCGCAGCCAAAAGATTAAAAAAAAATTTCAAGTATGATTTTATAATAGTGAAAACTATGGCAACCAACTACATGAAACCTAAATGGAAGTCAAGGATAGTAAATCCACAGAACATCATGTTCTGCAGCTATTCAATTATTTAGAAAAATGTCATAAAATCATGGCCAAATATTTATATTATAAAATTCATTTGGGAAAAAGAGAAAAATATGCAATATGACCAATTACTTAAAAATTTCCCTTCATTGGCATTGTGTTTTATAGGTTTCATAAGGAAGGTCATTTTATATAGCTTGCAAATTCCAGAATTCCTAATCAAACAATCCTTAAATTTACAGCTCCAAGAACATTTGAAAAAACAGGAGAAGGTGTAACATGTATCACATGAAATTTTAGATAATCCAAGAATTTATTTAAAATAATGAGTTCAAACTTCTACTGGAATTAGATACTTTTTTTCCCTTTTAATCAGTAGCCAAACTAATTAAGTTGAATTTTCCTCCCCACGCCCTCTCTGTTAGATCTGTAGAGAGAAAAAAAATTGTATATCTAAAAGGTTAACCGTAAGAGGAAGACTGAAGAAAACAGCCTGGATAATTCACAGACCAGATAATGAGTTCCTGATTAATGCAGCTGGCTCTAATGTCACCAACATTTTTAAAATAAATTTCTAATTGTCCTAGATGTTTTAATTTTATATCTCAGTTTAGAAAAGTACCAAATTACTTTTCATAAATTGCCAGTTTCCACAGATGTTACCTTTTAATGCTACAAGCAATATATATATATATATATGAGAAGGAATATAAACAGATGTTTGAATCCATAGCTCTAGAAAAGTTTTTTAATACAAAGTTTAATTACAGAGTGCTAGAGATTTATCTTTGAAAAGTAACGCCACTTTAAATAGCCCTACTGTTTAGATAAATGACCAGTGTTTCTTAACTGCTAATAATAGACCAAAAAAGGAGTGGGGTGGGGGGGGTGGGGGGTGGGTAGAGGAAATGGATGCAAGCCTGACCAAACCTGAGAAATGAAAAACAGTGACAGATTTTTTCAAATAAACATAAAGCAGAAAATTTGAAGACTCACAGGATTTTGTCTTATTTTGGACCTGCCTGCCTCTATTTCTCCCACAACTAATTACCTCAGAAATGAAAGATAGATGTGCATTTTCAAAAGTAAATTGTGTTTTACCTAATTATATTGTTCAAGGTTCTCAGACCTTAAACTAATAGTCTGCCTAACCTTTGTGGTCTCTGCGCCTGGCATGGTGCCCGGCCGGCTCTGGACCAGGCCTGTAGGCACTCAGTAAAGAAGTGGAACAGATTTGTGTGGTGACCACTCATTTGCTGTTTGGACATACTCATCCTGAGTTTAGTCATCACCAGGCAGCTTGGACATACCGGCCCAGAGTTTTACATTGAATGGAAATGTACAGATTAATTTAACCAATTCTCTGTTGAACATTTGAATTTTTCATGTCAGTATTTGGATGACTAAGTTCCCTGCACTTGTGGCCTTTGATTAGGGAGCTTGACTGAAGGCCTGGGTCACTGCTCTCACTGGCAAAGAATGGAAGGTGTGAACTAAGGACAGTTCTCAGAACCAATGACTTGTACCAAGAGAAGAGACCATGGCTGGACCTCTTGTTGATACTCTTACTAACACTGAACTCTATAAAACCTCAAGAACAGCTTTTAAGATATAAAAATACTATATATATATATATATAAAGTATATATATAGTATATATATAAAGTTCTCCTGAAATAGAAAATACAATTTAAGTAAATAGGAAGTAAATTCAAAACAAGTTTCTATTTCATCTATCAAGCTGGCAAAAACTAAAAAGAAGAACATAAACACACTTCTATATTCAAATAGATAACCAACAAGGACCTAGTGGATAGCACAGAGAACTACACTCAATATTTGATAACAATCTGTACAGAAAAAGAGTCTTCAAAAAAAAGTATATATATATAACTGAATCATTTTGCTGTACACTTGAAACTAATACAACATTGCAAATCAACTATACTTCAATTTAAAAAATAAAGAGGATACTATGGATTGCTAGGAAAGGAAGGTGAAATCCTCCTTCAAATACATTGTTTATGGGAGTATTAATGAAGAGAGGAGTTTTGGGTGGAAATTTGGAAATTCGAACTAGATAATTTTAAAAAGAGGATGCCTTTTGATTAGGGATGTCTATTCATTGGAATGTATTACAAAGACATAACTAAGAAGTGTGTTAAGATTTAGATACGTCACCCAAATGTTGACTTTAATAGTAAAAACATGAAAAATTTAAACATTCAACAGGGAACTCATTAAATCAATCTGGACATTTCCATTCAATGCAAAACATGGGGCCATTGAAAACATTTACCACCATGAAAAGCTCTTTGTGATCAATATTAACTTAAAAACTAAGTTACTAAACAGTATATAAATTACTCTCATTTCTGTATATACTGTATGTACAAGCACAGAAAAAAGTGAAAATATAGATATCAAATTGTTAGCAGTGTTACTATTAACATTTTTGAGTGGTAGTCTGGAGAGTAGTTGCATTCTCTAATGTTTGTGAAAATTAAGTATGAATTTAAAGGGTCTTTTAAAAAAACCTTAAAAATAAGGCTAAAATAAAAGAAAAAAATTTAATGAGCTAAATCCATAAAGGTTGATCTCAAACTTTCCACATTTGAAAGCAGTGAAAGCACTCTCACACATAAGAATATATTTGAAAAAACAAGAATAATATATTTGACATCAAAAAATGTAAAGCTTTGAACATTTTTTAAATCATGAAATTAAATGATAACCAAAAATTTGAGAAAATTATAAGCAGAATTTTGATGAAAGAGTTAATCATTTTAGGTGTGTAAAAGTGGCTCAGTGATAAGGAATCCGCCTGGCAATGCAAGAGTCAAGGGTTTGATCACTGGGTGGGGAAGATCTCCTGGAGAAGGAAATGGCAACCCACTCGTTTTCATGCCTGGACAATCCATGGACAGAGGAGCTTGACGGGCTACAAAACACCCATATGTAGTAGCCAAGGCAGGAGCAGGAACTTTGGTAAAAGGAGAAATGTAAATGATCAACAAATATCTGAGAAAATGTTTCACCTCATTAATTATCAGACCAAAACAAAACAAAACTATATCTAAAACAAAACACAATCTAAAACAAAACTGTATCTTTTTTTTGCTTTTCAAGTTGACCAAAAAAAATTATAATTATCATATACTGGTGACAAGATGTGAGAAAGACACGCTCAAACACTGTTGACAGAAAACATAAATGTTGACAACCTATCTACAAGCCATTTTCAAAGTACGCATCAAGAACCTAAAAATGTTTATCTTTTGTTCTTGTATTTTCAGAAGACTATTCTAAAGTAATAACCAGAGATACAAAGATTTATCTACAATCATGACTTATAATGAAAAAGCAAAACAACCTAAATATAAAAAAACAGGAGATGATAAATTTCATCTTTAAATGATATATAGAAGACTACTTCAGGGACTAATAAAACACCAATAATACAGCATTAAGTGGAAAACGTAGAACAGCATGAATGATATAAAAATGGGAGATCATAATTTGTATACTTTTATAATCATATTCATGTGTTAGATACTACAAGAAAATATATGAAGTGTTGCTGTTGTTTAGTCGCTAAGTCACATCTGACTCTTGCAACCCCATGGACTGTAGCCCACCAGGCTTCTCTGTCCATGGGATTTTCCAGGCAAGAATACTGGAGTGGGTTGCCATTTCCTTCTCCAAGGGATCTTCCCAATTCAGGAATCGAACCCACAACTCATCAACCACAGACTGGCAGGCAGATTCTTTACCATGGAGCCACTAGGGAAGCCCATATGAAGTATCAGGGCCCAGGAATTATGAGTGGCTTCTCTTCTCTACACCTTTCTCTAATTTCCAGTTTTTTTACTTGTGAACTTATATCATCTTCATAATCATTAAAAAAAAAAAAAAGGCCTCAAGATATGATGCTTTAAAAAGAAAGCACACTACAAATACAAAACTGTACCATAAAATAGTTGCAGCAAAAGTCAGCCTGCACCATAGCATTGAAAGCAGTGAGGTAGGCCATTCAGAAATGCTTCAAAACAATGATTGATAAAATAATCCATCAAATACTAAGTACAATGAAAAAGAAATCTGAGAATCATAAAAACATTATAATGTCGTCCATATTCCAGGAATACCTGGCACAAAAATGGCAAAATCTGGTTAGTCCTGAAAGCTCAGCATAGCATGTTCAATTCGGTTCACCTGGCTAACCATGGGTTATGCTGCAAGAGGAAAACTCCCAATTTGCAATTAAATGTGTCCCGGGTATTGACCACATAGGCATTTTATTGTTTAAGAAGGACCAGGAAACCAAAAAATAGCATGTGAGTGGGTAATTTAAATGTGGAAAAGAGAAGAGAAACAACTACAATCACTAGTCAATTCAACTTCAGGACACTAGAAATGATAAATGAACTGTGTCCCAAGATTTGTGGGCAAGCTCAAGAAGCAAATTTGTGGTTTTGTGTGGCCGAATACAAACCACACCTTTTACGATGTTTACTGAAAACTGAAGATAAACACGGGATAAAAAGTGGCCTTTCCTTATCTCCCTCTCACAAGACCTACAAGGATGTGCACCTTTAGACTTCCAACGTCCAAAGAAGATAATGATTTTTGAAAATGTAAGGTACAGTATTTAAGACCTGATGAATTTCTGCAATATGAGAAGAAAAGTATGGGCAAGGGGAAGCCAGGTTGGGGTGGGAGAGATGGGAACAACTGCATATTTCACTGTGGAATCCACAACCAAGAAGTACATATCTTAGAGTTCCTGTGTCATAAACCGTGTTGATCCCCACAAGCGAACGTTGCTTAGGTTTTGTTCACGAAGGCAGTTTCTTATTTTTTTTAAACCTCGCCCTCTCCAACCCCCACCGCCGCTTTTTTCCTGACATATTTTTGGCAACTTGAGTGATTCTGTAAAGCCACTTTCTGCCTCAAGTTCACCTCCTGTACTTTTTGTTCCCTGCTGTGGATGCTTCTTGGATATGTTAAGTAAATAACTTCACATTTGCGACAAAACCACCCTGAAAGACGCCTGCAGGAAATCCAGTGATGCAATCTCTCCAGCTTAACTAACAGACTCCAGCTCGCAGTCTGGCATGATCTATGAACCAGCTTGTAGAAGCAGGTACATGAGTCACAGGCTCGGCCCTCCAGGGAAAAAGCAAGTCTATGTTATGGAAAAAATAAGTTGCTGTTTAAAAAAAAAAAAAAATTTAATAAAAACTCAACCGTGCCTACATCTACCTTTTGTTTTCAAAGGAAGTCATATTCCGGGTTCTCTTTATTCCTGCAAAAGATTAAATACAACTGGACCCACCACCGAGGCGCTCCCAAGAACAGGCACTCAGGTGAGGGCTGAGAAGGCCTGGGAGGCAGCCCCGCCCACAGAGAATTTTCTCCAAGGGAAACTGCGCATGCGCGCAGGCAGCCTATTGAGTAGATGAGAACGTTTCTCTTCTGCTTAGTCACCCTCGACCCCCCCAGCTCCAAGTTACACAGAGGTTGGAAACTCCCACACCTATTTGTGTTGTTTTGAAAAATAGTTGGACTTGATAATTGGGCCAACCCAAAGAGACAGGGTTGTTGAGACCAACCCGTGTCCAGGGGAGTGAGGCATAGTGCAAAAGAGAGTGTTGTACCCGCAGTGATGAGCAGAGTGGCACGCTTGGATAGGAGGGAGGGACCTGGAACAACTAAGCAAGCTGACTCTCTCTCCCCTTTTATTTAGGGTATGTGTGTGCTATTTTTGCACGTCTCCATGGCCACACGACTATTCTTTAGAAAGAACCTTTAAATGGCTCTCTTTAATTACAAAAACAGTACAAGCTCACTTCTGCAAGCTAGAAAAATACAGAGAAGCGCAAATAAGACACGGAAGTGTCTGTAATTTCTCCATGCAGAGAGCAAACCACTGTTAACCTATTGTGGTTTTATTACTATAGTTTTTTGTTTTCTATGCCTGTAAACATTCTAACATAATACACCATGACATTTTTTCCTGTTATTAAACATTTTTCCATGATATGATTTATAATGCTTGCAGAGTTCCCCATCATCTCACTGAACAGTGATTTACCAGAGGATTTAAACCAATCCTCTGTAGCTGGACACTTAGTGCTTTCCTGATTTTTCAGGAAAATATTTCTTTTAAATATTTCTACAATTAATATCCTTGATTACTTCTTTAAAATAAAGCCCTAAAACCGGAATTGAGATGTCAAAAGGTAGGCCCATTTCAACCACTTTAACCAAACTGTCTTCTAGAAAGTTTGTAATAATTTATAATCCTCCTAGAAATGTATTTTACTCAAACCCAATTTTGTTAATCTTGGCCCATTTGACAGGGAAACCTCGAGCTTCCCTGTTCTATCATCTGTATTTCTTTTGGATTATTAATAAACTAAATATTATTCCATCTGCTTATTAACTACTTGTAGCTTTTGTGAACTGTCTACTCATGGTTATGGACCATATTTCCATTGCAGCATGTGTCCTTTTGAAAAATGTTTTCGAAACTATGTATAAGATAGACATAGTTTTAAAACTAGCCACCAAGATGCCAAAGCAGCTAAAAACCGTGGTCTGCACAAGAAGCATAAATGTATTTACAGGGCCTTGTAACCTATCAGAAGTCCTC
Organism: Muntiacus reevesi; assembly: GCF_963930625.1. Lineage (NCBI taxonomy): Eukaryota > Metazoa > Chordata > Mammalia > Artiodactyla > Cervidae > Muntiacus > Muntiacus reevesi. Next base: position 18,011,734 of record NC_089260.1, on the reverse strand, counting down.
CACCCTGAGAACCTTCCAGGGGCTATAGTCCATTTTGTCTTGGTACCAATACTGGCCACAGAGAAAATGAACTTCAGAGACTTTTAAATCTTATAACACAATAGGATACCAGAAAAGGAGATTTTATTCCTGACCTAAATGAATAGTCACCTGTGTGCCCTGGAGCAAAATAATATATTGTCTTATAATCGAGGAGAAACTGCAGGTGCTATTCTTCTCCTTATATTATTTAATACCTTTTCTGAACTCTTACTAAACCACTGGTTTGGCAATCCGGTTGACAATGGGTTTCCCTGAATTATGTCTTATTAAGAGGAGGAGGAATCAGGAAGTTGGGGGGAGGGAGAAGGGGGAGGAGGGGTGAAGGATGAGGAGGATGGGGAGGAGAGGAAAGGGCAGGAAGAGCAAAGAGGAGAACCCTTTGTCCTTTTTGCTGCTGTTTGCCATTTACTAAATTTTATTCAGTGTCCCGTGCATTCCAACATTGCCTCTCACTCCGCGAGCCTGTGCAGAATAAACCACTTCCTGGGCGCTCTCTGGCAAGAGAGTTCTCTGAGAAACTAACAGCACTTTTTATCTGATTTTCTTGTACCTTTATCTACCAGCCCAGGGAGGCTGTTCAGGGGTCCACTCGGTAAACCATTGATCTCACAGCCTAGCTGCCCTTCTGAATTCCGTGTGGCCCTCTGAATGTCTCCTGCCTGCCAGAAGTCTGTTTGTCATCTTAAACCACCTTTTATTTCGCTAAAATAAAATGATTGAGTGGGGGAGGGCATGGGAGCAGAAGCAGGTCCCACCGTGCTGAGTCCTCTCTTGTTAACGTCATCTTTCTGTGAGCTGCCAGCAACCCAGAGCCCTCTGGAAGGGAGAAAATGAAACTCGCAGAATGTTGGAGTAAGTAAGTGATTATCCTCAGAGATCATTTAGTTCAACTTCATTTTACAGGTGAAAAATAATGAAAGAAGAACCCTCTGATCTTATGTTAATTATCTTACTGGCAATACAGGAAAGAGGCTAAAGCTACCTTTGTTCCTTGCTTCTTTGAAAAGTTAGATCCAAGAAGTACAGAAGGCAGTTATTTTCTGAGGCTCACTGAACTGAGAACCAAAACCAATGATTTGGGGTGAGTGTGGGAAGGAAAGTGTTCTAACTGAAACGCTGTCTGAATCTTAACCAGGTATTTCATACAGTCATGTTCATATTTTAAGAAGCAAATAGGCAATGCCTCCCCTGTTCTCAATCTCCCTACCCATAAAAAGCAGTGTATTTTAATTTATCAAAACCTCAGATTTTCAATTCATACAACGCTGGTGTGCAACATACAAGAAAGAATTAAGGCACTTTTACCTTCAAACTAAACTTTTAGCTCCAAATCCTACACTTCGGTACTCATAGACCTGGAAGGTCTGGAAGGTTCATCCTAGAAAGTCTGGAAGGTTCACCTGCAAGATCTGGAAGGTTCATCCTAGATCTCAGATTCAAGGCGTCAAGTAAGAACTGGTTGCCCAGGAAGACAAACAGCACTTGGTCATCTTCTCCTAGACCCCAGCTCTGCAGGCTGAGCCAGGCAACTCTTATCTACTGAGAAAAGCCTGCAGCTCAATAGCGGCTAAAACACAGTTTTTTTCTGCCCCTTTTTTCTCCCTCTCTTTTCTCCATTCTTCTCCCCTTCACTTCAACCTTTCCCCCTTTTCTAAAATCTCGATGTAAACTCAGGAGTCTTAAAAAAAGAGACTCTGGGGGAGGAGGGTTGTTATACAGATACATTCAGCATCGGGAAGAAAGGCGAGCACCAAAATAAAAAGAAGCAACAGGCAAATCTAGCTTTCCTTTTCTGCTCCGGAGGGTGTCTGCATTCACACTTGTAAAGGAAGCATTTCCTTGGGAGTGAATGTGAAGTCAGATCACTTTAAAAGTGCACCCCACAAAGTTCACTGCCCTGTTCATTACAAAGTAAAATAAGGGCTCTTCATCGCCACAGGCAGCGATGGCTTTCTGCTGAATGCCCATTTCAAATACATGGTCAATCTCCATAACCCCGACTGACTGTCAAAATGTACATCAAAATCCGTTGAAATGCACCAGCTTTTTTAGTGCCTTCCATAGCACTCAAAAAATGTTTGGTGGGTATTTTATGTAACAAATCAAAATACACTGTTTTTTTAAAATAATATTACTTTAATTCTGCCACTCCCCAGAACACATCAAGCTAAAACACTTAATTCTCTTCCCAGTATAAATGGGGGTGGGACGTGGGGGTAAATCCCTAAGGTGGTACTTTCTGTTTCTATCCAACCTGCCCCTTTACAGTCCAGTCCTTTTTACCATAGACCATTAACAGACATGGCACAAAATGTAATTTTCTGGTGATGTATGGATATAGGATGGGTGGATGGACAGATAAATAAATAAAATGGAACTAGGGACTGCTTTAGTGGATGAAAATACACAGGGCATGTGGAAGGTAGAATGAATCTGAATTTTGGAGGCCTAAATTTGAAAGACTTGTGAAGCTGTCTGAGGGACTCCCAGGTATATGTTGTTGTTACTAAGCAACCCACTCATCCTTGTGGCCCGAAGCAGAAATTCCTATTCAGCCTGTTGCTGCTCGCTAAGGAATTTTTCCTGGACACGTTTGCCAAACCAATCACTACCCTGTTTCAGCTTAGACCTAATGTTTTTATAATTGAGCAGGAATCCTTGAATGCCTTTTGAAAAGGAAGGGTGTACACACCCCAAAGTGAATGGCAGGGCTCATGAGTGAGGACTCTAGGACAAGGCTTGCCTTAAACTAAGAAGTTAAAAGGAAACATTTCCCAAGGTTAAATTCAGTTGACTTGAACTAGGTAGGGTGGCATCATCTACAGCCATCATCTTAACTCTTGGCTCAGGTAACAAGGATGGTCTGCCGATGCTTACAAGGCTAAAAGAACACAGCAAAGTTCACTGACTAAAGCAACATCTAAAATCAGATTCAATAAAAAAAATAAAATAAAATAAAATAAAATCAGATTCATATTTATCTCTCTGCACAGAAGATATGCATGTGTCAATTCCTATCAAGTAATATGGGGGGAAAAAAAAATCAGGAAAGTGGCATCAGGAGACAGACCAAGAAGGGAAGGGAGGGAGGGAAGGAGGGAAAAATGGGGGAAAAAATATTGTGTCAGACTAAGGATGAAATAAGAGAGGGAAAATACCATTTAACCAAACTGTTTATTTTTTAACCTAAAATGTATGCCTAATTGTATCAAAGTCACAAAGAGGAACTAAAGCATTTGTTTGAGTTACCTAAGACTTTTTAACAACTAGTTTTAATAACCTAACATCAAAATAATAATCTTGTTTAAAGTATCTGTAGATTTTAAACAAATACTTCGTGGGGTTCTTTGATCGTGTTTTTGCATAAATGTTTCTATGTATGTTTGACTTACTTGACTATATGTTTAAATTCTCTTTTTGACTTTGCAGAATATAGTACAAATTGCTAGATACAGCTCGTCAGCACTGCTCTAGCACTGACTTTTAATCCTCCTTTAAATCAGAAGGCACCGGGTGCATTTGAGTGACCTAGTCTCTGCAGTCAGTTTAAAATAGGATCTAATTACAGATCAACAGAGGGCCTAGTGCCATCTTATCAAGGTAATACTTAAAGCTACCATCTTAAAGCAGCCTACTTAAATACTTAAAGCAGCCCTAGAAATGAAACTGCAACCACCATCCCATTAAATATTTCACCAAGGACCAACATCAGATCATACAGATCAGAATTTGTTATCTTTGATTTTGTGCTATAAAATAGAACCTAATTTTAATGAAATAACTGTGCCCAGAAAAATGAACACCAATTTTATGCTCTAATGTGAAATTATGGAAGGATGAGGTTGGCCTTCTAACACTAACTCAGTTCCCTAGTGAGTGGGATCCAGCCTAAAATCTGAGCTTGACCTTTTAGCTCTGGGTCTGGCAGAAGCCCCCTGGGGTGACATCACTCCAAATCAGGTGTTTAGCAGATCTGGAAATTTATGACCTGTCCAAAGGATCCCATTCTTCCAGAAGGGACAGTTCAGCAAAACAGTGAAAGTAAATGACATTGAGAGAAGGCCTAAGAACTCTTAGCGAACTCTCAGAAAAGAGAAAGTAAGAGAAGTCGCTCAGTCATGTCCAGCTGTGGCCTACACAGGCTCCTCCGTCCATGGGATTTTCCAGGCAAGAATACTGGAGTGGGTTGCCATTTCCTTCTCCGAAAAACTCTTAAACCCAAGTTAAAAATGTCAGAAGCTAACCATTTAGAAGCAGTAATACTGAAGGTAAAACAAAGCCCATAGACTTCATTTCACATAAACGAATATACACCTGAAAAGTTGCTTATGAATTGAATTTATTAAAGTATTCACTTAAAGCATGAGTTTGCTAAATAATCCAATGTAGATGCCCTGGCCCCTCTCCCCACAGCTCTGAGGTGGGGCACATGGAATGTAGTTTTACCAAGTGCCTCAGGTGATATTTTTGTAATCAGATGAGTTTGCAGTGATTTAAAGAATTCCTACTGACATTCCTATTACTAAGCACATACATGATTATCTTCAACCTTTTTTCCCCAATCAATCTAGACTTTCATATTATTGTCTAGCAGTTTATTTTTCAGGTAGGTTAATTTTGCCTGTATATTGGTTTATTTCACTGAAGATGCAAAACTAAGGAAAGCACACTGTTTGCAGTGTCTCACGTTAGAACACAGTGGACCAGTCTGTTTTCTGACAGATACAGGTTTGCAGAAATTGAATGAGGGCAAGAGAAAGGGCAAGCCTTATTTTGCTGGTATAAATTTAGGATTGGGACTTCTCTATAGTGCAGATGGTAAAGAATCTGCCTGCAGTGCAGGAGACAGGGTTCGATTCCTGGCTCAGGAAGATTCCTGGAGAAGGAAATGGCAATCCACTCCAGTATTCTTGCCTGGAGAATCCCATGGACAGAGGAGCCTGGCGGGCTACAGTCCACGGGGTCACAAAGAGTTGGACACAAATAAATGACTAACACACACACACACAATTTAGGATTGAGACAGCCAGGAAGGGTGGCAGCTTAAAATAAGAGATTTAGACAGGAGTGTCAGAGCAATACCTTGCAGGTCCCTCTCCTTCAGTTCTAATTCCCCGGGGTCATCCAGAATGTGTACATTTTTTTCATCCCTAAATTAAGACATGTGCAAGATTTAATCCATTGCAGGGAAGATTAACACTGGACTCTAGCCATTAAACTAGTGATGTCTGAGGAAAGAAACAAGACTGACACTATTGGCTAATTCTTTATTTACTACCCTCTTGACTGCCAAGACCATTTATAAGTATAGTATTGTCTGGTTTTGAGTGTACAAGTGTCTGGACTATTAAGTAGAGAGCTGATTATGTTAGTTTACTTAATGGGACCGCTGTCTGACTACATCTCTGATTCACCCACACTGGGCTCCTTTCTGATCCTAGAATATGCTAAGCATTCTCCCACCTCAGGGCCTTTGCACTTGCTCTCCCATCTGCCTATAACATTCTTATCCCAAGAATCTTCAGTGCTTGAGCCCTCACTTCAGTTGCCTGCTCAAAAGTCATCTCATCAGAAAGGCCATCCCTGACCACCTTATATAACATAATTCCTATTATTTGTAATCCCTTTAGCCTGCTTTGCTTTCCTTTGTAGCATTTATCATCATCTAACTTGTTATCCATTTACTTCTTTATAGATTTCCTCTGTTTCCTGACACTACAATGGTAGCACCATGATGGCAGGGAGTTTGTTCTATTTGCTAATGAATATTAATGCCAGGATCAATGGCATTGTTCAGGATATAGTAGCACTCAAGATTTATTTGTTGAATAAATGAATGGGTATTTTTAGTGCTTTGAGGAAGACATGGTTAACTCGGTGTTTGTGATCTTAAAAGATATTTTTGGGAATTCCCTGGCAATCCAGTGGTTAGGACTCTGCATTGTCACGGCCCTTGCCCAGGTTCTATCCCTAGTCAGGGAACTAAGATCCTGCAAGCCTTGTGGCATGGTCAAAAAAGTATATAGCCAAATAGAAACATATACATTCATAAAACCAAAGAGTAAAAAGATTAATTAAAATGTTTCACCCCATTAATTGAAAGATTACCCACATAAGGCATCTATAAATTTGTTTATTTTTCTTTCTAGAATTATGACTGGACTCCCTAGATAAAATGCACCAAATGACTAGAGGTAATTGCCCTAAGGCTAAAGTGGGGTGGATAGAGAGAAGGGGGACTTATATAAATCTATTCAAGTCTCATCTTCTGCTGGATTGTGTAAGTCCCTTGAGGACACAGCCCACATTATATATCTTTTTATTCTCCTATATACCTATCTGAATGTGTTGCAAATGGTAAGTAATCAGAAAACACATAAAGGTAATGAAAAACACCTGTGGGTTTCAAATAAATCATATATATTCTGAATATTTTGACAGTAATGTAAGAGTTTCTAAATCCGTCACTGTGCTGCTAGAACATACATGCTTGTTGACAAAGACCATAAATCTTCATAAAATGTTAGAAAGGGGGAGTAGAAAAATTTTAAATATGTACAAAGACAAACTGTCCTAAAAATACTTTGTTTTAAATAGCGATAGCATCAACACTGCAGAACATAAAAAGCAGATCGTTTCCATCTGAAAAGTTCACAGCTATAAAAAAGATGATGCTACTTCAGTCCAGACTTGCTAACTGGAATTATCTTCATGTGCTATCCAAAAGCTTACCTACACTTTGATGGGTTTATAGAAAAGAAAAGAAAAAAAAAAAAAAATCCTGTATTCTTTTAGGTTAGTTCCAGAAAATACAGACAGGCCTCCTACACAGATTTACGGTGAAGCTGATAAAGTTCAAGCTTCAGGATCCCCGTTTGTTCTGGCAGGAAGCTCCAGAAAACAGGCTCATTTGTGTGGGTGTTTTTTTGTTGTTGTTTTTCTTTTGAGACCCTACTCTACCTAACACACACAATTGCATAAGCTTCAAGCTCATAAAAACCTGGACCCATCCTGACAGCCCTCCATTAGAATATTAACATTAAGAAAACTAGGCTAGAATCTGCAAAAACAATCCAAACATCATTTTTTAATGTCAAGCATTTCTCCACAGTCCCAGCAAAGAGAGGCGAATGGGGTTCAACAGTCTCTATGGGGTATTGTTAGTATTTCTTTTCTCTGGAAACAAAAATGAAGTCTTGGAAACCATGACTAAATAAAAGTTACTTTCACTAAATATAAGTATACATAACCCCAGATAGTTTTAGCTACAGAAATTTGGTAATGTATCACACTGAACTAGATTGCTAGTGTTCTGAACTTATTATCTTTCTTTAAATTTATTTTTAATTGATGCATAATTCACAGTTGATACGGTATTAGTTTCAAGCACACAACATAGTGATTTGATGTCTATATACTGCATGCTCAATGGCTAAGTTGTGTCTTTGCTACTCCATGGACTGTAGCCCATCAGGCTCCTCTGTCCATAGAATTTTACAGGCAAGAAAATTGGAGCGAGTTGCCATTTCCTCCTTCAGAGGATCTTCCCTACCTAGGGATTGAACCCATGTCTCCTGAGTCTCCTGCATTGGCACCCGGACTCTTTACCACTGAGCCACTTGGGAAGCCTGTGGACTAATACATGACAAAATTATCCACAAAATAAATGTAGTTACTGTCCATCACCAAAGTTAACAGAACAGTATTGACTATATTAGAACTTATCTTCAGTACTAAACAAATTCTCTTTATTGGTGCTAAGTACAACCAGTTAAATATAAGCCCATCTGATTTCACCCTAAATTCATGAGTATCACAATTCAAGAGTATGAGTATTCATTGTATCAAAAAACGAAGGGGTGCGACCAACGTTATATGGTTTAATTAAGGAATTACAGTAAGTCTTATCCAATATTGACTAGATTTGCGACCATTTTTGACAAGAAGATGAAAACAAAACAAAACAAAACAACCGTACTGCTATCTCGGCTTTTGGTTACTGACTCTTTCAAACTCGAGGTAGTGAGTTCTTAAAGGTTAGAGAGAATTTAGGGGGAGGAAACAAGGATAAACTCAATCACTTCCCCAGTCCTACCCTTCTCCCGCCCTCTTCTCGTTTGAAACTAGGTCCATCCCTCCGGTGTATATAGTCGCAGCAGGTCCTTTTTCACTAGTGAGTAAAGTGGTACTAACACCTAGTTGTTGTTGTTGTTTTTTAATATGCTAGCCTGTGATGTTAACTACGCCTACCCTGCTGCTGCTAAGTCGCTTCAGTCGTGTCCGACGCCTACCCTACCCGGGGCTTAACTTTCGGTACTGTCCCTTCCTCCTGGATCGGTCCGCGAGGCATTCGCGCTCCCCCCTCAAGGTCCCTCAATCCGAGAAGGTCCAGGGCCACCTGGCCAGGAGAAGCGCCCTGAGGAAGTTCTCCTTGGAGTGGCCACACCGCCGAGATAAAGCGACCGGGCAAGGCGGGAAGGTGGCCCCTACGCACTCCAATAGGACGCGGCCCGTTCCCAGCCGGGGACGCGCCCGACAGGAGGGGGAAGGGAGTGTCGCCACCGAATCCCAGGAAAGGCCGCGGGACCCACCTCCGGCTCCCCCTCGCTCCCGCCCTCGGCCCCACCTCCCCCAGCCTGCACAAAGCCGGCCCGGAGGCGGGGGCCAGGCCTGCTGGGAGGCCGCCCGGACGAGACTGGACCCGGGCCCGGCGCCCCGCGGCTCCGGCCGCCGAGGCCCGGCGCGTCTCGAGTTCCCGTCCCGGACGGGGCGGACGCGCCCCCCGGCTGGCCTTAGGAGGCGCGGGAAGCCGGGCTCCCCTCCTTTTCAGGCGACAGTCCCCCGGGGAGGCCAGGCGCACCCGCGCCGTCCCGCTAGCCACGCCCGAGGTGGCGGCCTCCAGCGCGCGGCGCGCGGCGCCCGGGCCGTCGGGGCGGCGGAGGCCGGCCGAGCGCGGGGGTGACTCCATAAGTCGCACGCGCCCCTTCGCGCCCAACCGTGGCACAAACTCTGGCGTCAAATCGATCCCCCTCACTTCCGAAAGGCCCCCGTCCTCCCGCACCTGCGTAAGGTGGCCAAACAATGCGGGGGCGGGCAGGAGGCGCGGGGAGGCCCGGAAACGGGGGTGGGTTCGGCGCCGGTGGCCCCCGAGGCCCCGCCGGCCGGCGCCTGGCCTCCCGTCGGGGGCGCACACACGCACACCGTCCGGCCCGGTGCGGGAAGATGGCCGTTTCTGCTTTCAGGATAAAGGCTCTTTGTTGCGCTCACACAAAAGCCGCCAAGACCCGCTTTTCCAGCAGGCCCTTTGGGCAGATGGAAGGATCGCAGCTGAATTTTCCAAATGGCCCTCGGAGCCCGAAGCGGTGGGAGCAACTAAAAGAGAGGGGGAATAAGAGGCCTCCCGCCCTCTTCTACCGAAACCTCTGCCAATATCCAAGGATTCGTCCTGGGAGACCGGGGCTGAGATCTTTCATAAAGGGAGGAAGGAAAGAGGAAAACCTACTTTTACTATCAAGGCCCAAAGGGGATATTAAACATTCACATTCTTGCAGGGTTTCTCCCCTTAACCAGGGTAGAAACATAATCTGGAAAAGTCTGGATACACCAAAAAGAAAAAGAAAGGGGAAAAAAAAATACCAACAATAGCAACTTAAAAAAAAAAAAAAAATAACAAACCAGTTGCCATCAGCCCAAAGTGGTAGTAGCAGCAGCCGGCGCGTGTGATCCACTTACTTGTCCGACTCTTGTGACATGTTTGATCCAATGAACTCGCTCCCCTTTTCCTGGAGCCTCAGCCTCTGGTGAAACTGGACTTTCAAGTCTGTGCAGGTGAAGGTGTGTGAGAGCGCCCGAGATGGCAGAACAAGAGCTACAGGTAATTCTGCTTTTCCGTCCCCCCTCACCACTCTCGCTCGCTCGCCCGCTCGCGCCCTCACCTAGCCGGAAAGGTGGGATAAGGGGGGGGCCCCCTCACATGGGGCCCGAGCTCGGAGGCGGCCGGGCGGCGCGGAGTCCCTCCCGGATCGTGGCAATGGGCAGCCACAGAGCAGAAAGTGGCGGACTTGGGCGGCCACAGGTAACTTTCTCGCAAGGAGCTGAATTCTTTCACTAAAGGGTACGAGCCCGAGGGACGAGCTGCGCGGTGATTGGCTGCGGAGCTCCCTCAGGTGAGCTGCCATTGGCAGAGGCGCGCTCAGGTAAGGCCCTTCTCCAAGTGCAGGTAACTCACTCCGAAGTTTACCTGAGTGGAGCGGCGGCACGCTTGCAGCCCAGCGGCGGGCCGTGGGAGCTGAGGGTCGGTGCTTGGAGCAGACTTCGTGCTACGTTTCCCTTCTTCCCGGAGGCCGGCCTGGGGTGAGGGGTTGGGGGACCTTGAAGGAGAGAAGTTAACCAGGGGAAAAAAAAACCAAACAAACCCAACACCTGCAACCACTAGGGATTGTGGGTCGAACGGAAGGACTAAGGAGAGCTGAACTCGGGTGTCCCAAGCCAACCGGAATCAAATGCGCAGCACAACCACGAGGCTTTTAATACCCACACTAAGAGGACACTGTTGGACAGTGTCAGAAGAGTACGGGACTCAAGTGCTCCGAGGGGGCGAAAAGCGCGAAGATCGCCAAGTCTGTTACGTAATTGCATTTTTAACATTCTTATCCACAACAAACAACATGTCATGTCCCAGTGTGCAAAAGATACGGTAGACGGCTAGACTTATAAATAGATAAGCAGACACGACTTAGCTACTGAACAGCAGCAGCATCCTTTCTTGACCTCGGCGGGTAAGGAGTGGCTGGTTTTGATGGGATGAAGAAATTTGGTTGAACAGACACTCAAATGGCTCAGGCGCACCTCTTCCATCTCAATTCTGCAGCCCAGAATTGCAGAGCTGCAAACCACTGAATCCCTTCCATAAACCTTTTGTCATTTGACGTTTCCAGGCAGGCATCAACATTTACATTGTAATTCAATAGAAGCAGCAACTACAAAGGTGCTTTATCCTTCCAGCTTAATATGGTTGCTACGGAAACAATTCAGGATGAAACTGACTTTTTGCAGTTTTGTTGCCTCTGGTTGAGAGCAGCGAATTTGCAAACCTGTAATTTATAACAATGAGTACCTGTGTAAATTCTGACAGTAATCTAGCCCATGCATATTAATTGTAGAAATAGAGAGGGCATGGAAATTTTATCATAATTTATTTCGAGTTAATACTACGTTGGCAGAGATGAAATAACTTCCATTTTAATCTGTATGGATCATTTATTTCCTGCACATGACATTGTGAGGCAAGGTTTGGCTGCTCCATGTTTCATTCTCAACAAATGAATTTCAGGATTTTTTTCTTTTTAAATACAGTATAAGCACGCACACTATCATTTGTAAGATAATGCAATACTTTAAGGTAATGCAATACCTACTTTCGTGTACCTTCTTAACCTCCTGTCTAGAGGCTACCATATTCCACTTTTAGCAGCCCATTCTGTCATTACTTCCCTATTTCTAATAATTTACGCAGGGATCCCTTGATTTATCAATTTTGATAACAGGTGCTTTGACGGCCTGTTGCCTTAGATAAGGACTTAGCTCTTTCAAACCCTGTCCAGTTTCATCTTCCACCATTCTTCTAATGTATCTCTTTCACAGCTTAGGCATAGCAAGTAGTCAAGTAAGTGTAAGTGTTAGTTGCTTAATCATGCCCGACTCTTTGCAACCCCATGGACTGCAGCCCACCAGGCTCCTCTGTCCATGAGATTTTCCAGGCAAGGATACTGGAGTGGGTTGCCATTTCCTTCTCCCGGGGATCTTCCCAACCCAGGGATCGAACCCAGGTCTCCTGCACTGCAGGCAGATTCTTTACCCACTGAGCTACAAGGGAAGCCCAGTGACTGTGCAAATACTAGTGACAACAGAACCAACTACTGTACTATGCTTGTTTTCTTAGTTTTTAAAAAAAAGATTTTATCTATTCACTTAGTTTGTGATGTTTCCCATCTGATATTTTTTTTCTACAACATGCCTATCAAATGACTGTCACATTTATTTTTCAAATGATCAATCAATCCTACCCCCCACACCCCCCAATATCCTTCCAAAAGTCCACTGCCTTTCTGTTCCAATGGAGATGAGCTCCTCTCTGGACCTGCTACTCAGCTGTCATCTTGGGACAATCCTTGATCTCCAGAGTAAGAGCCCAATTTCTCTGTCCTGTGACTTTTTGCTTGGTTTGCTGCTTCATTTTTCCCATGGCATATGTTCCAGTAGTAGCCCAAGAATGGGTTCAGAAGGTAAAACTTATTCTTCCTTTTTTTTTTTTCCCAATTCTTTCTTTTGAAAGAGTTTGACCAAGTGTCAAATTCTAAGTTGAAGTTTTTCGTTCATAAAAATTTCTCTTTTATCTTCTAGCAGCCAATGTTGCCATTTAGAATTCTGATGCCATCCTGAGTTCTATTCCTTTGTGGCCTAGAATTTTTCTTCCTAAAAACTCATAGAATAATCTCTCTATCTCTGATATTCTGAGATTTCATAATTATGTTACCAAATATTCTGAAATTTGAGTATGTTGGAAGCTTTCATCAAATGTTTGCAAACCTTTGAATGAGGTCTTAAAAGCCCTCTGGAAACTACACATAGGGGTGGGAGGAAGGGTTATTGCTCACTGATGGGCTTGCTGTGTGGTGATCGTGTTCATCTTTCCTTAGGAAGATTCCCCAAATATCAGAAACTAGATGTCTTTTTTTCTGGGCTCTTCAACATCTCAAGAGAAATATCTCCCATCCCTTGGCTGAGGGCACATTCTCCTGGCTGCTGATATTCTCAGAACAGGTCAGAAGAGATCCAGAGCAGTCCCTACTCAGTATGCAGTTTCTGTCTTCCCTATAGGTGCTTTAGTCCTGCCCTTCTTCCTGCCGGATGCCAAGCCTCTCCTGTATTTCCTCAAGTGAAGTGAAGTCTCTCAGTTGTGGCCGACTCTTTGCGACCCCATAGACTGTAGCCTACCAAGATTCAGTCCATGGGATTTTCCAGGCAAGAATGGGGTGGGTTGCCATTTCCTTCTCCAGGGGATCTTCCCGACCCAGGGATGGAACCCGGGGCTCCCGCATTGCAGGCAGACGCTTTACCGTCTGAGCCACCAGGGAAGCCCCTGTCGTAGTAATCACCTGGCTGCAGGAAGTGGGACAGGGGACCTGAGGATCTAACAAGTCCAAATATCCACATTCACTCAGCTCTCAGCCTCTCACCTCTCTCTCACTTCTGATATCCTGTGACCTCTCCTCAGCATCTCTCTCATGATCTCTGGCATCTCCAAGACCTGGTCCAATCTGGTGTTTTATAGAATAATCTCTTGGCGTGTTTCTATACTGACCTCTAGGATATCATTAGAGTAGCTTCTGATGTTCTGTTAAGCCAGTTTCCACTCTTCCATTCATCCCCATCTTCCAGAATTGTGCTGAGATATATCTTTTGCAGATGACTCCAGCCCCATCCTCTTTGTCCCTGTGAATTTATCCTCTTACTTTCCTTTACTGTCCTTTTCAGGAGACAATGAACCTAAACAAGTATGGGTCAATCTGCCATCTTTAATCTGAAGCCATTTCCAAAACCATTCAAAAACTTTTACCCAACTGTCCCAAATTTGTTTGTGCAAACAAAACTAGAGTTTATGAGCAAACCTTGCCTTTTTTTGGTCAATGGTGCCCAAGATTCCCTTCTTTCTCACAAATAGCTAATAACTCAGCCTTGACTGCCTTGCTTAGTATGCCCTGTTTGACTACCTACTGCTATATTGTTTGGCTAGATTCATGAAGGAGAAGGTCCTCGTGAACAATTTAAAATCATCAACAATGAAGTTAACTCTGTTACCCGATTGAAGTTTTTTTTAATTTTTATTTATTTTAAACGTTTTATTTTATATTGATATTGGGGTATAGACGGTTAACAATGTTGTGATAGTTTTGGTGAACAATGAAGGGACTCAGCCATATGTATACTATTTGTTTATTTACTTATTTTTGACTGTGCTGGGTCTTCATTGCTGCACGGGATTTTCTCTAGTTGCAGGGGTTGGGCTGGGGGCTACCTACTCTTTGTTGCAGTGCTCGGACTTCTCACTGCGGTGGCTTCCCTTGTTGAGGAACACGGGCTCTAGGGCACACGGGCTTCAGTAATTGCCATGTGCGGGCTCAGTAGCTGCGGCTCCTGGGCTCTGGAGTACAGGCTCAAGTTGTGGTGCTCAAGCTTAGTTGCTTCAAGGCATGTGGAATCTTGGAGACCAGGGATCAAACCCGTGTCTCCTGCATTGGCAGGCAGATTCTTTACCGTGAGCCACCAGGGAAGCCCCAGGTTACCCAATTGTTTTGATTCTGTTGGCAAAATAGTTCTAAGTGACTGTGAAACCTTGCCACACCCAACATGAGAATGTACTTCTCTCTCTTTCTCAAACATCTTTTTCCATAAACTCTTAAGTGCAGCAGTTGTTCCCCATGTGTGGTCCGTGGACAGACCATCAACATCAGATTACCTGGGAACTTGTGAAAAATGCAAATTAGCCAACTCACCCCAGGCCTCAAGAAACTGGTGGAGGTGAACAGCAGTCTGTGTGTCTAGCAAGTCCTCCAGATGATTCTGATGTAGGTTAGAGTTTGAAACGCATCAGTACTGAATGCTGACGGGAGGAAGTAGCCCCTCACTAGCCATTGAAAACCATCATTGTAAATTATGCTATATTTGGAGTTTTCCAGCAACTTGCAGCAACCCTGGGGTAGGCAGTCGATTTTTGCCTGTCCGGATTATTTTATTCCTAATCTAATGACTGTTTATATAATGGTTGACTATTATTCTCAATTGGAGCAGTTAGTGCATTTTTTAAAACAGCCTGTGATCTGCTACATTATTTGTCATACCTTTAGGAATTTCAGCACAGGTTAGTGTTTGATGTCTTTTTATGTGGCAGCAACAAAGCAAATTCTCATGTAAAAAGCTAGTGATAAGAAAAAGCTAGTGTTTTTAAACTAAATTATTTAATTTATGAGATTGAAGTTTTAGTTAAATTTCTAGGGGAGAAAAACTTCTATTATCATTTTAATGTTTACTTCTATTATCATTTCATTTTAATGGTGATTTTTAGCACCTATTATAATGGCCAATGCCATTTTCGTAAATTAAAACTTTAGTATTTGATACCAAATTGTCACTTTATTATGTCTTTTTTTTCCCCTCAGTTGTTTTGACTCTGCAAAAATCAGTAGGTGCTGCCCCATAACCAACTCATCCCTATAGTGCCCTGAGTGAAGACAAGTCAGTTTAGATATATGATGTATTAAAATCCCACTACCTAAGGCTCCAGGCAGTGAGAAGAACAGCCATCAAATGTTCAACCTCTTACAATGAGATGTGGGGAGAAGAATGCCGCTTCTGTGGCATCTGGGCAGAAATACCAAGTTTGTTTATAAATCGTATGTATATACATATGTATAATTTATATATATATTAATATATGTATTGTATTTATCTATTTGGCTGCATCAGGTCTTAGTTGCAGCACATGGACTTAGTTGCCCCGCAGTATGTAGGATCTTAGTTCCCAAACCAGGGATCGAACCTGTGTCCCCTGCATGGAAGGTGGTTTTTAATCACTAGACCACCAGAGAAGATCCTAGAAATACCAAGTTTCTAGGAACCCATCAATTGAATCTGCCTGCTGCTTTTCACCCAATGCATGTCATATACAGGGCCACTAAAGCACATTGAATCTACTATGGTAGATGACTGGTGGTATCTCTTAGGTTGAATTTAAAAATACTGTTTTTTTGTTTGGCTTTTATCCCCAAGAAGTAACCTTGTAAAGAATGAAATGTATCTGGGTGTCTGTATTTGAAATCGACATAGAAATATATAACTTAACCAACTAAGCCTTAAATGGTACTTTTCTTACTGTTAGGGGCCACTTCTATTTTTCATAGTTGTATGGATATGTATATTTGCATTGACACTTACTGTTTCCATGAATGCTCTGGAACTAGCAGTGTGGACTTCAGTTAGTAGTCTGAAGTAGCACATCTCCTTCAGGGTAATGAAGGTTTCTGTTTCTTAGACTTTCATTAGTAACTCTTCAACAGAAAGCGTGGTCCTGTTAAAACATACTGCATTGAATACATATCTTTCTCTCTACTTCTTCCTGAAGTCCCACTGATGGAAGAATAAGAGAGGAGATGAGATGGTTCAATATAACAAAATTTGGAAGGTGGAAAAAATGTGGAAAGTGACTGAAGGAGTAGAAACTGATTTAGCTGAACTGAGAAAGATGAACCAGAGCATCTGTAGACAGGATCAAGATGGTTTAGGCTGTAGAACCTCATAAAGACATAGAAAATCAAATTTCTAATTGTCATTAAAGGTGGGAGCAAAATAAAATAATATTAAAAAAAAAAAAAATGTCAATGTATGACAAAACCCACTGAAATGTTGTAAAGTGATTGGCCTCCAACTAATAAAATAATATTAAAAAAAAAAAAAAAAAATGGTGGGAGCAAGTGGAAGGACTGAAACCAGAGGAGTAGATTAACATTTTAAATTCAAAGCTGTTAGACCCTCTAGGTCCCATTGCGCCCCTTCCCATCCCCATTATAATCTAGCTTCTATCTGTATTAATTTGCTTGTCATTCAGTCGCTAAGTTGTGTGCGACCCCATGGACTATAGTATGCCAGGCTCCCCTGTCCTTCACCATCTCCCGGAGTTTGCTCAAACTCATGTCCATTGAATCGGTGATGCCACCCAACCAGCTCATCCTCTGTCATCACGCCCATCATCGTGTCCTCAGTCTTTCCCAGCATCAGGGTCTTTCCCAATGAGTGAGCATCCGAAGGGTCGCATCAGGTGGCCAAAGTATTGGAGCTTCAACTTCAGCATCAGTCCTTCCAATGGATATTCAGTGTTGATTTCTTTTAGGATTGATTGGCTTGATCTTGCAGTTCAAGGGATTCTCAAGCATCTTTTCCAGCACCATAATTTGAAAGCATCAATTTTTTGGCACTCAGCCTTCTTTACAGTCCAACTCTCACATCCGTACCTGACTACTAGAAAAACCATAGCTTTGACTATACAGACCTTTGTTGGCAAAGCTAGGGCTGCCATAAAAAATACCACACATCATGTGGATTAAACAAGAGAAATATATTTTCTCACGGTTTTGGAAGCTAGAGGTCCAAGGTTAATGTTTCAGCAGGGTTGGTTTCATTCTGAAGCCTCTCTGCTTGACTTATAGGTGGCCGTCACTGGCTCTGTCCTCACAAAGCCTGTTCACTGTGAGCGTACGTGCACATGTCCTAATCGTTTCTTCTTATAAGGACACTGGTGATGTTGAATTAGGGCCCACACGTATGACCCCATTTTACCTTAATTGCCTTTTTAGAAGTCCTGTCTCCAAATACAGTCACATTCAGAAGTAAGGCCATAGCTCAGAGTTATTGAAGGTTTAGTTCCAGAGCACCTCAGTAAAGTGAATATTGCAATAATTCAAGTCACATGAATTTTTTGGTTTCCCAGTACATACAAAAGCTCTGTTTATACTATATTGTAATCTATTAATTGTGCAATGGCATTATGTCTAAGAAAACAATATGCATACTTTTAAGTGAAAAATACTTCATTGAAGTCATCCCCTGCTCAACAGCATAGGACTAAATAATGGGTTGCCTTTTCTTTTCTTATTTTTTCTTCCAACATATCTATCCTTTTCCCAGATCAAGACGTACTCCAGAAAAAATAGTTTTTATGTTGAAGTAAGACGTTTTGTACCTTTTATTTTCATGTAGGATACCACAATTTATTGCTTAAAAAATACTTTATTGTTAAAATGCTAGTCATCATCTGAGCCTTCATTAAGTATTCTTTTTGTTGGTGGAGAGTCTAGCCTAGGTAATGATGGCTGCTGACTGATCAGAGTGGTGGTTGCTGAACGGTGGCTGTGACGACTTAAAATAAGACAACAGTGAAGTTTGCTGCATCAACTGACTTCTTTCACAAAGAAATTGCTTGGTAGCATGCTTGGTAGTTCTTAATAGCAAGAACTTCCTTTAAAACTGGAGTCAGTCCTCTCAAGTCCTGCTATTGCTTTACCGGCTGTTTTTGTCATATTTTAAATCCTTGTCATCTCAACAGTCTTCATAGCATCTTCACCAGGAGTAGATTCCACCTCAAGAAATCACTTTCTTTGCTCAACCGTAAGAAGCAACTCGGCATTCATGAAAGTTTTATCATGAGATTGCAGCAGCTCAGTCACATCTTCAGGCTCCACTTCTGTTTCTGATTCTCTTGCTATTTCCACCACATCTGCAGTTATTTCCTTCACTGAAATCTTTTCACTTTGTTTTGTTTTTGATTAGAGGATAATTGCTTTACAATGTTGTGTTGGTTTCTGCCATATAACAACGTGAATCAGCTGTAAGTATACATATATCCCCTCCCTCTTGAGCCGCCCTCCCACCCATCCCCATCCCACCCCTCTAGGCTGTCACAGAGCACCAGGTTGAGCTCCCTGTGTTTTATGGCAGCTTCCCACTGGCTCTCAGTTTTACATGTGGTAAGGTATATGTTTCAATGCTATTGTCCCAATTCGTCCCACCCGCTCCTTCCCCCACTGTGTACACATGTCTGTTCTCTATGTCTGCATCTCCGTTACTGCCCTCCACATAGGTTCATCAGTACCATTTTTCTAGATTCCATACATATGCATTAATCTGTGATATTTGTTTTTCTGACTTCACTCTGTAACAGGCTCTAGGTTCATCCATCTCAATTCAACTGGCTGAAATTTATTCCTTTTTATGGCTGAGTAATACTGTATTGTATATATGTACAACAACTTCTTTATCCATTCATCTGTCAATGAACATCTAAGTTACTTCCATGCACTGGCCATGCTACAATGAATGTTGGGGTACATGTGTGTTTTTGAATAATGGTTTTTCTCAGGGTATATGCTCAGTAGTAGGAGTTCTGGGTCATATGGTAGTTTTATTCCTTGTTTTTTAAGGATTCTCCATACTGTTCTTCATAGTGGCTGCATCAATTTACATTCTCACCAACAGTGTAAGAGGGTTCCATTTTCTCCACATCCTTTCCAGCATTTATTGTTTGTAGATTTTTTGATAATGGCCATTCTGACCATGTGAGGTGATACCTCATATAGTTTTGACTTGACTATATTTGCATTCCTCTAATAATGAGTGATGTTGAGCATCTGTATGTAGTTTTGACTTGACTATATTTGCATTCCTCTAATAATGAGTGATGTTTGAGCATCTGTATGTCTTCTTTAGAGAACCGTCTGTTTAGGTTTTCTGCCCATTTTTTCATTGGGGATGTTTGTTTTTCTGATATTGAGCTGCGTGAACCACTTGTATGTTTTGGAGATTAATCCTTTGTCAGTTGCTTCATTTGCAATTATTTTCTTCCATTCTGAGGGTTGTGTTTTCATTTTGTTTATAGTTTCCTTTGCTCTGCAGAAGCTTTTACGTTTAATTAAGTCCCATTTGTTTGGTTTTGTTTTTATTCCATTACTCTAGGAGGTGGGTCAAAGAGGATCTTGCTGTGATTTATGTCAAAGAGGCTTCTCTGAAATCTTGAACACCTCAAAGTCATTCATGAGGGTTGGCACCTACCTTTACCCAACTCCTGTTTTGTTTTGTTTTGTTTTGTTTTATTAATTAATTTTGGTTTTTGACTGCACTGGGTCTTTGTTGCTGCTCACAGGCTTTTGTCCAGTTGTGGTGGACAGGGCATAGTCTTCCCTGTGGTGTGCAGACTTTTCATGGTGGCTTCTCTTATTGTGGAGCACAGCCTCTAGGTGTGTGGGCTTCTGTCGTCATGGCACACAGGGTTAGTTGCTTCATAGCATGTGGAATCTTCCCTGACCAATGATCAAACCTACGTCCCTCCCCTACATTGGCAGGCGGATTCTTAACCACTGGGTCATCATAGAAGTCCTTCCTAACTCCTGTTAATATTGATATTTTGAACTTTTTTCCATGAGTCACCTCATCTTAATGTTCTTAATGACTGTTTTTGATGGCATCTAGAATGACAAATCCTTTCCTGAAGGTTTTTCATTTACTTTGTCCAGATTCATCAGAAGAATCATTGTCTATGGCAGCTTTAGTCTTACACAGTGTATTTCTTAATTAGTAAGACTTGAAGGTTGAAATGACTCCTTGATCCACGGGCTGCAAAATGGATATTGTATTAGGAGGCATGAAACATTCATCTCCTTGTACACCTCCGTCAGAGCTCTTAGGTAACCAGGTGCATTTTCAGTGAGCATCAGTATGTTGAAATTAATCTCTTTTTTTCTGAGCAGTAGGTCTCAACAGTGGCTTAGAACATTCAATTAGCCATGTTGTAAACACATATGCAATCATACAGGCTCTTTGTTCCATTTATTGAGCACAATCAAAGTAGATTTAGGATCCTTCTTAAAGGCCTGAGGATTTTCAGAGTGGTTGATGAGCATTGACTTCAACATCAAGTCACCAGCTGTGACTTCTAACCTCTTTTATGAGAGTTTGCCTGTCCTTTGAAGCTTTGAAGCCAGTTGTAGACTTCTCTCTAGCTGTGAAAGTTCTAGATGGCATATTCTTCCCATAGAAGGGGAAGAAACTTTCATCTACATTGAAAGTTTGATGTTTAGTGTGGCCATCTTGGTTAATTATCTTCACTAGATCTTCTGTGTAACTTGCTGTAGATTCTGCATCAGCACTTGTTGCTTCATCTTGCCCTTTAATGTAACAGAGACAACTTCTTTCCTTAAAGCTCACACACCAGCTCTGCTGGCTTCACACTTTTCTTCTGCAGCTTCCCCACCTCCATCAGCCTTCACAGAATTGAAGAGAATTAGAGCCTTGCTCTGGATGATACTTTGGCTTAAGACAGTGTGATGGCTGGTTTGACCTATCTAGACCACTGAAACTTGCTTCATATCAGCAATACATTTTTCACTTTCTGATCATTTCTGTGTTCACTGGAGTAGCACTTTTAATTTCCTTCAGGAACTTTTTTTTTTTTTTTGCATTTACAACTTAGCTAATTATTTGGCACAAGAGGCCTAGCTTTTGGCTTGACTCAGCATTCTATACGCCTTTCTCACTAAACTTAATAATTTTCAGCTTTAATTTAAAATGAGACACATGTGATTTGTCCTTTCATTTGGACACTTAGAGGCCACTGTAGGGTTATTAACTGGCCTGATAACAATATTGTTGTGTCTCAGGGAATAGGGGGGCCTGAAGAGATGGGGGAATGGCCTGTCAATGGAGAAATTAGTACATACCCAACATTTATTAATTAAGTTGGCCGTCTTATATGGGCACAGTTCATGGTGCCACCAAAACAATTACAATAATAACATTGAAGCTCACTTATTGGGCTTCCCTGATGATTCAGTGGTAAAGAATCCACTTTCCAATGCAGGAAGCATGGATTCAATCCTGATCTGGGAAGATCCCACATGCCACAGAGCAATCAAGCCCAAGCACCCAACTCTTGAACCTGTGCTCCAGAGCCCAGGAACTGCAGCTACTGAGCCACATACCACAGCTACTGAAGCCCAGGTGCCTGGAGCCTGTGCTTTGCAATAAGAGAAGTCACTGCCGTGAGAAACCCATGCACTGCAAGGAAGAGTAGCCCTGGCTTGCTGCAACTAGAGAAAAGCCCACACAGCACCGAAGACCCAGCACAGTCAAAAATAGATAAATAAATAAAATTTTTAAAAGAGAACATCACATATCACTGTAACAAATATAATAATGATTTAAAAGTTTGAAATATTGCAAAAATTGTGAAAATGTGACACAGAGATGGAAAGTGGCCAAATGCCATTGGAAAGATGGTGCTAACAGACTTGCTTGTTGCAGGCTTGCCACAAACCTTCAGTTTGTTTAAAAAAGCAAAAAACAATGCACACAAATCACCATAAAGTGAAATGCAATGAAATGGAGCATGCCATTGCTAAGGGTTGGGACCTCAACCTGTGAATTTAGGTGGGGGGCACAATTCAGCCCATCACACCATCCCTCCTCCATTCTGGCAGGAGACAGCAGTGCATTCTAGACCAACTGAACCAGGAAGACTGCAGACTTGGGTATATCGAGGGACTCATCAGGAGTGAGGCACTGGACCTATAACAAGGAGAGTCTGTGAAGGCCATATGCTAATCAGTGAGATACCATCTTCTAGCTTCCTCCACCCAGCCCAGTGAGCCAGGAACCAAGCTTATCCCACCAGCAGCCACGCCTCTCCTCAAAGTAGGAGATCAGAAGATCTTTCTTTGGATTAATTGTAAAGTCTTAGAGAAAAGATCTGCAGATACTGATGTGGGTGTTTTCCAATCAGGAAGAGAGAGAGAGTGGGGGAAGAGAGAAGAAAGAAAAGAGAGGGGGAAAGGAAGGAAGGAAGAAATGAAAGAAAGAAAGGAAGAAAGAAAGAAGAAAGAGGGTTATTCTCTAATACATCTCCTGTCAGCAAAGGACATCAGTCAGCAAGTCCTACCTTCATACAGAGAGTTTCTAAGGAGCTCTTTCTGCCACACTCTTAAATATAGATAAGAGGTTAGGGGTCAGACATTTGAGAAAAGCCTCAAAATGAAAACTTGACCAAAACGTAACTAAAAGAGTGATTTTAAGGAAAACAGATGTTACAAAGAGGGAATAAAGATTTTATAATTAAAATATGAGAAAACACTGCATCCATGAAATAAGAATAGCATACTACTTATTTTTTTTTAATTTTTTTATGGAATGCTTCATGAATTTGCTTGTCATCCTTGCACACTTGCCATGCTCATCTTCTCTATATTGTTCCAATTTTAGTATATGTGCTGCCAAAGTGAGCACTAGCATACTATTTAAAAGCAATGAAACAAACAAAAAACAAAAACAAAAAAAAAGCAATGAAACAACCAGCAAGGAGTCAAAAAGGGCTGATAGACATTAAAATATCAATATGAAAGCCTAAAAAGAGCCTTCCATGGTATATTTGAAGATAGAATCTAGGAAATCTCCCAGAAAGTAGAACAAAAAAACAACAAAATAGAGAATAAATGAGAAAAAAAATTAACAATTGTAAGATCAGGCAGGTAGATCTAATACATGACTAAGAGGTATTTCAGAAAAAGAGAATGGGAAAATGTTGGGAAAAAAATTATCAGAGAAAAGATAAAATATGATTTTTAAAGAGCTCACGTATTTTAAGTCTTCTAATTGGTATGACCCACACAGTGGTCAGCACAGTGGGTTCTAAATGATGTAAATTGAAGCAATTATCATAAAATGTCTGGGCTGATCTTTCTAGCCCAGAGAAATGAAATGAAAATAAAATGAAGCAAGCGAAGAGGAGACTGCTCAGACACAAAGGATCAAGAATAAGAAAAAAAGAAAGAAAGGGGAAGAAATGGAAGTCCCTGGTGGTCTAGTGGTTAGGATTTCAGGCTTTCACCCCTTGCCATGATCCTAGTCGGTGAACTAGATCCCACAAGCTGTGGGGCATGGCCAAAAAAAAAAAAAAAAAAGAATCAGAATATATTAGCTCATTCAACAATACTGCCAGCTTCAAGATATTGGGGGGGACAAAAACCTTTAAATGCTGAATTATATGCCTCGACAAGTTATCAGTGAAGTATGAAAGTAGAATAAAATTCAATTCCAGAAACTCAAGTTCTAAAACCTTGTATCCTTTCTCAAAAAGATACTAGACAATGCGCTCTATTAAGACATGGGAGAATAGAAAGAACCAAGAAAGAAATATTCTTAAGATTCAGAAAAGAGGGAAGGTAACAGAGGAGAAAGTTAGAGGGATGGCAGAGAATGATAATGGCTTAGCAGGCTTAGAGAGCAACTAAATTCTCTCATCCAACAGAGGTCTTGGGGTCAGGGGTGAAGGGCTGAACCCAACAGTTAAGTTTAACATTATGGAAAATTATATTGAGATGCTGTTTGAGGGTATGAAAAGTATTAGGAATAGGTACAGAGAAAACTAAACAAATATTTAGCATTCAGTAACTGGGGGAAAATTATACAAGACTGAAAATATAATCAAATTGATCTTACTACATACTTGGTTTGACAGTGAATAATATATGATCTGCATAATAGAATTACTGAATGATAATTTACTAAAACTGGTGATAAACCTCAACTGGGAAGATACAAGGAGGAAGATGCTGGTATTAGGTGGGTGATGAGGATGTGGAAGATGGTGAGAGTTAAATTACCATCTGCGCGTGTGCGTGTCAGTCATGCCTGACTCATTGCGATCCCATGGACTGCAGCCCACCAGGCTCTACTGTCTGTGGGATTTTCCAGGCAAGAATACTGGAGTGGGTTGCCATGCCCTCCTCCAGGGGATCTTCCCAACCCAGGGATTGAAGCCATTTCTCTTACATCTTCTGCATTGGCAGGTGGGTTCTTTACCACTAGTGTCACCTGGGAAGCTCAAAATAGGCATCTTCTATAACAGAAAGTCAGTACCTATTGCCCAAAATTCATAAATCAGAAACTAGCAACTACACATCAATTAGAAATGCTTTTGGCTGCTAGTAATATCAAGACTGATTAACAGTAGTTTAGAAAGATGGGATTTAGTTTTTCTCATTTGTAAAAGAAAAAAATTGTTCAGAAAGTTAGCATTGGTCCCAACACTAAGTTGTGGTATCTCTGAGAGTCTCTTGACCTTTTTCATGTGGACACAAGATGACCCCTTCAACATTAGCCATTACATCTATGCTTAAGACAGTAAGAAGGAGGAGAGGGTGGCGCTTTCCTCAACTAAGTCATTTATGAAGAAAGAAATGCCAGCACTGACACTAGAAGCCTCCTATATGCCTCTATCTCATTGGTCAGACCTGGGTCACAGAACTGTGTTCTGGTTTGACCAGTCAGCATACTACTTAGAAATATAGAAGCGAATGCTAGAATTTGAAAAAGAAAGCTCAAATAATGAAAAAGGGTTGCCCCTGAGGAGTGGGATTGGAAAGTGGGGAAGAGTGAGGCATGGATTGATATTTTTTGATGATATTAACTGATATCATTTTCAATATTATTACTCAAGGTAATTATTTGACTTTTAAAATTACATATAGTTTACACACATTGTAGTTTACATCCACAAATATACAACTTTGATCAAATTAAATTAAAAAATAAAAGTACAATTGCAAATTTATCATGCTCCCTCTTACCCAATATCTTTGCATTTGCTGTTCTGTATCCCTAAATCACTTGGTCTCTTTAATCCCCCATCCAACTAGCTCCTAACCTTCATTCAGATCATGCTCCACCATCTCCTCCCCAGAGAAGCATCATCTACTCTCCCAGATGTACCCATGTATAGGTATATTGGGAAGATACATTTCTCCATGATTTATTAATCCAGGAACATGTTTCTCTTCTTGAAAACACTTTTCGCAGTTGTGATTTCATATTTACTTGCACAGTGTCTGATCGCTGGCCATCGCCTTCCTCTAGACTCAGCTCCAGTGGGACAGAGGTGATATCTGTTCCTGGATCTTCATTGTCTCCCCAGCACTTAACACCATCACTGGCATTTGGTCAGCAGTTTCGTAACTCAGAGTTCTGAGTCAGTGTCTTGGCACTCATCCGCCTCTCACAGTAGAAACTTCCATGTTCTTACACAACCAAGTTTAAAAGCAGGAAGAAGGCAGACAGAGCACGTACTGTAGGGATGAAAATCTTTCCCAGAAGCCCCCATCAGGCTTCACCTTGTATCTCATTGGCCAGAACTGGGTCACATGGTCCGTACAAATCAGGACCTGGATCCATCTCTCATGAGATCAAGGAATCTCCACCCAATATTTGAATAGATCTGGGTTATCTTAACAAGAAAGTAGTGGGAGACTGCCACTGAGTTAAAAATAAGTGTTAATAGAGATAACACAGAACTGATAGCTTCATAATACAGATGATAAATTTGACCTTCATTTCGGATAATTTAAGTAACAGATCTGGGATTCAAATCTTTATCTGCGTTATTCTAAAGTCTGTATCATGATACCTCCTAGCTTTAAATGTAAAGTTCTTCCTGATTCAAGATGTGGTAGATTTAGTCAGGAATAGCTTCATAGAAGAAAAATACTTTAGGCATGGTCTTGAAAGAAATAACACAAATTGGGTTGATGGAGTAAATGAGAGGGAAGTTATTACTTATATTAAAACCACTCTCTTGGACTTGCTTGGAAGTCCAGTGGTTAAGAATCCACCTTCCAATGCAGGAGACATGGGTTTGATCCCTCATCTGGGAACTAAGATCTCACTTGCCACAGGGCAGCTAAGTCAGCGCTCCCCGACTACTGAACCCATGCAGCAATGAAGACCTAGTGTAGCAAAAAAAAAAAAAAACAACCCACCCTTTTCATTTTCACTCTTATATTCTTATATTAAAATACTTTTCATGTATCCCATTGATCATCAGAGCATCAATCTCTATTTTAAGAATTGTTATTGCTTTGATGGTCTAAATGAACTATAAATAAACTGAAACGAGATGACATTTACCCCGGGGGAAAATGTCACAGTGAGAACCCAGAGACCATGGCTGGGCTACAGGAGGACAGAATGTTCTGAGATTTTTAATGAGGCATGCTCGTTGTTGATGCCTCAAAATACTCTTAAAAATGTCTCAACCTGGAAAACGTATTCAAATAACCTAATCTCCTGGAACTGCTACTTTCCTGCTTGACAACCTTCAGCACTTCCTCAGTGCACACAGGGCAACCTCATCTAGGAATTAAGATGTTTCCCAATCTAACTCCAGTTGCTCAGATTCATCCCAACTGGTCTTCTGCATACAGAGACCTGAGTTGAATGTGGCTGGATGTGGGGTGTGCAGGGCTACATGTAGGAGGGAGCTGTCTTTGTCCAAGGCTTGGGACCATCCCCGCACCATAATCACAAGTGTAAGCAGAGCCATAAAGCATGCATGAAATTGGAAGATGGATCCAAAAATACAGAAGGATATTTGGAAGGACCTTAAAGCTTAAGTGAGTGAGCCAAAGTGTTAAAGTGTTAGTGACTCTGTCGTGTTGGACTCTTTGTAACCCGGTTGACTGTAGTCCACCAAGCTCCTCTGTCCGTGGAATTCTCCAGGCAAGAATACTGGAGGGGGTAGCCATTCCCTTCTTCAGGGGATCTTCCTGACCCGGGGATCGAACATGGGTCTCCCCCATTACAGGCAGTTTCTTTACCATCTGAACCAACAGGGAAGCCTTGCGGCTGCTAAGTCACTTCAGTCGTGTCCGACTCTGTGCGACCCCATAGACGGCAGCCCACCAGGCTCCACCGTCCCTGGGATTCTCCAGGCAAGAACACTGGAGTGGGTTGCCATTTCCTTCTCCAAGGGAAGCCTTAGGAGATCTCAAAACTAGTACATGATCTAGGACATCAAGCCAAGAGATATGAGTGAGTGGATGCCAATTGGGAGCACTGAGATTTGGACAGCAAAAACTCTAGGGCAGTCATCTGTGGGGACAGATGACTTTTGCTGCTGGGGACAATTTGCTTTTATTACCCTGGTACAGCCCATTCCCTCCCCTGCATCACATGTTGTCAGTTCTTCCAGGGGGTCTGGCCAAAAGCCCTGACCTTTGCCAAGGTACTCTGAAGATAGCAGAGAGTCCTCTATGGCACATACTGGTCCACGTACTTCCCAGTATACTAAGTTCTGGAGACAACCAGAGCATAGAACATTTTTCACTGTACTTTTTCCATCTCTTATTGCAGAACTTAACAAGCAGAAATATGCACAAGGAGAGAAGGAGGAGGCTAAATCTAAGTGGTCCAGCCCAATGAGAAGGGTCTCATCATGGGCTCAGGCATTGCATGCAGAAGCCATATGAAGAGGCCATGATTGGTCTCTAAGTAGTAGTTTTCCAGATTGGAAGACGGAAGATTTGCCAGAAAGACAGCCTTATAGTGTTGCCCAGTTTAGATGTACTCCCTGATTCTCAGGACCAGTTTCTTAAAAATCTCCAAGTCGCCATACATAGCTGCTTCTTGTTCCCGTGGGATTTTAGTTATTAGAGATGCCCTAGGGCCTTGCTCGGTAAAGTATAGCCACAGATCAGCAATATTGGAATAGCCTGGAAGCTGGTTAGAAATATAGAACCTCATAATAGCCAGGACATGGAAGCAACCTAGATGCCCATCAGCAGATGAATGGATAAGGAAGCTGTGGTACATATACACCATGGAATATTACTCAGCCGTTAAAAAGAATTCATTTGAATCAGTTCTAATGAGATGGATGAAACTGGAGCCCATTATACAGAGTGAGGTGAGCCAGAAAGATAAAGAACATTACAGTATACTAACACATATATACGGAATTTAGAAAGATGGTAACGATGGCCCTATATGCAGGGCAGAAGAAGAGACGCAGAAGAACAGAACAGACTTTTGAACTCTGTGGGAGAAGGGGAGGGTGGGATGTTTCGAAAGAACAGCATGTATATTATCTGTGGTGAAACAGACCACCAGCCCAGGTGGGAGGCATGAGTCAAGTGCTCGGGTCTGTTGGGCTGGGAAGACCCAGGGGAATCGGGTGGAGAGGGAGGTGGGATGGGTGACCGGGATGGGAAATTCGTGTAACTCTATGGCTGATTCACATCAATGTATGACAAAACCCACTGAAAAATAAAAAAAATAAAAAAATTAAAAAAAAAAAAAAAGAAATATAGAACCTCAAGCCTCCTAAATTAGACCTATATATTTTAATAGGATTTATATGCACATTAAAAGTTTAAGAAGCAGTTTTCTAGAGTTTGGCGATACAGTCACGAGAGGAAGCCGTATCACCTGGAGGTTCAGAGCAAAGAAGTACATTGGATGACTGTAGGTAAATTTAACCAGTGAATCAGTTGTGCTGTTGTAGCAGAAATTCTAGAAAACTAATGTGATGAACCGGTACTAGGAAACTTTAGAATGAGTTATCAGGTTGGTCACCCCTGCTAAAGTCACTGAACAATCTTAGCATCGTTAAAAGCAAAACAACCAGATACTACAGACTTTCTGAGATATTCCATGAAAAAGCCTGTGGCATCACCTATTGCTTAAAAAACTGAAGCAACCTAATCAAGCCTCTGGAAACAAGGAAGAGAGGGAAGCAAGTTGAATGACTCCAAAGGAGCCACACAGACACATGTAGAATGTTGGGAAGGCTACGAGAAACAGACTTAGTTACTGCAACAAGTCAGTGGCTTGTGGGGTGGGGAAAAATCTACATTAAAATGGGTATAAAAGACAAACCACTAAACATAATTTGTGGACCTGGTTTGGATCTTGATTTAGACAAGAAACATGCTTAAGAAATATATGCGGTAATACGGAGATGCACACTGACATGATGGGCTCGGGCATTGGATGAAGAAGCCACATGAAGGAGGCCATGACTGCTCTGTAAGTAGTAGTTTTCCAGACAGGGAGACAGAAGATTTACCAGAAGGACAGCCTCATGGTATTGCCCAATTTAGATATCTGAAATGTCTGAAGCTGGCTTGAAAGAAAAGGATTCAACAGAAGGGAGGAAAAGTAGATAAAGTAAATGTGGAAAATTTTTTCATAATTACTGAATTTGGATGAATGGGTCTTTGAGGATTCATTGTATTGTTCTCTCTACCTGCTGTGTGAGTTTAATTTTTTTATACCCCCAAAAATGTTTTTGAAAGCAACAAAATCCAAAGCTCAGTGTCCACATTCATTTGACCGTGATGCTACAGGGGAGTGGACGGATGGAAGTGAGTATGGAGACAAGGCTTTCAAGAACCCGAATGTGGAACCAGCTGGATTCTCCATCCTCCACTGGCCCCTGCCTGGGTGGGAGAGAGCGTGGGAAGTATGTGTGTTTTGTGTGTTTATGTGTGTGTGTGTGCGTGCGTGCCTATATGCACACATGTGTGCGCTGAGGGAGGCACTCAGTTTTAAAATATGACATTTAAGCAAAATGATATGACTCTTCCCTGGAAGCTGGTGAGGACCAAGCTGAGTGTGAAGTTCCCAAGGACCAAGTTTGGAGCAGGGAATTTCTTTCCCAAAATATCAGGTGATGCGCAAACCAAGAAAGCAAAAGGAGCAGAAATTGTATAAGAAACAAGGTCACCTAAAGCCATGTAGGTCCCCAGAAGCAAAAGAGTCTCAGAAATTATCAAGGACAATTTTACGATGAAGCTCTGGATTGAGAGATAGAATGAGCACGTAATACTTGGAGGTAACAGAGCCTGCCCACCGAGAATCTCTTAGAACTCGGTCTCAAACCTGGATGTTCATAGAATCTCCATAAGAGGCTGTCATGAATGCACATTTCCTGACCCAACCTCTAACTTAATAACTTAGATCCCCAGGGGTGAGGCTCAGGCATCTGTATTTGTAACGTGCCCTTCCGTATGCCCAGGGATTTTTTTACAACAGGCAAGCAGTGGTACCAAGACCACAGACCTGAGGAACTATCAGGTTGCCTTTAGGAATCTGCCACTTCATTGGGCCAGCTGGTGCCTGGCTCCTGTATGGCTCATCCCAGCTCTAATGGCCAAGAGCAAAAAGACATCAATTTACCGAAAAGACATCAGCTTACTCAGTCTTACCTCCTGAGACTTCCTTTCATTGACTATGTGCCCCAGGCAAAGTGCTCTGCACATTGTATCTTAAATACTCATTGCATTTTCCAGCTGGTATTTAAAGCAATTTAATAACTTAAGACTGCTGTAGGAATGAAGAGAGATGAAGTAAGGTGACCAGTCTTTATCTTAAGGATTTTAGAGAAATAGAGTTCTTTGGCTTCTACCAGAATCATAAATTGTCCAGAAGGAGGGACCCACAGAAATTATCCTGGAATCCCAGATTTAATCTTGCATTTCTCATTCTATCTCTGGCTACCGCATACTTTCTGTAGCACTGGTGACTCGAAGTCAGAACTGCCTGTGATTTTGTGACATGGAAGGCATTCAGAGTTCAGTTCAGTGGCTCAGTCATGTCCGACTCTTGGAGACCCCATGGACTGCAGCAGACCAGACTTCCCTGTCTGTCACCAACTTCCAGAGCTCACTCAAACTCATGTCCATCAAGTCAGTGATGCCATCCAACCATCTCATCCTCTGTCATCCCCTTTTCCTCCTACCTTCAATCTTTGCCAGCATCAGGGTCTTTTCCAGTGAGTCAGTTTTTCACATCAGGTGGCCAAATTATTGGAGTTTTAGCTTCAGCATCAGTCCTTCCAATGAATATTCAGGACTGATTTCCTTTAGGATGGACTGGTTGGATCTCTTTGCAGTCCAAAGGGACTCTCAAGAGTCTTCAACAGCACAGTTCAAAAGCATTCAGTTCTTCAGGGCTCAGCTTTCTTTATGGTCCAACTCACATCCATACATGACTAATAAAAAACCTATAGCTTTGACTATATGGACCTTTGTTGGCAAAGTAATGTCTCGCTTTTTAATATGCTATCTAGTTTGTTTTAACTTTTCTTCCAAGGAGCAAAAGTCTTTTAATTTCATGGCTGCAGTCACTATCTGCAGTAATTTTGGTGTCCAAGAAAATGAAGTCTGTCACTGTTTCCATTGTTACCCCATCCTTTGCCATGAACTGATGTGACCAGATGACGTGATCTTAGTTTTTTGAATGTTGAGTTTTAAGCCAGCTTTTTTATTCTCCTCTTTCACTTTCATCAAGAGGCTGTTTAGTTCCTCCTCAGTTTCTGCCTTAAGGGTGGTGTCATCTGCATATCTGGGATTATTGATATTTCTCCCAGAAATCTTGATTCCAGCTTGTGCTTCATTCAGCCTGGTATTTTGCATGATATACTCTGCATACAGGTTAAATAAGCAGGGTAACAATATACAGCCCTGACATACTCCTTTTCCTGTTTGGAACCAGTCTGTTGTTCCATGTCCGGTTCTAATTATTATTTCTTAACCTGCATACAGATTTCTCAGGAGGAAGGTAAGGTGGTCTGGTATTTTATACTCCAAAAATCTTGAAGAATTTTCCACAGTTTGTTGTGATCCGTGGAGTCAAAGGCTTCAGCGTAGTCAGTGAAGCAGAAGGGTAATATGGCATTAGTCATTAAGTAATCCTCTGCTTTACAAGTGCCTTTATCATTTCAATGACTCATAATAAAGAGAAAATTTTAGGAGCTCTGCTTGTATTTTTGAATATGCAAACATTTTTTAAAATGGAATAATGATATATTTGTTATCTAGTGCTGTGTAATAGGGTTTCCCCAGTGGTTCAGCAGGTGAGAATCTGCCTGCAATGAAGGAGTTACAGGAGACGCAGATTTGATCCCTGGGTCCGGAAGATCCCTGGAGGAGGGCATGGCAACCCATTCCAGTATTCTTGCCAGGAAAATTCTATGGACAGAGGAACCTGGGAGGGGGCTACAGTTCACGGTGGTCACCAAGAGTCGGACACAACTGAAGCGACTTAGCACGCATGCATGCTGTGTAATGATCTACCCCAAAATTTAACGACTTGAAACAACAAAAACATCGGCTCACTCGGCTTCTGAGAGTCAGGAATGTGGCAGCAGCTCTGCTGGGTGGCCCTGGCTGTGGTCTCTTATTGGTCTCTTATGAGGTTGTGGTCAAGCCATCAGCCAGGTCCGCGGTCACCTGAAGGCCAGAGGATCCCTTCCCGAGTTCACTCTCCTACTTGTTTCATGGGCTGTTGGACGAAGCGCTCAATTACTTGCCATGGAATCTCTCCACAAGGATGTGTGAGTATCCTTCAGAAATGACTGCTGGCTTCCCCAAGACCAAGTGAGAAAGAGAGAGAGGGGGAGATCGTGGTATCTTTGATAACTTAATTTTGGAGGTGACATTCCATCTTTTCTGCTGTATTCTATGAGTCACACAAAACGATCTTGGTGCAATGTGGGAGGGAACTATGCCAGGGTGTAAATATCAGGAGGCGAGAGCTTTTGGAGCCATGCTGGAGACTGTCTACTGCATCTGGGTGGTTTTTAAAGCTTACAAAAAATTAGAAAAGAAAAACTTGAAAGATCAATAGAATAGACTCACACATCTTCATTTATGACAAAGTTTTATACAGTGTAGTGGGAACAGGGCAGCTTTTTTAGTAAGGGACTCTAGGCCAATAGGATGTCCAGATGAAGGAGAAAGGGAAGTGGAAAGGAAAGTAAGCAAAGAAGGACTTGACCCCTACCTCATACAAAAGAAGTTAATTCCAAGTGGATTACAATTTTAAATATTAAATGTAAAACAATAAACCTTCCAGAAGCAGATAACAGAAAAATATCGGCAGGACCTTGGAGTGTGTGTGTTAGTCACTCAGTTGTGTCCGACTCCTCGAGACCCCATGGACTGTAACCCAGCAGATTCCTCTGTCCGTGGAATTCTCCAGGCAAGAATACTGGAGTGGGTTGCCATGTGCTTTTCCAGGGGACCTTCCTGACCCAGGGATGGAATCTGCCTCTCCAGCATTGCAGGTGGATAATTTACCATCTGAGACACCAGGGAAGCCTGACCTTGGAGTAGGCCACAAAAAAAAAAAAAAAAAAGAGAGAGAGAGAAAGAAAGAAAGAATACAGGCTTCTACAAATCCATAAGAAAAGATAATCCAGTTGGATATGACCCAATAAACTTGGATAAGCCATTTTTCAAAAGTGGATATCCAAATAATCACTTAACAAAAATGTACTCATAAACTTATTTTTAATACAATTTATTAAAACAAGAGTCTTATGAAACAAGTATATCTGTGTGAAAACACTGTGTAACATGTAGGTGTGTATTATGTGTACACATCCTCTCAGAAAGGCCACTCAGTTTTAGAGGAGAGCATAACATGTTCTACATGTTTCTCATAAAAAGTAGTTTTCAGGCTTTCCCTGGCAGTCCAGTGGTTAAGAGTCTGTGCTGCTGATGCTGGGGGTGTGGGTTCCATCCCTGGTTTGGGAACTAAGATCCCACATGCCACACAAAGTGGACAAAAGTTTAAAAAGAAAACAGTAGTAGTCTTCATTTGGGGTTCTTTAATGATTATATCTTCTCCACAGCAAATGAAATGCTGTTTTGTTTTTTCCAACTGCTGTATTTTTATCCCAGATATTCTGCCTTTCTGGTTAGTTACTGCTGTCCTTGGTTCAGCTGTTTAGCCATGTCCCACAGTGACTAGAATTTACAAAGTACCCACCAACCTCCAGATCCTGAAACTGCAGCTGAACTTCTCTGGTTTTCAATGGAAGCAGTGAGAGTGGGCAGGTTGGAAGGAAAGAAAAGTTAAGGGAAAGGAAACCTGAGAGTGGACGTGGTCAGCTTATAATCTCAGAGAAAACACTGGGGAGTCACCTGCAGCTTCGACTGCCCCAGGCTAAAAGCAAACTCGGTGCTTAGCCAGAATCAACCCACCATCCCCACCTACTCTGTCCCCCGTTCCAAGCATCTTAAGCCTTGCAAAGGAAAACAGCCCGTTCCTAAGAGGGGCCCAGTATTCCCCAAGCAGATCTCATAGCACAGGTAGTCGGCTATGTCCAACCACCTTAGAAGCTCCCTGTGGCTTCTGATAATAAACAAACTGGCAGCCCCTGATGGGATTATGGAGGATTCTGCCCAAAAATGTACTTTGTGGATATGCTCAGTGATTTTTTTTAATTGAGGTAATAGTTTTTTTTTAAGTGAAATTTAATGTAAAAATCTGATTTCAGCTTCTTTTTGGAAATCAGATGACCTGGCAGCTCTGGGCCCAGGTGCATTAATGGCCCTAAGCAAAGATCCTTGCCTCTTGTTTACTCATGTTTTGCATCTCTACAATCCTCGGGCTGAGTGTCAGCTGCCATTTCTAATCATTCTTCCACTATTTTTCTCATATAGTTTTGTTCCTATGCCTTTATCATAAGTTGGGGGAAAATTTAGACTGAGAAGACCACCGATTTTCAGATAAGTATGAGTCTGTTTCTCTATGAAAATAAAAAATATTGTCTATTATGTAAAGAAAGATTAGGACTTTCCTGGCTGTACAATGTTTAAAACTCCATGCTTCCAATGCAGGTGGCACCGGGTTCAATCCCAGGTTGGGGAACTAAGATCCCACAGCAATAATAATAATAATAATAATAATAATGACTATATCTGTGAGAGGGTTTCCCTGCTGGTAGCTCAGCTGGTAAAGAATCCGCCTGCAATGTGGGAGATCTGGGTTCGATCCCTAGGTTGGGAAGAGCCCCTGGAGAAGGAAAGGCTACCCACTCCAGTATTCTGGCCTGGAGAATTCTATATAGTCCATGGGACTGCGCAGAGTTGGACACAAATGAGCGACTTTCACTTTCATGTCTTTGAGAACAAAGAGGCGGTTGTCAGAGAGGAGAGGTGTGGGGGGAGAGGAATTAGGTGAGAAAGATTAAGGCATACAAACTCCCAGTTGCAAAATAAATTAGCCATGTGTATGAAATGTACACTATGGATTATATAGTCAATAATTATATACTATCTTTTAATGATGGCAGGTGACAACTAGACTTATCATGGTGATCATTTTGAAATGTATAGAAATATTCAATCACTGTTCTGTGCCAGAAACTAACATAATATAGGTCAATTATACTTCAACAAACAAACTCATAAAAAGAAATCAGATTTGAGGTTTCCAGATGTGGCGTTGGAGGAGAGGGAATTGATGAAGGCAATCCAAAGGTACACATTTCCAGTTATAGGATAAATAAGTACTAGGGGTATAATGTACATGACAAATACAGTTAACACTGCTTCATTCGTGCGTGCTAAGTCACTTCAGTTGTGTCCGACTCTGCAACCCTATGGACTGTAGCCTGCCAGGCTCCTCTTTCATGGGATTCTCCAGGCAAGAATACAGGAGTGGGTTTCCGTGCCATCCTCTAACACTGCTATACATTACATATAAAAATTGTTGAGAAGAAATCTTGAGTTCTCATCACAGGAATATTTTTCTATTTCTTTAATGCTGTATCTATATGAGATGATGGACATTCACTAAACTTATTCTGATAATCATTTCATGGGGTATGTAAATCAAATCATTATGCTATACACCTTAAACTTAGTGTTATATGACAATTTTACCTCAAAACTGGAAGAAAAAAAAAGAATGACACTATCTGAAAAACTAATAATTATCATGAAAAAAAATAAGAGCTAGAATAAATGAGATGATAAAGGATGAAAATGCCATCAAACTGAAAAAGAAGATAAACATGTCAAAGAGTTCGTTTTTACATGTGAATGAAGTCAGTGAAGTTGCTGCAAAATGCTATTATGAATTTGATGTCAGGACTTTTACAGATGATGGTTTTATAAAAGCGTCTCTTGAACATAGCAAAGCAAAGTAAGTCTTCCCTTACTAGCAATTGGGAAACAATGGAACTCAGCATGTCTAAGATAGGACTGGGAAAATGGGAGGAACAGTTTGTTTAGGTCTCCAAAGAGGCCACATTAAATTACACTCCTTTTTTTCATCTAGGTTCTAAACAAGATGAGACACAAAATAAAGATTAAAGATGAAGGCCGAATGTCATCCCTCCTACTGAGAGAGGTACACACAAGCTTGTGACCTAGTGGAAGAATGAAATTGGGCCTGCAACCTGAATTGAGTTCTAATCCCCACCTGGTCCCAGGCCTGCAAAATGCCCTGTGGAAGAGCAAAGAAAGCCAGTGCTGCCCATAGGTGGGTACTGTTCAAGGGGATGAAAGACATCAAGAAGCTGAAATAACATGTTTAGTTAATCTCCCCAAATTTTCAAATCAGGTAAGTCACTCTAAAATCACTCAAGGTGTGTCCCAGGGCATAGAGCACAGGTCTAAACAATGCCTCTCAATTAGCTCCACTAATGCATGACATTAGCGAGATTTTAGATGGGACCCTAGAATTCTTAGACATGGCAACAGAGGGGTCTTTGGTTTGTTTTTTTTTTTCTTTTTTCTTTGGCCTCATAACCTGGCATGCAGGATCATAGTTCCTCAACTGGGAATGGAACCCTGGTCACCTGCATTGGAAGCACAGAGTCTTAACCACTGGACCACCAGGGGAGTCCCAGACATGGCAACTCTGACAGGAAAAGACTTTGTCCAGTGTTAAGTCTACACCAGTAAAACTCATTAAGTGTGACCTCTGATGGTGCCTGTGTGAGGGACAGGACAATGTCAGGCTTGTTTCATATCTTCCTCTATGATGGTAGCATGTTCTCTGTTCATGGAACACACTGATGGAAGCTGTTGAACTGCAGCACGATGTGACTATCAAAGCGTCCTTTGCCAATCACTCTATTTCGGTGAGTCTCTCTGGAGTAGTTATCCTAAATATAAAAATAGGCACCTATATTTGTATATAGTTGTTTCCTGTTATGAAATAGAATTCAACTAATCTCCCTTAGAAGATTCAGTGGCGATATAGACTCTTGAGAAACCTGTATGCAGGTCAGGAAGCAACAGTTAGAACTGGACATGGAACAATAGATTGGTTCCAAATAGGGAAAGGAGTACATCAAGACTGTATATTGTCACCCTGATTATTTAACTTATGTGCAGAGCACATCATGAGAAACGCTGGGCTGGATGAAGCACAAGCTGAAATCAAGATTGCCAGGAGAAATATCAATAACCTCAGATATGCAGACAACACCACCCTTATGGCAGAAAGCGAAGAAGAAGTAAAAAGCCTCTTGATGAAAGTGAAAGAGGAGAATGAAAAAACTGGCTTAAAACTCAACATTCAGAAAACTAAGATCATGGCATCTTATCCCATCACTTCATGGCAAATAGATGGGGAAACAGTGGAAACAGTGGCTGACTTTATTTTCTTGGGCTCCAAAATCACTGCAGATAGTGACTGCAGCCATGAAATTAAGATGCTTGCTCCTTGGAAGAAAAGTTATGACCAACCTAGATAGCATATTAAAAAGCAGAGATGTTACTTTGCCAACAAAGGTCCGTCTAGTCAAGGCTATAGTTTTTCCGGTAATCATGTATGGATGTGAGAGTTGGACTATAAAGAAAGCTGAGCACCGAAGAATTGATGCTTTTGAATTGTGGTGTTGGAGAAGACTCTTGAGAGCCCCTTGGACTGCAAGGAAATGCAACTAGTCCATCCTTAAGGAAATCAGTCCTGAATATTCATTGGAAGGACTGATGCTGAAGCTGAAACTCCAGTACTTTGGCCACCTGATGCGAAGAACTGACTCTTTGAAAAAACCCTGATGCTGGGAAATATTGAAGGCAGGAGGAAAAGGGGATGACAGAGGATGAGATGGTTGGATGGCATCAGTGACTCAATGGACATGAGTTTGAGTAAACTCTGGGAGTTGGTGGTGGACACGGAGGCCTGGTGTGCTACTGTCCATGGGGTCACAAAGAGTCAGACACGACTGAGCAACTGAACTGAACTGAACTGAACAGACCTGAGACAAGCATCTTAGTGCATAAGGAACGGTGAACCTTCTGTGGTTATATAGAAAGCGGAATGAAATGCCTCTTCTGTGCAGGTGGCCTCGGAACCTCTCCTTACTCCTTGAGAAGGTCATTCTGGAATTTATGCTTGTATTGATTGGATTCTGAGTTGAAAGCACAGAGACCCACCTGAGCTGGTTATACCCATAGGAATACATTATCAGGACCCAAGGCTCTCACAGAATCCCAAGACAGGCACACAGCTGGGTACCAAAAGAGAGCTGTGGCCAGTAGCTGGGTGGGTGGCTGCCTCTCTGGTTTCTCTCTGGCAGTCCCTTCATTCTTCCTTAACAAATTACATGGTTTGGTTACTTGTCCCCTGGTGGGCAGAAGGCAGTTTCCCACCCCACTCAAGTGTTCATGGTTGAACACCTGGATGAAACTGACTCTTTCCACCTTTCTCTCTGTCTTTCTCTTTTCCTCTCTCCAGCCCTGCCCTCCTCTCTGGCCCCATCCCCATTCTGAGTGCCATGGAGAAAAATATGATTGGCCTAGATTAGATCAGCGTTGACCCTGTGGAACAATCACTTGTCTGCTGGTGGGCAGGGGCATGCAGGAGAAACAGCCATACTCCCTACCCAACCCCTCACCAACAACCACCACCCCCACCGATGTGGAAGGACGTTGCTCATAATCCAATAGGTGTCCACGAGATGTGGTGTAATATATTGGTGGGATTTTTCTCCTGGCTAAGTGTAAACACATACACACCATAGCCTTGAAACAAAGTATTGAATTTTATTCCCTTTTTTTGTTCTGTATACTAGCTCAATGGCCTAGATATTAGTGAGAGAAATATATGTGATAAACTGAATATATGTGTGTTGCATGATTGGCTCTGAAAATGCAAACCCAGGCTGTGCTTCCAGGGCAGAACACACACATGTGTTTGCATATACACACACACACACACACACACACACACACACCCCACTATGAGTTATGTCCCTCAGGATTCTTTGGTTCCAGTCAGAAGTATTTAGCTCTGGCTACTCTAACACAAGCAGATCTCAGTGGAACCCATGGGTAGCTGACAGAATCAAAGAGGAATCTGAACCTCCAGGCTTGGGAGGGACAGGAACTGGGGCTCGGGTTCTCAGCAGGAATGAGGTGATGGTCTCCCTCGGATGCTGTCCCACCATTTTCTGCCCTTAGCTCAAACTTCAGATCCCAGGAGAAGGCATCTCACTGGCCTCACTCTGGTCACATAGCTCCCTGCCCCCGACTCCCACACCTTGATTGATTGTCCCACCAGAGGGCATCCAATGGGATGAGGACTGGGTTCCCACACCAATACTGGGAAGAGTCCAGACAGGCAAGGACAACAGAGCCCACTGTGAGAGCCCTCTGGGCGGTCAGGACAGTGATGCCGGGGTTGAGGTGGATGGTAAATGATGTGGCCTCTGCCTGGGCCATTCATCTTGCTCAAAAGTTTCTAGGAAGCTCCCTACGTAGGGACCCAGGACAGACAGAGGCCTCTCCAGCTGTGGGACCGAGCTGGGACTCCATCCAGAAATGTTTCCTGCTCTCCAACCTTCTTAAACAGGGCATCTAGGTGGGAATCTGAACCAACACAGCTTTGGTTGAATTTGACTGATCCCTACATATCCTGGGGCACATTCCAAATCACGGAAAGCAGAAGGAAAAGCAAGGTCCTTTCCTTGGGACAGCAGGGGGACACTTGGACACTTGGGCTGGTGCCTAGTTAAAGCTATAACCAATGTATCCCGTGAGTCACTGACCTGAGGCCCCAGATGGAGGAGCGCCTCACGGTGTATGGAACTCACAGGTCTCCTTGAGAGTCTCCAGTCTTTTACCTCTGGAGATTTCCAGTCCAGTGGTCCTGTCTCAAAGGGAGAGGACACAAGGTCAGTCACACAGTGTTCATTTCTGGATCCTCATTTAGAGGACCGAAGCAGCCAGCTGGTGATGAGCCACGTGGCTGCCTCCACCCCTCTGCCCACCCTGCCCAGCATTGTCCTAGAAGGTGGAATGCAGCACCTAGGACAGCGCCACTCAGGGCCGACCCTTGCAAGGCCTCCGGAGTGCAGAATCCTTCTATTTAAAAAATCTTGTCTTATGGCATCTTTCCAAAGCCTTCAATCTAGTTTGCAGAGAAACAACTCTCTTAAAAAAAAAAAAAAGAAAGAAAGAAAGAAAGCAACAACTCTTTGTTTTCTCACTCAGATTTCCTTAATTTATGTGGTGTTCAAGTAAATCACTTCCATTATAAGGGTCACAAGCAGTATGGTGACAAACGCTGCTCACCCTAGTACATGCTTGCCACTCAGCTGAGGGGGCCCAAGTCTTCTGGAAAGGAACCCCCAGCAGTGGTGACTTCCTGCCTATTACACAGAAATACGGACAAAGGTTGATTCCAATTGGTAGGTTTGGGGGTGATGTTTTTTAGATTCTATTTTATAGTTTCCAGCATTTACAAGGGCTTATATCACTTTATTTATTTTTTTTTTCCCAGCTTCACCATGTGCCTTGCAGATTTTAGTTCTCCAACCAGGGATTGAACCTGGCCCCCAGCAGTGTAAGCAGCAAATCCTAACCACTGGACCACTAGGGAATTCCTTATATTACTTTTTATAATTAAGGGGGAAATGTATGTTTTCAAGGTTTATTTGCACGCTATTTACCCTCTATATATTTTTGGTATTTGTTAAGAATGTATTGGAGAGAATATTCAAGGATTTTGTTAATAAAAGAGGTTTAGAAAAGGGGAAAAGTTTATTTTCTTATAATGGTTGATAGAAGAGATGTTTTGTAGATTTTGGGGGTACCTTTATGGGTCTGCCACACGTTATGCAAGTTTCTATAAACAAATGGAAATAGAAATAGAATTAACCATTATGAAAGTGAAAGTAGGAGGTGGGATGGGAGACCGGGATGGGGAATTCGTGTAACTCTGTGGCTGATTCACATCAATGTATAACAAAACCCACTGAAAAATAAAAAAATTAAAAAAAAAAAAAAAAAAAAGAAAGTGAAAGTAAAAGTGAAAGTCGCTCAGTAGTGTCCGACTCTTTGCGACACCATGGACTGTATAGTCCAGGAATTCTCCAGGCCAAAATACTGGAGTGGGTAGCCTTTCCCTTCTCCAGGGGATCTTCCCAACCCAGGGATCGAACCCAGGTCTCCCACATTGCAGCAGATTCTTTACCAGCTGAACCACAAGGGAAGTCCATTAACCATTATAAAACCCCCCTTGAGTGGGCTGACTAACCTAAGATTTTTTTTAAAGTTACCTTATGTAGCATTATATATTTTTCTAATTTCCTATTTGTACTACAAAAGTAATGAAATTCATTTCAATAGTCTGTTGAGAGAAAGAAATACAATAATCACTCATAATCTAGCCACTTAATTGTTGGCATTTTTGTCTCAAGTTATTTTCTGTCCTAGGTCTTCAAACCATTTCATAAGCTTTGCCCTGCTTTAGCCTCAAAACAGGGTTCGGGAGTTCTCTGGTGGCCTAGTGGTTAGGATTCCAGGCTTTCACTGCCTTGGCCTGAGTTTAGTGCCCGGTTGGGGAATTGAGATTCTGTGACATAGCCACACAAAAAATAAAATTATGACTTTTGGAATTCCCTGATGGTGCAGTGGTTAGGATTCTTCAGTTACACTGCCAAAGGAATGGGTTCAGGCCCTGGTTGGGGAACTAATATCCCACAAGCCATGCAGTACAGCCAAAAATAAATAAACCAAAGGAAAAAACAAACAAACAGCACCCCCCGCCCAACACACACACCAAACCAAAACAGAGTTTGGAAGAGGCTAGGGAATTTTCTAGTTTCCGTAATCCGGGCCTGGAGCCCACATCTGACTGCTTGGCTGGCGGCTTCTCCAGATACAAGTTCAGTTTGTAACGTAAGGGACTCCTGGACACTGGGAACAATTCACACAGCTCACACAGGTAAGTCACCTTACTAACTGAACTCAACTTTAAGTGGATCACTAAGGGCCACAAAGACAGACTGAGGTCACTTATTTAGGTGATTTTGTTTCCTTGTGTTTTTTGTTTGTGTTCTTGTGTGTTTTTAAGTCCTTAATATTTGTTTTATCTCATCTTTCAGAAACTTTTATACTGATTACTTTAAGTTCTTATATCAGAATTTGATATGAGCATGTGAAATATTTAATCTACCATCTGGGGTTCTGTTTTCAATGACCTGGATACTCATTGGGCTAAAGTTAACATGAATTTGTGTTGATTTCATTTAGCACGAACTTTTTGTTTAGCTTCTGTGAAAATACACAGCAATTGGAAATAGGCTGAACAGTTTACCCGCACCCCTATCTTTTTAATTGTAAAATCTCTGTAATTTTTTGCTGTTGCTGTTGTTTTCATATAACATTTTTGTGAAACTATTATCATATCACAGGACAATTCTGGCACTTTTGTGTGTTTCAGTCCAGAGAAACTAAGGGTAGAATCCAAACAAAACCTTGTTTACTTTTTCCACACTTCAGGAACCAGAGTTAATTCAGAGCAAAGAAGCCTAGGGGAAAAGAGAAAAAAGGGGGAAATAAAAATGGCTGTTCATTGTACACAACTGAAATTAGTGAAGATTTTATTTATACTGGATAAA
Source organism: Muntiacus reevesi (assembly GCF_963930625.1). Lineage (NCBI taxonomy): Eukaryota > Metazoa > Chordata > Mammalia > Artiodactyla > Cervidae > Muntiacus > Muntiacus reevesi. Next base: position 17,968,608 of record NC_089260.1, on the reverse strand, counting down.
GTTAGTCACTCAGTCATGTCCGACTCTTGGTGACCCCATGGACTGTAGCCCACCAGGCTCCTCTGTCCATGGAATTCTCCAGGCAAGAACACTAGAATGGGTTGCCATTCCCTTTTCCAGGGGCTCTTCCCAACCCAGGGATCGAACCCAGACCTCCCACATTGCAGGCAGACTCTTTACCAACTGAGCCGCCAGGGAAGCCGTTTATGCTGGATATCATCATACTAATCAACAAGAGTAAGGCATCGATAACGATAAGCGATTGTCCCCGAGAGCCCCCAGTAATGAGATGAGATGGTTCAGAGGCATTCAGATGTTACGGGCTTGAATTCCTTGAGCTGCCCAATCCTTGCAAAGGGATCATTACTTTGGGGCAGAGAACACTTTTTCTGGGTGTCCCCCTTGATGGCAGTGCTTTGCCCGAGTTCCAACTGGGAGGATTTTCTCCTGGGGGCTTGTGTCTCGGTTGGATTGACTTCAGGAAGGGAGAGCGCAGGCCCCTGCCCGGAGGTGGGGGCAGAGACAGAAAGGCTGGTGGCCGCCGTCGGTCTTTCCGGGGCAGCCTCCTCGCCAGCCCCCTCCGCGCTCTCGCGGGCCCAGCCATTGACTCCCAGTGAGGGCCACTGCCCCGGGCTCTGGTTTTCTACCTCGGTGAGCACTCCACAGCCTGCTTTAAAGCTTTGCTTTTTCCATGTCCTGGCTATTATAAACAGTGCTGCGATGAACATTGGGGTGCACGTGTCTCTTTCAGATCTGGATTCCTCAGTGTGTATGCCCAGAAGTGGTATTGCTGGGTCATATGGCAGTTCTATTTCCAGTTAGTAACAATGGCCCTACATGCAGGGCAGAAGAAGAGACGCAGAAGTACAGAACAGACTTTTGAACTCTGTGGGAGAAGGGGAGGGTGGGATGTTTTGAAAGAACAACACGTATATTATCTGTGGTGAAACAGACCACCAGCCCAGGTGGGAGGCATGAGTCAAGTGCTCGGGCCTGTTGGGCTGGGAAGATCCAGAGGAATCGAGTGGAGAGGGAGGTGGGATGGGAGACCGGGATGGGGAGTTCGTGTAACTCTATGGCTGATTCACATCAATGTATGACAAAACCCACTGAAAAATTAAAAAAATAAAAAATAAAGCTTTGCTTTTTGAACTGGGTTTAACAAGGTAAGAAATGGAATTGCCTTCCTGGGAAGTCAAGGGAAACGAGCCCACTAGAGCCTCCACTGGGAGGCTGCCTCCCTTCTGGGTTCTGTGGGATCGCATGCAGCCGCCGCTTTTGAACCATTTTTTGTTCCAAAAATGTCCATTTTATGTGATTCAGTGGAATAGTTGAGCACTGTGGAGCCCAGTGGGATGAATCAGGGCACAGGAGCAGGGAACTGACATTTATTGAAGACACACTATGTGCTGGGCACGCTGACCACCCCCACCCGCGCATACCTCAAATTACTGCCGGAATACAAGTCCCATTCTTCACCTTGCATAGCACTGTTCCCAGCAAAGTATGTGGCTTCATGTGTTTGTTTAGTTGCAAGCTGTGTCCAACTCTTTTGCGACCCCATGGACAGACTGTAAGTAAACAAGGATTGTCCAAGCAAGAATACTAGAGTGAGTTGCCATTTCCTTCTCCAGGGGATCTTCCCCACCCAGGGATCAAACCCAAGTCTCCTGCATTGCAGGCGGATTCTTTACTGCTGAAACGCCAGGGAAACCCTATACATGGCTTCATAGATATTGGTTAAACAGGGAGATAAGAATCACAAGAGTAAAATAGGCCGGGATGCTAGTAACACCTTGCAGAGTGCATGTGAATACCCTCTTATATAGTCTACAAGATACATACATATATTTATATATTCAACAAAGTGCCTGGCCTATAGTGGCAGCTCAGTAAACATTAGGATGAAGAGACAGATTGAGAAAGGTGAATAATGTGCCCAAAGACAAATAGCTCATAAGCAGTGGAGGCAAACTCAAGCATATTTAGTTAGATTCAAAGCCCACACTATTTTCATTGTGCTCAGACTGTTGTATTTTACATAGCTTCAATTGCGGTAGCCCCGTCTGCTCTGCTTCTTCCAGCCCTCCAATCTCCACCCTCAATTCTTTCTCCTGGTACCAGTGAGATCTCTGGAGACAGAAAAAAAAGGGCAAAACCAAGAGGGCTTGCCTCTGCTGACCCCTGCTTAGCTTCCCTGAGAGCCTGCTGGTGGCCGAGACCTGCCAGGCCCAGGCTGTGGATTCCTGGCAGACTGGACATACAATTGTGCCACCCTGCTCTGCCTCCAATTTCTAGGGGGAATAGTTACAATAATAAAGAGAAGGAGGAGGAGAGAAGTGAGAATGAGGAGAAATATTGCAGAGGCACCCTTTATGTGCCAGTCACTTCTCTAAGTTCTTTGCATTATTTCACATACTGCTCACAAAAATGGGTGATTATCTGGTGGCTCAGACAGTACAGAATCCGCCTGCAATTCAGGAGACCTAAGTTCAATCCCTGGTTTGGGAAGATCCCCTGGAGAAGGGAATGGCTACCCTCTCCAGTATTCTTGGGGCTTCCCTGGTGGCTCAGACTGTAAAGAGAGACCCAGGTTCGATCTCTGGTTTTGGAAGATCCCTTGGAGATGGCCATGGCAACCCACTCCAGTATTCTTGCCTGGAAAATTGTTAGAGGAACCTGGCAGGCTACAGTCCATAGGGTCACAAAGAGTCAGACACGACTGAGTGATTAACAGACACACACCCTCATTTTACACCCTGAAATCACTTACACAAAGCCACCCAGGGCATTTTACCTTAGCTCTCTCTTATTCCAGAGCCCAGGCTTTAAACCTGTTTGTACTAAGATGGAAAACAAATGTCATCCCAACATTAAGGAGCATAAGAATAGCTAGAAAAATGCAAGGTGGAAATGTCAGAAGAGAGTCTATTGTTGATTTTTTTGGTCATAAAACGTCACAAGAAATTGTTCAGAAATTCCCACACTCTTAGCAATGTCCTCTGGGGAGCTGAGTCAGAGGCACCTGCCCTGTCTTTAAGAATAAGAAGAGTGTGGGGGAAGATTCTGTTGGTAAAAACATCCTTCAGGACTGGAGGTAGAATTAGAGGAAGATAATGATGGGCCAAGAGAAAATGAAAGGAGGAAGGCTGCCTAGCATTGAGAACAGGAGTGAGGATCCTGCAGCCTGGGATACTTAGGCTTGAATCCCGGCTCCACTGTGGGTTTACTGTATGACCTTAGAAAAGTTACTTCCCCTCTCTGAGCTTTAGTTTTGGATAAGTATAAAAGGCAACAAGTAAAACTGACTCATTGGGTAGTTACAGGATTTAAAATGAGGGTGTTTGTGAGGGACTTGGCTTACATTAAGCATTTAATAAATATTGATTCTCCTCCTTCTTCCTGGGGATTAGAGGAAGCAAATTCACTCTGTTTAAATGCATGCAAAAGGTTTCAGACTTCTTAGTAACACTGAGGATCTTTGTTGGTGAATATGCAAACCAAAAATAAAGAAAAGTTAAGAAACCTCTGTCAGTGGCATCCCTATCTCGTTTAAGATCAGCCTTATCTCCAGGGCTTTCCATCTTAGGAAAAAGGCAGAGGCTCCTGTTTGAGATGCTCTGTCTCTAGTGGAGGTGACCCCCCTCCTTCCGACTGCAGCCCATGCTGGGCAACCAAGGAGCTTGGCCTGAACATTCCTCCTTCTAGGGGCTCCCTTTGTCATTAGCACAGAAGCCAAAACTGAAAGGGAAGGAGGAAGGTTGGGGCGTGGGGAATGGCAGGATTGTAGCTTGGTCTTCCAGCATGCTGTGAAATGTGCAAAAAAGAGGGAAATTCTTAAAAATTCACCCTAATTTCAGAAGCCAGAAGCTTTCTTTTCAAGAATCCAAGCAAGATCAATAACATATTGCAGCTGTTGTTTGGTTGCTAAGTCATGTCTGACTCTTTGCGACCCCATGGACTGCAGCACACCAGTCTCCCCTGTCCCTCACTACCTCCCGAAGTTTGCTCAGATTCATGTCTGTTGAGTCAGTGATGCTGTCTAACCATCTCATCCTCTGCTGCCCCTCTTCTCCTTTTTCCCAGCATCAGGGTCTTTCCCAATGAGTTGGCTCTTCACATCAGGTGGCCAAAACATTGGAGTTTCAGCTTCAGCATCAGTCCTTCCAATGAATATTCAGGGTTGATTTCCTTTAGGATGGACTGGTTGGATCTCCTTGCAGTCCAAGGAACTCTCAAGAGTCTTCTCCAACACCACAGTTGAAAAGCATCAATTCTTCAGTGCTCAGCCTTCTTTTACTGTGATCATTTTATTAATACCCTCTCTCATCAATACAGGTACAGCTCCTTAAGGTATTTACATTCTTAGCACATACCTTGCTTTTATTTGCCAGTTTAGGAAACAATTTTAGCTACATTTTCCAATTGCAATTGTTTCTTTGGACCCTGATGCTTTAGTCACTGCTCATCAAAGAGCTTTCACTAATTCAAATCTTCTGGCTGTTTCCATCTTAGAACACAGCACTGGAACCCTCTTTCTTGAGTCCTCATTGGTGTTAACCTGGTGCCTCTCTCTGTTCTAAGGTGCTGCAGGGACTGGGGGAGCCCTCCCCGTGGTTCATGTTCTGCTTTCCTTCTTTTCCCTCTCATATCACCCAAGGCAAACATCTCAAGTGGGCCATTTAATGCCCGCCCCCTCCCTGCCCTGTCTGTCCTTCACCTCTGTTTGATCTCAGGCTTTAAAACAAAAACTGAGTCATTCAAATTGACTTATTCAAACTAACAAAATGCCAATCGCTAGAGTTGGTTTTCAATCGCTAAGTCATGTGCGACTCTGCGACCCCATGGACTGCAGCACGCCAGTCCTTCCCTGTCTCCCGGAGTTGGCTCAAACTCACATCCATTGAGTTGGTATAGAGATGGTCTTTATTACTGGGCAGAATAGAAAGAAGTAAAGTAATTCAAATGGATGATTGTTTATTTAGTGCAGGAGGACTGACAGGTGGGGGATGGGAGTGGGGGTGGTTGAGGGGGGCGGGTTTGGGCTTTGACTTTCTGTCCCCACCCACTTCACTCCTCTGCTCCTGGACCTTAGGACTTGCTCTCTGGGCAGGCAAGCTGATTATTTCTGTAGGAAAACAGTCTGCCACTTATTTGATCTACATTTCTTTTCTTTCCCCTCCCTCCTTTTTTTAAATTAACTAAATATCTTTAGACTTTATTCTGATTTTAGCTTGGGGCTAGAGAGTTGATCTGGGACCCTCAGGCATTCGCATACCAAGGTTGGGCTGTGCGTGGATACCTATCAGACATAAAGGCATCAGATGATGCTTTTCTAGATTAGGCAAATACACACCAACCTACTTCAAAACGCTTGTGTTTTCTCCAGCACACGCATCTTCTTAAACTTAACACCAGGCTTATGGAATACTGGGAATTTCATAGCACATGCTGGGCTGTTCTTAGTCATTCAGTCATGTCCAACTCTTTGCAAACCCTAGGGTCTGTAGCCCACCCCCCCTCCCCAGCCTCTCCTGTACATGGGGATTCTCCAGGCAAGGATACTGGAGTGGGTTGCTATGCCCTCCTCCAGGGGACCTTCCCAACCAGGGATCGGACCCAGGTCTCCCACATTGCAGGAGGATTCTTTACCATCTGAGCCACCGGGGAAGCCCATTTCATAGCAGAGTTACATGCTATAAAGTGATTCACTTTTTATTTTTTTATTTGTTTATTTTTGGATATGCTTGGTCTTCGTTGCTATGCACAGGCTTTCTCTAGTTGTGGTGCGCAGGCTTTGCATTGCAGTGGCTCCTCTTGTTACAGAGCATGGGCTCTAGGCATGCAGGCTTCAGTAGTTTCGACGCATAGGCTTAGTTGCCTCCACAGCATGTGGGATCTACCTGGACAAGGGATTGAACCTGTGTCCTCTGCATTGGCAGGTAGATTCTTAACCACTGGACCACCAAGGAAGTCCTGAAAGTGATTCTTGACCCACAGGAAGAACTCAGAAAAGAACGGCCACACTGTCTTTGCCTTTCTAAGATGCCCAGACTACTGTAGGAAGAACTCCCTATGGAATGAAAAACGATTCCACCATCACCAAGAACACATCAATTGTTGACTAAATCAATGATTTTCTTCCCTTACTATGCATGGGGTTCACCTGGGGTAATTACAGAAACACACAGGTCTCCAAACTCTGCCCCAGGTGTTCTGATTCAAGGGACCCACGCTTAAGTATGTGTAAAAAGTGTTTCAGGTGATTCTAATGAGTGGGCAGGTCTAGACCTCTTGGGCAGGCTTTCTGTTTTCCCAAGAAGATCCAGAATTACTTTAGAAGAATCTAAAAAATAGATTTGTTGTTCAGTGGTCTCCACTGAAACTAGAACCATGTGACTGTGCTTTAACTAAATAATTATTTTATCATTAATGCTGTGTGAAACTCTGGACCTCAGTCTCCTCAACTGTACAATAGACTCTTAGATTATGTATTTTCAAAGATCTGTCCCAGTTTTGATTTTCTAGCATATTATGACCCTGAATTTGTTCATCACTCAAATTCCTGAAGAGGATTACAGCTGGAAGAATTATGTAGGAATTTGAAAAAGGCTGAATAAATAGATAAATAATAAATAACAACACTTTGTAGATCCAAATCTTAAAGCTGACTCCCTTAAGGGGCTGGTTAAGAATACAGACTTAATGGAGCTCAGTCTCTTGTGACCTTGGGCAGATTACCTAAATTTTCTGCCTCAATTTTCTTACCTGTAAAATGGAGTCAGTAATAGTACCAGCATCACAAAATTTTTGAGATTGAGTTAATCCATGTGAAATACTTTGAACACTACTTGGCTACAAGTGCTAAATAACTATTATCTGTTATTATGATTTCAAGACTCTTTTCTTTTACTTCAGTTCATTTAACTACAACCAAAAACACCCCTCTACCTTCAGGTTCTACTATCCTATTAACTGCATAAAATTTATAACAAAGAGAAGAGCAAGCTCAACTGGTGTTGTGAAGGCATGTCTGTTGCTGGAATCCTGTGAGAAAATCTTGAAGAGGGCAAAATCTAGGTGTGTGAGTTGTCATGCCCCCACATGGGACTGCCATAAACTGCTTGCTCAAGAAAGAGAACAATGGGGACTTCCCTGATGGTCCAGTGGCTAAGACTCTGATCTCCCAATGCAGGGGACCCAGGTTCAATCCCCACTCAGGGAACTAGATCCCACATACCGCTATGGAAGATCCCTCATGCTACAGTGAAGATCAAAGATTCTGTGTTCTGCAACTAAGATCTGGTACAACCAAATAAATAAATATTTTTAAAAAAGAAAGAAAACAAGGTCAGGCTCCCCACAAGAGTGTTATCCTAAGATTTTAATTGTGTTCTTAGACTCATCCTTCCCTGAGAGAATCAAGCATTCTCTCTAAAATCACAGAGAACAGGATCACCTCAGGTTCTGCCACACACTCAGAGCTTCTACAATGCTACAAGAGACACAGGGCATGGTCTGGGGATCCTGATTCCAAGACCTGGACCATGTTCTCTAATGCAGTGCATGCCCTGGCTCTTCCATCTCTCATTTGTCTTCCTATTCAGGATTATAATTCTGAAAGAGTCACCATGACCATTTATAGAAGCAAGATTTCACTTCTCTCCTGCCCCGTCTATTACAGCTGTGGAGTTTTCTTCTGAAACCAGAGAAAACAAGTCCAATGCTTGGAGTAATCCCTACTTCAAGTGAGTCAAAATAGGACCCTTTTTGATTCATGCAGGAAGACAAAGCAGGAGGCAATGATAGACTCACACAAGGGTTTCTTATTTTAAGACACAGTACAGTTCTCTTCTTTGGCTTTCCTATTGTCTTCCAAATGTGGGTGGGTATGGGAGCATTCATTTGGCAAGCAGCAGAAGCCCCAGGCTGGGTCAGCCTATTGGTTTCCAATCTTGCCTCTGCCTTGTCCTTACCACCCAGTCTTAAAGCCTCTGCTTCTTTGGCTGTTTTACAGGATGGGTAGTGGTCTGAGGGCTCCCTCCTCAGCAAAGTCTGTTTAAACATGACTTTTGGTCAATCTACTAAACATGTGTCTGTTTCTTAAAGTTAATTATTTTGTAATTTACATTTTTAGCTGCACTGGGTCTTTGTTGCTGCTCACAGGCTTCCTCTAGTTGCAGCAAGCTTCCTCTAGTTGCAGCAAGCTTCCTCTAGTTCCAACAAGCTTTCTCTAGTTGCAACAAGCTTTCTCTAACTGTGGTGTGAGGGCTTCTCATTGCAGCAGCTTCTCATTGTGGAGCCAAGACTCTTAAGCATGTGGTCTTCAGTAGTCATGACTCATGAGCTTAATTGCCCCAAGACAGGTGCAATCATCCTGGACCAGGGATCGAACCTGTGTCCTCTGCATTGGCAGGCAGATTCTTAACCACTGGACCACCAGGGAAATCCAGTATTTGTCTATTTTTGTTGGTCTTTTGGTACGAGCTTTTGGTTTCATTGATTTTTCTCTATGATCTTTCTTGTCTCTATTTCATTGAATTTTGATACTAGTCTTTATTATATCCTTCCTTCTGCTTGTTTAGGCTTGTTCTTCTTGTTCCAGTGTCTTATTGTAGAAGTTTAGGTTGCTGACTTGAGATCTTTCTCCTTTCTTAATATAAGCGTTCATCACTATACATCTCCCTTTAAGACGGGCTTTAACTGAATTAATTCTATACATTTCAATACATTGTGTGTTCATTTGCGTTCATCCCAAAGGATTTTCTGATTTCTTTTGATTTCTCCTTTGACCCATTGGTTATTTAGGAGTATTCTGATTAAATTGCACATATTTCTTGAGTTTCCCCAGTTTTTCCCTGCTGATGATTTCTAATATCATTTCATTGTAGTCAGCAGCCACACTTTATATGATTTCTCTCCTTTTAAGTTTATTGAGATTTGTTTAGTTTGTTGTATGACTGCCATAACAAAATAGTATAGACTGGGTAGCTTAAAACAAAATGAATTTCTTTCCTCTGTTCTGGATGCCGGGAAATCTACATTCAAGGTGTTGGCCTGTTTAGTTCCTGATGAGAACCATCTTCCTGGCTTGTAGATGGCTTCCTTTTCACTGTGTCCTCACACAATAGAGATAGAGAGAGAACACCAGCTCTCAGGCATTTCTTTTGATTTTACTTCTAGTTTCATTGAGATATAATTGACAAACAGCACTATATAACTTTAAGGTTCATAGTATGATGATTTGAATTACAAACATCATGAAATGATGACCACTGTATGTTTAGTGAACATCCATTATCTCATATAGATACAATATTAAAAAAAATAGAAAAAATTTTGTTGTGGTGAGAACTCTTAAGATTTACTCTTAACAACTTTTTGGAGAAGGAAATGGCAACCCACTCCAGTACTCTTGCCTGGAAAATCCCATGGACGGGGGAGCCCGGTAGGCTACAGTTCATGGGGTCGCAAAGAGTCGGACACGACTGAGTGAAAGAAAAAAAAAAGTTTTACTCTTAACAACTTTTATAAATAACATATAGCAGTATTAATTATATTTATCATGTACATTACATCCCTAGTACTTATTTATCTTATAGCTGGAAGTTTCTACCTCTTGACCACTTTCATCCAATTTTCCCTCCCCCCATGCCCTGCCTCTCAAAACCGCAAATCTGATCTCTTTTTCTATGAGTTTGTTTTTTCTGTTGTTTTTGAAGTATAACATTATGTTAGTTCCTGCCACAGGACACAGTGATTCGATACTTCTGTACATTTCAAAAGGATCATGTAATAAGTCTAGTTATGATCTGTCACCATACAAAGATATTACATAGTTACTGACTACATACCCCACACTCTACATATCATTCCCATGACTCATTTATTTTGCAACTGGAAGTTTTTACCTCTTAGTCTCACTCACTCATCTGTTTTTTTTCTCTTTCCACCTTCCTCTCCTCTGGGAACCAGCTGTTTTTCCTCTGTATCTATAACTGTTTCTGTTTTATAAAGTTTGTCCATTTGTTTTGCTTTGTTAGATTCTACATATAAGTGAAATCATACAGTATTTGTCTAAATTATTTCACTTAACATAATACCCTCTGGGTCCATCCATGTTGTTCCAAGATTTCATTATTTTTTATGGCTGAGTAATACTCTATTGTGGGCTTCCCTGGTGGGTCAGATGATAAAGAATCTGCCTGCAACTCAGGGGACTCAGGTTCAACCCCTGGGTTGGGAAGGTCCCCTGGAGAAGGGCATGGCAACCCATTCCAGTATTCTGGCCTGGAGAATCCCCATGGACAGGAGAGCCTGGCAGGCTACATTCCCTGGGGTCACAAAGAATCAGACATGACTGGGCAATGTAACACCACATCTTCTTTATCCATTCATCTATCAATAAGCCCTTAGGTTGCTCTCCTATCTTGGCTACTGTAAATAATGCTGTAGTGAACATAGGGCTGCTTATATCTTTTCAAATTTGTGTTTCCATTTTCTTTGGATGGAGCTTCTGGATCATACAACAGTTCTATTTTAATTTTTTGAGGAGTCTTCAGACTGTTTTCCATAGTGACTGCACCAATTTACATTCCCACCAATAGTGTTCGAGAGTTCCCTTTTCTCCACATTCTCACCGACTTGTTATTTGTTGTCTTTTGGATACTAGCCATTATGACAGAAGTGGGGTGATACCTCATTGTGGTTTTGATTTGTGTTTCCCTGATGATTAATGATATTAAGCATCTTTTCATGTGCCTGTTGGGAAAAATGTTCAACAAAGTGGGTATAGAGGGAATATATTACAACACAGTAAAGGCCAAATATGACAAGCCCATGGCCAGCATTATACTTAACAGTGAAAAGCTGAAAGCATTTTTTTCTAAGATCAGGAAGAAGACAAGGATGCACTGTCACCACTTTTATTCAACATGGTTTTGGAAGTCCTAGCCATTTCTAATACTATCAGTGAGAAAAAGAAATAGAAAGACTCCAAATTGAAAAGGGAGAAGTGAAACTGGTCACTGTTTACAGACGACATGATACTATACACAGAAAATCCTAAAGACACCACCAAAAAAAAAAAAAAAAATACTAGAATTCATCAATGAATTCAATAAACTTGAAGGATACAAAATTAATATACAGAAACCTGTTGCGCTTCTATACACTAAGAGAAAACTGTCAGAAATTAAGAATACAGTGCCACTTAAAATCATATCAAAAAGAACAGAATACCTAGGAATATATCTAACTAAGCAGGTTAAAAACCTGTGCGTTGATGAAAGAAGACAACGCAGTTGGAAAGACATACCATATTCATGCATTGGAAGAATTAATATCTTTAAAATGGTCATACTACCCAAGGCAATCTACAAATTCAATGCAATCTCTATCAAAAATACCAATGCCATTTTTCATAGAACTAGAAGAAATAATTCTAAAATTTGTATGAAACTATGAAAGACAATATCCACAACAATCCTGAGAAAGAACAAAGCTAGAGGTATCGTGCTTCCTGCTTATAAACTGTACTACAAAGCTATAATAATCAAAATAGTATGGTATTGGTACAAAAATATACTCAGATCAATGGAACCAAATAGAGAACCCAGAAATGAACCCACACTTATATAAGCAAACTATCTGTGACATAGGAAGCAAAACTATACAATGGAGAAAAGACAGCCTCTTTAATAAATGGTGCTGGGAAAAGTGGACATTTGCATGCATGTGATTCAAATTGAGTTGTTCTCTCACAACATATACAACAATAAATTCAAAATGGATTAAAGACTTAAGTATAAGACCTCAAACCATAAAACTTCTAAAAAAAAAAGTAAGCAATATGCTCTTTGACATTGGTATTTCTTCTTATAAATATACTAATCCTATCAGATCAGGGTCCCACCTATGACCTCGTTTAACCTTAATTGCTTCCTGACTTCAAAATAGTCCTACCTTGGGGGGTTAGACATTTAACATATGAATTTGGGGTTGGACATAATTCAGCCCATAGCAGTGACCTAGCATATGGTTTATCCTGGAGAATGTTCCATGTGCACTTGGAACACTTGTTGAGTAGAGTGCTCTCTAGATGTCTGTTAGGTCTAATTGGTTTATAGAGTTGTTAAGGTCTTCTACTTCCTTGTGATCTCTATGGGATATTGAATCCTTAAGTCAGCTCTGAAGAATACTTCAGTTGTGTGAAGCCTACAGTAGTTCAACTTCTAAAAGATTGTTTATATCTGTGTAATCACAGCATCTCTGTAAAGCAGATAGCCAGTGATGTTAGTAAAATACCTTTTATAAATGGACAAGTGGAGGCCTGGAGTGATTAACTGATGGACCCAGGATCACAGTGAGTGAATAGCTGAGTAGAGACAATGTCAAGTCTTTCGGCTGCTCCTACTATTGCCTTTCCATCAGGCTAAACTGCATTCCTTATGAACCAGTTATAAGGTAGCAGATACGCGTTGTGTGTGTGTGTGTGCGCGTGTGCGTGTGCATGTGCGTGTGTGTGTGTGTGAGTACATGAGCAACAGAGAGAGACAAAGTACACTAAGCAGCCTTAAATTTCTGTTTATCCTAGAGCCACAGTTTAATCATTCTTGGAATTCTTATACATGAACAGGGTGTAGTATGCACTCATTATTTACACAACATTCTCCTCTCCTTCTTGCCCGAGGGAGAAAGGGGCTTTCTCTGGAGCCAGTAGAGACCCTCCCCCACCCCCTTATCTTTCCTAGCTGGAAGTCCGCACACGTCTGCTGCCTTCTTGGACGATGCTATGGACGTGACCTGGGTGTCAGACTGACCATCAATAAGGTAGATAAGCTGCACACAGCTTCTCTGTTCTGTGCTTCCTGCCTTTGCTCGTTCTCACCTGACTGTCTACATAGTAGGCACTCAATCAATATTTATTGATTTGGTTTGCAATGAGGCGGGGCTGAGTTGTACCCTAGTTAATGAACTAGTGATTCAGCGAGAGGAGGAGCTGACAGAGACCCAGGGAGACTCCTGGAGAAGAGTGGTAGATGAAGCCCGAGAGGAAATGAGAAGCAGCACAGGATCACAGCATGAGTGGGACACCTGGACTCCCGTCCTGCTGCTGAATTTCATCACCTCCCAGGGAGCTGCAACCTCTGTCTCCTTGACTGTTATTATATGTAGGTGTTCCGTCAAATGGACTCCAGGGTTTATTTTGCCTCAACATCTTTCTCATTCTGTGAAATGCTTTATTCTTTTGTTCACTTACTTTCATACTCATGCTCTGATCCAACAAATACTTATAAAGCACCTATTTACAAATATTTATAAATATAATATTTATAAAGCACTTAGGTGGTGAGCACCAAGTAGACCTGGGCTGAGAGAGGAGGCGGGAGATGCAGAAATAAATAACGAATCACTGCAGCCTTTGAACCCACTTGGATGAGTGGAGGGAGAGGACGGAAGATAGACATCCACATGGAAAACAAATACTGGGCAAGATGAGGTTGATGGCTCTTGAGGTAAGTCCCAAACACATTCCTGATTAGATGGTGCACGCCTCAGGAGCCTGGGAAACTGAGGCCATGCCAAGGGGAAGCTAGGAGGTAGAGCATGGTTCTTGAATGGGTAGAAGGGCTCAATGGGATTCTCTTGAGCATTGATGACTATTTGAGGAGATCATGAAGCCCCTCTCACCTGCCCACTGGAGACACGAAGAGTGAATGCATCCTGTATGTTGGGTTGAGGGGAGAACCCACATGGAGGTGTTTCAGCTATTGGCCCCGTCCATCAAATAGGTCAGCAGCAGTCTCTGAGACCGGCTGCCCCAAGGGGGCCCGTGGTCCTCCACAGCCCTGGCATAATCCCAGTGCACCCTGACCTGCAGCTGAGCACACAGCTTCTCTGCAGCTCAGCTCAGCTCCATGCCTGCTGATCACAGAGCCCACAGGCCAAACAGCTCATGCAAATGTCCAACAAAGCTTGCAAACAAAACCAAAACTGTGAAAGGAAATGAAAGAAATACTGAGTCATGCAGTCTCCCGTGCAGCCTGAAGAACCTCGCTGCTGTGGGTGACAGCGGGCCATGCACAGCTCCCACTTCCTGGGCTCTGAATGACAGGAGTGCAGGGTACATTCACCGCATTGCTGTTTGCATCAGACCAGGGAGCGGAAAGTCTCCCCTCGCTCTGGCACGCAGCCCAAAAGAGATGCAACGAGGGCATGAGTGAAATCCTACGATGTCAGTGAAAATGACAACAACATGAATTCCACTTATACAAGGTACCTAGAGTAGTGAAATTCATAGAGTCAGAAAGTGCACTGGTAAATGCCAGAAGTGTGGGAGACAGAGGGGAAATGGGGAGTCTATGTTTAATGGGAACATAGTTTCAGTTTAAGAAAGTGAAAAATTCAGGAGACAGATGATGGTGAGAGCTGCACAACAATGGGAATGTACTTAGCGCCTCTGAATTGTACAGTTAAATATGGTTAAAATAGCATACTGTATATTATATGACTTTTACCGCAATAAAAAGAGTTTTAAAAAAGAAAATGGCAACAGCACCACTAGACGTATTGCTGGCTGTGTGCTAGGCAGTGTATTAAGCACTTAATGTACATTATCTTACTTGGTTCTCAATCCTATGAGGTGGGGCTGTTGTCCCTGTTTTTAGTGATGGGAAGAGTGAGACCTGGAGAATTTAAGCAAACAGCACAATATTTAAAATCCAGACAGAGTAAAACTCCTGAAGACACCTTCCTAACTATTACTCAGGATTGTACTTCTCATGACTCTGTCTTACCACACGTGAAAAACTAAGTCATGGAACCCACACGTTGGAACATCTTTCCCTTTCTATGGCTTGAGTTTTTTTCTGAAGTTTTGGGTGTTTCTGAAACATGTCTGTTGGATGTGTGTTTTTTAATAATGTAAGTCTCCGCAAATCCTTGATGGAAGCAGGCACACCATAAAGCACAATTAAATGAAAAGGCAGCAGAACACACACAGCGATCATGGAAATGACTCCGATCTCCGTCTGGGGTGGGGGCTGTGGGCGTTGTCTCCGTGGCTGGCAGACAGAAGGTTGTCTGAACTTGGTTATGAGAGCCAGCAGAGTGATCTTGAAGAGAAAGATAAATATACAACTGTTCAAAGCTTCAGGTGTTATGATTGCTAATTGGGAAAGACTCTACATGATACCCGCTGTAGGTGTGTAGGAATTTCATTCCCAGGGTAAGTGACTCAGGTAACTCTGGGGCTCTGTTCCTTCAGATTTTCCCGTAATGAGAATTCATAAGAACTGTAGTGTCCCTGCTCGTCAGGAGCGGGCGTGCCTCAGAGCTGTAACCCAGGGCAACTAAAACAGCTCTATCTCTAAACATCTTCAGGAGGACTCCTCATACAAGCCACCTTTCTCTCACTCTCTCTCTCTCTCTCTCTCTCTCTCTCTCTCGCACACACGCAGTCTCAGACATTTCACACACAGCCTACGTTCTCACGTGCCGCCAGACACATACACCCTTGAACACGTTCTGGCTGATGACACGCTTGCTGCCTACGTGCAGAAACACACAGCGGCTCACGTGACACTCACACATCCACACACACTCACACTTTCCCTCCCTCTCTCTCTGTCTCTCTCTCACACACACTCAATCTCTCACCTGCACAACATGCTTCTGGCAGAGCACCCGCAGCTGTGCTAACCTGCCCGCCTTTGTCTCCAGGCCTGGCCCCAGCAGCACTTTCCCAGGCCCATGCTTCCTTCAGCTGCTGCCTCCCCTTGAGCCTGGTCACTGGGCCCTGACTCAGCGCCTGTGTGTATCTGGGCCTGGGGGCTGCCCAGCGAACATTGGTTGAGATGAAAGGCGGGAGCCTGGGGCTGACCCCTTCCAGCCGCGTCCCTCCCCCGCCAGCCCCCGACATTGCGGGCCCCCTTCTGGTTTCTTCCTCTTGTGGAGAAGCGCGCTGTGGTGGGCCAGCCTTTGGGAAACACACGGCCTGGGTCCAGCCACAGTTGCCGGCGCTCGGGTGAGCCGCTCTATTGCAGGTACGCGTCAGGAGTCGTCCAGTGTCACAGCCCCTGCTGGATGTGAGCACGCCGTCCCAGCAGCGTCCTTACCAGTTATAAGACGCCTCTCCTGACTCCTCATTCCTGCTGGCAACCTTTACTTCCAAGTGAGTCAGCTTCGTGTCCTTGTTGCTTCAAACATTTTTTAAAAACAGAAGAGGCGCCAAGATACCAC
Organism: Muntiacus reevesi; assembly: GCF_963930625.1. Taxonomy (NCBI): domain Eukaryota; kingdom Metazoa; phylum Chordata; class Mammalia; order Artiodactyla; family Cervidae; genus Muntiacus; species Muntiacus reevesi. The sequence goes on along the minus strand of NC_089260.1, from coordinate 17,952,366 downwards.
GCAGATCACCCTCACAAGAAAGCACCTTTATGCTGCTTCTAATAAACGAATGCCCGAAGAGAAAATGCTTTTCAAACCTTTGTTTTTATGTGTAAGAAATTCAAGAGTGAGTGGACGTTGTGAATGACAGTGTAGGCTACCAGTGTTCTCAGAAGTTGTTGCCACAAAGAGCCGTTCTGAAGACCCCGAAACAATACCTCCCCCAATTCTGCTCACTTCTTCCTGGAGCTATTTAATGATGCTAGGTAAGTACTAACTTTGATATGAAAACCTTGAAATACCAGAATTTCTCAGGAGAGGAAAACAGCAGAAAGAGGAAAGCTGTGGATACTGAATGTAAAATATCTCTTTTCACAATTTTATTGTGCATGGTCCCTTTAAATATCTTCCCAGAAATATCATTTCTTCAGCATCTACTATGTCCCAGGTATTACATATTTAGTATCTAACATGCTTCATCTTTGTTCTCCCTTCTAGCAATTGTAGATGTGTCATTCATGTTATAATCTACTTGATGTTTATCTCCAGGAGGCAAAGGGCCGTGTCTGCGCTGTTTGCTCTTGTATCACCATGTCTTGCATTGTATCTGACTCATGATTAAATACTGATTGAATAAATGAATGAATGAGCCTCAGTCCTTGGAGCAAAGCAGCAAATGAGGCACTATTATCTCATTTTACAGATAAAGAAATGGATGCTTAGAAATCTGAAATGGGGACTCCCCTGGTGGTACAGTGAATAGAAATGTGCTTGCCAACGCAGGGGACACAGGTTCGATTCCTGGTCCGGGAAGATTCCACATCCCTTGTAGCAACTAAAGCCTGCGTGCCCCAACTGCCGACCCTGTGCTCTAAAAGCCCGCGCTCCTCAACAAGAGAAACCACGGCAATGAGAAGCCCGAGCACCGCAACGAAGAGTAGCCTCAGCTTACTGCAACTAGGGAGAGCCTCCGTGCAGCAGTGAAGACCCAGCGCAACCAACAATAAATAAATTAATTAAAAAGAAAAAGAAAACTGAAATGATTTTCCAAGGAGATACTCCTCTGTGGTGCTGGGAACCAAACCCAAATCCATTGGTTCCAAACACCTTTGCTCTTGTAGCTACGAAAGCCACTGTTAAGACTATCCAATGGAGTGTCTCCCCTCTGTTGCCTCCTGTGGGTTGTACGACCGGAGGGTTCTTGTTGAACGAACATTGGGCTGAGTTTTGCTCCTTCAGCCGGTCCCTAGGCTCCCTGGGAGGTAGTTTCTTTTCCTTTTAGCTTCTCACTCATTTACATTGTCCTGTCTTACTCTTCCTTGCCTTTGTCTCCTCAGTCCTTTTCTTTTTGCTCTGAGCAGAGGGCCCACTTCAAGACAACTCCATCTGGTCCTCCTGGGTCCTTCTTCGTTCTAGTTCCTTCCTCTGTTCCAGGAGCCTCTGCTGAGAAGCAGTCAGGGATGAACACCACCAGGGCTGTTTCATATCATTCACAGTCACTCTGTGAATGATTGTAAATTTGGGGGCAGTAGGTGTTCTCATCCTACTTGAATTCAGTCTGAATCTGCCCCTAGTGACCACTCCCACCAGAAACCCCTTGTGCTCCCGATTCCCCCCACAGCCCATCTCCTTCGCAGCCTCTTCTGCCCAAACGGTGGTGACCCAGGGCTCTCATTTCATCCTCAAGAGTCTCCCTGGGCACCTCAGTCACTGTCTGGTGGTTTGGCCTCATCTTTTTCCAGAGCCTCTCGATGTTAGCGGGCAGGAGGCTGGACTGTGGGAGCCTGGTGATGACTCAGACTCCTGATTCTGTTCGGGGCAGGGGATGCATTCTGATGACTCAGTGCAGGCTGTCCCGGGTCTCATACCCGCAGGATGGGGCACAGTGTCATAGGCTGATATCCCCCAATACCGAGCGCTTCCAAACTCCACACTGGAACAGCCAACTGCCCACCATGGAAGCGGCTTCTGTTCCTTTGACTGCAGCCATCACCTGGCATGCCGCCCAGAACTCCCTTCGGGGAAGGCCTTTCTACTCCAGTAGCAGAGAATGCTATCTGCCTCCAGCTCTCAGCTGTCAGCCCCTTCCAGGATGGCCTCAGCTGGAGAGAACCTCCCTGTCCAAGTTCATATAGCTTCTTGCGGCGGCCTGCGTCCAATCACTGATCAGAGTGGGAATATAAAGACTCAGCTTCCTGGCCCTATTTGGAACAGCTCTGAAAGGCCATCCAAGTTCTGGGACTCCCAGAGGGGTGAGCTGATGTACCCTTTATCTCTTGCTGCATCACAAACCATCCCAGAATGGAATATGGCTTCAAACAACGACATTCACTTCGCTGATGTATCTGAGCCAGGTTCCATGTAGGGGATGGACAAAGAGGTTCGTCTCTGCTCCACTCGGTGTCTGCTGGCCTGGCTTGGAGCTGGGCCTGGGCACATTGCAAAGTTCACTGCCTCACGCACGTGTCTGGCATGTGGTCTGTGCATACTCACATTGCTGGGGGCCGGAACCCCGGCATCCTGGGCATCTTGTTCTCCATACAATCTCTCCTTGTGCCCTCTCCAGCACAAAGGCATCAGGGAAGCCAGACTTCTTACTGGGTGACTCGGGGTTCCTAAAGTACATACCCCAAGAAAAGAAGCCAGGAAGAAGCCATATTACCTTTTGTGACCTAGCCCCTGAAGCCATGTAGCATCACTCTGATTGAGCAGTTACAGGAGTCCACCCAGGTTCAAGAGTGTGGTGTGTGGACCCCACCTCTCCACGGAGGAGCATCAGCATCACGCTATAAGAAGGACACGTAGACTGGGGTGCAGGTTGGTGCAGCTGAGAGTATAACCTGCCGCAGCCACAGCTGTGTCTAGGTGGGCCCTGCATCTCTATCTTTCCCTCTGCCTGTTGCTGTCTTCTTCCCCTCCCATCTGTGACGTAGCCATCAAAAGCACACCTGCAAAACTATCCTGTTCACTAAACTGTGTCTCAGAGCCTGCTTCCCAGGAACTTGACCTATAAGACTAATCCCCCAAAGCCAACATATTTAAGGCAGAGTTGTCATCTTCATGACCCCTCTGCTTCATGCCTGACCTCAGTGGATGGCACCTCCACGCCCTCAGGTACTCACCACATTCTGTCTCTCCCGGACATCTTTCGTACATGTCCGTTCATCTTTCATATGTGTCCCTCCTTCCCCAGGCCACCCTCAACCAGCTGCCCCCATCAGTACAGTATCCCGTGACGGGTCCTCCATACTCCCTACAGCCTCAACTCCACCTGTGGCCAGGATGCTCTAAGTCTCATATTTGATGACTCCTTTGCCATTGCCTGTGTCATAAAGCTAGATTTCTTAAGTTGATCTGCAGCATCCTTTGTAGACTTTGCCTTCCTTTGAAGTCCGCATTTTTTTCTTTCTTTTTTTAAAAGGAATTTTTATTAATTTATTGGCTGTGTTGGGTCTTCATGGCTGAGTGGGTTTTTCTATAGTTTCAGGGAGCAGAGCAGAGTTACTCTCTAATTCTGGTGCATGGGCTTCTTGTTGCCGTGGCTTCTCTGGCTGTGGAGCCTGGGCTCTAGGACACAGGCTCAAAAGCTGTGGTTACAGGGGCTTTAGCTGCTCCACAGCATATGGGAATCTTCCTGGACCAGGGATCAAACCCGTGTCTCCTGCACTGGCAGGCGGATTCTGAGCCACCAGGGAAGTCCTGAAGTCCGCATTTCTTAACCCTGCCCGTCACATCCCTTCTGAGTTTCTTTCAGCTCTGTTATGAGCACGGTAAAATTTCTCTGCCTTTTCTGGGATGTTCTTTCTGGATGGACAGCACCCTCCTTCTACCACACCTCCAGACCTCCCTACAGTCTTCCCTACATTCTTGTTCTCAGGTTTGGGCTCAAGTTTCATCTCTTCTAGCAAGTCCTGCCTGACCCCTAGACTGCGTGAGGGGCCCTGACCTGAGATCCTGAAGTGCCCCTCCCACCCTAGCGCAGCCACACCTCATGGAAATCTTGTGTGTGACCACCTTCCCTGAAGTATAGATGTTCCACCAGGTCCCTGACCATGTCATCTTGTCACCAGTGTGGCCAAGACACAGCCCAGCACACGGGGTGGGACTGGAGCAGCCTGCTGTGTACATAGAACAGGTGTGCACAGATCAGCTCCAAGGGGCTCCATCTGCATAAGCTACACGGTGGACACAGGTCTAGTGGCTAGGATTCAGAACTTCCACTGCCGCAGCCAGGGTTCGATTCCCGGTCAGGAAAGGGATGATTTTGGGGGGGGCTTCCCTGGTGGCTCAGATGGTAAAGAATCTGCCTGCAATGAAGGAGCCCTGGGTTCAATCCCTGGATTGGGGAGGTCCCCTAGAGGAGGGCATGGCAACTCACTCCAGTATTCTTGCCTGGAGAATCCCCATGGACAGAGAAGACTGGCTACAGTCCATGGGGTTGCAAAGAGTCGGACACGACTGAGCGACTAAGCACAGGATTATGCAGTGCCCACCAAAACATACATGTGGCTCAGCTGAAAGCTTTAATTGTATGATCCAGTGAGTAGATATATTATACTATCTTTGGTCCTCTCTGCTAATCAGTGAATTTATATTTGGCAAAAGGAAAATAATCTGATTTTGTGGGGTTTTTTCAAATGCCAAAGAATGCAACATTTGCAACTAGAATAAAAAATGCAAAAACCTAATGTAACAGTTCTCAATCCTGGATGCCCAGTAAAATCACCTGAGGAGCTCTGGAAAAATACTGATGCCTGGGCCTCACCAGGTTTCTGAAAAAGAATCTCTGGGTTGGGGCCCAGTAGTGGGATGTTTTTACTTTGCCCCAGCTGTCTTTCAGGTGCAGCCAAGGTTGAGAGACTCTGGCCTAAGGAGCATCCAAGCACATCCAAGGAGCTTAAGACACCCACCTGGCAATCATTAACCTCACTCTTTAAACACCTCATTCAGGAGTCACAGAGCTGAGCACCTATGATGAAAACCTTGTTGGGCTGAATGTCTGTCTTTGCTAGTTTCTGGACCTCAGCTGCAGAGTTGAGTTTGTCAGATCCATCAGTTACAGCACATTGCCTTTTTTTGCCCAGGCAAGGCCCTCTTGTCTAAGCATCTCCCCACCACCACAGCTGCTGCTGCTGCTAAGTCGCTTCAGTTGTGTCCGACTCTGCGTGACCTCATAGACGGCAGCCCACCAGGTTCCTCTGTCCATGGGATTCTCCAGGCAAGAATACTGGAGTGGGTCCCTGACTGCAGACGACCATCCTAATACATTGGATATATATACAATATTTGCTTGTGTTTATGTACATTTTTGTAAAAATGTGTTTCACTGGTTTTTACACCTGTACTTTTGTTTTATGTGAATGTATTGTGCTCTTGACTGATTCTGACTGTTCATTTTTTTCACTCTATCCATGTTCCTTTGAATCTTCCCTGTAGCTCAGACAGTAAAGAATCTGCCTGCAATGCAGGAGATGCAGGTTCGATCCCTGGGTTGAGAAGATCTTCTGGAGAAGGGAATGGCAATCCACTCCAGTATTCTTGCCTGGAAAATCCCACGGACAGAGGAGGACCCTGGCGGGCCAGTCCATGGGGTCGTAAAGAGTTGGACATGACTAGGTGACTAACACTACCACTACTGCTATATTGCTTTGGGCACATCATGTCTGGTGTTCCTAACTCCTGCAGAGGCTGCCAGTCTGTGCTTCCACCACATTTTTCCCATCCACACCCCCAGTGCTATTCATCCACATTGCTCCCAGCTCCCCAGCACCCCCACACTGCAGGATCCATCCTTGTGAATGTCTTCTTGTGTGGCCTGTGTGAGAACTTATCCGAGACAAGCATCGTCTCTGATCTATTAGCTGTATCCTTCAGGTCTCGTTGTTGTTGTTGTTTAGTCATTAAGTCATGTCTGACTCTTTGTGACCCCATGGACTGTAGCTAGGCTCCTCGGTCCATGAGGTTTACAAGGCAAGAATACTGGAGCTGGTTGCCGTTTCCTTCTCCAGGGAAACTTCCTGACACAGAGATGGAACCCACATCTTTAACTTGTCAGACAGATTATCACTGACCCACCAGGGAAGCCCCTCATGTCTCATTGCTCATGTGTTTTTACATGAGGGTTACTTTCACACCAATACATACCAAAAAGAAAAATCCAAGTGATTCATAATACATTGACTTTAATAATGTTGCCCAAGTCATATGTGTAAGTGGTAAGTAAACAACCTAATATACCCCTAATGCCTCTGAAAGAGTTAGGAATCTTGGGATCTCAATGTCATTTAACCCTTATACTGTATCAGGCTGAGTTTTTTTTCCTTTGCCGTTCCACGAGGCTTACAGGATCTTAGTTCCGTGGTCAGGGATTGAACCCGGGCCCTCATCAGTGAAAGGGTGAATCCTAACCATCAGACTTCCAGGGAATTCCTTATCAGGTTAAATTTTAACAGGTGAAGTGGTCTCCAGCAGGGACCATCAGATCACCCTGAACGAAACCTCAGTGAAATATAAGTCTTGGTTTGTCCCAAAATGCCTTTGGGTAAGACGTTCAATTCTGTGGATCTTAGCTGAACCTCTTATGAGTTCAAAAGGGGGAAACACTAAATTTGGTTCAAGAAACCAGGCTGTATGCGTTAAAGCTAACCTCTGTTGACAAAACCAGGCAGAATCAGATGTCCTGGTTTGGGAAAGAACGAAATTTTGCTGAAACTCTGCTTTTTATCATCAGCATTGTAAGTCAAATGGAATGTTTAGAGAAAACTTCAATATTTAATTGGCAAATATCCTGAGAGGTAGCAGATCACGGAAAATCCTTTGTACAATAGCTATGTTGTGTGATGCACTGATATCCATGAGATTTCCAAGCCAAATTTCTTGTTTTAAAGCAGTTGTTACTTTAGCAGAAGTATTGAGGTTAAACCTAACACTTGCAATAGTTTTTCTGCCTGACCAGAAGCCTCCATATTTATTGAGCATTTGCTGTCCAGCTAGTAGAGAGCAGTGATTCATATTGCAGGCTCCTTACTAGTTCTGTCACTTCAGGCAGGGTGATTATCCTCCCTGTGCTTCTATTTCCTCATCTGAAAAACCGGGATGGTGTTTGAACCTGCCTTTTGGCGGCTGTGTGGGAATTAAGTGGGATGACACCCATAAAGTACCTTGCATATGGTTAAGTCCTACAATGTAGTAAGCCCTGGAGATACGCAGCAAGTATTCTCGTGATGATTTACTTGAACATCCTGGTCAGAACTGGGATATGTCAAGTCCAAGTATCTTGAGATTCACTTACTTTATGGAACCCGTCTGGCTAGTCCCACACCGGCTCTTCTGCTGACTCTGCGTCCCCAGGCAACCCAACTTCCCCAAACCTTCTTCACTTACCCATTGTTTTAATGTGTCTTTCTTCTGTCTACCCAATTAGATTAAAAATTGGAGGAAACTGATGCTCTCTTCTATTTTCTTTATCTCAGAAAGTCCTTGGCAAGTTCAGGGATACACAACAGACTGGTAGGAATATTTTTTTCTGCTTGAATTTATAAAATCTCTTTGAAATTTTGCTAACCTAAGAATTGTACTTTTTAGTGTGTTCTATAGATGCATTAATGATAACCTGGGCAGGGTAACATTTCCTTCCCTAGGGAAGTTAGACTAGCGTTTCTCTATAACCGGCTTTAGCCAATTACTCCATGCTATGGTTCATTTCTCTCCAAAGGTCCCATTGAGGTCATCATTGGTTTGCCTTGGACACAGATGGGTCTTTGGTCCTATTATTTTTTCCATGGAGGGACTTCCTGTTGAAGTAATTGAATTGCACAAACCCCCATGGGTGTGTATGCGAGAGTACGTGTGACTATATGTGTTTATTTTAAAAAAACAACAACAGATAGCACTTCTCTTTGACACTGGCCAGTATATTCACATACCATCACAGGTTATTAACCTTCGTTATTATGAGACATTATTGCCTTTTCCAAGTAGGAAGTTGGATGCATTTCAATTGCTTCATTCAGCCGCTAATTGATTCACCTGGCTTGCTGACATTCAAGTTTGGACGGATAGCTTCCATAAACAGGAGCAATACCTTCCTCTTGGGGATGTGGCCCACACGTTCGTGTATGATGCTCGCTCTTAAAGCACAAACTGATTTTTGCAGATCCTCATTGTTTTTCCTGTAAAGGATGTTTCCCCTTTTGTTGATAACTAATGAGAAGCTACTTACAGCACAGGGAACTCTACTCAGTACTCTGTGGTGACCGAAACTGGAAGGAAATCCAAAAAAGAGGGGATCCTTGTATATATATAGCTGATTCACTTTGCTGTACGTTAGAAACTAACACAGTATTTAAGGCAAATATGCTCCCAATAAAAATAGACTGTTTCCCCTTCTGACGTGTATTTTTTTTTTGGCTGTGCTAGGTCTTAGCTACAGCCTGCAGGATCTTTAGTTGTAGTGTGTGCAATCTAGTTCCCTGACCAAGGATCAAACCTGGGACCCCTGCCCTGGGAGCTGGGAGTCTCAGTCACTGGACCACCAGAGAAGTCCCATGGTTCTTTCCTTTAGCTAGCCAGTGGGTGCTACTGATGACTTGGTGGATTCTAGTTCTATATTCTTATACTCAAGGAATTTTTATAAACACCATCCTCACCCTCCCTTTTTACTTCCAATATTAATTTTTATTTTTATTTCACTGTTTTGTATCTTAGCTTGTCTTGGAAAGGACTTAGGATGGCTAGTTGAAGAAAAATGTTCTTTTCTCTCACATCTGGCTACATTCTGTAAGTTTCTAATTTATAATCTTATCCATGGCTCAGGGTCTTGAATGCTCACCTCCCCTGAGCAGAACCAGAGGTCGGGCAGGTGATGGCTGTGGGACAAATGGGCAGGAGGGAAGGAGCTGGAGCAACTGGGTGTGGCTCCCTTTGCGCTCAGCCTTAACCATCCGCTTCTGGTCGTACTTACTTCTAACCAAACGTGAGCCAAGACACTTCAGTGTCCAGCTCTTTGCCACCCTATGGACTGTAACTTGCCAGGCTTCTCTGTTCATAGGATTTTCCTGGTAAGAATACTGGAGTAGGTTACCATGCCCTGATCTTCCTGACCTAGGGATCAAACCCACATCTCCTACACTGCAGGCAGATTCTTTTCTGACTGAGCCACTGGGGAAACCCCTTCTAACTAAAGCCCTTGGCCAAATACCGTTGATTCTCCTTCTCTTCAAGGGTAGAAGGTGACAGCAGTTGATGTCCTCCTGTCCTTCATGACTCTTAACTCAGACATTTAATCCTGATACCCTCTCAGGAGTACCTAGGTGAGACCTAGGAAGCCCTTGCTTCAAACTCCTTCGGTGTCCTTTCCAAACTGGTTAAAACTCCCCCATCCCAGCTCCCCCTGCTATCTCTCTAACCATCACCTGTCTGGGACTGTCTTGTTTTCTTTGCACCAAGTTTAGTGTCTCTCCTCTGAAGTCTGGAGCTCTGAGGGTTTCTGGAGGCTGTTTGCATTCCTGCATCCTCTATGCACCGCCCAGAGCTCTTCCACTGTCACCTCCTTCCCTGGGAAGAGTCCCTGAGGCCACTCCAGGCCACCCCTGCCCCCCCAATATTTCTGCATTTGGAGACCTCCCCTTCAGACCTCATCCTTTCATAAAATTTCCTTACTGCTCCGGGTCTAAGCGGAAAACAAAAATGTGCATCTGCATTTAAACTTCTTTTTCCACCATCGTAAAAACATTTTTCAGAATCTGGCCCTAAAAGAGCCTCTTAAACACACCTGATGGTAAAAATGGTTCCGTCTCAAACAACCGCTGCTCCCAGGGTGCCGCACACCTGCCTCTGAGAGGTCACCGGTTTGCTTGAATTTGCATTTCAGGGGAGCTGGCACCTTTTGATTCCCTTCATTACTGACTCAGAACCTCATTAGCTAAACTATTTGACCCCTGACTTGTTTAATTATGGAGTGAGCAGAGTATTCCTGGGGCAGCTTCTTGTAGAAGCTAAAAGCGGAGGACTGGATTAAAACATAGATTCTGCCTCTCTCCTAGCTGGGTGACCGCAGGTGAGCTAGTTCACATCTTGAAACCTTGGTTTCTTCATCTGTTGAATAGGCATGTTCCTAGGTGTGTTCTAGGGCGGTCGTGCAGATTAGATGAGAGAACACACACACACACACTGAACGGCGTGTTGAACAGGCTGCCGTGGGGACCGGTGTGGAAGGCGTGCCTGTCATCGTGATGCTTAGGGCCTGGGAGGGGGCTACAGACAGTCATTACTGTAGAAATGGGTGTTTAAGCAGATCCCTGAAGGCTGGGGAGGGCTGGGCAGGGAGCGGGCTCCTGGCAGAGGGAACAGCAGGTGTGCACCAAGCCCTGGAGCACCGAGGGGGCGAGGCCAGGAGCCGGGCTGGAGAGAGAAATCAAAGGCCTCCGTGAACCCTTCTTGGCAGACCAGTTAGGAGGCTGCTTCATTAATTCAAATGCAAAGCCCGAGTGCTCTAAAGGGGAGAAAAAGCAATGAGGATGTGAATCGGTCAATGAATTTAAGCGAGATTTAGGAGGTAGAGTTGACAGGATTTGGTGACTCATTGGACATCCTGGGTTTAGTCAGCAAGGATTCAACCACTGTTTGTTGAGGACACTATCTGTTCCTTTGCAGAAGCCTGACTGATTTAGTTTCTTATCAACCTCTAGGCCAAATGTCCAGCAAGCCTCTCTCGGAGGGTCCATCCTCATCCATCCCCAGGGCCCAGGTTGCTTTTGCTGGGGCGGGCCTTGGGGAGTGTGTTTGGGGTGGCCCTGGGCTATTCCTGTTTTAAAAAAGCCAGGACTTTGAAGAGAGCTGTCAACACCTGAGGATTTGGGAGTTAATTAGCTGATGAGTGGATTCTCTCTGTATTTAGACTCTTCTTTCTTTGAAAGCCTGCGTTGTAATCAGTGACCTAAAGAAATGGTTGGAGAGAGATAGTTACCAACATCGTAACTACGGTCATGCATTTGAATGAGCTGAGCCAGTGGAGGAGGATTGTGGTGGAAAAGGCCCCCAAGCAATAATCCAAAAGTACCCACTCCTTCACAGTGCCTGTCCTAATCTTTTTTTTTCCCCCTTGAGATTCTTGGGTGTGCAGATTTTTATCACATTTGGTGAGTTTCAGCTATCTTTTTTTCCTTAAATATTTTTCTCTGGTACTTTCTTCTCATAATCACATTGTGTCTGTTGATGTTCTCTTTAAAATATTTATTTGGGTGCATTGGGTCTTAGTGGCAGCACGCAGGATCTTCGTTGCCTCATGCGGGATCTTTCACTGTGGCACATGGATGCTCTAGTTGCGGGGTGGGGCCTCAGGAGCTGTGGCATGTGGACCTGGCTGCTCTGCGGCATGTGAAATCTTCCCAGACAAGGGGTCAGACTATATCACCTGCACTGCAAGTTGGATTCTTAAACACTGGACCACCAGAGAAGCCCCCTGCCTGTTCTAATCTTGCTGTGGATTCTTTGATACTAAAATCTGTTTTAAACCCCTGAATCTTTACCAACAAATGGCAAATAGAGGCAGTTAGAATTATGAGGAATGGCAGGGGAAGAGCCTCGAATTTAATGTAGTACTTGACCAGAGAGGGCTTTCCCAGTGGCTCAGTGGTAAAGAATCTGCCTGCAATGCAGGAGACATGGGTTCAATCCCTGGGTTGGGAAGATCCCCTGAAGAAGGAAATGGCAACCCACTCCAGTATTCTTGCCTGGCAAATCCCATGGACCAAGGAACTTGGGAGGCTACAGTCCATGGGTTCACAAAGAGTCAGGAACGACTTAGTGACTAAACAACAACAAAACAAAGAATAGGCAACAGTTATGCTGTGTGAAGAACCAGAACCACTTCCCCCACAGTGCTGGAGAAAATGAATAAAGAACCCTGAGTTATTCTGAAGTTACTTTTAATCATCAGAATACCATTCTGAAATTGGGTCACGTGAGTCACTATTTTAATAAGCTTTTTTAAAAATCAACAATAGCAACCAAAATAGTTGATGTTAAATGTATGTTATGTGTGAGGCCCCAGAGCAGGTCAGGAACTTTATTTCACTTATTCTACAAATGGTGTCTCGAGGAAAATAGGACAAATGTTCCCATTTTGCAGGTAAGGAAGTTGAGGTTTGGAAAGCCAATGTAACTTACTCCACAGCCAATGCGTGGTGGAATGAACCAAGGGAAGAGCATGAAAATTAGGATGTCTGCATTGAATAGATACTGATGGCTATAAACAACTTGTTGTTTTTCAAAGATTTTGCGTTTGATAATGAGAAAATAATGCTAATCAGGTATGTTGTGTAAATACTGTTTGGTATCTGTTTTAAAGTAACCACACTGTGATCTCCATGTTCCCAGAGGGCTTTATGAGAGGATGTGCCTGTTTATCCAGTTTGCCCCCTGAAGGCCCCTCCGGGACATCCAGCCCCTTGGTGCGGGGGTCATGGCCCCCCACAGCCTAGGCCAGCCCTCGTGAGTTAATGGCATCCCAGAGAACAAGCCAGGCAGGCTTCTGGTTGAGTTTCTTCTCCATGAGCCCAGGCACTCTACATTTCGTTCTCCCTAAAGTGAATAGTCCATGAGAAGGAGGCTCAGCAAGCCTGCAGACTGCCTGACTCCACGGTCCCACAGCCCCGAGGAAGTTTCTCTCCCTGAGCCCGGCCCCAAAGGTTTGACTCTGGTGGACAAGTCTGAGCTGGATGAACGAGCAGGAAGTGCCAGTTCCTGCTCTCCAAGCGGTGATCCTGAGCTCTTTGTAGAATAACCTGTCCAGCCCAGGACGAGAAACCCCTCCTCCAGCAAACTGGTCTGACAGCACTGCCCATCTCAGAAACCTGCTCCAGAGCTCAGCTTCTTGGCCTAGAGTTTTGAAATTCCTTCACTGGAGCAGCCTTTGGGAGCATCTTCCGATGTCACTGCGCTGGCAACAGTTTGGGGAGTCCACAGAGTTCCCCAATTCCCGTGGTCGCTTAAGCGAGGAGCCTGACTCCTTACAGGATATATATGGCAACTCACACCCACTCGCTGGGGGCTCTTGATCTGTAAAACGCAGTGGTTGGATTCAGTGAGCCTGTAGCTTGGATTCTGTATTCCTCATCAGTAGAATAGAAAGGATAGTCTATGCTACCCAGACACAGAAAATAATCACATCTCCCAATAAAAATGATTGAACTCACTGGATGAGATACAGAAGGGGACCTGAGGTTAAGATGGATACTCTGTATTCTATCCAGATGTCCCCAGAGGAGAAGCCCAGGGATTTTCCACACTTGAGGGAAGTCTTTAGACCTGGGCAGCTAACCAAAAGGGGCCCTCAGTTCAACCAGGGTCCTTTCGTCAGTGCTCAAGCGCCCCACCCAGCCCTAGATATCAAGGGTGAAGAAGCGTCAGCATTCCTCTTACATGATCCCTTACTTTGAGTGGCAGTATTGAATGGAAAGAAAACAGAAATGGTGCTGGAAGAGGCCTTACACTCTGTGTAGTTCCCCTTCTTCTCTTTGCTGGGGGTGGGGGAAGGGGGGGCGATGCTGAGGCCCACACAGGCTACGTGACTTGCTCATGGGCTTCCCCGTGAGTAGGTTTGAGGCTGAGGCCACCGGCCCCGGTCAGTGCCAGACAGGAGACTAAGGGGATCTGCCCCTGTGAGTCACCTCGGTTTCTGTCCACTCAAGGGGACTCACTCTCCATTCGGTTAGGATGGACAGCCTGCAATTTCCATGAGTGATTTAGCACTCGTGGATTTCATTTCAGGAGCCCTAGCTACCCCGACCTTATGCCTTCTGGGGTCATCTTGAGTGACCCCACTGTGCTAGTCCAGAAGCCCCAAACAGTGCGTGATCAGTTTTACCATCCCCAGTGAGGGAGAAAAAAAGAACCTGTGTGCCCGTTAAAAAGTCTTCATTCGCATTTACATCAGCCCTGGTTGAAATCATCAGGGGAACTTGGGAACGACGGAAAGGTCAAAGGTTGGCAGGGTTAGGGTTTCGTGGGAACATGCGCGTGTTTGGACCAAACCCAAGTGCCTGGTTGACCTGTTTGACAGGTAACAATTAGAGAGTAGGAGCTTGCCTGGCTGGAATGCGGCTGCAGAGGCCGGTTAGAGGATCTGGTTTACCTGCTCAGCAGGTGGGGCCCGCTGAGTCCGACAGGCATGTGCACGCACAGCATTCCAACGGATCGCTTTTCTTTTAAAGACGCAGCGATGACTGCAGGGCACAAAAGGGTTGGGTTGAGCCCTGGCTGGAAGCCGTTAGCTATTTGCAAGGTAAAGAAGCAAAATAAATAGTTCCCTCTAGACAGCTCAAGGAAGAAACTGCAAAGGCATTCAGAACTTCTTTTTTTTTTAATGTCTAAAACAAATATGTGCTTCTTGTCTCTAGATTTGAGAAACCCCAGACTGGTACAAAATACCAAAGATAATAGAATGAAGAGTCACGCCCCCTGTCCCGACCTTTTCTCTTGAAAGAGATCATAATATTATTGGGAGCAAAAGATGGGCTCCTAGAAGGGTAGTGTCTGGCTTAAGGCAGTCTAGAAATGTTTGCTGGGTTTTTTTATACGGCTGCGGAAGACACTCAGGAGGGCAAAGTTCCGAGGTTTTTTTTCTCCATAAATTGTACGCAGTCTGTATATTTTTTGAAAGTTAAAAGTGTCAATACATATAATTAAAGAAGGTAATCTGGTGTTTAAAATAATAGGAGATTAGAATAATATCATATACATAATATACAGTATAATGGAGCATCTACCTGGGCACAGACCCACATACATAAAGTGACTTCTTTTTGACTGAAAGGGATTTGGGGTAGATCACTTCAACTTTCTGTGTCATATTCATCATTGATGAGAAGGGGGAAACCAAGCCCAGGGAGATGGGGACCTGAAAATTTTGATGCTATAGGGAGCATTGCTCAAACTCAAAATTCTTTGAAAATTTCCAGTTTTTAAAAATTTACCAAGTTAGTTTTTTTTTGTTGTTGTTGTTGTTCCTTTTTGGCTGTGCCATATCGTTTGTGGAATCTTAGTTCCCCAACTAGGGATCGAACCTAGGCCTCCAGCAGTGGCAATGTGGAGTCCTAATCATTGGACCGCCAGGGAACTCCCAAGGTTTTTTGTTTTATTTCAGACAGCAGAGAATCTGCCTGCAATCCAGGAGACCTGGGTTCGATCCCTGGGTTGGGAAGATCCTCTGGAGAAGGGAATAATAATCCACTCCAGTATTCTTGCCTGGAGAATTCCATGGACAGAGGAGCCTGGCGGGTTACAGTCCATGGGGTCACAAAGAGTTGGACACAACTGAGCTACTGACACTTTCTGAGCGACTCACACTGTCACAATTTTGTTCTGTTTTGCTTTTACCAAGTTAGTTTTCTAAAAAATGAACTCTCTTTCTCCTTGTCTCTCTTGGGTGCAGAAATTATTCGAGTCCCTCCAAATCAAAGATAAGTATCTCCCACTGCTCCGTCTGCTCTCAGCGCTCTGACGTCCCAGGCAGAGCCCAGGGTGCCATCACTGAGGCCCTGGGAATGCGGTGAGGGAGGCAGGCAAGACTCCGGCAGCTGGTGATTACCCTGCAAGCACCTTGCCAGTTCAGAGAGTTAATTATAGGGAAGCTGGAGATCTTAAAATTCAATTGCCAGGAACAAACAAGCAAACAAAAGCTTAGGTGTCTCATTGTTGACTATTGGTGGTGGTAAGACAGCTGCTAATATGGCAATTTAACTCTTTGGATATTTATGTCAATGTGAAGGTTATTGTGTACAGATCTTTTATCAGAATTAATCAACGGTCAGTTATAATAATAATAATGAAAAGTCAGAACAACAACAACTTAGTTATTGAGCTCTTACTATATGCTCTGTGCTGTACTTGACTGGCTACATTTTCTCATTTCATCTCCACAGCCATCCTGAGACAGCAAGTATCATGCTCTCCTTTCTCTAGTCAAGGAGATGAAGGCACAGAAAGGTTCCAGAACTTGCCTCGGGTCATGCTAGGATCTGAAGTACTCCACTCATTCATTCCCAGTTCTGAACGCCCACTCCGAGACAGGCATAGTGCCAGGGGTTCACTAGACCAAGATGAACTCTTAGGGTTGGTCCTTCATGGACAAATTGGACTAAACAGAGTCTGATTACAGAGGGTCCCTGACTTATGATGGTTCAGTGCTTGATTTTTTTACTTTATGATGGTGCAAAAGCAATACTTATTCAGTAGAAACCACACTTTGAATTTTGATCTTTCCTTGGGCTTGTGGTGTGTGCTGTGATCCTCCCTGGTGATGTCAGGCAGTGACCTTGAAACTTCGCTCCTGATCAGCCACGCAATCCATGAGGGTCAACGGCCGATATACTGACAACCATCCTGTCCCCAGACAATCATTGTTTCTCATTTTTAGTACAATACTAAATGAATCATATAAGTTTTCCAATACTTTATTATGAAATAAACTTTATGTTAGATGATTTTGCTCAACTGTAGACTCATGTAAGTGTTCTGCTCACATTTAAGGGAGGTGAGGATGAGCTGTGATGTTCCGTAGGTTAGTGGGTTAAACACATTTTCGACCTACGTGATTTTCAACTTACAATGGATTTATTGGGATGTAACCTATCAAAGCCTAGGAAGATCTGTATTGTTGCTGACTGCAATACCAGTTCTCTTAACTATCATACAGCCTCTCCGTGGTGCACATACTTTGAAGTCTGTCATTGCCTCTGATGCCACTGAGTACCATGCCAGAGGCCATGACCTTCACCTCTGCAATGCCCTAGACAGGCTGAGACACTCTCAGTAGAAGAGTCTTGGTGCTGCAAAGGACAATGGCCATATTCTAGGCCATATGTATATTCCAGGCCTGCATTGTCTCATTTGCCTAATCAGCGTGGGAGCAGCAAATTCAAGTTCAAAAGCCCCGTGAGCAGAGCTTACCATGGATGTGAGAAGCTGCTCTGATTACGAAGTATCTTATCAATAACAAATATTTGTGTGTTGGTTTTCACCCCTTGATAACTGCACTGATCTTCACAGATTCAGACATAATGACTACTTCCTTCAGATCCTGAAAAAAAAAAAAAGCAAAATTAGCTTGCACTTTACCTACTCGAAGGGAAGTCCCTCAAAGCAGTCTCCTTCCCCTGCAGCACCACACTTACCTGCAAGGTCATACTTATTTTCCAAGTGATAATACTTCATTCTGATGTTGTGTACAAATCCCGAACTCTGTGCTCTTTGACCAGACCACTCCTCGTGTACCTTTGAGCAAACTCTAAAGGACAGATACGTTCTCTGGCAGTGACCCTCCTTCAGTGGTCATGGAAAAACTGAACGACCACTTACTTGGGGTAGAGTAATAATAGTGACACACGGCAATGGTGATAACTGTACTGAGGGCCTACTACGGGCCAGAAACAATGCCACACATTCTACATGTGTTCTCTCCTCTAATAATTACAGTGGCCGTGTGTGTGTGTGTGTGTGTGTGTGTGTGTGTGCTCAGTTGCTTTAGATGTGTCTGATTCTTTGTGACCCCATGGACTGTGGCCTACCAGGCTTCTCTGTATTTTCCCAGGACATTTACCTGTAAGTACATTTTATGATTACAGGTAACAGTGAAGAAGCCTGTTCACAAAGCATCGATGAAGTTGACAAATGACAATGTTAAGGTGCAGAACTAGACACATCAGGTGCTAGAGCCTGCCTCAGGCAGGAGGTGGAAGCAAATTTCCACTTAGTCTTTAAGGTTTTCTGATTCCAAGATGCTCTGTTCTACTCTGCTTTGAACAAAGCTTATCAGGAGTGTCCCGTTGGGCTCCTCTGATCACTGTGCTTTAAGTTGGAAAAGAAACAATCTGAAGCAGGTTTTAAAAAGAAGAACTAGAGGACTTCCCTAGTGGTCCAGTGGCTAAGATTCCGGGCTCCCACTGCAGGGGGCTTGGGTTCCATCCCTAATCAGGGAACTAGATCTCACATGCCGCAACTAAGACCCAGCATAACCAAAAAAAAAAAAAAAAAAAAAAGAACAAGCAGGGTGGAAAAGACACTCAAGCCATGTCATGTGAAGAAAAGTTTATGGAACCAGAAATACTGATGGCCAGGAGTGAACAGAACTAGGGACTGGCGGAGGAGAGTATGCTAATTGCTTTCAAATAATTGGAGGGCTGTCAAAATACGCTGATGCGGTGTAGCTCCAAGTTGGAAAACCAGGACCAATAAGGGGAATTTGAAAAGAAACAGATTTTGATCCATATAAAGATGAGTTTGTTACCCCTTTAACTGGAATGCAGTGGAAAGACGGTTGAAATGCCAGTCCCACTACTGCAGTAAGCATTTGCTGTTTTTGCTTTCCAGAGTCCTTTCCTTTTTATTTGGAAAGCAATGGCCTGATTTTCTTTGGGGAAATAACATTTCCCCATTGCAAACTGTCTTGGTGGGATAATCCTTCAAGTTGTTCTATTCACTCCTCCCCCAGGAGTTGAACATGTGACCCAAGTTGGCCCAGTCAGATTCTTTTTCCCAGGATGCTCTATCTTGAATAGAGTCACATGAGGGTGGTAAAATGACTGAAGCAGACTCTTCCCTGAATAGTGCCCTGACCAATGAAGATACCAAATACAAGATGCATTCTTATATATTAAACATCTCCTATAGTTCAATTTCCACACCATTTCCATCCAGTCTTTAAAGAGAATCTCCAAGGATTATACCTCCAATCTAAATTCCTTACAATGTAGTTTGCCCTTGAAGAATAGAGTTATTATCCTCCCTGATCCTGTTCTTCAACATCTTCTCAATTGCTTGAGCTTTCTCTGTCTTCCTAGTCAATTCTATTTTTAAGTTAATGGACATACTTTCCTATTGTGAACAAAATGTCCTAACTGACACAGCCATAAACTAGATCCATGACTATGGTTGTGGGAAACAATTTGACCCCTCTGAGTCCCACTTCCTTCATTTGAAAATAATCCCAGTAGGTTTTAGAGTATAACATGAGATAGCATTTGTGAAGAGAAATACACATAGTAGGTGCTCAATCAACGGTAGCTGTGGAAATGATTTGATTATAATTTCCTGTCTCTGGAAGTATTCAAGTATGGACTTGAAAATCACAGTCCAGGGATTTACAGGGATGATTCAACCATGGAGAGACTGGTTGGATATGATGCCCTCATTTCTTTCCCAAGTTGAGGGTTTATGATTCTATATGAGAGAGATTTAAGGATGTGCAGATCGTTCAGCTGAGCACCGAAGAATTGGTGCTTTTGGACTGTGGTACTGGAAAAGATTCTTGAGTGTCCCTTGGACTGCAAGGAGATCCAACCAGTCCATCCTAAAGGAAATCAGTCCTGAATATTCATTGGAAGGACTGATGCTGAAGCTGAAACTCCAGTACATTGCCCACCTGACGTGAAGAACTGACTCATTTGAAAAGACCTTGATGCTGGGAAAGATTGAAGGTGGGAGGAGAAGGAGATGGCAGAGAATGAGATGGTTGGATGGCATCACCAACTCAATGGACATGAGTTTGAGTAAACTCTGGGAGTTGGTGATGGACAGGGAGGCCTGGTCTGCTGCAGTCCATGGGGTCACAAGGAGTCGGACACAGCTGAGTGACTGAACTGAACCGAACTGAGATCCTTTAAAGCAAAATGGCAGAGGCAAGAGTCTTGGTGTGAGGGCTGAACATGAATGGGTTCCAATCCCTGGGCCAGTGTCCAAGTCAACACTTACCTAGAGTCACTACCCAACCTGCCCTTGAAAAGAACTCTGGTGGTCACCCAGGTTAGTGTCCATCAAGGCTAATTCACTCAGTGCTTTCACCATGGTTTTGTCATTATCAGAAATAGAGACTCATTCAAGTTGTTCCAGAAATAATGGGATTTATTGGAAGGACATGTATGTATGGGAGTCTTGGAAGAACCAAAAAACCAAGCCTCAGGAAAGGCAGCTCTGTGATATGCTTTTTTCACATTTTCAACTCTGTTCTCACAGCAAAGTCTTGCTCTATATATCACCTCCTTTATCTTCTTCCTTGCCAGCTGGTTATTTCTGGTTATTTGTCTACACATGGCCCCAGCTGGCCATTGCAGTCTCCAAATATGCATGATCTTCCAGGTTCAACAACCATAACTAAACTTCCTTCTGGACATCTTTACCTAAATCCTCAGAGAAGAATTCGACTGACTTAGCCGTTGAGCCAGGCTATGTTACAGGCTACCACTGGGCTATCCCCGAAATCTGGGTCCTAACCCAGGTATAAACAGCTAACTGAGTCTGGGGACAGGCTTACCTGGTTTATTGCCCACTCAGCAGGCGATGGAGACTGGTCAGGAAACTAGCAAAATCTGGTAGGATACATTTTACCTGTGATGATACAAAAATATAAGATATACCCTTATAGATTAAACATCTCCTTCAAAGTATGTTTTCTCACCATTTTCTTCCAGTCCTTAAAGAGAATATCCAAAGATTGTACACCAGGCTTCCCTGGTTGCTTAGACGGTAAAGAATCTGCCTGCAATGCAGTAGACCCACGTTCAATCCCTGGATCTGGAAGATCCCCTGTGGAAGGAAATGCAATCTACTCCAGTATTCCTGCCTGGGAAACCCCATGGACCGAGGAGCATGTTGGGCCACAGTCCATGGCGTCACAAAGAATCAGACATGACTGGACGACTAACACGAACACAAACAAGGGTTGTATTTCCAAACCAGATTCTTTAGGTTGTGGTTTTCCCATGAAGATCTCCTATGAGAACATGGAAATTCCCTTCTGAATGTTGACTTGAAGCAACTGGGTCTTCAGATGTGTTGTGTAAAATTCCTGAAAGCGTAAAGTGTTAGTCGTTTCAGTTGTGTCCAACTCCTTGTGACGCCATGGACTGTAGCCTGCCAGGCTCCTCTGTCCATGGAATTCTCTAGGCAAGAATACTGGAGTGGGTAGCCATTCCCTTCTCCAGGGGATCTTCCCGACCCAGAGATTGAACTCAGGTCTCCTGTATTGCAGGCAGACTCTTTACCATCTGAGCCACCAGGGAAGCCCTTGAATTCGGTTTGAAAACTTATAAATTCTTAGCCACTATATTCTCATGACTTCTGACTAAAGGGAGGTTCAGGAGAAAGAAGGAGACCGTGTTTCAAAGACCAGGAAAATGTCTTAAGCCATATTTAACACATGGGAGAGTGAAACATTCTAGAAAGGCCTTGGAAATAACGTTTCTGGGAAGTATTGAAAGCCAACCCGGGGACTTCCCCATGATTTGTTGTAATCTTGCATCCATTCACATGCCAGTGAGATCCAACCCTAGGACTGAACTAGAATCTTTCCAGTTTGAGTAGTGTCTCCAAGAAAACATTAGCACAAATCTCTCTTCCGGAGGATGAGGTTTAATGGCTTACCCAAGAGCCTCCAGGGGCTGCATTATGAAGAAGATTCTGGGCCCAGAGTTTCAGGCCCACACACTTCACAGCTGAGAATTAATGATTGATCCTTCTCTGAAGGAGGGTTAAGCCTCTGCTGGTTGATTACAGATACAGATCTCTGCGGTGAGAACTGTGTGAATAACAGAAACAAGCGCAGAAAAACTCTGCAGAAAGTCTTACCTTAATTCATTGCTCAACTTGTGAATTTTGAGGATTTAATGAGGCATTTTAAATAAAGAAAGGAATTACTTCAAGGTGAAGGAGATCTGGGGGCAGCTTAAATTGAGCGATGAGAAACCTAAGTTGCTCTTTCAGGATATTATTCACCCTATAAAAACAAAATGTATTTGTTCTCAGTAAACATGTCAGAGCAGCAGCTATAGAGGACAAGTGTAGACTGGTTGCTGTCCAATCTGCCAATTTTCAGATGAAAGACGGGGATCTGATAAGTGACAGCTTACCATGAGAACATTTGCATCGAGATCTTTTCTGGTTCATTATTTCATCCCCAACCATATGAGTGTATCAATAAAAGTTCAAGACAACTGCTGTTCTTACAACATATTTATATTTGTCTAAAGCAGGGGAGCTCTGTTTGATGGCGATCATCATGACCCATCAAACATAAATGAGCCGTCCTATTGCTTGTGGGCTTCCTTCCTTGCATCAGCTTAGATGGTAAAGAATCTGCCTGCAATGCAGGAAACAGAGGTCTAATCCCTGGGTCAAGAAGATCCGCTTGAGAAGGAAATGGCTACCCACTCCAGTATTCTTGCCTGGAGAATCCCATGGACAGAGGAGTCTGGTGGGCTACAGTCCATGGGGTCACAAAGAGTCCAACGTGAGTGAGCAACTAATACTTCACTTTAGTACTTGCTTGTAAGGATAGAGATCTCTCAGTTCAGTTCAGTTCAGTCGCTCAGTTGTGGCTGACTCTTTGTGACCTCATGGACTGCAGCACGCTAGGCCTCCTTGTCCATCACCAACTCCCAGAGTTTAATCAAACTCATGTCCATTTCATCCTCTGTCATCCACTTCTCCTCCCACCTTCAATCTTTCCCAGCACCAGGGTCTTTTCAAATGAGTCAGTTCTTCGCATCAGGTGGCCAAAGTACTGGACTTTCAGCTTCAGCATCAGTCTTTCCAATGAATACTCAGGACTGATTTCCTTTAGGATGGACTGGTTGGATCTCCTTGGAGGCCAAGGGACTCTCAAGAGTCTTCTTCAACACCACAGTTCAAAAGCATCAGTTCTTCAGGGCTCAGCTTTCTTTATAATCCAACTCTCACATCTATACATGACTACTGGAAAAACTATAGCCTTGACTAGACAGACTTTGTTGACAAAGTAATGTCTTTGCTTTTTAATATGCTGTCTAGGTTGGTCTTAACTTTCCTTCCAAGGAGCAAGCTACAGTGAAATTTTAATTTTATGGCAACAGGCACCATCTGCAATGATTTTGGAGCCCCCCAAAATAAAGTCTGCCACCATTTTCACGGTTTCCCCATCTATTTGCCATGAAGTGACGGGACCAGATGCCATGATCTTAGTTTTCTGAATGTTGAGCTTTAAGCCAACTTTTTCACTCTCCTCTTTCACTTTCATCAAGAGGCTTTTTTTTTTTTTTAAGAGGCTTTTTAATTCTTCTTCCCTTTCTGCCACACTTTCTTCTGTGTGGTGTCATCTGCATATCTGAGGTTATTGATATTTCTCCTGGCAGTCTTGATTCCAGCTTGTGCTTCATCCAGCCCAGTGTTTCTCATGATGTACTCTGCATATAAGTTAAATAAGCAGGGTGACAATATACAGCCTTGACATACTCCTTTTCCTATTTGGAACCAGCCTGTTGTTCCATGTCCAGTTTTAACTGTTGCCTCCTGACCTGCATACAGATTTCTCAAGAGGCAGGTCAGGTGGTCTGGTATTCCCACCTCTTGAAGAATTTTCCACAGTTTATTGTGATCCACACAGTTAAAAGAGGAAAACAACAGAATGGGAAAGACTAGAGCTCTCTTCAAGAAAATTAGAGATATCAAGGGAACATTTCATACAAAGATGAGTTCCATAAAGGAGTAGAAATGCTATGGACCTAACAGAAGCAGAAGATACTTAGAAGAGGTGGCAAGAATACACAGAACTGTACAAAAAAGATCTTCACGACCCAGATAATCATGATGGTGTGATCATTCATCTAGAGCCAGACATCCTGGAATGTGAAGTCAGGTGGGTCTTAGAAAGCATCACTACGAACAAAGCTAGTGGAGATGATGGAATTCCAGTTGAGCTATTTCAAATCCTCAAAGACGATGCTGTGAAAGTGCTGCACTCAATATGCCAGCAAATTTGGAACACTCAGCAGTGGCCACAGGACTGGAAAAGGTCAGTTTTCATTCTAACCCCAAAGAAAGGCAATCCCAAAGAATGCTCAAACTACTGCACAATTGCACTCATCTCACACGCTTGTAAAGTAATGCTCAAAATTCTCCAAGCCAGGCTTCAGCAATATATGAACCGTGAACTTCCAGATGTTCAAGCTGGTTTCAGAAAAGGCAGAGGAACCAAAGATCAAATTGCCAACATCCGCTGGATCATCAAAAAAGCAAGAGAGTTCCAGAAAAACATCTATTTCTGCTTTATTGACTATGCCGAAGCCTTTGACTGTGTGGATCACAATAAACTGTGGAAAATTCTTCAAGAGATGAGAATAACAGACTACCTGGCCCAACTCTTGAGAAACCTAATATGCAGGTCGGGAAGCAACAGTTAGAACTGGATATGGACCAACAGACTGGTTCCAAATAGGAAAAGGAGTACATCAAGTCTGTATATTGTCACCCTGCTTATTTAACTTATATGCAGGGTACATCATGAGAAACGCTGGGCTGGAAGAAGCACAAGCTGGAATCAAGATTCCCGGGAGAAATATCAAGAACCTCAGATATGCAGATATGCAGATGACACCACCCTTATGGCAGAAAGTGAAGAGGAGCTAAAAAGCCTCTTGATGAAAGTGAAAGAGGAGAGCAAAAAAGTTGGCTTAAAGCTCAACATTCAGAAAACTAAGATCATGGCATCTGGTCCCATCACTTCATGGGAAATAGATGGGGAAACAGTGGAAACAGTGGCAGACTTTATTTTTTGGGGCTCCAAAATCACTGCAGATGGTGATTGCAGCCATGAAATTAAAAGACGCTTACTCCTTAGAAGGAAAGTTATGACCAACCTCGATAGCATATTAAAAAGCAGAGACATTACTTTGCCAACAAAGGTCCATCTAGTCAATGCTATGTTTTTTCCAGTGGTCATGTATGGATGTGAGAGTTGGACTGTGAAGAAAGCTGAGCATCGAAGAATTGATGCTTTTGAACTGTGGTGTTGGAGAAGACTCTTGAGAGTCCCTTGAACTGCAAGGAGATCTAACCAGTCCATCCTGAAGGAGATCAGTCCTGGGTGTTCATTGGAAGGACTGATGTTGAAGCTGAAACTCCAATACTTTGGCCACCTCATGCAAAGAGTTGACTCATTTGAAAAGACCCTGATGCTGGGAAAGATTGAAGGCAGGAGGAGAAGGGGACGACAGAGGATGAGATGGCTGATTGGCATCACCGACAGGATGGACATGAGTTTGAGTAAACTCGGGGAGTTTGTGATAGACAGGGAGACCTGGCATGCTGCAATTCATGGGGTTGCAAAGAGTTGGACACAACTGAGTGACTGAACTGAACTGAACTGAACATGGTCAAAGGCTTTGGCATAGTCAATAAAGCAGAAATAGATGTTTTTCTGGAACTCTCCTGCTTTTTCGATAATCCAGCAGATGTTGGCAATTTGATCTCTGGTTTCTCTGCCTTTTCTAAAATGAGCTTGAACATCTGGAAGTTCACGGTTCACATACTGTTGAAGCCCGGTTTGGAGAATTTTGAGCATTACTTTATTAGCGTATGAGATGGGTGCGATTGTGCAGTAGTTTGAGCATTCTTTGGCATTGCCTTTCTTTGAGGGATCTCTCAACTGTAAGTAAAAGTATTTTTGTCCTAGTCATGAGCGGATCCTCTCTCCTCTCCACACATTAGTTAATACATCGATAGAGAATTATCTTAGTTCAGGGTGTCCCACAACTTGCACACTACCTCACAATTTTTCCTATATCATCATTCCAGCTGTAGTATTCTTTACTGATTTATTTTCTTTGTCAAATTACTTTTTAAAAAAAATCTAAATAGAGTATTTTTTAGTAACATTGTCAGTATCTTCAAAATCTGTTTTGTCTGTGAATTTGTAGCTTCTATGGGCTATTTTTTCTGATATCAATTGAAAAAATACATCGCTAATATAAACACAAAACAATGTTGGTCCATTTTAAAACAAAAAATAACTAAAAACTTCTTTTGTAACCATGACTGGCATGCAGACTGCATTTTGGGAAATCCTATTCCGTGATAAGGAAAAGGCTAAATGTGAGTGAAATGTTATGCCCAGTTCATTCCTGGAAGAAGCCATTGGCTCCAACACTCTCCTTAATTGGCTGATCCATCTTGGGTTCGGCACTCACCTCCTACAACTTCACTTCCTCATCAGAATAAATTGGACTCAACAGGCTCTGAGTTCCTCTCTAATGATCTGTAAATTTTCTAAGATTCTGTTGCCAGGCCCAGACACAGTGTAGCCTTGAGCTCCAGGTGATTCTCTAGCACCAGTTGATACACGTGCTTAATCTGGGAGCTTTGCAGGCCTTTGCTGCTCCTTTCATGAGCAATGCTTAGGGAATATGCCTCCCAGCCAGTATCTGAATGCAAAAACCCCCTTTCTCTAGTTTGGATGAATTGCGGTGGAAGAAAAAGCAACTGGGCAAAAGGAATTTGGAAGGTGGCTTTGAAAGATTGCTGATTTCACCCCTTCTATTTTGCCTCCTCCCAGGTCTGACACCCCAACTACTCTGGAGAGATCCTGAGAAAAGGAAAACCTGATTTTATTAGAGTGCTGCTGCTTAGAGTGCTTAGAGTGCTTAGAGTGCTGCTGCTGCTAAGTCGCTTCAGTCGTGCCCAACTCTGTGCGACCCCATAGACAGCAGCCCACCTGGCTCCCCCGTCCCTGGGATTCTCCAGGCAAGAACACTGGAGTGGGTTGCCATTTCCTTCTCCAACGCATGAAAGTCAAAAGTGAAAGTGAAGTTGCTCCATCATGTCCCACTCTTAGTGACCCCATGGACTGCAGCCTACCAGGCTCCTCCATCCATGGGATTTTCCAGGCAAGAGTACTGGAGTGGGGTGCCATTGCCTTCTCCGCCTTAGTGCAGTGATGATAAATAATGGCAATGGTGCATAATTAATAATGTGCGTGCATGCATGCTCAGTCTCTCAGTAGTATCTGACTCGAGTCAGACACGACTGAGCAACTAACACTAACACACTTTGACACTAACAACTTTGGCCGTGTGGGTCTTCATTGCTGTGCGGACTTCTCTCAAGTTGTGGCTAGTGGGGGCTACTGTTTAGTTGTGGTGTACGGGCTTCTAATTGCAGTGGTTTCTCCTAGGTGGCACAGTGATAAAGTATTCGCCTGCAATGCAAGAGACGTGGCAGATTCTCTATCACTAATAATATGCTGTCAGTCTAATAAAATAATGGCAACTCAGCTAATCTCGTGGCTTCCCAGCTGGCACTAGTGGTAATGAATCTACCTGCCAGTGCAGGAGACACATGGGACACCAGTTGACCCCTGGGTCAGGAAGATCCCCTTGGAGTAGGAAATGGCACCCCACTTCAGTATTCTTGCCTGGAAAATCCCATGGACCGAGGAGCCTGGTGGGCTGCAGTCCATGGGGTAGCAAAAGAGTCGGACATGACTGAGTGACTTAACACAGGATCAGGTCAGCTAATCTCACTGAGCCTTTAATTTCTCACTTGGAAAAGACAGAATTTGAACTGGATATTTTGTGAAAATTCTGCCACCTCTGAAGTTCTTTGACTATATGACTTGTTTTCATTTTTTAAACAAAAACAGTGCTAAATTTAAATTTGATTGAAACCCTTTATAAATCTGGCATTAGAAGACAAGAATAAAGTTACCTTTGGGATAATCATCTATGTGTAATTTTGTAAATTTTCTGAAAACTATGATGTGGTTTATGGTACACCTGAATTGAAATGTCACTTGCCCATATGAATCAATTTTAAAATGTTTATTTATTTATTTAGTGGCATATGTGGTAAAAAAAAATCTGCCTGCAATGCAGGAGACCTGGGTTCAATCCCTGGGTTAGGAAGGTCCCCTGGAGAAGGAAATGGCAACCCACTCCAGTATTCTTACATGGAGAATCCCAGGGACAGAGGAGGCTGGCAGGCTACAGTCCACGGGGTTACAGAAAGTCAGATACGCCTGAATGACTGAGCATGCAGACTTCTCTTGTTGTAGAGCATGGGCTCCAGGCACATGGGCTTGAGCAATCGTGGCTCCCAGGCTCTAGAGCATAGGCTCAGTGGTTGTGGCGTGTGGGCTTAGCTACTCCACAGCATATGGAAACTTTCTGGACCAGAGATTGAACCCATGTCTCCTGCACTGGCAGGTGGATTTTTTACCACTGAGTCCCCAGGGAAACCCCGTATTAGGCACTTTTTCATTCATTTACCTGGCCAGTTTTTTCTTCAGAAATGCACTGTGTACCTATCATGTACCAGGTAGTAGAACATGATTGAATGTAATTCTGCAGGCAAAACAACTTGGGACTGAATCCTGTTTTCACTGCACATTAGCTCTATGACCCTGGCTAAGTGACTTAATCTCTATAAGCTTTGGCTCTTTTATCTATAAACCAGGAACGACAGTATATCATAATTATAGGGCTATTGACAATTGTAAGAGATAACAGGTGGAAGGTCAATAACAGAATACAGTAAGCATCCGATAAATTGTAACTGTTATCATCCTCTTCATAACCATTGTCACGGGCTGAATTGTGTCCCCCGCCAAATTTATATGTTGACGTCTCAACCCTCGGTGGGTCAGGATATGGCTGTTTTTGGAAATAGCCCCTTTAAACATGTGCTTAAGATAACAGTCAAGGCATACGGGTGGGTCCTGATCCAATATGACTAGTATCCTTATAGGAAGAGGTGATGAGGACACAGAAATACACGGGGGAAGATGTGTGAAGATACAGGGAGAAGACAGCCGTCTACAAGCCAAGGAGACAAGCCCCTGAATGAAATTAACCCTGCTGACATCTTCATCCTGGATTTCTAGCCTCTGAATTGCAGGGGAATACATTTCTGCTTTTTAAGCCACTCAGTCTGTGGTGTTTGTTACAGCAGCCCTAAGAGACCAATACAGTCATCTTCAACATCATCAGTATCATCATTACCATCTCCTTGTGCTGGGATTCAAAGATGATTATGCTGTTAACTCTTTTTCAGTGACTTCACAATCTAAGGGAAACAAGCATATAGACAAATATATTTTTTAATACAGTCATGTCTGACTCTTTGCAACCCCATGGACTGTAGCCCACTAGGCTTCTCTGTCCATGGGAATTTTCCAGGCAAGAATATTGGAATCAGTTGTCATGCCCTTCTCCAGGAGATCTTCCCAACCCAGGGATCAAATCCAGGTCTCCCGAGTTGCAGGAGGATTCGCTACCATCTGAGCCACCAGGGAAGCCCCACTTTATAATTCAAGCTAAGGACAAAAATAAAGGTCTGCACCATACCCATAAGAGCACAAGGAAAGGAATGATTTACCATATGGGAGAGGGTACTTAACAAGACATAAAGGAGAAAATGGGGAGGGGCTATAAAGTATATTAGTCTTGAAAAGACCAAAGAAGATCAATTACTTCATAAGTAAGGTGGGACAGGGCATCTTAGGCAATGGGATAGCACTTACAGTGGAATTTGTGGGTGACAAAGACATTCTTCAGGGTTTGTTTTCTAGGAGTCATTTGTTCTGTAACACAGGACCTGACCTGGGTCGTGATGGAGAGAAAGTAAGTTCCTAACCAAAACAAAGTGAGACGCCATTAATCAGCTCGATAAGCTAGTGCCTGGACATTCATTCCTACTGTCTGGATAACAGAAGGATAAAACACAAAAAGAGAAATTCCCATTTTGGCCCACCAGAAGCATTTAGCAGGCCTAGTGTTTTGTGTTTGGGAGCTAAGGTAACATGACACTTCAGCCTAAGCTCAGAATGGATAAGAGTACAAAGAGAGTGGGGAAGACATAACCTAGTTCCAAAGTGGTGGTTAAAACATAATCCATTCTTTCTGGTGCGTACATCTGCGGGGATTTATAACATGTAAAAATATGATTATAACTTGCCTCACATAAAGCCTTCATTATAAATTCAAAACAATTATACCTTTAAATGAACCAGAATAAGCAAGGTGGGGGAGGTAATATTATTCCCTGGCTGCTTGGTGGATTGTTGAGGATTAATGAGCTAATGTCTGTAAAGCTCTCTAGCAAATCAGAAGTAAAGAAGTGGAACACTAGCAGGTGTTAGTATCTCCCCCACCTCACCACATACAAAGCTAAATAAAAGACCAAACACAGAACAGTCTGTGTCAGGTGTTTATCAGTTTTACTATAACAACAACAACAAAAAGATTAAAGAACATTCTGTTAAAAAGACAAAAAAAAAAAATTCTCCAATTTGCTAATATGGCATCTTAAGTGCTCCACGGTTTCTTCATCTTTATCCTCATCCATCCATGGTTATGATCATTTACCTACTTTGTATTTTAAATATTGATTCTTATGTATTTTGCAATAGCTTGTTTGTGTTTCCTTAAGGTATCTATCATATAAGGTGTTCATGTTGGTACACAATCTTCACAACAGTTTTTAAAGTATTGTTGTTGTTAAGTCTTTAAGTTGTGTCCGACTCTTTATGACCCCATGGACTGCAGCATGCCAGGCTTCCCTGTCCTTCACCATCTCCCAGAGTTTGCTCAAACTCATGTTTAAAATATTATAGTCATGTAAATTTATATAGCATAAAATTGACCCGTTTTAGTGTTAATTTAGTGACCCAAAGACTTTTAGTAAATTTATAGAGTTGCTGAAAATCCAGTTTTATAATATTTCCATCACCTCCCTGCCACATTTTCTTGTGCCCATTTGCAGTTTGTGGGTTTTCATCCCCCATCCTAGGAAACTGCTTTCTGCCATAGCTTTGTATTTCCTAGAAATTTTATGTAAATTTGTGTCTGGTCTGGCTTACTGCACTTAGCAAAGTGTTTTTGAGGATCATCCATGTTGTAGTATGTATCAATAGTTTGCTCCTTTTTATTGCTGAATAATATTCTATTGAATGGTTATACCACACACGACTCACCAAGTGATCGACACTTGGATTGTTTCCAGCTTGGGGCTGTTACGAATACTGCAGCTATGAATGGCATGTCTGTGGGAACCTATGTTTTCATATTTTTTGACCAGATGACTGGGAATGGAATCGCTGAGTCATGTGGTAACTCTATGTTTAACTTTCTAAAGAAACAACTAAACTGTTCCAAAGTGGCTGTACTACTTTATATTCCTGCCAGTAATGTGTAAAGTTTCCAATTTCTCCGCATCCTTGCCAATACTTGCTATTGTCTCTCTTTTTGATTATTGCCTTCAAAGTGGGTGGGAAATGGTATTTCATTGATTTCAACTTGCATTTTCCTAACTAATAATGTAGAACATCTTTTCATACTGCCTTTTTTATATCTTCTATGCTGAAAAGTGAAGTCGCTCAGTCATGTCTGACTCTTTGTGACCCCATGGACTGTGGCCCACCAGGCTCCTCCGTTCATGGGATTTTCCAGGCAAGAGTATTGGAGTGGGTTGCTATTTCCTTCTCCAGGGGATCTTCCCAACCCAGGGATCGAACCCAGGTCTCCCGCATTGTAGGCAGACGATTTACCATCTGAGCCATCAGGGGAGTCTTCGCTGAAATAATTATTCAAATCTTTTGCTCATTTTAAAATTAGGTTGTTTGTCTTGTTACTGGGTTGTAAGAGTTTTTGATAAAGCCTGAACTTATGTTCTTTGTTAGATATGACTTGCAAGTTCTTTCTCTCAATCTGTGACTTTTATTTTCATTGTTGTTGTTTAGTCACTCAGTTGTGTCTGACTCTTTGCAACCCCATGGACTGCAGCACGCCAGGTTTCCCTGTCCTTCACCATCTCCCAGAGCTTGCTCAAACTCATGTCCATTGAGTCAGTGATGCCATCCAACCATCTCATCCTCAGGTGCCCACTTCTCCTACTGCCTTCAACCTTTCCCAGCATCAGACCTTTTCTAATGAGTCAGCTCTTCGCATCAGGTGGCCAAAGTATTGGAGCTTCAGCTTCAGCATCAGTCCTTCCAATGAATATTCAAGGTTGATATCCTTTAGGATTGATGGGTATGATCTCCTTGCAGTTCAAGGGACTCTCAAAAGTCTTCTTCAGCACCGAAGTTCAAAAGCATCAGTACTTCGATGCTCAGCCTTCTTTATGGTCCAACTCTCACATTTTTTTTAAGAGGAAAAGTTTTTCATTTTGATGAAGTCAAATTTATCAAAATTTTTTTCTCTTATAGATCATGCGTTTAGCATCACACTTAAGAAATCTTTGCCTAACCCATAGTCACAAAGATTT
The DNA here is from genome assembly GCF_963930625.1 of Muntiacus reevesi. Taxonomy (NCBI): domain Eukaryota; kingdom Metazoa; phylum Chordata; class Mammalia; order Artiodactyla; family Cervidae; genus Muntiacus; species Muntiacus reevesi. The sequence continues at coordinate 17,920,320 of NC_089260.1, read as the reverse complement.
TTTTCCCCTGTGATATCCTACAGTTTTGTTCTTATACTGAGGCCTGTGATCCATTTTAAGTTAATTTTTGTGTCTAGTGTACTATAAGGTCTATGTTCTTGTTCTGCTCTTTTATTTATTTTTTTTTTTGCATATGGATTGCCAATGTCTCACCACCATTTGTTGAAAAGACTGTCTTTTCCCTCATTGAATTGCCTTCACACTTTTGTATGTTGAAAGAGAAAAACAAATACCATATATTAATGCATATATGTGAAATCTAGAAAAAATGGTACAGATGGTACCTATTTGCAGGACAAGAGCAGAGACTCAGACAAAGAGAATGGATGTGTGGACTTGCGGGGGAGAGGGTAGGATGAAATGGAGACTGGAGATTGGGATGACGTAGTGTAAAATAGATAGCCAGTGGGAACCTGCCAGACAGCACAGGGAGCTCAGCTCAGCGCTCTGTGACGACCTAGAGGGCGGGGTGGGGGTGGACAGGGGCGGCCGGGAAGGAAAGGATGTATATACACACACGGCTGGTTCATTGTGTTGTACAATACGGTAAAGCATTTATACACCAGTTTTAAAAAGTCAGCTGATAAATTTAGCAGTTTACTTTCGGACTCCCAGTTTTGATTCTTTCATGTCTGTCCTTATGCTAATAGTGTACTGTCTTGATTTCTGTAGCCTTAAAATAAGTCTTAAAATCAGGCTGTGCAAATCCTCCAATGTTTTTCTTCTTAAAGATTATTTTGGCTATTCTTTGTGAAAACATATATATATGTATGTATATATGTATGTGTATATATATATATATGTATGTATAATATATATATATATATATGTCATGCCTCACGGCTTGTAGGATTTTAATTCCACAACCAGGGGTTTAAACCCCCACAGTTGGGCAGTGAAAGTGTCAAGTCCTAACCACTGGGCCACCAGAGAATTCCCTCTTTGTGACAATTTTTAACGGTTGCAGGATAGCTCATAAAATGGATGCTTTACAATAAAGGTGCTTCATCATTTAACTGTTCCAGTCTATTTTGTGTTGTTATGAAGTTTGCAAAGAATAAAATTATGCCTGTATCTCATTTCCTCTTGGTTGTACAGTTACTTAAGGTGAATTCTTAAGAGAGAAATTACAGGATCGAAGTCTGTGAATGCGTGTTCCCCTCTGTTTTGTGTAGAGACAGCTCTGATGTGGAGGGGAGGGACTGTCACACTGAGTGACTAATGGTTCTCAAGCACTTCTCAGATGCCAGGCTTCATACCCTTTATTTCACTGACTCTTCACAACTACTCTTAAAGTAGATGTGATTATCTCCATTTAAATAAAGAGGATACTCTGTTAAGTACTGATGCTTTGATCTAGATTGACCTAGATTGACCAGCAGGTGGATGGCAGGGCCAAGGCTGCAGCCCAGAGAGTCTCCCTGATTTCCTGCTGAAGTAACCTGCTGCTTATCTCTAGCAAGCAATTGAGATTCACTCCCTGGGAGGATCAAGTAGGATGGAGGAATTAGCTCATCTGTTTCACAGTCTTCACCAGACATCCTCATTCTCTCAGTGTCGTTATCAACACTTTCTTATTTGTCACAATAGCTGCACGAGGACTTGTGGACCGAGGTGACCATTTTATAGGCAGGAAAAACTGTTAGGAGCTTAATAGAAGTACCAATAAATTAAAGGTCAGCCACCAGAGGAAGCCGGAAAATGATTATGACTCTAATTAAGGCTTCCTAGCCTTCCTTGGTCTCTCATAAAGTGACTGTTGAACTTCGCTTTCTGTTGCTGTTGTTGTTTTCTATTTTTGTTTCTTGTTTAATTATGAATGTGAGGTTTCAATGGAAGTCTTTCCAGAAGGCTCGGGGCTGGACTTTTGCCCAATTTATCCACGTTCTCACTCCGTTTTTTTTTTTTTTTCCCTGCACTCTCTTCCCACCCAAGAGCTCACAAGCCTTTTAAACTGAGGACACAGTGTCTCCTGCTCCCTTGGCCTGGAGTGTGGACCAGGAGGAAGACTTGGGGACATGACAGCGCACAGCGGCGAGGCTGCCGGCTAAACAAAGCGAGAGTCTGGGAGGAGATATAGCATCGCTGTCCTCGCTCGGAGGAGCTGCTGTGAACAAAGCGGCTGGGGCTCTGCCTGGGAGCCTGCAACGTGGAGTAATGGAGACTCTGAGCTCGGCTGAGCAAGCCCCACGCAGGTGGCCCAGGCCAGGGGAGTCTGGGTGCCCGCTTTGTCCAGGCAGGAATTCGGGCTGCCTGGCCCAGGTCTCGGCCACTCTCAGTCAAAAGCCGGCATTGATGAGGGAGCTGGGTCCGGTTACATTACAGAGCTTGTGCCCTGAAACAGCACAAGACTGAAAGTAGCTCTCCCTTCCCTGGGGAGTTGCTGAGAACGTGCAGAGCTAACGCTTTAGCCCTTCTCCCCCTTTCTAACCACCTGGAGCAGAGCTAACCTCACAGCAGGCTGTTGATTGTTCAAATATTGTCCTCTACCCAAAATGACCTTCCCACCTCTGTAGCTGCCACTCTTTCAAGTGCAGCTCAAATCCGACTTACATTGTTGGTTCTGCAGAAACACATTCTGCTTGCTTGGCACCCCTCCCGATCTGGGGGTTGTCCTGGGGTCCCTGGTATGAATCATCTCTCTTTCCCCAGGGCTTGCTCAGCACTGTCTCCATCGCTGTGATAGTTTTATGGGGGGCCGGGGGGGGGGGGGTGGGCATGTAACATGTGGGACCTTAGTTCTCTGACCAGGGATCGAACTCGAACTTCTTTGCAGTGGGAGCGCAGAGCCTGAAACCCTGGACCACCAGGGAAGTCCTGATCACTGTTATAGTTTCTACCCAGCAGGGCTGTCTTGCTGCCCCACTGGCCGACCCCCAGCTCTGGAGCTTCTTCTGTTTCTCTTGATTCTGAGCTTCTCCCTCCCAGTCTCTGGCTCAGCAAGTTGATTCTCACCTCCTGGTTCTTAATATTTAACCACAAGGTTCTTTTGCTGTTGTTTTTCTCATCATCTCCCTATAGCAAGGGAGGCCAGTCTTGGCATCGACTTTGGGAAACATTGCTCTATTTGTAACACCAGCCTGGAGGACTGGCTCAGATTCTGACTGCTCGCTTGACTCAGTTTGATTTTGACCTTGTTATCGCAGGACAGACCTAAGCTATGCCTATCCAGGCATAAATCCTCTGCAGCAAGAGCTGTCTTATTTATATATTAGTGGTAAGTGGCTTTTGCTATAGACAAAATTACTTTATAGCAAAGGAGGTATAGTTGTGATGGTAGATGGAGCTGGGTACTGAGAATAGATTCCTCTGATCTTTTGGAAAATGGTCCTTTTACAGAGGGGATTGAGAGTGAGGATTGGGGTTCAGTTCTGTGGGTCCCCTATAATTCTAGAGACTTGTTAAGGCAACCCTTTTGACCTCCTTGTATCTTTCATGTGCTGACCATGTCTTCCTTCTGAAGCTATCCCCTGCCTCAGTTCTCTTCCAAGTTTTGCATTCCTGCTCAGTCGCCCTTGCTGGCCCCCCCCCCCTTTTTTTTTTTTCCATTTCTTAAGTGTGGGTGTTACCTAGAGCTCCCTTTTCTTCTTCTCTCCACTGACCCACTCTGTGATCTCAATCGATCCATCATGTCAACTGAACATTCACATGTTTGTTGAGGACTCTCAAATGCACCCCCAGCTCAGCTGTCTTCTGGAGCCACAGACCTGTAGATAATCAGCTGTATCCTGTCCCTCCTCTCCTTTTCCCCTTGGGACACAAACGGGCCCAATCTACTCCTCGATCCTTAGAGATGGGCTGTAGGAGCTGAGGACGGAATGATGCATTGACTCATGCATCTACTCATCCATTCCCCAAGCACCATGCTCCTGCTAGATGCCGAGCACTGGGTTAGGCACCAGGAAACCAAAGAGGAGTAACACACGGTGCCCACTATCAACAGCCCAGATCTGTCCAGCATACAGAAAGAGAACATATACACAATGTGGTAAACACAGTACTCGGCATGTATAAACAGAGTGGAATGGGCAGCATGGGAATTACTAATTCTATCTGTGGAAGATGTCAAGGGCAGGTCTCCTGGAGGTCTTTTTTATGCATGTGAGCATTCAAGGACTTATAGACAAGTGTGTTAGTTGCTCAGTTGTGTCTGACTCTTCAGGACCCCATGGGCTGTAGCCCACCAGGCTCCTTGGTCCATGGGATTCTCCAGGCAAGAATACTGGAGTGGGTAGCTATCTCTTTCTCCAGGCGATCTTCCTGACCCAGGCATTGAACCCGGGTCTCCTGCCTTGCAGGCAGATTCTTTACTGTCTGATCCACCAGGGAAGCCCCCACTTATAGACAGGTTCTTAGTAAATAGTTAACACCTGTGATGGGATAGGAAGCAGTAACTGGTGCTGGAACTTCCCTGGGTGTCCAATGCACTGGTGCTGGGTTCTATCCCTGGTCAGGGAACTGGTTCCCACATGCCACAACTAATGATCCTGCATGCTGCAACAAGGATCGAAGAAGATCCGGCATGCCACAACTGAGACCCATCACAGGCAAATAAATAAATATTTTTTAAAATAGCCAGTGCAAAGAATGGTGGAGCAGGAAGAATGAAGGTCAATACTGATGTTACGGAGCAACCATCCTGACCCTGAAATCCATTCTTCATATGACAGAAAAGTGGACCACCCACTCTCTCTTTAAAGTCCCTGTAACCATTTACCTAGCTATCAAACAAAATTCTTAAGTAATATGGAAAGAATCTTTGAGATCAACTAGTCTGTATAGAGGAGAACTCTTCCCTGGTGGCTTAGACAGTACAGTAAAGAATCTGCCTGCAATGCAGGAGACCTGGGTTCCATCCCTGGGTAGGAAAGATCCCTAAGAAAGAAATGGCTACCCACTCCAGTATTCTTGCCTGGAGAGTTCCAAGGACAAAGGAGCCTGGTGGGCTACAGTCCATGGGGTTGCAAAGAGTCGGACACAACTGAGCAACTAAATCTTATGCCTCCCGGTAAACCTGAAGTTGGAGTTGAGGCTGGTCCCCTCCATCAGCCTTCCTACCCTGTAGGAAGTGCCCCTGATGCACTTTGGCTGACCCCTAAGACTCCAAGCTGCAGACCCCCATGTTCCCTTTTTTTTTTCTTTTATGGTTAAGGAAATAAAAGCCCTGAGAAATCCAGGAATTTGCCCAAGATCACACAACTAGATTGCGCTAAAGCCAAAACTAGATTAACATGTTAGTAGTCTGCCCACAGTCTTGCTTTAGTTTTTTTTTTTTTTTTTCCCTGTATAACTCTGACTTGGGGAGCTTGGAAGGGATAAAGCAGAAATGCTAATGAAGAATGGAAGGGTAGACTCTGAAACATAGGAAGTGAAAAGAGGGGAAAAGGAGGAGTAAGAGAAAGGAGAAAACCCGGGGACTGAGTATTGAGGCTATTCCTCTATTAACTGGCTGTTTGTCCCGTGTTTCTTGGGGAGGCTGAGAAATCTTGATCCCCTAATACTGTCTTGTCACTGCTGTGGTAGGTTTTCTTTCCAGTGTAAAAATGCTACAGTAATCAATCAATCGGTCTGCAACTTCCACAAATCACATGCTGTGCTCAGCACTGTATGAAATGCTATGTAGATACAAAGGAATGGCAGAGATGGCCAGGACAGACTGCTCTGGGGAGTTTTGCCCAAGTTCAATGTCCCCTTAACTTCCCCTTAGCTTCAGACATTCACAGAAAGCCAGCTCCTTACAGAAATGCTTAGTCAAGGGATTTCCCTGGTGGTCCAATGGTTGAGAATCTGCCTTCCGATGCAGGAGACTCTGGTTCAATTCCTGATCAGGGAACTAAGAGCCCACATGTGGCAGGGCAACTAAGCTTGCATGCTGCAACTACTGGAGCTTGAGCCCTGCAACAAGAGAAATTCGAGCGCCACAACTAGAGAAGCCTGTGTGCTGCAATGAAGACCCAGAGCAGCCAAAATAAAAAATTTTTTTAAATATATATTTATTCAAATAAATAAAAGAAATGTTTAGTCAACATGATTGAGCATGCTGGGCCCCGTCGATTGGACCAGAGATGTCCATTTGACACACATAGAACCAATCAGAGCCTCTCGCTCAGTCAATCAGTTGTGTCCCACTCTGCGACCCCATGAACTGCAGCACGCCAGGTTTCCCTGTCCTTCACCATCTCCCAGAGCTTGCTCAGACTCAAGGCTATTGAGTTGGTGATGCCAGTGTGGAGGCAAGGAGAAGTAAGAGAGAGAGAGAAAACAAAGAAGGAAGAAGAGGAGGGGAAGAAGAGAAGGGGAAAATGAGGAAAGGTAGAAGGAGAAAAGAAGCGGCAAGAGAGGTGGCCAGGGGACTTCCCTGGTGGTCCAGCAGCTAAGACTCCAAGCTCCCAAGGAAGGGAACACAGGTTCAATCCTTGATCAGGGAATTAGAACCTGTGTGCCTTAAGACCGAGTGTAGCCAAATAAATAATTTTAAAAGAGAGAGAGGTGCCCAGATAAAGGGACAAAAAGCTGTGCAAAAGCTGTGCTTTTATCTTTCAATCTTTTGCCACCAACATGCAACACATGCCAGAGAAAACAGATGCTGGGTGAGAAGAAGGTAATGAACACTTACAGAGAACCAGAGAGAGAAACAGATTATCCATGATGTTCCCGACAGCAAATTCCAAATCTTGCTCCGGGACAGGACTAGAGAGTTGGAAGCTAGCAGCACTCGGGAAGGAGGTGACAGCTCCTTTGGACTTCAGGGACTGCAGGTGAGACCTAGATGGATTTGACGTGCCTTGACTTATTCCCCCATAGGGATTCAAACACGTCACGTCACAATGGGAATGAAAGCTTCTGCCTTTAACCTGAAAGTCAGAGCCACCATGAGGCCGAGGACTGGCATGAAGAAGAGTCAGCGGTGCCCCTGGAGATAGCCCTGCCCAAGCAGCAGTGCCCACTTTCAGAGGCAGAGGCTGTGGTCAAGGCTGGCTGCTCCAGAATTCCCGTAGGAGCTGGAATACCGTAGGAAGGCCATCACTAAGGGGCTTTTCAAATGCTGCATTTGCATGGTACACCTACTGTTTTCACTTAGATTGCTTGTTTTGGGGTGACTTGGGCAAGAGGGGACTAATTCTCCCAACCACCTCTTGGCACTGTTACTGGTTATACCATTGGGCTATTGCCACATAACGTTGTACAACAAACCGCTGCAAACCTCAGGGCTTCCAGGGCCAGCACTTGTTCTCATGCTCGCCAGTCTGCAGGGCTCCTGTGGATCACATGACTGCAGGAGCTCTGGCTGGGATGGGCTGGGCTCCTTGGCGAGGGTTGGATTTTGGTCTGTGTGTTCACTCTGCAGCCCAGGTTGAAGGGAAGCTGCTATCTAGGGAAAGTTCTGCTCATGGCCAAGACTGAGGAGCAGGAGGGCAATCCCACTGCCTGGGTCTGCATTACGTCTGTTCACCATCCACTGACCACAGCGTCTCACCGCTGAGCCCAAAGCCAAGGGACAGGGAAACGGGTGCTTAGCATGGAGATAGAAGGAGTGAATAGGCTCGAACAACCAGCCATCTCAGTTCAGTCACTCAGTCGTGTGCAACTCTTTGCAGCCCCATGGACTGCAGCACATGAGGCTTCCCTGTCCATCACCAGCTCCCGGAATTTACTCAAACTCATGTCCATCACGTCGGTGATGCCATCCAACCATCTCATCCTCTGTCGTCCCCTTCTTCTCTTACCTTCAATCTTTCCCAGCATCAGGGTCTTTTCCAATGAGTCAGTTCTTCTCACCAGGTGGCCAAAGTATTGGAGTTTCAGCTTCAGCATCAGTCCTTCCAATGAATATTCAGTACTGATTTCCTTTAGGATGGACTGGTTAGATCTCCTTGGAGTCCAAGGGACTCTCAAGAGTCTTCTCCAACACCATAGTTCAAAAACATCAATTCTTCCCTCACCACCCCTCACCACCAGCCATTTAATCTATTGCCTAATGTTCATGAACATTGTTCTTCCCAGACACCTGCCTAAGAACAGCCTGGGAACTCCAACTCGATCTATCCTACCTACATTCCCCCAGACCCCCAGAGTCCAAACCCTGTCTTCTCAGGCCAACTTCTATTTCATCCAAGGCAATCTCTCTTAGCACAAACTGTCACTTACTTATGATTGCTTAGGCAGCCGAGCTGGTTCTGACAAAACTGTCTTTTCAAGCAAGACTTGTAGGGTACCTCACACCCTTCACCACAAGGCCTCCCAATGATCGTGACTTGAATGGATGACTCCTGATGTCTGGTACCGCTGTCTCTCCAGAGCAATGATTATAATTCAGTTTTATAATTTGGACTTGTTTATTATCTAGGTCCTCTTTTCCAGACCATAATTTTTTTTTAAAGACTGTTTTTATTGGTTGTTTTTTGTTTTTCTTTTTTGCTGCATTTTGTCTTAGCTGTGGCACTTGGGATCTTCAATCTTCATAGCAGCATGTGGAATCTTTAGTTGTAGCATGCTTAGAGTCTTAGTTACAGGACTACCAGGGAAGACTCCAGACTATAACTTAAAAAAATTTTTTTTACTGGCATTTATTTGATTTTCAATCTTATGTTAAGTGTCAGGTGTATAGCAAAGTGAATCAGTTATACACATACGTAAGTCCATTCTTCTTTTAGATTCTTTTCCCACAGAGGCCATTAAAGAGTATTGAGTAGAGTTCCCTCTTCTACACAGTAGGTTCTTATTGTTACCTATTTTATGTATGCATGTGTGCTCAGTCATGTCTGACTCTTCTCGAGTACATGGACTGTAGCCCATCGGGCTCCCCTGACCATGTAATTTTCCAGGCAAGAATACTGGAGTAGGTTGCCATTTCCCTCTCCAGGGGATCTTCCTGACCCAAGAATTGGACCCATGTCTCTTGCATCTCCTGTCATCCTTCATTCATCTATTTCTTTCCACTAATATTTTCAAAACAACCAGGTTAGAGTAAATTTCACACCAGCCTAGCAGAAGAAACTGGGTTAACTTGCAAGGTCTGGATTCTTTTACCACCAGTGGCACATTAGTGTGTATGTGTCAATCCAAATCTTTCAATTATTCCTCCCCCACTTATCCCCTGGTAGCCATAGGTCTGTTTTCTAACCTGTGACTCTTCTTCTGTTTTGTAAATAAGTACATTTGTACCCTTTTTTTAGGTTCCATCAAAAAGTGATATCATATGATACTAATATTTGTCTTTCTGTGTCTGATCTACCTTACTAAGTATGATAATCTCTAGGTCCATGTATGCTGCTGAAATGGTATTATTCTTTCTTTTCATGGCTGAGTAATATTCCATTGTATTTATGTACCGATCTTCTGTATCCATTCCCAGATTATAAATTTGGCAAAGGGAAAAGCATATGTCTGTTTTACTCACCACTAGTGGTCTCAGTGCCAGCCATAAAAAGACACTCAAAAAAAATATTTGTTAAAGAAAAGAGTGATGGGATTAACAGATAGACACTGTCTATAAAAAATAGATAAAAAACAAGGTCCTACTGTATAGCACAGGGAACTATGTTCTATATCTTGTAATAACCTATAATGGAAAAGAATTAGAAAAAGAATATTTGTATATATATATGAATTGCTGTACAGTAGAAACTAACACAACATTGCAAATCTGCTATACTTCAATAAACAAACAATAGAAAAAGGAATGAAAGAAAAGAAAAGAAATGAGTAAATAGACTCCACAGTGACAGTTTCTATTGTCCCTGTCCGGGTTTTCAACATATCTGCAAATGCTGGCCACGTGCCTCATTTTAGTTCCTCTGAAAACCCCTCCCTCCCTTACTATTTCATCCAGTGAAGGCAGCTGGATCTTTGTGGTGGTGGCAGAGCCTCCCTGACTGATCCCTGGGGCCCCTCCCAGCTCCTCGAGCAACTTCTGCTAGCTGGTCACCTGCCTGGACAGGTCACCTTTGCTCCAATCTGGATGCCCTCTGTGGGTCTCCTGGCCTGATGACAATCACAGTGTCCTGCTAGGCTGGGCACTAAACATGTCAGGTTTCACTGACTTTCTCTCTTTCCCTCTCCTCCTCTTTCTTGGAGTGCATTAGAATAATCTAATGGTGGAGGGGTTGGGGAGAGGATTCCCTTCAGGTGACCTCTCAAATCAAGATCCTGTAAGCCCAAAGCACAGTTCTCTTTGGATCTGGGACTTACTTATGGGACCTGAGGCAAATGGCAGAGGGGAAATCAGAATGTATGGTGGCCCTTTCCAAGGACTTTGCAACTGAACAGATTAGGGTTCAAATCTCATTTCTACTACCTTCCTGACCACAAGACTGAGGTCAAGTTGCTCTGCTCCTTGGTCCTTGCTTTGTAAGACTTAATGGTGCCTCCCAGCAGGGCACTTGTGAAAACTAATGAAAGAGTCTATTTCAAGTGCCCAGCATAGTGCCTGGCAACCATCAAGCACTTGAAGAAGGCTTCCTTCCCCATCCCTGTCATTAACCATTCATCTATTTCTTTCTGCTAACATTTTCAAAAAAACCAGGTTAGAGTCAATTTCACACAAGCCTAGCAGAAGAAACTGGAGTTAACTTGCAAGGTCTGGATTTGGGAGGAAAGGAAAGAATAACCTCAACTTTTTATTTCCCAACCTTATTAGACTATGTGTCTGATGAAGCCTATGAAGTATAGATTTAATTACTTAAAATATCTTCTCATCTTTTGTAGTTTCCATGAAAATTCGATATTTGAATTTTATAAAAAGCAAAATTAGGGGACACTGAAGCTTGTTGCAGGGTGTTGAGTGATGTCAAGGATGCATTGATAGAGATGATTCTGGGGAGTGGAGGCAGGAGTAGCAGGCATATCTCAAAGTCCCCGTATATCAGCAGTGACAGTCACCAGGGTGCACTTCAAAACTGAGTATGATAGGTATTTCTATGTGGATGTGTTCTGAAATACTCAATAGGCTGGCAGAGGTATAGTCATGTCAGAAAGCTCTTTCAACATCATATAACAGCACTCCCTCTCTCTCGCCCTCCAGATGGCTATACCCTCAGGGTGTCAGGGACTGGCCTCAGGTTCAGGTCCAGCGTGGATCTCTCTCCAGAAATTCAGGTCTATGATGGGCCACCAGCTGTGCTGGAGACCAGTTCTATCCGTGGGTCAGGAAGATTCCCCTGGAGAAGAGAATGGTTACTCACTCCAATATTCTTATTTGGAGAATTCCATGGACAGAGGAGCCTGGTGGGAGTCCATGGGGTGGCAAAGAGTCAGACATGCCTACCTACCCAGATGTCCCTTAAGCCCCTAACACCCAACGTGTTGGAAGCAGAAGTTGTCATCACCCCAGTCTTGCCTTCCTCCCAAGTTCCCTCCATTTCAGCCTTGGGCATCACCATCCACCCAGCCATACAAGCAGGAATCACTAAGCGGCCCCTCTGTCTTGCACTTCCATGTTTAATCAGTCCATTCATTCATCCACAAGCTGCACTGGTCATCGGCTGCACCAGGCACCTGGATTCCAGAGGTCAATACGGCAAGCTCTTCAGCTTCTGGAGCCTTGCCACCCATGTGTGTCTTTCCTTTGCCCTCTGCACCCTGCCCTTCCCGTCATGCCCTGGCTCAGCCTCTGCCACACTTTGGCTGCAGCTCCAGGCTCCTCATCTCCCAGCCACCGTCCCACTCTCCTGACGTTATCCTCACACCCTGGTCAATTTTCACTCCAAAATGCACATCTGTGCCTCTCCCTGGCTAAAGACCTTTCTGTTTCCCTCTACCCAGGACTCCATAGGGTGACTTAAAATTAATAAACTGATGAAATGAAATGAAACAAAATATACGTTAAACAGAATAATATTGGTGCTGCCAACTTTTTCTTTTGCCAAATAAGTCATTCGAAAGCAATAATCATTTAATGATCACTATCTTTTCATGAAAGAAAGGTCATTGTAACCAAACAGTAAAAAAAAAAAAAAAAAAAAGAAGAGGAAGAAGATGATATTTTAGGGAGGATGAGAAGTCCTTTGAATGAGACAGATGTCCATGTTTTTCTCATTTCAGCAGGACCTGTGAAAACTCCATTCATGGCAGACTGGGAACCATGGGCCTGTGCATGGATCCAACCTTCCGGCCCTGACCTCTTCTACTGACCACCCCTCCCACCTCCCACCCAGCCCACCTGGAACCAGGGGCTCTTCCACTTCTCCTGCAGGCCTTGCTCTTCTTGCCCATTGCCTTATTCTCTCTCTTCCATTTTACCTGGAATGCTTACGCCACTTTACTCTACCGGGCAACTCTTACTTGTCCCCAAGGTCCAGCCTAGGCATGATCTCATCCAGGAAGAGCTTGGCTGTGAAAACTTCCTGCCCTGCCTCCCAGCCCCCACTTCCACACAGGTTCTGGGCTCCATGCCTTCGTGCGTGCTAAGTTGTTTCAGTCGTGTCTGACTCTATGTTACCCTGGGGACTGTGGCCTCCCAGGCTCCTCTGTCCATGGGATTCTCCAGGCAAGAATACTGGAGTGTGTTGCTACACCCTTCAGGGGATCTTCCCAACCCAGGGGTTGAACCTGAGTCTCTTATGTCTCCTGCCTAGAAAATCTCTTTTTAGCTTTTACTGTATGCACTGGCTCAAAGTCCTTAATTTGTAGCCCAAATGGCCTCCTTTGATCCTCAGGGTAGTAGGGTCTGCAAAGTCACCCCAGTCAACTGGACTTCAGAAGTACTTCCACCTCAGCAGCTGAGTCCACTCTCCCAGCTCCCCTGACTCTGGATCCTTACCACGGCCTCCGTGTCTATTGCAGACCCACAAGTCCAACTCTTCACCCAGAGTTTCTGAGCCTATCTGGGCACTGCTGGTCCCACACTCGGCCAGCATCCAGCTTCCCTGCTGCCTCTGAGGTCCTCAGAGCAACTCTTCCCTCTCCTTCCCACAGGTAACAACAGAATACCGGACTTTTACTAAAGGTTTCAGGGAGAGGACTAGACTGTAGTCAAGCATCATATGAGCTTCCCTGGTGGCTCAGATGGTAAAGAATCTGCCTGCGAGGCAGGAGACCTGGGTTCAGCCCCTGGGTTGGAAAGATCCCCTGGAAGGGAATGGCTCCCCACTGCAGTATTCTTGCCTGGAGAATCCCATGGTCAGAGGAGTCTGGTGGGCTACAGTCTGCGGGGTCCCAAAGAGTCAGACGTGGCTACACGACTAGCACTTTCATGCTTTCACTTTCAAGCATCATATAGGCAGCCACTTAAAAGCATGTATGAAATAGCAGTGTTCCATAATTCTACCAGCCATTCCTTGGCTTTAGCTATAGCCCACAGAGAGCTCCCTTAGATGTCTGCCCTGGGATGAGGCTTATCTTACCCTAAGGCGTATCAGTATTTGCATATCTTCTTTTCACCCACCAGCCCCGCCTCCGCCATTCCCATCCTGTCCCTGTGTTTGAGTCTGCGTTTCCTCCCCTCACTAAGACCTGGGTTTGTCTTTGGATATCCAAGCCTCACGAATGAATAAAAGAGTGCTGCCTCCCACAGATCCACCTGCCTTGACAGCACACAGGAGCAGCAGGTGCTCTGAAACCAGTTTCCTGCATCCTCAGGCAGGAGCGAGCGCCCTGTGTAGCCAGGCTCTGTGAATGGAGTGGGGGTGGTCCAGAAGCAAGCTCCCGGGGTCATTGGGGGTTGGTTTATTTGTTTGTGTTAGTGAATTTTTTTTTCTTAGCAATTTGTCAACACAACTTCTCTGCTAAACAGGAGCTTCTAGGGGCAGGGACTTATTTATCTTTATCTCTTCAAGATGAAGCATTCAGTAAATGTTTGCTGAACGAATTAAAGAGCTCATGAGTGGAACTAGCTGAGCTTAACAAATAGTGAGCATGCAAGAAATATTTGTTGAAGAATTGAATGAATCAATGGCTTGATGAATACATTCTGAATTACTGTAGCCTTGGACTTCCTAGGAGGCTCCCTGGCATAGAATCCAACTACCAAAGCAGAGGACACAGATTCCATCCCTGGGTTGGGAAGACCCCCCTGGAGTAGGAAATGGTGACCCACTGCAGTATTCTTGCCTGGGAAATCCCATGGAAAGAGGAGCCTGGCGAGCAACAGTCCATGGAGTTCCCAAAGAGTCAGACACAACTGAGCGCGTAGGCTCACTCCTCTTCCTTCTTAGCTGATTCATCTCTCTGTCTCTGACTCAGGCAGTTCCCCGACCCCAACGTTCAGCTCGGCTTGACCTTGGGCTGCATACAGTCTAGTGGTTAAAGATCCAGCCTCTGCAATCAGGTAGATGAAGATTTAAATATCTGTCGCTTAGGAATTCTGCATGACCTTAGGCAGGGCACACAGTTTAAATCTGAGTTTCCTCCTTTTAACATTCAGAATGATAACAGTACTGACTCAGAAGGTTTGAGGAAGGATCAATAGGGGATAATCCATCTACGGAGCTTAGCATAACACCTTAATGCCTAGCACAGAGCAAGCACTCAATAAATGTGGGGGTTGTTATTAATCATTGCCACTGTCTCCTGCTTTTCATTATCATCCCAGGAGTCTGGACTCAGTGAGAAGGCTCTAGGCCCTTCCTAGGACAAAGGTTCAACCTCTCTGCAGATTACAATTACCTCTTTGCCAGGTACAGCAGCACGATAGAGATGCTCTGATTACTCTAAGTGGGTGGTCTTTAAGCCTGGTTTGGAGAGTGGGTAGTTTGTTATAACAACCTAATCTGTTTCTTCTCTTTTAAAAAAACTTTCCAAGAAATGCCAACACACAGTGGTATCAAAGAAAAGTGTTTATGAATGCAGCTTCTAGACTCTTCTCCTCAGTTGCATTTCTTTCAGTTACTAGCAAGTGAGACTGTGCAAATTATCTGACTAAGCCTCGATTTTTGCATCTTCAAAATGGACATAATAATGATGCACATATCACAAAAGAGTTGCATGAGCTAATGAATATAACGGAGTCACCTACTGTGCACTCAAAGGTTAGCAGTTGTTGTATGAGTGTCTGATGGTAGAAGAAAGGATAAATCAACTCTCAACCATGTTTCAGGCATCTCCCCTGGAACCGTGTTTCAAAACTCCAGATCTGACTAGTTACACTGTTCTGATCGTATATCTGTTTAGACTGGTTCCACTCAGGAACATTTCAGAATGCCTCTTACCCGTCCTTTATGAGTTGTATTTATAGATATTTATAAATTGTATTTATAGATAGGAAGGGAATTGCATCTAAGTCATGCAGGCCCTGCCTGTGTCACGTTCAGTTTAATTGGTCTCACTCTGAGAAGGATGTTCCTGCCTTTTATTAGTTGATCAGAAAACAGAAGCAATCCCGTGGTCCAGGATGCACCCTGAGCCCTTTTCAAGGTCAGAAATAACATGTCCTGAATCAGTCTGAAATTGAGCTGTTTTGATCTAAAAAATATTGTAACTTTCTATGTGTTATTTTTGCAGACATATTTTTTCCCGGTTATATAAAGACCACAGATGAAATGCATGTCATTTGTAAATCCAAAAGGAACTCGATTATGGAGTGAGAGATATGTGAAATTAAAACAGCAATTATAAACACCACACCAGGATTCTCTCCAGGAAAAAGAGAAGGTAATTTTCAAAATCAGGGAAAATAAATAAATATAAGCACTATTTCCTAGACTTTCAGTCCAAATAGTCAAAGTAGTAAGATATAGCTCTAATTGGGTCAAATGGATCCTTGATTAGCTGGGACTCTTTGGGAATAGCATGTTTTGTTTAACTGGATTTTCTCCAGCTTGTAAGGAATTTTTCTAGAACATATTTATATCCTTCCCTTCCTCCTTTATTCCTTTCTCCCTCCTATTTTCTCTCTTTCCTTTCTTAAAAATGAATATAAGGAATAGAACTTAATCTTTCATATCTTCTGGACAATCATTCTAGACACGAAATTTCACTGTTCAGTCTTGAAATAAGGAAATTGGCTTGATTAATTCTCTGGAAAAATCGAACAGCAAAGAAGACCATGGTTATTTGACAAATCCCTGGTCTTTCTCTGTGACGGTCTTCATTTATTTTCTTTATGACCTGTAATACTATCTGAAAATAAACAAGTCACTTTTATGTATTTCCTATCGGCCTGGCCCTCTCAAATATAATCACCATGGGCAGGGACCCCGTCTAGTACTTAACAGAATCTTCAGTATCTAGAGGTGCCTGGTACGAGATAGCCACTTTGTAAATGTTTGTTGGATAATGAATATCTCAGTTTCTTATTCTTCACCTATCACCAAAAACTGAAGTCTAAACATTTCTTGGTTCAATGATGCCTGGCCAAAATGCCATCAAAAGAAGTCTTTGCTTTTTACCATATAATGTCCTAGCAAACTGTATCATAAAGTCGATGGATACAAAACAAATTATCTTTTCTGAAAAGGAAGGTGATATTCTTTTGAGGTGAATGAATGTGAACATGAAAATCGCTCAGTCATGTCCAACTCTTTGCAACCCCATGGACTTCCCATGAACTTCTGTAAACCAGAATACTGGAGTGGGTAGCCTTTCCCTTCTCCAAGGGATCTTCCCAACCCAGGGACCAAACCCAGGTCTCCCTCATTGCAGGCAAATTCTTTACCAGCTGAGTCACAAGGGAAGCCTGAGAATACTGGAGTGGGTAGCCTATCCCTTTTCCAGCGGATCTTCCCAACCCCAGGGTAGAACTGGGGTATCCTGCATTGCAGGTGGATTCTTTACCAACTGAGCTATCAGGGAAGCCCTTTACCTCTTTTGAGGTAAAGGTATTCAATTGGAGAATATCTTAACAGAACTCATATACAGACCCAAAATGATAGCTAAAGGACCAAAAGTTCTCTAAACCATCATCAACAGCTACAACAATAAAATGATCTGCTGGATCACTGGCCTTTACTTGTGCTGCTTAGATGCCTGCAGGTTCAGCCACAGTATGTCAGGGACTTCTTTGAAGATCAGGAAGAGAGTCCAAGAATGGGCCCCCAATTCCTCAATGATCCCACCCCCTTCAACCCTCTGTTTTCACTTAAAGACTTTCTAGATTAAGGAAGGCTTGAAATCCAGAGTTTTAGATCTAGATTACCACCATACCTCACTATACTCCACAGCGCCCCAACTCAGTTCTTTCATTTTATTTTTTTGGCTGTGCTATGTGGTTTGTGGGATCTTAGTTCCCTGATCTGGGATCGAACCCAGGTCCCAGCAGTGAGAGCACTGAATCCTAAGCACTGGACCACTGGGGAATTCCCTCCCAATTATTAATAATTTCTATTCTCTCAGCCATTCAAAAGCATTTCCCGAGTGCCTCTAGTCCCTGTGTCTGGAAATGCACCAGCAAGTCAAAAAGACAAAGCTTCTGACTTCACTGAGCTAGCCTTCCATTGGGTGAGCCTGCCAAAAGCAAACCATTAAATATATGAGCCAGATAGTAGGTGGAAAGAGAACAAGAAAGCTGGGTAAGTGTTGGCAGGGAGTGACGAGGGAAGACTCTCCTGATAAGGCAACCTTATCAGTAGAGGCAGGAAGGAGGTGGGGATGGGGCTGGCTGATCAATTTCTGAGGGAGAGAACAAAGGCAAAGGTTTTGAGGCAGAAGTGTGTTGATGCCTTTGAGAGGCAGGAAGGAGGCTGTGAGGCACTGGGAACGTTTGTAGCAAAGAAGCGCTGCACACTGCTGGCCAAGGGCCCCACTGATTGCTGTGCTGAAACTAGATCATTGAAGGGCAAGAGTGGAAGCCAGGAGACCTGTTAGGAGCCTTCTGCAAAAGCCTCAGTGAGGGATGACAGTGACTTGGATGAGGGGCAGTGATACATGGATGGAGAGAAGTGGTCACTTTGAAGGTAGAACCAAAATGCTTTGCTGATGGATTGAAAGTGGGATGTGAGAAGAGAGGAATCATCACGAACACCTCAAGGTTTTAGCCTGAGCAACTGGGAGGATGGGGTTGCCATTTTATGAGATGCTCAGATTTTGTATAGAACACTCTTGAAGAAATGCCCTGGTGTCTTCTTAGAGGATTCTAGTACAGGTGTTGAGGAGAGGGTCAGCTGTAATCCAGTAGGTCTTAGAGGCAGGAGGTCATAGAAATATCATGTAGTGAAATAGGAGAGCCTACTTTGCAAGGAACTTTCCTGAGAGGATTCTCCCTGCAGAAAAGTGGAGGAGGCCAGCTGTGCCTCAACGAACCCCACCTTCTCAGCCCTGGGAACCACGGTGGCCAAAACCTAGAACTCCCTGAACCAGAATGGCCTTCTGTGTGTGTTGGTTGCTCAGTCATGTCCGACTCTTTTCGACGTTATGGACTGTAGCCCGCCAGGCTGCTCTGTCCATGGGATTCTCCAGACAAGAACACTGGAGTGGGTTGCCATGCCCTCCTCCAGGGGATCTTCCTGACCAGGACTCGAACCAACATCTCTTATGTCTCCTGCATTGGCAGGTGGGTTCTTTATGTCTAGCGCCACCAGGGAAGCCCAGGACATCCCTCTAGGAAGTTCAAATAATGGCTTCAGATTAGGGGGAGTTCCAGGGATCTTACTAGTCATGAAAGAACCCTTCGCTTGTTTCCTACACTGAGGCTGCTGGGAGAGCTCTGTGGAGGAGATCCTGTTCTAGGCGCTGGTTCCAATGACCACCTGCAGCCTTTGTCCCCGATGAATGAGGGTTGATCACAGGGGACTGAGAGGACTCTTTTTCGCAGAATAGTCAGACACTATTGACCAACCCTAAACCAGGCTAATGGCTTTCTTGGTCCCTGAGCTTAGCCTTCTGGGTCTTATCACTCTTAGGTTGAAAAGGTCAGGAATGGTTAATCCAAAGAAAAGTCCATCTACAGAAAGATGATTTCTCCCTAAGGCTCAGAGCAGAGCTGGCCTGAGCAATGCACCACCACCTTGGAGATGGAGAATAATGGCAGCCCCAGAAGCATCTACTCTGCCAGCCTCACGGGGCTTCTGGGAGGAGAAAGAATACAGAGACGTGATGATGCAAAGTCAGGCCAAGACCACAAAGATGCTGGAGCTTCTAAACTCTTAACTCCTCAACTCATAAGCTTCATCCTGATTGCTTGGGCTTAAGAAGGTCATTGACTGGACCCGTCTTGTGCTCAGAGACAGAACAGAGTGGGAACTTCAAAGTGCTGCAACTGGCAGGGTGATCTGAGAAGCAGGATCCAATCTCAGTCAGACGTGCATCCATTACCTCCCAGAACCCCTCATATCCACTGAGGGCCAGGCTTTTGCTGTTTCATAAAGAGTCTCATACAGAATTGTCACGGCAACATTTGCAGGATACCTATCACTGTTCTCATTTGATAGGCAGAGAAACCAAGACTCAGAAAGATGAAGGAACAGTGTGAGATGTGGACCCCAAAGCTCATATTCTTCCTCCTCCACTGCATTTCTTCCTGGGGAAGAGGGTATGCAGACGGAGATGAGCAGGAATTCTAAAAAGTCTTTCCTACCTAAGCCAAAAATAAATTCAGCCTTTATTTGTCACCCAAGAACATCACTATGAATGCCTTCCATTGAAATGCATTATAACCCCGTCACACTCCATGACGTGCCTGCTTCTGTTTGCCTCTACATCGTGTCCCCAACCAGATATGTCCCCAACCATATTCATAGTTCTCCTTCTAGCACTACTTGCCACAGTCTGGATGGCTTGGCAGCTTCTGGTCTTGTCAGTATCTTCACGCACAACTGCTCTGAGCAGGCCTGAGGGGGACTCTGCCTTTCCTAAGAGTTCCTGAGAACTTCGAGCTGCTCAAAGACCTTTTGTCTGACTTCAGTGCTCAGAGCTATACTCTGAATGACTGGCATCATCAAATACCCAGTTTCAGCAAACAGAGGTTCTTCTCAATGGTTTGCTAATCAAATTGGGCTAACATATTAAACTGTGTTTTTAATTTGAGTTTTACAGAAAAGTTGCAGAGCCAGTGCAGGGAGCGCTCCTGTACTCTCCTAATATTAAAGTCTTACATAACCAGAGTTCAGGTGTCAAAGCTAAGAGGTCAACATTGGTTGTAGAGGTGCCTTTAATATATGAACACTATGTTAGCTAATGGATATTTTCTGGTTTTCTAGATGATCTCATTTGTACATAGTCTGGATTATATACAACAACCAGCTCTGTGGCTTGACCCAGTGTGTATGTGCTGAGTCGTGTCTGACTCTTTGCGAGCCCGTGGACTGTAGCCCACAAGGCTCCTCTGTCCACTGGATTTCCCAGGCAAGAGTACTGGAGTGGGTTGCCATTCCCTTCTCCAGAGGATCTTCCTGACCCAGGATGCGCCTCCTGTGTTGGCGGGCGGATTCTTTACCACTGAGCCTAGGAATTCAATTGCCTCTTAATTCTTCAGCTTGTGAAACCCTTGTGAAAAGTGTTCAGTGCCCTTTTGCCCCGCTGGGAAGTTTACAGCTGTTGCAAACCCAAACTTTTGGTCATTTTCTTTGTTATTTTAGAGCTGCATTAAGAGAACTTATAAAATATACTCACAGCAAAATAGCACCTAAGTACCTAATTCCACCTCACTGGTTTGATTTGATTTGATCTGCCAGTTTTCCAGAATATAGAATGCCTCGTTCTTGATCGTGAACTCCCTTCAGGGGGTATTGAAGATTGGCAGCTGCAGCAGCACTTGATCTAACCCTTGGAGAGATAGATGGCAAGTGCCCATCTGTGGTTGACAGGAGACAGGGTATAGACCATTCGTTTGAGAATCTTATCAGTCAATAGAAGCACGTGCGAGAGGAGAACTAGGTGACCACGAGCAGGGTCAGATCCGGCAGCCTGTTCCCACTGCAGAAATAACACCATGAAACAGCTGCAAAACCGACAGTGAGGCTAGGCCGTGTCCTCCCAGTGATGGCAAGTGGCCGGCTGCCCAGCACTGACCTCCGCAGTAGGGCCCTGAAGCTCCTCACCCTTCCTCAGCAGCTCTTTTCCTAAAAACTCCAAGACGTTTATTAGGAGCCACGCTGAGCACTGACCCTGAACTTCAACTCTGCTAAGTGTCTGCAAATTGTCTTAATGAGGATTCCATTCTGGGGCTGGTTGGCTCTTCTTGTAGCCAAGGTGCAATGGTCACTAAATGCTCAGATGCCTCCTGGGAGGAGACCTGCAATCAGAACTTTGTGTTCCTGGGCTCTGAATGCTTCTTAGTTCACCAGGCCCAGCTGATGCTTCAGGTGAGCGAAGACTGAGAAGAATAAGTCATGAAAGGAGATGAGAATTGGGGAGCCAAGTTCTACCCCAGCGAGCAGTCACGCTTCTAAGCCTCCTATTGTTGCAAATCCTTGAAGCCATGCGTGTTCCTCCAGCTTAATCTTCCAGCTGTGCAAACATAGGCCAGGAAGTCCAGGGGCTGCTGAAGCAAGTGTAACAGAGACCAGGAAGGAAGAACTGCTACGGGTTTCAGTTCATCAAAGTATTGAGACATCCAACCCAGAGGCTGAAATGTAAATTAGCAATTGGCCTTGTGTTGGTGGATAGTTAAAAAAAAAAAGACCCTGATGCTGGGAAAGATTGAGGGCAGGAGAAGAAGGGGATGACAGAGGATGAGATGGTTGGATGGCATCACCAACTCAATGGACATGAGTTTGAGCAAGCTCCGGGAGATGGTGAAGGACAGGGATGCCTGGCATGCTGCAGTTCACGGAGTCGCATAGAGTCGGACTTGACTGAGTGACTAAACAACAATAACAACAACAACAAGACGATTATAGAAGATAGAAGCAAGCTAGCACTAGTTGTCCCCAGAGGGCAAAGGAATGTGAGAATAAGGTGAGAGGAGACCCCCAACCACAGAAGAGTGGAGCTAGCTATTAAAGAAATGGAAATTCTTTACTTTATATGAAATACTAATATTCAGTGCATGGTTACTAGGGGCAGGCCCTGTGCAAGGCGGTGAGCAAAGCTGAAGCAATTGGATGGTCCATGTGTCAGACACCCACTGTCAGGGACCTCGGGGTGGTCCCAGGGGAAGGCTTGGATTAGTCCAGGTGGTTCCCTGGCGAGAAGACCAGGTACAAGCAAAAGGCCAGGGCATCACACCCGCTCCTGGGTAGATGGCAGAGAAGCCAGGCAAGTTAGCTGGGCTTCAGGTCTCTGCTTGGACACCACTGCCTCCCAGCAGCCACCCCTGACCACCCTATTATATCCTGAGATTGTAACTGCAGCACTTATGAGTGCGATTGTGAGATTAATGGTCTATTTCCATGAAAACAGGCAGGGGGTGTCTCTTGATCACCATTGTGCCCTCAGCCTGGCATGAGTAGCTCCCTACAAATATTTAGTGAGCAAATATCCTTCACAGTGCTCACCACACAGTAAGGCTGTCGAGACTTAGGTAATTATTTCTCGACTACCCTGTTCATTGCTGAATCTCAAGTCACAACCACACAGAGACCTCCTTTATCTTGTCTCCACCAGCTCTGGTACAGTGCCTGCACAGGGCCACACCCAATACTGGCAGGAATAAATAATTTAATTAATTATAGTTAATTAATTAATTATCATGTATAAAAGATTTAAGATAGGTAGGGAAAGGGGGATAAAACAGAGAGGTCAGGATTCAAACATGCCCAAGAATGGACCAGGTGAGCAGAAAATGCGAATGCACAGGACTTCTACCCGAGTGGAGGTGGGATGCCCAAATCCACCTTCCAGGTGTTAACTGCGTGTTGTGTGTGGTTAAGGAAACAAGGGGAGACGATAAACCAAGGTCGAGGCCTCTTTACTCGCAGGGGGAAAGCTAAGCCACTCGCTTCCTCCTCCGCAAAGTAAAAAGCCCAGCTCCTTTTCTTTCGTGAGATGGAGACTTGAACTCCTGAAAGCTCCAAGGAGAGGAAGAAATGGTTTGGCACCACATGGGAGGGACCCCAGCGTGCTGGCTGGAAGCATTTGTGCATCTGGCTGACTAGGGTGGAGGTCAGCTTTGTGTCTAGCAGGTAGAGACCCGAGTTTGCATCACTGGTGCTGCCCCTGCCAGAGGCAGTTCTGTTTCTTCCCAGGCGTGCATGCAACAGGCTCAGGGAAGAGTTCGGGAAGGTGGATGAGCCAGCAGCCCACAGCAGGGTGACGAGGAGAACTCGTGAGCCATCCGGAAAGCTACTCGCGGTCTCTCTCCCCTCTCTTGGCTGTAGTGTCCCTCCCTGGATCACTTGCCAGAGTTGGCTGCCAAGGCAGGGACTCTCCTGCAAATTGAGAAACTGCAGAAATAGTGTGAAGATTCAGGAAGCATAGACCGAGTTCCAGATGGGAATCCTGAAAGAGTCTTTTCTTTCTGGGCCACCTTCTTCTCTTTCTGCTACCTTTCTAAAACTCATCATCATGGGCTACTTCAAATGAAATTCCTTCTTATCCTAGCTTCTGCTTCCTGCCTTCCTGGGCACCAAAAAGGGAAGGAGAAGCACTGAATTTTTTTTTTTTCCACTATTGAAAGGTTTAATGTCTCTGAGCATCTTCCTCTTTTTTTTTAAATTTTAAATTCATTTATTTTTTAATTGAAGGATACTTGTTTTACAGAATTGTGTTGTTTTCTGACAAACATCAACATGAATAAGCTATAGGTTTACATATGTCCCCTCCCTCTTGAACCTCCTCCACACCTCCCCACCCATCCCACCCCTCTAGGTTGTTACAGAACCCTGGTTTGAGTTCCCTGAGTCATAGAGCAAATTCCCATGGGCTATCTATTTTACATATGGAAATGGAACCACTGAATTTTTAAAGCAATTGCCCAGTCCCCACCTGAACACACACACACACACACATATACCCTTCTAAAACCCTTAGCCCATTGTTAACAGATAAACAGAGAAAGGAAAATACAGGTGTTTCGATAACCTATATACATTTTTAAACAATTTTATTTATTTATTGGTCTTCATTGTGGCTTGAGAGCCACTCTAGTTGTGGTGAGTGGGCTTAGTTGCCCAGTGGCCAGTGGAATCTTAGTCCGCTGACCAGGGCTCAAACCCACGTCCCCTACATTGAAAGGCAGATTCTTTACCACTGAACCAACAGGGAGTCCCTTGATAACCTGTCTTATTGCCTGGGCAATCCATTTGGATGAAGACTGATAGATTTTTAAAAGGGCTTCATGTTTTAAGCTGGCTGCTCTGTGATTGACTCAATCTTGCTTCAAAATCAGGCTCTTATCACATATACTCTGTAGGTCTTCTTGGAGGATAGAAGTGGCATACTCTGTACACAGCTTATCTAGGGGCAGTTTTTAACTTATTTACCTGTCTTTTAGGAGACGTACCAATTTTTTCTCCTTTTGTGTGCTTGTATATATGTGGGATTATTCTTCTATTTAGTACTTCCATCCAATTCATCCAAGAAAGTTTTCTAGGTACATTGACTTTACTTACTTTTTTTTTTTCATTCAAGTGTCACAAATTGAGAATATCTGTCAATTACTCTGAGTTGATATAAGCCATTGTCTAAATTGACCTTAATCATAACAACACCAAAAAAGCAAACTCTTCAGTGTTTTATAGATGCAAGTAGTTTATATGTTCATTCAAATAAAGCACTCGCAGTCACGTTTTTATTTAAATGTTGAGGTATAAAATTTCCAGGCAAGAGCAAGGAGTGTTCCCCAAACTTGTAACTCTTTAAAATTATCTCATCCTGGGACTTCCCTGTTCCAGTGACTAAGACTACATACTCCCAGCACAGGGGGCTAGGGTTCGATCACTGGTCTGGGAGCAAGATCCCATATACCACAACTAAAGATTCCGAGTGCCACAACAAAGATCTGGAGCAACTAAATATAATTTTTTCCCCCAATTGGTGGACTTTTAAAAAAACAAAACAAAACAAAATGATCTCATTTTGCCAATAAATGGAGCCCAGTGTATCTGTTTAAGTCCTGGGTTGGAGGGGGGGTGCCCAGGGATGGTGGTGACCCAGACTGTGAGCCAAGAGACTCATACTGTGGTCCTGAGCTGTGTGAATGGGGGTCAGCCACTTTGTCTTTCTGGGCCACTCTTTCCTTCTGTGGTACCCAGGGCATTTGTATTTGATAGCTTCTAAGCTCCCCCACTCGCCAATTCTGAAATATCATGATGCTAAGATTAAGGAGGAAATAGCATCATGCAGTCTGAGGACAACCTGGCCCACTGCTTGATTTTATACATCCCACAGCTAGGGGTGACTTCTACATTTTATATGGTTGGCAAAAGAGTGTCTCATGAAAGGTGAAAATTGTATGCAATTTTAATGTCAGTGACCACACATAAAGTTTTATTGAGACACTGTCATGGTCACTTGTTTCTGTACAGCCTATGGCTGCTTTCCTACCACAATGGCAGACTTGAGTAGTTGCCATAGAGACCTCAACCCTGAATATTCATTGGAAGGACTGATGCTGAAGCTGAAGCTCCAGTACTTTGGCCCCCTGATGTGAAGAGCCAATTCATTGGAAAAGACTCTGATGATGCGGGGAAAGACTGAAGGCAGGAGGATAAAGGGACGACAGAGGATGAGATGGTTGGATGGCATCACCAACTCAATGGACATGAGTTTGAGGACACTCTGGGAAACGGTGAAGGACAGGAAAGCCTGGTGTGCTGCAGTTCATGGGGTCGCAAAGAGTGAGACATGACTGAGTGACTGAAAAACAACACTAGAGACCTCCTGGCCCATAAGCCGAAAATACTATTTGATCCTTGGCAGAAAAAGGTTTCTGGCCCTGGCCTAGTCCAACTCCTTAACAGATGAGAAACTTAAAGCTTGGCCAAGTCCTGGTTCGAAAAGAAAAAACATTGTTATAGAAAGAAAGTAAATAGCCACTTGGAAGCATCCAAAGGGACAAAAACAATGAAAAATAAACAAAAGATTAAGGATGAAAAAGGAATTTCTTCCTCAAATGGCAGAGGATAATGCATTATACAAAAGACAAGGACAAAAAAATTGTGACACCCTTGGGGCATGCTGCCTTCATTTGTACGGCAAAATTGCTATTTTCTTAATCTGGAATCAGATTATGAGGGTTTGAGGAGGATTTGGGAGGCAGGCAGAGAACACCAGAAAAGACTTGAGATTCTTCACACTGATAAGACTCCAGGACACTCACATTCAAACACTCTGCAGGAAATGGAGGCAGACATTAGAAATGCTTTAGGGGCCTTTTCAGTAGTAGCAGGCATGGGAAGGGTGAGGCAATGCTCTGACTGGGGAAAGGGAACCTGGGAGAGATGGGAACTTTAAGACAAATGGAGGCCAGGTGTCAGAAAATCTCAACGCCTTTGAGAACAGTCTTGACTTAGCATAGCCGGCATTTGGACTTCCCTGGTGGTCCAGTGGTTAAGAATCTGTCTTCCAGTGCAGGGGACATGGTTGTGATCCCCAGTCAGGGAACTGACTACATGTACAAATGTGAGAATTGGACCATAAAGAAGGTTGAACACCCAAGAATTGATGCTTTTGAATTGTGGTGAATACTCCTGAATATTCATGGGAAGGGTTGATGCTGAAACTGAAGCTCTAATACTTTAGCCACCTAATGCAAAGAGCTGACTCATTGGAAAAGAATCTTTCCCTTAGGCTGGGAAAGATTGAGGGGAGGAGGAGAAGGGGTGACAGAGGATGAGATGGTTGGAGGGCATCACCAACTCAATGGACAGGAGTTTGAGCAAACTTCAGGAGATTGGGAAGGACAGGGAAGTCTGGCATGCCATAGTCCATAGAGCCGCAAAGAGTCGGACACGACTGAAAAGCAACAACAGGGAACCGAGATCCCACGTGCCTCGGGGAAGCTAAGCCAACTACTGCATCTAAGACGGCACAGTCAAAAATAAAAATAAAAAACTAGCATTGTTCTAAGAACTTGGCCCTTACTAGTGACAGGCTCACATCCTGACAGGGTAGTAAATAGGAGCAAAGTAAGCAGTTGGTCACAGAATGATTTCAGGAAGGTTTAAACAGTTTCATGGGGGCAGGAGTGGGAGGGTGTCAAGCTCATCATCCTTTAATTCACACAGGACTAATACTTGGGAAGTTACTGGGGATGGGTAGAAAATATTTCAAGCCCAAGAGAGGAGAAACTGCAATATCTATACTATTGGTGATCAACAGGTGCCAAGCATTACTCATGTGGGAAAGGCTCTAGGCAGTTAAAACATAAAACTGAACTTGCCAAACAGATAGAATTTACCCTGGAAATTCCACTTTTTGGCAACACAGTGCGTGTTCCACTGGGTCCGTGAGTCAGGGCACGTTCTAAATGTGACTCGGTGTGAGCCTGGGAGTCAGGCTGCCCAGGGTGGCATCCAAAATCTACTGTTTGAATTTCCCAGGCAAGTTACTGAACTTCTCAAGTCTCACTGCTTTCTTCTGTAATAATAACAATAAGTTTAAAAAGAATGACAATAATAGTAAAGCTATGGGTTTCTGTGGGCATTTAATATTTTGGGGGGCCTTGCTGAGGGGCCTATGGGATCTTAGTTCCTGAACCAGGGATCCAACCCATGGCCCCCTACACTGGAAGCACAGAGTCTTGACCACTGGACCACAAGGAAAGTCCCTAATATGAGCATTTAGAACCAGAGATCAAATTGTCAGCATTCACTGGATCATAGAGAAAGCAAGAGAATTCCAGAAAAACATCTACTTCTGCTTCACTGACTAAGCTAAAGCCTTTGTGTGGATCAGAACAAACTGGAAAATTCTTAAAGAGATGGGAATACCAGACCACCTTACCTGTCTCCTAAGAAACCTGTATGCAGGTCAAGAAGCAATAACTAGAGTCAGACATGGAACAACTGACTGGTTCAAAATTGGGAAAGGAGTACAACAAGGCTGTATATTGTCACCTTGCTTATTTAACTTATAAGAAGAGTACATCATGTGAAACACCAGACTGGATGAAGCATAAGCTGAAATCAAGATTGCCAAAAGAAATATCAACAACCTCAGATACACAGATCAGTTCAGTTCAGTTCAGTCGCTCAGTAGCTCTGCGACCCCATGGACTGCAGCACGCTAGGCCTCCCTGTCCATCACCAACTACTGGAGTTCACCCAAACCCATGTCCATTGAATCAATGATGCCATCCAACCATCTCATCCTCTGTCGTCCCCTTCTCCTCCTGCCCTCAATCTTTCCCAGCATCAGGGTCTTTTCAAATGAATCAGCTCTTCACATCAGGTGGCTGAAGTATTGGAGTTGCAGTTTCAACATCAATCCTTCCAATGAACACCCAGGACTGATCTCCTTTAGGATGGACTGGTTGGATCTCCTTGCAGTCCAAGGGACTCTGAAGAGTCTTCTCCAACACCACAGTTCAAAACCATCAATTCTTCAATGCTCAGCTTTCTTTATAGCCCAACTCTCACATCCATACATGGCCACTGGAAAAACCATAGCCTTGACTAGACACACATTTGTTGACAAAGTAATGTCTTTGCTTTTTAATACGCTGTCTAGGTTGGTCATAACTTTCCTTCCAAGGAGTAAGCGTCTTTTAATTTCAATGGCTGCAGTCACCATCTGCAGTGATCTTGGAGCCCAGAAAAATAAAGTCAGCCACTGTTTCCACTGTTTCCCCATCTATCTGCCATGAAGTGATGGGACCAGATGCCATGATCTTAGTTTTCTGATACCATTCTAATGGCAGAAAGAGAAGAGGAAGTAAAAAGCCCCTTGATGAGGGTCAAAGAGAAGAGTGAAAAATCTGGCTTAAAACTCAACATTCAAAAAGCTAAGATCATGGTATCCAGTTCCATCACTTCAAGGCAAATAGAAGGGGAAAAAGTGGAAGCAGTGAGAGATTTAATTTGGGGGGGGCTCCAAAATCACTGTGAATGGTGACTGCCGCCATGAAATTAGAAGGCTCTTGCCCCTTGGAAGGAAAGTTATGACCAACCTAGAGAGTGTATTAAAAAGCAGAGACATCACTTTACTGACAAAAGTCCGTCTAGTCAATGCTATGGTTTTTCCAGTAGTCACGTGACAGTTGGACCATAAAGAAGGTTGAGTGCCAAAGAACTGATGTTTTTGGATTGTGGTGCTAGAGAAGACTCTTGAGAGTCCCTTGGAGTGCAAGGAGATCAAACCAGTCAGTCCTAAAGGAAATCAACCTTGAATATTCATTGGAAGGACTGATGCTGAAGCTGAAGCTACAATACTTTGGCCACCTGATGCGAAGAGCCACCTCACTGGAAAACAACCCTGATGCTGGGTAAAATTGAAGGCAAAAGGAGAAGGGGACAACAGAGGATGAGATGGTTGGATGGCATCACTGACTCAATGGACATGAGTTTGGGCAAACTTCAGGGGGTAGTGAAGGACAGGGAAGCGTGGGGTGCTATAGTTCATGGGGTTACAAAGAGTCAGACATGACTGTGTGACTAAACAGCAACAACAAATTGAGATGCAGTGCTGGAGAGAGCTGAGCATTCATGGTGGTGTTGTTGTTTAGTCACTAAGTTGTGTCTGACTCCTTGCAACACCATGGACTGCTGCAGACAAGTGTTTATTACATGTTCCTACTGGCCATTGGCTATGTCGTCAAGCATTTTAACTGAGAGTATGGATTTGAGTGCAAGTAGTTCTAGATTTGACTTCTAGCTTCACCACTAAGTAGCCTTGAAACCTTGAGCAAATTTCCTTCAGCTGTAAGCTTCTGTTTTCTTACTTGTAAAATAGAATAATACCACTTTACTAAGGGGGCAGTTGTGAGGATTTAGTGAGAAAATATATTTAAAGTGCTTGGGAGAGTTTTCAGTATTTAGCTGTTATCATCACCATCTTGGAAGGACTGATGCTGAAACTGAAACTCCAATACTTTGGCCACATTATGTGAAGAACTGACTCACTTGAAGAGACCCTGATGCTGGGAAAGAATGAAGATGGGACGAGAATGGGATGACAGAGGATGAGATGATTGGATGGCATCACTGACTCAATGGATATGAGTTTGAGTAAACTCTGGGAGTTGATGATGAACAGGGAGGCCTGCCTTGCTGTAGTCCATGGGGGCGTAAAGAGCCGGCCACGACTGAGCGACTGAACTGAACTGATCATCATCTTCTTCATTATTATTATTCATTGGTTCCCTAACATCCAAAAATATTCTGAAGACGGGCCTGAAACAGTAAGCCTGATAAGATGCATACTTGCCATAGACATATATAAAGAATTTTCACATAAGTGATTTGATCAAATGATGGTGAAATGAGTTTGAATTGTTATGAAATTCCTCCACTGAGAAGAGACCAGGTGCAGGCTGGAGGGAGACTATGGAGATGCTCCCCATGGGCCCTTCCCACTGGCCGGGACCCCGTCCTGCCCCAAAGCCCACCGAGCTAAGCCCAGAGGCAGCATATGTTTGGCTCCTTTGATTCTCTCCCTGAATCCCTGGAATTCTTACTTCTTGTCTTCCCACCTCCTTTCTGCCAAATTCCATGATTCTGGTTTCCTGTCAGGCTTCTCCACATTTGAAACATATGGTTGAAATACCGCGTCCTCTTCCAGGTAGAATTAAACGCCTGATTCATCCTCTTTATCAGCAAGAAGATAGAAACGATGGCCTCTGGAGAGGAAAGGGCTCTTTAATAGCTGCCCAATCTCTCTTCTTGGTTTGCTGAGTCCAGACTTCGTTTCCTCCCATTAAGAGATTTGTTTGCTTATCTGATATTCTGCAGATTAAATTACCAGGCGTCCACAGTGATGGTGCTTGACAAACCTGCTTTTCTGAAGGCTTGCTACCCACACCCTTTCACTCCTGCTAACACCTTCACAATAAAGAGAAGGTGTTCCTATCCATTGAGATCAGGAATTACGAGAACTTGTGTTATAGATATCAGCGAGGTAATGGTTAGCATCAAGTGTGATAAGGCATCAAATGTGATAAATGTTGCTTCCAGTCGAGTTCTTAGGAACTGAGGGTCTCTTCTCCAAATAAGCCCAATTGGAAGCCTTATCTTTCCTTCCGCTTTCCCACGTGCCCATATGGGGGCTGCTGGGGAGTAAATGCCACATGTGACTCAAGCTCTTGTACTCATATGCTCTTTCCTATGAACCTATGGGATCTTTTTATCAAAGCTTTTCTTTTTGCTGATAAGGAAACCATGAAGTATGGTGACAGCTGGATTCTACCCAAGCTGAGATCAGAGTCCCGGTCTCTTGTTTCTCAGGCCACTACCCGTCTCCTCTTAGAGCTCTTGTTGCTCTCCCTGCTCGTGGCTGTAGTGAATTCTCTGCGGTGCCGTTTCCCACTGTCCTGGGCAGCCAGGACTCATGTGGGGAGCCTGACCTGTCTGCTTACCCTTGTGTCCTGGCCATTGTTTGGCCTCCCCCATGCATGCCGTCCTCTGCAGACCTAAAGACAGCCCACAGTGGCTTGTGGTCAGGACAGGAGCTTCCTTGGCTGAGGAACTGGGCTGCTCAAATCTGACTGGCAGAAGGTTTTATGGTGAAGCGCGAGGAGTCACTGCAGGCTTTTCCAGCTTGAGTCGTGCCCAGAACCCAAGTCCCAGTAGAAAGGGTGACTCTGAGCCAGATCAGAAGCCAAGCAGGCCTTAGGGCCTGGAGCCTACCTGCCATTACACCCCCGTCCCCCTACTACCCCCAGCAGCCTGAGTCCTGAAAGGCCAGTCTGAGGAGTGACCTGATATCTTGGACCCGTGGTTGCGTAGGTTGAGTCAAGGGGTGACTGTCAGCACTGGGTCCCAGGAAACACTGATACTGGGGCTCAGTGTTTATTCCAAGTTGGTGGCCAAAGTTGGAGCCCTGGGGGCAGTGCTGGGAATCAAAGCACAAAGGACCATCAGAAAACCAGACAAGAGCTCCTGGAGAAAGTTTGTGTGAGCAGGACTGCCCTTTCTAGACCAAGACAACCCAGCTGGCCCTTCCTTCTCCATACAGTTTTTGGAGGGAGTAATGTTATTCTCCCCATTGTAAAGACCAGAAAATTGAGACTTGGAGAAGTTATTTGCCGAAGTCACAAAGCTAGTAAGTCAAGACTAGAACCCAGGTCTTCTGACTCCAAAGCTCTGGCTCTGGGCAGGTCACCTTGTAGAGAAGTCTGTCTGCCATCACCAGAGAATTCTGACTGCCACGTGCGTTGTGGCATTCCTAATCACACAGTCAAACATGCAGTCCTGGATGTGTGTTCCAAATCACCCAGTCCAACTCAAAATATACTGATTTCCTTTGTCACAGTGGTACCAAACCAGATGTCTGGTGCCCGGAGAAGGTCCACTCACGGGGACTTCAGTGAGGACAGAAAAGGAGGATGGGCACGGGCCACCTGCTGTCTGCGCTCAGCCCCCAGTCTGCTCCCCACCATCCCTTTGATCAGAGCTGCTCCCTTTCTACAGGTTAGAACTCCATGCTCGAAAAAGACTGCAACAACTTCAGTTCTGCTAGATGGTCCAACTTCTTGTTTAACACCTTGCATGAGAGCAAACTCACAAACTGGGTGGCCCTTCAGGGTCCTCTAGAGCTGAGCAAATGAAGAGGCCTGGGAGGTGCCCATGACATTTGTCTTTTGGATTGGAGACATTAACAGAACTGTGATGCTCCAAGGAACTCTGCTCAGTGTTATATGGCAGCCTGGATGGGAGGGGAGTCTGGGGGAGATTGGATACATGTATATATATGGCTGAGCCCCTTTGCTGCTCACCTGAAACTATCACAGCATTGTTAACTGGCTATACCCCAATACAAAAAAAAAAAAACTGTGATGCTCTGAAGGGAGCACAGTGAAAGTGACGTCGCTCAGTCGTGTCCGACTCTCTGCGACCCCATGGACTGTAGCCTACTGGGCTCCCCTGTCCATGGGATTTTCCGGGCAAGGGTACTGGAGTGGGTTGCCATTTCCACAACCACAGCAGTAAACAGCTGCCTTAGAATTCCCTCACATTCATTCATTCATTCACTTGAGAATATTGAAGTTAGAACCATCATATGTCTGATCCAGCAATCTGGTTTTTGCAGGGGCTCCTGTTTGAGAGACAAACAGGACAATCTCTTCAATGTCACCCTCAAAGAATCAGAGAATGGCACCCTCAACTCCCAGCTAGTGATCTGTCAGGCATGAATTTAGCTAAGCTTTCTAACGGAGATGCTATTCGTGTTTTTGGTTGTCATCACCTCTTGACAGAACAAGTTCAGTAAGTCACTCCCACTTTCTTTTCCTGTCTTGTATTTACATCTCACACTTTCTGGGGTCACCCTAGATGTTGCAAGTTGGGAGACAAGCTCAACCTGATGTGCCTGAAGCACCAGTTGAACAAATAATTCTTGAACTGATGCTCCCTGACCCGTGATGTCACTCCAGATGCACACTGGTTCAGGTTTTCAGTCCCTTAAAGCCCTTCCTCTCACCATTGTTCTGAAATCTCTGGCATGCGAGTAGTTTTCCTATGCCTTAGATAGCCAAGCAACTGGAGTAGGGGGTCTTGGCTGTGCCCCCTCTTTTACTTGAGTTCCTTCACATATTCTCTCCTTTATCAGTCTAGCTAACTCCATACCCATTTAAAGAAACGCAAATAATCTGTTATCTTTCCATATTCTGAGACTTTAAAAAAAAAAAAAATCTCATTTTGACCATCATTGCACAGGTTGTTGACAATTCCAGCACCTCTCTAGGACCTTTTTTATAGCGCCCTCCACTATAGAGGTGCCTCAGTTTCGGATAAAGGAGCCCAGAAAACTAAGTATAACTCTTGAATCCCCCAAAAGAGTTTTGCACTTTGTAACCATTGCAACCCAAATTTCTCCATGTAGATAAATTAGCCTGGGGTTAAAATGTGGGGTTAAAAATATGATTTCACAGACTGTAACAAATGATATTTCTCTATGCTGGCCTCATCAGCTGGTACAGAGCTGTGGTAACCATGAAGATGAACTGCTTAGACCTCTATCCATGGAAGGATGACTGTCCGAAGACTCCAACATTGTCCCTTTGTGTCTACTGTCATGTATGTATCCTGGCTGTGTTTCCCATGGGTACTCCCAGCCAGTGTATGAACATGATGGGGTTCTTAGCATGGTGTGACATGGGACTCCCTAACCAGCAGATGTTGGCCCCAGGACGCCCCCTTGGCTGGCTGAAGCCACCTGAGACCTGACCTGAAGTCTGAGACTTTTCTTACTTCGCAAGGGTCAGACGTGTCCATGTGAAGGCTTTCCCCATCTTCCCTGACTCTCTCTTTTTTTCCTTCATTGGAGGGCATTGCCCTCAATCAATTCCTTGCAGGTTTAGTTTTGACAGGATGTCTGCTTCTTCAAAGGGCTTCCTAGGTGGCGCTAGTGGTAAAGAACCTGCTTGCTGATGCAGGAGACATAAGAGACGTGAGTTTGATTCCTGGGTCAGAAAGATTCCCCTAGAGGAGGGTATGGCAACCCACTCTAGTATTCTTGCCTGGAGAATCCTCTGGACAGAGGAGCTGGGCAGGCTATGGTCCATAGAGTCTCAAAGAGTCCAGAGACACAACTGAAGCGACTTAGCATGCACACACTGCTTCTTGAATAGCATACACACACTGCTTCTAGAATACCTGATCTAACAAAGGAATTCACTCTCAGATGTTTCCAGGAGGTGTCTCATGGATGGGTGGCTGAGGGTTGCAGACAGCAGCATTTTGAGAGCCTTGTGGAGCTAAAGGAACAAATATTGGAGTATAAGAATAATTGAAAAGGAAAGCCTCTAGTTACGTGCTAATATTGGGTTGGCCAAAAAGTCCATTCCATTTTTCCATAAGATGGCTCTAGTAGCACCTAGTTGTCTTTAAATAATTTAGTTACATTGTATTCTGACAGCTGTCATATCAGCATGCACTTTTAAAAACTTATCAAAATGGGTGAATTTTTGTGTAGCCATTTTAATACTAAAGGTGGAAGGAAAAAAAGCAACATTTTCAGCATATTATGCCTTGTTATTTCAAGAAAGGTAAAAAAGCAACCAAAATGTAAAGAAAGATTTGTGAAGTGAATACAGAAGGTGCCGTGACTGCTCAAAAGTGTAAAAACTGGTTTGCAAAGTTTCATCCTGGAGATTTATCATTGGATAATGCTACATAGTTGGGTAGACCTGTTGAAATTGACAGAGTTCAAACTGAGACATTAGCTAAGAACAATCAACATTATGCCACATGGGAGAGAGCCAATATACTCAAAATATTCAAATCAAGTGTTGAAAGTCATCTGCACCAGCTTGGTTATGTTCATCACTTCGATGTTTGGATTCCACATAAGTTAAGTGAGAAAACTTTCTTGACTATATTTCTGAAAGTGCTTCTCTACTTAGACGTAATGAAAACATTCCATTTTAAAAACAAATTGTGACAGGCAATGAAAAGTGAGTACTGTACAATAATGTGGAATGGAAGAGATCATGGACAAGTGAAACGAACCACCTCCAACTGTACCAAAGGCCGGGTTCCACCCAAAGAAGGTGATGTTGAGTGTCTGGTGGGATTAGAAGGGAATCCTCTATTATCAGTTCCTTCTGGAAAACCAAACAATTAATTTCAACAAAAATTGCTCCTAATTAGGCCAAATGAAAGCAGTCTTTGACAAAAAGTGTCGGGGATTAGTCAACAGAAAACACATAATATTCTATCAGGATAATGCAAGACCGAATGTTTCTTTGATGACTAAGCAAAAACTGTTACATCTTGGCTGGGTGGTTCTGATTCATCCACTGTATTCACCAGACATGCACCTTCCACTTATCTTAATCTTTACGAAATTCTCTTAATGGAAAAAAAAAATTCAGTTTCCTGGAAGACTGTAAAAGGCACCTGGAAAAAAGATAAAAAGATCTTCGCTCAAAAAGATAAAACGTTTGGGAAAGGTGGAACTATGAAGTTGCTTGAAAAACGGCAGAAGGTAGTGGAACAAAGGAAATGGCAAGCCACTCCGGTATTCTTGCCTGGGAAATTCCATGGATAGAGGAGCCTCATGGGCTGCAGTCCACGGGGTCGTAAAGAGCTGGGCATGACTGAGCAACTAATTCAACTCAGTGGAACAAAACAGTGAATATGCTGTTCAATAAAGTTCTTGATGAAAATGAAAAATGTGCCTTTTACTTTTACTTTAAAGAAGAAGGAATTTTTGGCCAACCCAATGCATTAGTTTCAGATCCTGGAGGGGCTGAACTTGCACAGTAAGTGTGGAGATGGATGAGTCTTCACACAGCACAGCTTCCAATCATCTCCAACCCTAAAACCAGATTAGGTTGATCCTTGATTGGTACAACGTTAAACTCCCTCGAAGAAACAGATATAAATTCTCTCTGAGAAAAGATGGCATCCTTATAGTCCCTAAATTATCCTATAATTGTGCATATACAATGTCTGAAACGTAACAAAAAATGATCAAGCACACAATGAGCCCAGATTATATTACTAAAATCCACGAGACACATGAGACACTAGAAACAGAATCAGAAGAGGTACAGAAAATGAAGTTATTGCAGATTTTAAGATAAATGTGCTGACTGTATTCAAAGAGGTCAGACATATGACTCAGAATTTTGTAGAGCAATAGAAGCAGGATGGCGGCCATAACACTCACACTGGGAAAGACATAGACCAGGTAGACTCCCACCTACCTTTGTAGATTCTTCCCTGATAACCCAAGTAATCAAGACACTCCTTTCTCCCTCTGGCTCATATACGGGAATGTTTTTTGTTTGCTTTATTGTACTGTGTTATATTGTTAGTCATTCAGTCGTGTCCAACTCTTTGTGATCCCAAGGACTGTAGCCACCAGGCTCCTCTGTCCATGGGATTCTCCAGGCAAGAATACTGAAGTGGGTTTCCATTCCCTTCTCCAGGGGATGTTCCCTATCCAGGGATCAAACCCACATCGCTCACATTGCGGGCAGATTCTTTACTGTCTGAGCTACAGGGAAGTGCTCCCCTTAATCCACTTCCTATTTTTGGTTGTTGTTGTTTAGTCACTAAGTCAAGTCTGACTCTTTCATGATCACGTGGACTGTAGCCAGCTAGACTCCTCTGTCCAGGAGATTTCCCAGGCAAGAATACTGGAGCAGATTGCCATTTCTTTCTCAGCCCTTCAGGATCTGAAACTAATGTATTGAGTTGGCCAAAAAGTTCCTTCTGCTTTAAAGTAAAAATAAAAGACATATTTTTCATTTTCACCAAGAACTTTCAATTTCACCCAGGGATTGAATCTCCAACCCCTGCATTGGCAGGGAGATTCTTTACCACCAAGCCAACAGGGAAGTCCTCATATCTTTCAGTTCAGTTCAGTCGCTCAGTCATGTCGGACTATTTGCGACCCCATGAACTGCAGCACGCCAGGACTCCCTGTCCATCACCAATTACCGGAGTCCGCCAAACCCATGTCCATCGAGTCAGTGATGCCAGCCAACCATCTCATTCTCTCTTGTCCCCTTTTCCTCCTGCCCTCAATCTTTCCCAGCATCAGGGTCTTTTCAAATGAGTCAGCTCTTCGCATCAGGTGGCCAAAGTATTGGAGTTTCAGCTTCAGCATCAGTCCTTCCAATGAACAGCCAGGACTGATCTCCTTTAGGACGGACTGGTTGAATCTCCTTGCAGTTCAAGGGACTCTCAAGAGTCTTCTCCAACACCACAGTTCAAAAGCATCAATTCTTCTGCGCTCAGCTTTCTTTATAGTCCAACTCTCACATCCATACATGACTACTGGAAAAACCATAACCTTGACTAGACAGACCTTTGTTGGCAAAGTAATGTCTCTGGTTTTTAATACGCTGTCTAGCTTGGTCATAACTTTCCTTCCAAGGAGTAAGGTCTTTTAATTTCATGGCTGCAATCACCATCTGCAGTGATTTTGGAGCCCAGAAAAATAAAGTCAGCCACTGTTTCCACTGTTTTCCCATCTATTTGCCATGAAGTGATGGGGCTAGATGCCATGATCTTAGTTTTCTGAATGTTGAGCCTTAAGCCAACTTTTTCACTCTCCTCTTTCACTTTCTTCAAGAGGCTCTTTAGTTCTTCTTCACTTTCTGCCATAAGGGTGGTGTCATCTGCATATCTGAGGTTATCGATATTTCTCCTGGCAATCTTGATTCCACCTGGTGCTTCCTCCAGCCTAGCGTTTCTAATGATGTACTCTGCATATAAGTTAAATAAGCAGGGTGACAATATACAACCTTGACGTACTCCTTTTCCTATTTGGAACCAGTTTGTTGTTCCATGTCCAGTTCTAACTGTTGCTTCCTGACCTGCATACAGGTTTCTCAAGAGGCAGGTCAGTTGGTCTGGTATTTCCATCTCTTTCAGAATTTTCCAGTTTATTGTGATCCACACAGTCAAAGGCTTTGGCATAGTCAATAAAGCAGAAATATCTTTAGTCTCTTCCAATTTTCTTTTGGATATAGTTTGGTGGGAGTTTTGTCAGTTGTCCCTTCCTAGCCAGGGGAACAGCATATGAGCCAGATTGAACCAAGTAGACCCTTACTCTCCCAGTGGAAACTGACTCTTGAACTGAATGGCAAAGATCAAAAATGGTTGCTTTGTCCAGCATCTCCTGCCTCATGACCACTCCTTCCCACTCTGTCCCTAATCCCTCACTCTCAGAACTGATGATGTTCCCTATTTTCACCCCTGGTCTCTATGTGGGGCTCCTCACTTTCCATAGTCTGTTTGTTTGTTTGTTTTTTGCTTAATTGTGCCAGTGTCAGTATCTATTGCTTACAAACAAAGAAACCTGATGTGTCCCCTCTTTCATTTTGATTAAACCTGTTTATTGAGTGTTTATTGAGCATCTACTACGTGTCAGGCACCCCATCTAGATATGGGGGATTACATAGTGAAAAAAAAAAAAAAAAGACTATCTGCCTTGATGAGGCTTTCAGTAATATAGGAAAGGAAACATTGAATACATAGTTCCCCAACAGGCCATAGAGTGAGTTGACCATAGGTCAAGTTCAGAACAGTGTGACAAAGATCAAGTTCAGGATATTAAGCAAGTCCATCTCTAGGTTCTTTATTTAGGTTGGGCCCAAGGAGATAGCATAAAGGATGACACATGTATCAGAGATCTGAGGACTGAGTGAGGAACATTCCAGGCAGATGGGAAAGCCCCTGTAGAGGAAGACCTGAGGCAAGAAATAGAGTTGCCTGTCTTGACATGACCTTGGCGTTTGTTCAATTGTCTGGTGGGACTTGACCAAGTTCATTCCATCCTCTTTCTGCTCTGCCATCACCTGGGGCAAAGGTCCTGGTTGCAGGAACTTGGCTCTTTCTCCAGGAGCTCTCATCCCTTTATTCTAAGGCTCAAGCCAGTAAATCAAGTCAGTCACCTCCAGTGAACATTAGCAATGAGAGGTGTGATGAACACTGGAATGCCCCCACCCTGACCCTCACTTCATGACTGCAGAATTCACCAATTCCCCCTCTCCTCACCCTGATATGAATGCTACAGTCAGACAACCTTTAGCTATCAGTCTTACTTCAAAAGCAGGCAGTTCTGGAATGCTATCCCATGTTCAGAACTCTTAAGATTTCTGTTGAATCTGCAACGTCATTCAACTTCTTCTGCCCAATCCTGCTTCCTTCCCTCCTCTTCTACAGGTTCTAGTCCCAAGAGTGTTCCTGCACACTAATGGGCATCTCAGGGTCTGCCTCCTAGGGACCCACCTTGCAAGAGCTGGAAGGAACCAGGGTTAAGAATGAGAAGACCATGTTTGAGCCTATCCCATCCTGGTTGCGGAGAAGGCAATGGCACCCCACTCCAGTACCCTTGCCTGGAAAATCCCATGGACGGAGGAGCCTAGTGGGCTGCTGTCCATGGGGTCGCTAAGAGTTGGACACGACTGAAGTGACTTAGCAGCATCCTGGTTGTGTTATCTTGGACCAACCTCAGCACGTACAGCTGGGGTTGGTACTAAGCACCATGCCTATCACATGGAAGGAAGGTAAGCATTTAAGTGTTTGTTGATTCAGACAATGGATGAAACTTTCTATGTATATGTTTCTAAAACCCACATTATTGTTAATTATTATTGTTTAAAGCTGGAAAGGAAAAAAAAAACACATAACTCTAGTGAAAAAGTGAAAGATGAACTTAGATGTAGAATCTAAAAAATTACAAATTAATCTATATACCAGACTTCCCTGGTGACTCAGATAGTAAAGAATCTGCCTGCCATGCAAGAGACCCAGGTTCAGTCCCTGGGTTGGGAAGATCCCCTGGATGAGGAAATGGCAACCCACTCCAGGATTCTTGCCTGAAGAATTCCATGGACAGAGGAGCCTGGCAGGGCTACAGTCCATGGGATCTCAAAGAGTCAGACAGAACTAACACTTTCACTTTCACTTTAGTCTACACACAAAAGAGAAAAAGACTCACAGACATAGAAATCAAACTGATAGTTACCAAAAGAGAAAGATAGGTAGGTGGGAGGGTTAAATGAGGAGTATGAGATAACAGATACAAAATACTATACATAAAATAGGTAAGCAACAAGGGTATACTATATTGCACAGGGAGCTATATTCAATATCTTACATTAACCTATAATGGAAGATCTGAAAAAATATATGCACATATTACTGAATCACTTTTATGTGCACCTGAAACTAATACAATATTATAAATCAAGTATTTGTTTTTGTTGTTACTCGGTTGCTAAGTCATGCCCTCATGACTCTTGGTGACACCATGGACTGCAGCACGCCAGGCCTCCCTGTTCCTCACCATCTCCCATAGTTTGTGGAAGTTCATGTCCGTTGAATTGGTGATGCCATCCAACCATTTCATCCTCTGCCACCCACTTCTCCTGCTGCCTTCAATCTTTCCCAGCATCAGGTCTTTTCCAATGAGTCAGTTCTTTGCATCAGGTGACCAAAGTATTGGTGGCTTCAGCTTCAGCATCGGTCCTTCCAATGAACATTCAGGATGGATTTCCTTTAGGATTGACTGGTTTGATCTCCCTGCAGTCCAAGGGACTCTCAAGAGTCTTCTCCAGAACCACAGTTTGAAAGCATTGGTTCTTTGACCTTCAGCCTTCTTTATGGTCCAACTCTCACATCTGTACATGTCTACTAGAAAGACCATAACTTTGACGATATAGACTATTTCAATTTTTTTTTAAAAGTGAAAGAGAGTACTAAATTATAAGTTGGAGATCCTGGAGCAGGGAGAGAGGGGAAGAGGAAGCCACAGTTGTCCAGAGGAGACATAATGAAGACAAGAAGGAAACCAAGCACTCAGAAAAATGAGAACTGGCACAGAACCAAAGGGTGAACAAGCGCACAAAACGTGCACTGCTTCAGAAATGTCGAGTGGATTAAATGATGATATAAAGCAGCAGATTCCAGAGCAATGCTTGCATTCACTCTTCCAGAAATGATCCATGGGTCATCAGCAGTCTACTCAGAAATCGGGGAGCATGGGCAGGAATGTATCTGCCTCCTTCGTCACTGTGATCCTGGGCTTAAGAAGGTGTTGGTACCCACTGGGCACCTGACGCTCATTTATTATTTTTTAAGGGAATTTTAAAAAAGAATTTATTTTTATTATTTATTCTTAATTTTTATTTTTGGCTGTGCTGGGTCTTCGTTGCTGCATGCGGGCTTCTCAGGGGGTGACTTCTCTTGTTGGAGCACAAGCCCTAGGGGGCATGGGATTCAGTAGTTGCGGCTCATGGGCTCTAGGGCAAGCATGCTCAGTCGTTGTGGTGGACGGGCTTAGTTGCCCCTTGGCATGGGGGATCCTCCCAGACCAGGGATCGAACTGGTCCCCTGCATTTCAAGGCAGACTCCCAACCACTGGGCCATCAGGGAAGCCCTGTTACTGTTGAATAAGTCTTGTGCGGTGCGCTGTGCTCAGTTGCTTCAGTCGTGTCTGATTCTTTGCGA
This sequence comes from Muntiacus reevesi, assembly GCF_963930625.1. Taxonomy (NCBI): domain Eukaryota; kingdom Metazoa; phylum Chordata; class Mammalia; order Artiodactyla; family Cervidae; genus Muntiacus; species Muntiacus reevesi. The sequence continues at coordinate 17,878,501 of NC_089260.1, read as the reverse complement.
CCCTTTGGACTGTAGCCCACCAGGCTCCTCTGTCCATGGGATTTTCCAGGCAAGAACACTGGAGTGGATTGCCATGCCCTCCTCCAGGGGATCTTCCAGACCCAGGGATTGAACCCACGTCTCCTACTCTCCTGCATTGCAGGTGGATTCTTTACCCACTGAACCACCTGGGAAGCCTGCTGAATAAGTCTTAGGTGTTTGAAAATAAAGCCAGTAATTTATTGTCACTAATGAAATAGTGCATTAAAGAAATCTGTCTGCCACCAACCTTGGCCACACACACGTGAATACACCTACCCTACTTACCCCATTCTATCTAACCCAGTTGCGGAATATAAACAAAGCTGTTTCCTGGTAAGGAGCTGTTTTCCCTATGCACCAACCCAGGAAGGGAATCCCCTGGGTCCCTCCCTGCACTTATTTAAGGCCTCTGTACCTCTTTTGATGATTCTTTAAAGACTGTATAAATGAACTGCTAGTTAGACAGCTTACTTCTCAATTTAGTCAGGAAAAAGTAAACACATGTGATAGAATGTAGATGAGAGATCTGAAGACACATTTTGAAGGGGTGCTAACAAATACTGGAGGCCGTGGGGCTTGTTTCAAAACAAAACAGCCCCCCACTGAACTGAGAATACATCAGAGAAGTTCTTGCCTTTAAGGATTTGGACCTTCTGTCTGAGTGGAGACTCTGAACCGACATCCCAGTTGGATCTCCCCTCCCCTCTTCAACCTGATTGTGGTGATCTGTTATTTGACTACATGTGACTGTGATATTAGGTGCATCATCGCATAATCATTGGTCTAATCTCTCCACTGGAATGGGAACTTTTTGAGGGTAAAGACTTTTCCTTCTATCTCTGATTCCCTAGTATACTTCATATTACCTGTTGAGTGGGAGACAGTAAAAGCATAAAGGACAGGACTTCCCTGGCGGACCAGTAGCTAAAACTCTGCACTTCCAATGCTGGGGGCCCAGTTTCCATCCTTGGTCAGGAAGTAGATTTCATATGCTACAAGGAAGATTGAAGACTCCATGTGTGGCAACTAAGAACCATCACAACCAAATAAGTAAATAAATAAGTAAAAAAAAATTAAAAAGCACAATGAAGGAAAGCAGAATAGGAAAGGGAGGAGGGAAGGGGTCCAATAAGACTCCTGGACCTTATTCAGAGTTGTTGAAACATTTAACTCCTGTTGACCTTCAGGTAGCTTCCTGACTCCTGGAGTCCTGGGACATAATGAGAAATACATGTAACTGGAAGCAGGAAACTTGGGTTTGCCAACTAGCTCTCCCATTTAATTGGGGATTATTATTTCTACCTTAAAGAAATCTTAAGTGAAATAATAAATGTGATACCATTCAACAATAAAGTACCACATAATCACTACTGTATGTATTATCACTGGGGAATCAGAGCCATCTTCATCAGAATACTTTCTGTTTCATTTGGCAAAACATTACAGTTAGAATATTTTTGGAGTAGGGGAAAAGTCTGATTTTTTACTCATTTTTTCCTTCTTATTTTCAGGATTTTGCTATTGTATTTGCATTTGTATGGCTGTCATTTTAAAAATTGATCTAGGCGCAACAGTGATTCCAAAGACTGACCAGTGATCTGCAATTAAATCAGAATCACTTAAGAACTTTAAAATATACAGAATTCCAAACAAATCAATCCAGTTATTCTAGAGTGGGAATATGTGCATGTCTGCTAAGTCACCTCAGCCGTGTTCGACTCTTTGCGACCCTACAGACTGCAGCCTGCCAGGGTCCTCTGTCCATGGGATTCTCCAGGCACGAATGCTGAGTGGTTTCCATGCCTTCCTCCAGGGGATCTCTTGACCCACGGATCAAACCCGTGTCTCTTGTGTCTCCTACATTGGCAGGCAGGTTCTTTACCACTAGTGCCACCTGGGAAGCCCAGAGTGGGTGTGGGAATTTTGTATTTTGAAAAGCAGCCCAGGTGAATCTGAGAAGCAGCCAAGCCAGGATATATGGACAGGCTTCTTTTTTGCATTCTAAAATGGTCAAAAGACCTTCAAGGTCAGGCCTGAGAGTTTATGAATATGCCCCTTTTTGCTGGATGACTGCCTGGAAAATTCTATGAAGGTTCATGGCATTAGGTTTTGTTATTTGAAACTAATAATGTAGAAACGCTAGCATGAGCGTGACATTTCTGTAACAAATTCACAAGTAGGCATTTGAACCTAAAATCTAAGCTCTAAGGCTAAAGTAGATGATATGGAGCTTAGTAGGGTTTAGAAAAAGCATTTCAGTTGTTTCTGTATATTTTGTTAGCTTCAGGAGAAAACGGCATAACACATATCTATTGCCCAGGGATGTTTTGCTCTGAAAACTGATGTGAAAAATGAATGGCGCCTTGGACTTCTTGGAAAGACTCATGTGCATTAGCATCTGTTTGTTCAAGCAAATATTTATCTCCAGGGTCATCATCCATCACAAATCTTGAAAAAAGAAAAAAAAAGAAACCTGTTTAAATTCTCATACTTCTTGTCGGGAATACAAACTGGTATAACCATTTTGGAAAACTACTTAGTAGTACCTAGTAAAGCTGAATATTTCCATTTCCTATTTCCTATACACAAACAAAACTGAAAAGCAAACATATGTTTATCAAAAGACATGTACTAGAATTGTGATAGTCTCATGAATTGTAATAGCTCAACACAGGCAACTACCCAAATGACCACCCACAATGGAACAGATGAGTAAATCATTGTATGTTCACACTAAAGAATCCTATGTACCACAGAAAGTGAATGATCTACACTTACACGCAAAATTCGACAAATTTCAGATTCATGAGTTTAAATGAAAGAAACTAGATTTCAGTGTAAAGTTAAAATCAACTCCAACGATGGGTATACAAAATATATACGATGATGTTCACTAAGGGAGATGGACATTTATTTCCCAAACAACTCCCCTTTCTTATCAGGCTTCCTTTGGGGCTTAGCTGATAAAGAATCTGCCTGCAATGAAGGAGACCTGGGTTCGATCCCTGGGTTGGGAAGATCCCCTGGAGAAAGGAAAGGCTACCCGCTCCTGGAGAATTCCATGGACTATACAATCCATGCGGTCGCAAAGAGTTGGACCAACTAAGCGAGTTTCACTTCACTTCACTTCGTTTTCTTATCAGAGATGCCCACACACCGGAAAGAGTCCACACACTGCAACCTCTGAACACTCTTTTCCCAATTGACCATTTTGGTTGTCTTTAAAGACAAGTGATCAATAAAATGTCTGAAAAAAGATAAGCCCATAAGACACATTTTACAAAAGCTTTATGAGTTGATAATTCAATAGTGCCATCCAAAATGAAGGAAACTGTTGGCTCCATGTTCAGAGTAACTTTTTTTGCAACTCAAAACCCCCTTCAACAGAGCTTAGAAAGAGGTGCTGTTTAACTGGGCAGCTGAGCAGCATGTTCAGAAACTACCATGGAGAAAAAAAACACCACATTTCAAAGCATTTGAAAAATAGCATTGTCATAATTGTTCTGTATGTTTTTAAAACCTCTCATTTTAAGGCCTTTTCTTTTCACAAAAATGACGTGTGTCCAATTTTAAGTCAATTGATACAGAACAGTACAGAGTGAAAGTCAATATATTAAATAAAAATCACCCCCATCTCACCTCCCCAAGCAACTGTTACTAGCATGTGTGCATGCTAAGTCGCTTCAGTCGTATCCGACTCTTTTTCAACCCCAGGGACTGTAGTCCACCAGGCTCCTCTGTCCACAGGATTCTCCAGACAAGACTCCTGGAGTGGGTTGCCATGCCTTCCTCCAGGGGATTTTCCCTACCCAGGGATCCAACCCAAGTTTCCTGCAGCTCCTGCATTGGCAGGCAGATTCTTTTCCGCTGAGCCACCTGGGAAGCCCGTTATGAGCATTAAGTAACTATCATTCCGACACATCTCCAGGCAGGGGTAGGAATTATTTTGTAAACACGGGTGCAAACTTGAAAAACAAATGACAAAGGAACATGCCCGGGAGATCTCTGTTCATCTCTGTGGTGGAGGAGAGAGAGGAACTTGTGCTCTCAAGAGATTGTAAAAGAGCCTTTTTCTGGTCCTTCCCCTGATGAGATGAGTGCTCTGATAACAAAATAGTTGGAATTCTAAGGCAAATAGTGCCTTTTGGATCAAACACTAGGCCTAACTCAGAGGTGGCAGGTGGGATGGGAAGGAGGGGAACAGCTTCTAGTTCCCCTTAGGGACTTTCTTAAGGAAAGAAAGAGCCAAGATGTAGACCATCACAGAGCAGAGAAGGGAAGAGGAATTATGCCTCTGCATTACTGCCAAAGCAATAAACTGCTAGGGGGCCTGAGGGAAAAGTAAGATGACTGGGAGAACGAATTCTTGGAGGTTTTGAAAAATGATCCTGGATGTGACCAAAGAAAAGAACTAGAATAAAATAGTGCGTCATTGGTCTAACTGCTTTTACTTAACATGATTTCAACTTCTATCATGTTAAAGAAATGTCTTGGAACCACAGATTAAACGTGCTAATTCTTAGACTTTACCTGTTTAAAAGTAAACTGAGCATAAAAATAAAATTCTGATTTGTTGCATGGCTCCTTCTCCAATTGGGTTGAGCAAAATTTTCACAAGATGAGGATCGGTTTAACTGAGAGGACCGGGGACAGTAAGGTACAGACCTGGCCTTGTAGCAATTTGAGATGTTGCCCATCTAATCCAGGGGACTGAATTTATCACTTGCTGACCTAAGGAGTCAAGGACACTCTGAGACTGAGAAGGAAAAAGGATAGCTGTCCCCTGCCTGGAAAGGTTTTCAAGTATAAGGGCTTATAAACTGCAGCAATTTCGGCAAAAAAGGACTCAAAACTTAGTAAATCTCTCCTTGGATCCCATTTTGATGTGAAAATCCCGAACTGATGTCCACCTCTGGTCACCTTCTCACTTGTTTTTGATGAGCCAACCCAAGCCGTTAAGGACCCGCTGTCCCTGAATACATATGGGCCCTAACTGGTTTATGAGCTTCATATGTTTTAGTCCAGGTAATGCATAACTCCCTAAGACAGGCACTGTTATTATTCTCATTTTACAGATGAGGAAATGGAGGCAAACAGAAGTCAAGTTACTTACCCAAGGTCACAGAGCTTGTGTGTGAGGCTCCAAAGTAGATGATCTGAACAAAGGGACTGATGCCAAAAATCTGACTCATGAACACTGAGTGCAATCAAAGATAGGCTAGAGCCTACAGTTCCTCAGGACAGATCCGGTGTCACTGCTGTAAGCCCTCCAGTTATTTCAAGTGGCTTTGGAGTCATCAAATCCCACTGCATACTTCTCACCACCCCCAGGGTTTATTGTCTTGGGTGTTGGCCTTCTGACCTCGCACCACAGAGTGTTCTCAGCTCCTCCACAGGAAGTGAGAGGAGTACGTGTGTGAGTGTGGGAGTTTGCATTGTGTGAGTGTGCGTGAGGCATATGCCCGCGTGTGTGAGTGCATGTGAGCATGTGGTATGAAGTTACCTAAGTGGAGGTGTTGTGACTCCATGAATGCATGTGTGAGCACGTGTGGGTGATGGATGTGAAGGTGTGTATTTGCATGTGTGTCTGTGTAGGTGAGAGTGTGAATGAGTGTATGAGTGAAAGTATTGAGAGTAAAAGTTTGTGGATGTGTGTCTGAATGAATGTGGATGTGTGTGCACATAAATGTATGTGGGGATGTGAGTGCACCTATGTGTGTCTTACTGAACAAATGCACACGAGTGAATGTGTGAGTTTGTGTGCTGCTCCCAACTTCCTTTACTGGCAGCCAGATCAAGTGACACCTGAGCTCTGCCCTCTGACGAGAAAGCTTAAGGAAGCTGTCCAAGGACAGCACTGGCTACAGAGAGGGAGGAGGTCAGCTCTGTGCCAAGAGGACTCTGATGGGAGGGAGCAGAGCAGACCCACTGGGGCCACCACCCACCTGGCTTCCTGGACGACTCCCATGAGTGCCACCCCTCCCTGGGGTCGTGTGGGGTTTCCTTCTTTTCTAGTCTGAAGGAGGTGAAGAGGGAAGTGGTCAGGCGGAGAGAGGGAGCAGCCTTGGAGTCAGACTGGGGCTGAAATTCCTGCTCTGCCTCCAAACACTAAGAGCTGTGGGTAAGCTCCTTAATGGATCCATCCTTGGCTTCCCCATCTGATAAAGGAATGTGCTATGATACCAAGCACAAAAACTTATGGGGAATATCAAAAGGATCAATGCATTAAAAAAAAAAAAAACCCTATATATAGCACTCTGTACAAAATGTGTGCTCAATCATTGATATTATTGTTCCACTGAAAGAGTAGGATCACCATTTCTTTCTTCCAGGTTGCCACTTTGGGTCAGATTCAGAGCTCTCACAGTGGAGACAAGGCACTACTAGAGGTTTGTAGAAGCTCTTTGGTTCAACTTGATTAGATATTAGGGCACTTGGGAAGCCGTCAGCAAGAGGCCCCAGGGTTGGGAAGAGTTAATGTACCAGAACAATGACAACTGCTGTCACCAGGAAATCAGCTCTTTGCTTTCCGAGAGAAAAGCAGAAAAGTCCCTCTTACCCAACAAACCCAATTCAACACTGAAAATTCTGACTGCAGTCAAATATGCCTCTTTTAAAATGAAACACTACACCTGCAAGCATGAACTGATTGCCTGGCTTTTCAAGGGTCAGAAAGTGAAATAAAGAAAGGAACTCTCAATAGGGAGGCCACCCCCGTTACTGAGGTTACTGAGGAGAACTGAGTCAGAACAATGACTGAGTGGCTGGGAGGCCACCTGCCTTGGAGGCGGGAATTGAGTCAACACTGGCCTTAAGCAAACAGTCAGGCTTTAGTGTTCCAAATCAGTTTGAACAGCGGTTAAAGCCTGTGGGCCGAGGAGCCCTGAAAGCCTGCACACATCCTCTATTAAGCCCGAGCCAATCTCCCAGGGCCGACGCTGTGTTTACTCAGCGTCTTTCATTGCAAAATGGCCGCCCCATTAGCTGGGTGGGGCGGGGGACCGAGAAAGCTGAGGAGAGGGGCGGTGCCGGCCTCCGCAGGGGCGCTGGCCGCCGGGCCTGCAGAGAAAGCGTGGACTGCAGGTCCCTCACAGAGAGGGCTTGGGGTTCTATAACCCCAGTAAAGTGGAGACCTGAGGTGAAGAGAACACAGTTGAAGGACAAGAGGCATAAAACACACCCTGTCAGCGAGAGGCCTTGTAAATAGCTTTTGAGATTCTCGTTCCAAGGTGGGGAAAGGACCTGAGAAAAAGAGAGTGGCGCGCTCAGGTTCCCGGTTGCTCTGGAAAGCAGGGCTCACCCTCGGCCAGCAATGCCTCTCCGTCTGCCACTTCCGCAACAGAGAGGCCTTTAGAGTTTGGGCAGATGAGAACTAAAGAACTTTGGGAATGTGTCGTAAGGTCTCACACGTGAAAAAGGACACGATGTCGTGTCCACGCGTGAGCCATATTTATGGCATTCATAAGAGGTAGCTTTGTCATCGGGAAAAGCTGGAAATATTTTCGTCAGGGTTAGGGGGCGGGGAAGGGTGGATCCCATTATAAACCCCAATGGCACAACATTTCATGTTTTGCAGCAGGAAGGAAGTGGGGAGAAGACAGGGCGTCAGAGGAGGCAGAGAGCGCATGCAGGGGCAAGGTGCTGTTCCACACAGACAGGCTTGGTCTTCAGTGCATACCTGACTCCCACCCTGGAACAGTGAGGGGGGTTTACTGGGGCTAAGATATAAGTGGATCATGAGAAGTAAGAGGGTATTAACACCCACCCCCAAACTTCCCCAGGCCTGGCCTCCTCCTTCCTGTGTTGCAAAATATCTTCCTCCCTTCTTTCATCAAAACCCCATTCCTTCAGTACAGTGATTCTCAACTAGAAGGGATTTTGCACCCATGGGACATTTGTCAATATCTGGAGGCATTCATAGTGATTCTAACCGGGGACTGGAGTGCAACCAGCGTCTCCTGTGAGTAGAGGCCGGAGGTGTTGCTGAACCCAACAAGGCACAGGACAGCTTGCCATATCAGAGAATTATCCAGCCCCAAATGTCACCAGGACTGAAACTGAAAACCTTGCTGGCATGTACGGACATCACAGCTGTATGACTGAAAAGCATCTATTTGAACTGATTCACAATATGGTTTGAATGGCTGATAATCTACATATAACCTTCCAGGGTCAGTTGGTTTTTAAAAGAGGTTTTCACTTTTTGGCAAGCACTCATATGGGTTAAACACAAACGCAAAAGGAAGAGAAGACTTTTGAGAAGCTACGGGGAGCAATGTTTTATATGGATGTGCTGGGGAGGCCCTCCTGGCTATTCCTTCATTCTTATCATGAAGGCATCTACCTACTTGTTCCAGGGGTAGAAAGACCAGTCTTGTGCACTCATCCTGGCAAGAGTTGAAATATGGACCACGTCACAAAAATACAAAGACAAGTGTTAACAATTCCACTCAGGTACCTAGAGTAGTCAAATCTGTACATATAGAATGTAGAGCAGTGGTTGCCAGGGACTGAGGGGCGGGGTAGAGGAGGAGTTACTGTTTAATGGATATAGAATTTCAGTTTTGTAAGATGAAAAGAGTTCTGGAAATTGGTTGCACAACAATGTGAAAGTACTTATACTAATGAAGTATATAGTTAAGTATCATTAAGACAGTAAATTTTATGTTATGTGTATTGTCCCACAATTTTTAAAAAGTGTATATGTATATATATATTAAAAAATAAAACTTGATGAATTTTTACAAAGTGAACACCCTTGTATAACCAGTACCCATGTGAAAAAATGAAATATTACCAGCCCTCTGTAAGCTCTCTTTATTCCTCCTATATGCCTCCTCCCGGTTCTAGCCCTACCTCAAGGGTAGTGGTATCCTGACTTCCAAATGGTAACATAAGTATAATCCTTAATGGAGCTGCAATAGTTTGTGACTGTATCATATTTAATTTAATCAATCCCCACCCCTACCTCCCATCCTTTAACTGAACTTGGAAGATTCTTTTAAAAAAACACACATGAGATGATTTGGGCATATATTTTTGTCTACATCTCTACTCTCTGAAAATAGATGGATTCTTAGAGGTGGAATTTCCAAGTCACACGTTGTGAAAAATTTAGAGTCTTGATTCATACAGGCATCAGTATTTTTAGAAGCTTTCAGTGGATCATGATGTGTGGCCATGATAGAGAATCACTTTATTAATTTATGGATTGCCCGTGATTAGTTCTCTAAGGAATTTACTCAAACCTCCACTGACACTCTGCTATTGAAAAGAAATAGACTGCACACCACAACTCTGAAGTCTGCAAGCTCTTCAACAAGAGAAGCTACTGCAATGAGAAGCCCACACAACTAGAGAGTAGTCTCCAGTCGCCACAACTAGAGAAACCCTGAATGTAGCAATGAAGACCCAGTGTAGGGGAAAAAAAATGGAATAGGGATTTTCCTGGGGTGTCCAATGGTTAAGAATTCACCTCATAATGCAAGGGATACTGATTTGATCCCTGGTCCCCTGGTCAGGAAACTAAGATCCCACATGCTGTGGAGCAGCTAAGCCTGTGCACCGCAGCTACTAAAGCCAACGTGCCTCAGAGCCCAAGAGCCATAACTGAAGAGTCCGGGCGCCTCAAAGAAAGATCCTGCATGATGTAGTGACACTCTTGCATGCCACCACCAAGACCTTACACATCCAAATAAATATTTTTAGAAAAGGAAAACAAAAAGAATGGAATAAAGCCATTTTCAGCAACGTGGATGGACCTAGATATTGTAATACTGAGTGAAGTAAGTCAGAGAAGGAGAAATATGTGATAATGCTTATAAGTGAAATCTAAAAACAAAAAAAAATACAAGTGAACTTATTTACAAAACAGAAACAGACTCACAGACTTAGAGAACAAATTTATGCTTCTGATGGGATGGAGGAAAGGGATTGGGGGAAGAGGGAGGGACAGACTGAGAGTCGGGGATGGACATGTACAAAAAATGGGTAGCCAACAAGGATCTACTGTATAGCACAGGGAACTCTGCTCAGTGTTTTGTGGAAGCCTGGATGGGCGGGGAGTTTGGGGGGAAATGGATGGATGTATATGTATGGCTGAGTCCCTTTGCTGTCCATCTGAAACTATTACAACATTGTTCATCTATCACAACATTGATCAGCTATATGCCAATACAAAATAAAAAGTTTTAAAAAATGGGAAAAGAATTTGAAAAAGAATAAATACATGTATATATATAACTGAATCACTCTAGTATGCATCTGAAACACAACATTGCCTTTTTTTTAATTTAATTTTATTTATTTTTGGCTGTGCTGGGTCTTCATTCCTGTGTGCAGGCTTTCTCTGGGGTTACCGTTTGTTGTGGTGAGTGGGCTTCCCATGATATTGGCTTCAGCTCGCAAGCTTCAATAGTTGAGGCTCATGGACTCTAGAGCAAGGGCTCAGCAGTTTCAGTGCACGGGCTTAGTTGCCCAGTGGCATGTGGGATCTTCCCAGACCAGGAATTGAACCCATGTCCTCTGCATTGGCAGACAGATTCTTAACCACTGGACAACCAGGGAAGTCCACTAACACAGCATTGTTCATCAGCTGCACTCCAATATAAAATAAAAAGTTAAAAAACAAGCAAACCACCAACCCACCACGGGTAATTGCTTGGACTTGATCCCAGTAGAAATGCTTTATGGGTTCAAAGAATGCAGAAGTAGCAGTTCAGATGTCTTTAGGTGTAAGGAATGTTAGCCAGTCAAACATAATTTTAACAACATTTGGTTGTTGTTCTTCTTCTTCCCAAACAAGAAACCCTAGGTTGGCAGATAAACAAAAAATTTGAAGATAAGAAGAGAGAGAAGCAAAAACAATGTATAAAGCATTCCCTTTAAAATCCTTTTAGAACAGCATGCGTATCTAGCCAGGCAGAACGGGGCATGGAGTGGGAATGGGAGGAAGTCTAAGTGAGTAAATCATAATGTTTTAGGCCAGATATCTGATTAAGTATTTAGAATTTGTTATTTCACTGAATTTCACACACACACACACACACACACACACACACACATATGGAATAGGTATAACTGTCTCTATTTCACATGAGATCTAAGTTAGAGATTTCAATGATGGATCCAGAATCATACAGTTAACTAGCAAGGCCCGAGGAACCAACAAAACCCCAGTCCTGGTGACTTAGGCACTGACCAGGTCAATTTTGAGAGACTTGCATCAAATTATCTCAAAGGTTTCTTTTATTCTATTATTTTATTTATTTATCTTGGCTCTGCTGGGTCTCTGCTGTGACTCATAGGTTTCTCTAGTTGTGGCACACAGGCTTAGTTGCTGTGAAGCAGCAGGTGGGATCTTAGTTCCCCGACCTGGGATTGAACCTGCATCACCTGCATTGAAAGGCAGATTCTTTTTTTTTTTTTTTTCATTTGGTTATACTGGGTCCTAGTTGCAGCATGTGAACTCTTAGTTGAGGTATGTGGGATCTAGTTCCCTGTCCAGGGATCAAACCTGGGCTTCCTTCATTGGAAGCACAGAGTCTTAGCCACTGGACCACAGGGAAGTCCCTGGAAGGTTTATTTTAGGTTTAGTCATTGACTTGAGTGCCATTTTCAGCAGTTTTATATTAATGGTCAACTGGAAGCAGGACAGAGGAATAGATCTGAAACCAATGGCATTAGCCATAGTTTAGGAGTGAGTTAAGGATTAAAGCTCATTGAACAAAACTTTGCAAATTAACCCACTAAAGCAGACTCTGGGCTGTGGGATTCCAAGCTCCACAGAGTGCCAAGGACACTTACTTCCCTGTGGGTGATGCAGGCATAAAATTCCGTTGCCACTGACTTGCTTCATGATACATGACTGCCACTGCAGTCATGGCCCTTGTGAGCTCAGAGCCTTTCCAGGAGCATTTCTGTCTTCTGGATGCTTCTATAGATGCCCACCCAGTTCAACTTCTTGTCCTGTCACACCAATAAAGTCTTTTCTGAGTCGAGCCAGGTAATGGAGGAAGCCAGTAGTTTAATTAAGGTGAGCTTACCCAGAAAGTTGTGGTACATATACACAATGGAACATTACTCAGCTATTAAAAAGAATGCATTTGAATCAGTTCTAGTAGGGTGGATGAAACTGGAGCCTGTTATACAGAGTGAAGTAAGTCAGAAAGAAAAACACCAATACAGTATATTAACGCATATATATGGAATTTAGAAAGATGGTAATAATGACCCTGTATTCAAGACAGCAAAAGAGACACAGATATAAAGAACAGATTTTTGGACTCTGTGGGAGAAGGCGAGGGTGGGATGATTTGAGAGAATAGCGTTGAAACATATATATTACTCTATGTGAAATAGATGGCCAGTTCAAGTTAGATGCATGAAACAAGGCACTCAAAGCCAGTGCACTGGGACAACCCAGAGGGATGGCGGGGGAGGGAGGTGAGAGGGGTGTTCAGGATGGGGGAAACGTACACCCGTGGCTCATTCGTGTCAATGTGTGGCAAAAACCGCCACAATATTGGAAATTAGCCTCCAAATAAAATAAATAAATAAATTTTTTTTTAAAAAAGATGAGCTTATCCAATACCACTCAGAGGGAGCTTCCTCATCCCAGTCTGTTAACAGCAACTTTCACAAATGTTAAAATGCTAATGAAAGAGCAAATTAACATTACCATGAGGACTCCAGAATTTTATGATTTTGGAATTGACATTCTGAGCCTCCATCTTTCCTCAGCAAGGTATTTAGCATTTAATAGGTTCTGAGTTAGGGGCTTTCTTCTCCAGAGAGCATTTGCTGTGGGCTGCAAAGATGGCCACTGTGGAAATACTGAATAAATCCAGAATGTTTTCTCCAACCACCCAGAAAACACTTAATTAAATGCTATCTATTTCTCACACTCCTATAGTTATTAGCCCAGGCACTTCTCCATATATATTCAGACTGAAAATTTTTTAAAAATCTCCAGACATTTCTGAAGGGGGAGTTTTATGTGGCTTTTTTTCAACATTAACAGTTTTAAATGTGAACAAAATTGATGTGACTGGTGATCTCAGTTTTGGATTAAAAAATGATAGTTTAATGAGTCTGAAAACCAGATATGAGTTTTGAAAGAAAAAAATAATTCTTTCATTTTTTTCAGACAAAGCTATTTAAAACTACACATTTCTGGGTATCACTTTGTCTATGTCATTTTGCTAAGTGGGTTCAATCTGTCATCTTCTCTGTTTGGTTCCAATAATGTCAGCTGGAATGGGAGCAGCACATTTAGATTTCAAATCAGCGGAGGTAATAACGGCAAGGACTGATTATCCAATAAATATTTAACTCAGGACTTTTCAACATTTATTTAACCAGCACATATTCATCCATCCAAATCCACCAAGAGTGACAGTGCTTGTAACATTCATAACTATTTTATTTATACCTTCTGCTGGGATATACAAACACATGCAAAGGCAAAGCGAAAATTAAGGACACAGCTTCATAACATGATAAAGATATAATAAATGTTTGATTCAGGCTTTTTCCTACTTTTTTCAAGTAAAATTTGGTTCCTCACTTAATCTTTTTTTTTCATTGTTTAAACATGGAAGAACAAAAAATGATAGTTAATATCAAAAGGGATCATGTGATTTTTGTAAAAAAAACAGGGATCTATTTTCACTATAGGATGCCCACTGACACCTTTTTAGTCCTCATGAGGGCCAGGTCTGCTCCTTGATGAACAAGTGCTTCTGTTCTCCCCCAAACAGCTGGGTGGGAAATGAAAGGCATATTTAACAAATCTGGTTCGACCTTAGCCTGTAAGGATCAGCCAAGCTGCTGATTTGGGTTCTCCAGAACGGTCCTGCCAGTTCAGTCCTTACGTTGGATTTTTTCCTGCAGTGGAACCAGGTAAGTCATGGCTGAAGGGGTGTCAGTCCAGCCTTTTCAAGGTCCGCCACCCACTCCTTTCCTAGCAGGCTGTGGTCTCAGCTCAGAAGACTTCACCCAGTGCTGTGATGGTTAATGGTTAACATTAGTCTCTTCAAAAAGAAAATTCCCTCAGTGTAAGTAAACCCACCATGGCCAGTTTTCAAGCTATCAATGTGAGATCACCAAACACAGAATTGGGAAGAGATGTGTGTGATCTGGTCTAACCAGCCGGCACAATCTGGCTTCAGCGCACCTCTGGCGGTAGCCCTGGAGATGGTACCAGAGTTTCACACCTTTTCCTCCTGAGCTGGGAGGTGGAGGGCCCAGGCCCGCTGCTGACTTAGCCAAGCACAAAAGTACTTGAGACAGAAGGTGAATCTCATGGACGTGGTGCCTTATAACCCCAGAGAAAATAAACCAGTATCATGGAAAATGTAGCCCATGAATATTATTAGCATGCAATTATGTCCACTGTGTTACCATTACTGGAAGTCATTACCCAGAGCATGGTTTGTGGGTTGAATGTGGTAGAAATCACATTCAAATTCAGACATGATGGGAACTGGTTTGTCCATATTTTTAAAAAGTAATTCAGCTATGCTATATATTCCTTTTCAGATTCCTTTCCATTATAGATTAGTACAACATACTGAATATATTTCCCTGTGCTATACTGGTTTGTCCCTTTTGATCTAAATTCATAAGCAAAAATGATTAAACTGTCACAGAAAAGAAAGAAAAAAATCTGGAGTCCTACCAAGAGTCAAGCAGAGCAGAGGTAAGGTTCTGAACAGTTAAAAGTAGAAAATTTTATTTTCAAACTTTATCTCAAATCTGTAGATGAACTATGGTGTAGATTTGACACCCTGTACATCATGTATTCATGTTTTCTGCATGCATTATAACCAAATAATAAACATACCTTTTTCATCAGTAAAAGATACATATATGCTGCCTAGCACTGTCAATTTTTTCTGAATTGTTTGGAAGAACAAATTGTGAAATAAATCTGTAATTGTGCTTTCACAGTGTTGGAAGACTGGGTGGGGAAATGACTTAAAAGTAGTTTGCCTAATATCTTTTTTTAAAATTGAAGTATAGCTGATTTACAATATTATATTAGTTTCAAGTATACAACATGGTGATTCAGTATTTTTGCAGATTATAATGATTACAGGATAATGGCTATAATTCCCTATGCTCTACAATCTATCCTTGTTGCTTATCTATTTTATACACCATAGTTTGTATCTCTTAAATTCATAACCCATCTTGCCCCTCCCTCTTCTTTCTCTTCTTTTATAACCACACTTTGTTTTCTATATCTGTGAGTCTGTTTCTCTTTTGCATATACATTCATTTGTATCACTTTTAAAATTCCACATATAAGTGATATCATGCAGTATTTATCTTTTAGGGTCTGACTTATTTCACTAAGCATAATAATTTCTAGGTCCATCCATGTTGCTGCAAATGGCATTATTTCACTCTTTTTTATTAGTTCACTTCATTTCTTTTTTTTACATTTTTTTTTTCATTTAGGTGTGCTTGATTTATAGTATATGTTAGTTTCAGGGGTACACCACAGTAATTTGGTTATATACATACACACACATATATATACACACACACATATATAGATTCTTTTTCAGATTCTTTTCTCTTATAGGTTGTTATAAAATGTTGAGTATAGTTCTCTGTGCTATACAGTAGGTCTTTGTTGGTTATCTATTTTATATATATCAGTGTGTATATGTTAATCTCAAACTCCTTCTTTATTCCTCCCCTGACCCTTTCCTCTTTGGTAATCATATGTTTATTTTCTATGTCTCTGATTCTCTGTTTCATAAATAAGTTCATTTGTGTAGTTTTTTTTCAAATTCTACAAACAAGTGATATATAATATTTATCTTTGTCTGACTTACTTCATTTAGTATGACAATCTCTTGGTGTATCTATGTTGCTGAAAATGCCATTGTTTCATTCTTTTTTAAGGCTGAGTACTAGTCCATTATATATATATATATATATACATATATATATATAAAACATCTTTATCCATTCATCTGTTGATGGACATTTAGTTTGCTTCCATGTCTTGGCTATTGTAAACAGTGCTGCAATGAACATTAGGGTGCATGTATCTTCTTGAATTATGGTTTTCTGTCTACACAGGCACAGAGTAGGATTGCAGTGGATCATCCGGTAGCTCTGCTTTTTAGTTTTTTAAGGAACTTCCAGGCAGTTCTCCACAGTGACTGTACCAGTTTACATTCCCACCAATAGTGTAGGAGGGTTCCTTTTTCTTCATGCTCTCTCCAGCATTAATTATTTACAGACTTTTAATCATGGCCCTTCTGACCAAAATGAGATGATACCTCACTGTAATTTTGATTTGTATTTCTCTAATAACTGGTGTTGAGCATTTTTTCAAGTGTCTACTGGCTATCTGTATGTCTTCTTTGGAAAAATATCTGTTTAGATCTTCTACCCATTTTTGGATTGGGTTGTCTGGTTTTTTTTTTTTATATCAAGCTGTACGAGCCACTTGTTCATTTTAGAAATTAATCTCTTGTTAGTCACATCATTTGCAAATATTTTCCCCTATTCTGTACACTGTCTTCTCATTTGTCTATGGTTTCCTTTGCTGTGCAAAAGCTTTTAAGCTTAATCAGGTCCCATTTGTTTATTTATTTATTTTTTAATCTCCATTACTCTAAGAGAGGACCCAAAAAGATATTGTTGAGATAAATGTCAAAGAGGGTTGTGCCAATATTTTTCTCTAGGTGTTTTATCATATCCAGTCTTATATTTAGGTCTTTAATCCACTTTGAGTTTATTTTTGTATGTAGTGTTAAAGAATGCCATTTTAAAATTTTTTATTTATTTTTATTTTATTTTTGGATGTGCTGGGTCTTCATTGCTGCATTCAGGCTTCCCCTATTTACAGTGAGTGGGGGCTATACTCCAGTTGCAGCTTGTAGGTTCTAGAGCACAGGCTTAATTGTCCCACAGCATGTGGAATCTTTCTGGATCAGAGATTGAATCCATGTCCCCTTCCTTGGCAGGCAGATTCTTAACCACTGGACCACTAGGTAGGTCCTAAAGAATGCTCTAATTTCATTTACAGGTAGCTGTCCAGGTTTCCCAGCATCACTTATTGAAGAGACCATCTTTTCCCCATGGTATATTCTTGCCTCCTTTGTGGTAGATTAATTGACTATAGGTACATGGATTTGTTTCTGGGCTTTTTGATCTATGTGTCTATTTTTGTGCCAGTATGATACTGTTTTGATTAATGTTGCTTTGCAGTATAGTCTGAAGTCAGGGAGTCTGATTCCTCCAGCTGTTTTTCTTTCTCAAGATTGCTTTGCCTTTTCAGGGCTCTCCTGGTGGCTCAGTGATAAAGAATCTGCCTGTCAGTGCAGGAGACACAGGTTCCATCCTTAATCCAGGAAGATGCCACATACGACTAGGTAACTAAGCCCAGGGCCACAGCTATTTCGCTTGTGCTCTAGAGCCCCGGAGCAGCAGCTATTCAGTTCTCGTGCCCTAGAGCTCATCCTCTGCAACAAGAGAAGCCACTATAGTGAGAATCCTGCACATTGCAACTAGAGAGTGGCCCCCACTAGCCACAATTAGAGGGCAGCAATGAAGACCCAACACAGCCAAAAATAAATAAATAAATAAGTGAAATTATATACAAAAAAGATTGCTTTGGCTATTCGGGGTCTTCTGTGTTCCCACACAAGTTTTTAAAATAAACCAATTGAAATTAAAATAACCAACAATAACAAAGGTTGGTGAAGATATAACCCAACGGTTTTGCTCAAACACTTCTGGTGAGCCTGTAAACTGATAGTACACTTTGGGAAATAGTTTGGCATTATCTACTAATGTTAAATATATGCATACTGTATGGCATAGCAAGTCTATTCTCATAGATATTTCAGAGGGAAATGTATGTCCATGTGCACCAAAATCCATGGGCAATAATGTTCATAGGCAGTATTATTCACAACAGCCCCAACCCAGGAAGAACCCAGATCTCTATCAGTAGAAAATTAAATAAACATGGTATAATCATACAATGAACTTCTACACAACAATGAAAATGAACAAACTACTGCTAATATACCAGAACATACCGAAACTTCCCAAATGTGAAAGTAAGCAAAAGAAGCCAGACACTAAAGGATCATACTGTATTATTCCACTTATTGTTGTTGTTCAGTCACTAAGTCACATCTGACTCTTTGCGGCCCCATGGACTATAGCGCACCAGTCTCCTCTGTCCTCCACCATCTCCCAGAGTTTGCTGAGATTCATGTCCACTGAGTTGGTGATGATATGTAACCATCTCATTGTCTGCTGCCCCCTTCTGCTTTGCCTTCAGTCTTTCCCAGCATCAGGGTCTTTCCCAGGGAATTGGGCCTTTGTATCAGGTGGCCAAACTATTGGAACTTCAGCTTCAGTTTCAGCAACAGTCCTTCCAATGAATATTCAGGGTTGATTTCTTTTAGGATTGACAGGTTTGATGTCCTTGCAGTCCAAGGGACTCTCAAGAATCTTCTCCAACACCACAGTTCAAAAACATCAATTCTTCAGCACTCAGCCTTCTTTATGGACCAGTGCTCACATCCGTACATGACTACTGGAGAAACAGTAGCTTTGACTATATGGACCTTTGTCAGTAAAGTGATGTCTCTGCTTTTTAATATGCTGAAGAACTAAAGAGCCTCTTGATGAAACTGAAAGAGGAGAGTGAAAAAGTTGGCTTAAAGCTCAACATTCAGAAAACTAAGATCATGGCATCCAGTCCCATCACTTCATGGCAAATAGCTGGGGAAACAGTGGAAACAGTGGCTGACTTTATTTTGGGGGGCTCCAAAATCACTGCAGATGGTGATTGCAGCCATGAAAGTAAAAGACACTTACTCCTTGGGAAGAAAGTTATGACCAGCTTAGACAGCATATTGAAAAGCAGAGACATTACTTTGTCAACAAAGGTCCGTCTAGTCAAAGCTGTGATTTTTCCAGTAGTCATGTCTGGATGTAAGAGTTGGACTATAAATAAAACTGAGTGCTGAAGAATTGATGCTTTTGAACTGTGGTATTGGAGAAGACTCTTGAGAGTCCCTTGGACTGCAAGGAGATCCAACCAGTCCATTCTAAAAGAAATCAGTCCTGGGTATTCATTGGAAGGACTGATGTTGAAGCTGAAACTCCAATATTTTGGCCACCTGATGCGACGAGCTGACTCATTTGAAAAGATTCTGATGTTGGGAAAGATTGAAGGCAGGAGAAGAAGGGGATGACAGAGGATAAGATGGTTGGATGGCATCACCGACTCAATGGGCATGAATTTGGGTAAACTCAGGGAGTTGGTGATGGACAGGGAGGCCTGGCATGCTGCAGTCCATGGAGTCGCAAAGAGTCGGACATGACTGAGGGACTGAACTGAACTAGATTTGTCACAACTTTCCTTCCAAGGAGCAAGGATCTTTTAATTTCATGGCTTCGGTCACCATCCACAGTGATTTTGGAGAAAACAAGAAGAGAAAATCTGTCACTGCTTCCACTTTCTCCCCATCTATTGGTCATGAAGTGATGGGACCAGATGCCAAGATCTTTGTTATTTGAAAGTTGAGCTTGAAGTCAGCTTTTTCACTCTCTTTCACCCTCATCAAGAGACTCTATAGTTCCTCTTCACTTTCTGCCATTAGAGTGGTATCATCTGCATATTAAGGTTGCTGATATTTCTCCTGGCAATCTTGATTCCATCTTGTGATTTATCCAGCCCAGCATCTCACATGATGTATTCTGCATATAAGTTAAATAAGCACAGTGACAATTTACAGCCTTGATGTACTCCTTTCCCAATTTTGAACCAGTCAGTTACTCCATGTAAGGGTCTAACTGTTGCTTCTTGACCTGCATACAGGTTTCTCATGAGACAGGAAAAGAAAGAAAGAAAGTGAAGTCACTCAGTCTGTCCGACTCTATGACCCCATGAACTGTAGCCCACCAGGCTCCTCCATCCATGGAATTTTCCAGGCAAGAGTACTGGAGTGGGTTGTCATTTTCTTCTCCAGGGGATCTTCCCAACCCAGGGATCGAACCCAGGTCTCCCACATTGCAGGCAGACGCTTTACCATCTGAGCCACCAGGAAAGCCCCAGGAGACAGGTAAGGTGATCTGGTATTCCCATCTCTTTAAGAACCTTCCACAATTTGTTATGATCCACAGTCAAAGGCTTTCCCACAGTCAGTGAAACAGGAGATGTTTTTCTGGAATTCCCTTGCTTTCTCCATGATCCAACAAATCCTGGCAATTTGATCTCTAGTTCCTCTGCCTCTTTGAAACTCAGCTTGTACATCTGAAAGTTCTCAGTTCACATACTGCTGCAGCTGAGTTTTTTTTTGTTTTTTTTTTTTTTGTATTTTGAGTATAACCTTGCTAGCATGTGAAATGTATGCAATTGTGCAGTAGTTTGAACATTCTTTGACATTGCCCTTCTTTGGGGTTGGAATGAAAGCTGGCCTTTTCCAATCCTGTTGCCACTGCTGAGTTTTCTAAATTTTCTGACATATTAACAACATCATCTTTTAGTATTTTCAATAGCTCAGCTGGAATTCCATCACTTCCACTAGCTTTGTTTGTAGTAATGCTTCCTCAGGCCCACTTGACTTCACACTACAGCTCTAGGTGAGTGACCACACCACTGTGGTTATCTGGGTCATTGAAACCTTTTTTGTATAGTTCTTCTGTGTATTCTTGCCACCTCTTCTTAATCTCTTCTGCTTCTGTTAGGTCCTTACTGTTTCTGTCCTTTATAGTGCCCATCCTTGCATGAAATACTCCCTTGATATCTCAAATTTTCTTGAAGAGATTTCTGGCCTTTCCCATTCTATGGTTTTCCTCTGTTTCTTTGCATTGTTTGTTTAAGAAGGCCTTCTTATCTCTCCTTGCTGTTCTCTGGAACTCTGCATTCACTTGAGTATATCTTTCCTTTTCTCCCTTGCCTTTTGCTTCTTTTCTTTCCTCAGCTATTTGTAAAGCCTCCTCAGGCAACCACTTTGCCTTCTTGCATTTCTTTCCCTTTGAAATGGTTTTGGTCACCGCCTCCTGTGCTGTGCTCAGTTATTCCTTTGTGATCGATTCTTTGAGACCCCATGGACTGCAGCCCACTAGGATATTCTGTCCTTGGAATTTTTCAGGCAAGAATACAGGAGTGGGTTGCCATTTCCTACTCCAGCGGATCTTTCCAACCCAGGGATCGAAACTGTGTCTCTTAGGTCTCCTGCATGGGCAGGCAGATTCTTCACCACTGTGCCACATGGGAAGCCCCACACCACATCCTGTACAATGTTACAAACCTCCATCCTAGTTCTTCAGGCACTCTGTCTACCAGATCTATTCCCTTGAATCTATTTTTCATCTCTGCTGTATAATCATAAGGGATTTGATTTAGGTGATACCTGAATGGCCTAGTGGTTTTCCCTACTTTCTTCAATTTAATTGAATTTTGGATTAAAGAGCTCGTGATCTGAGCCACAGTCAGCTCCAGGTTTTGTTTTTATTGATTGTATAGAGCTTCTTCATCTTTGGCTGAAGACAATCAATCTGATTTTGGTATTGACCATCTGGGGATGTCCATGTGTAGAATCACCTCTTGTGTTGTTGGAAAAGGGTGTTTGCTATGAGCAGTGTGTTCTCGTAACAAAACCCTGCTAGTCTTCGCCCTGCTTCATTTCATACTCCAAGGCCAAACTTGCCTGTTATTCTGGGTATCTCTTGACTTCTTACTCTTGCATTCTAATCCACCATGATGAAAAGGGCATCCTTTTTTGGTGTTAGTTCTAGAAGATATTGTAGGTCTTTATTTGTGTGTGTTCAGTCACTCAGTTGTGTCTGACTCTTTGCAATCCCATGGACCATAGCCCATCAGGCTCCCTCATCCATTTCCCAGGCAAATATACTGGAATGACTTGCCATTTCTTAACTCCATAGATCTTCATAGAACTGGTCAACTTTAACTTCTTCAGCGTCAGTGGTTGGGGCATAGACTTGGATTACTGTGATGTTGAATGGTTTGCCCTGGAAACAAACCGAGATTCTGTTGTTTATGGTTCACACCCAAGTACTGCATTTCAGACTCTTTTGTTGGCTATGAGGTCTACTGCATTTCTTCTAAGGGATTCCTGCCCACAGTGGTAGATAAACTAGTCATCTGAATTAAAGTCGCCCATACCTGTCCATTTTAGTTTACTGATTCTTAAGGTGTTGATGTTCAATCTTGCCATCTCCTGCTTGACCATGTCCAATTTACCTTGATTCATGGACCTAACATTCCATGTCCCTATGCAATGTTATTCTTTTCAGCATTGGACTTTACTTTTACCACCAGACACGTCCACAATTGAGCATCATTTTCACTTTGGTCCAGCAGCTTCATTCTTTCTGGAGCTATTAGTAATTGCCCTCCATGCTTCCCCAGCAGCATATTGGACACCTTCTGACCTGGAGGGGGGGTCTCATCTTTCAGTGTCACATCTTTTTGCGTTTTCATACTGCCCTTGGGGTTTTCTAGGCAAGATACTGGAGTGGGTTGCCATTTCCTTCTCCAGTGGACCACATTTTGTCAGAACTCTTCACTATGACCTGTCCATCTCGGGTGGCCCTGCACAGCTTGACTCATAGTTATACAAGCCCCTTTACCACAACAAAGCTTTGATCCATTAAAGGTTTTATTCCACTTACATAAAGATAAAAAAACTGGCAAAACAAATCTACGGTTAAGTTGGGAAATTGGTTACTTTTGGAGAGGTGGGGATAGGCAATAGTTGAGATAGAGCATAAAGAAGGCTTTTGAGTACTGGCCTAGTTTTATTTCTTGACATGAGTGGTAGTTAAATAAGTGTTCAGTTTGTCAGAATTTTGTGTTGTATACTTATAACCTGTGCATTTTTCTGTATATGTATTTAACATGGAAGAATTCAAGTAATAAAATATGTCATCCATTGGTCTATTCACAGATTCATCAGTAAACCTTTGTTGAGGGTTACCTGTAATACAATCAGTGGATCTAGCTCTAGTGGTTTGCAGTGTAAGTTTCTTATGGAAAAAAAAATTTTATTGTTTTTCTTTTAATCTCATGATGCTGTGAAGAGGGCTTAATAAAAAGCAAGTGACCTAGAACCATTTACTCATTGCGCTAAGTTTAGTCTTCACTCTGCCAGTGGTTGGTAGTAAAGATAACCAAGGCATTTTGTCACTCTGGACCTGTGATCATCTGGAGGAGCTGATGTTTCCTTCAGCTTTGAAATTCAAATCAGCTTGAGTGGAGCTCATATTCTTTATGCTAGCCTCTTTGCTAAGAATTGGGGTCACAAGAGCAAGCAATCAAACAAAAACACGATCCTGCCCTCTAGAAGTGCGTAAACTTGCCAATAGCAAAGGGACCATTGCGACACAGTGAGACAGGTGGTGCTTGGGTGGTTTGTCTGTCCAGGTTGCTAAGGCAGCACATATGAGGAGCAGCTCACCCAGACTCCCAGACGAAGGCTGCCCAAAGCTGGGACGCCTGGTCCCGCTTCCACTGTGCAGGAAGTGCTGCTGTCTGGGGCAGAGTCTTAGCCAGCCTGGGCCAGCAAGGTTTGTCTGAGGCCTGGAAGTGGGAGGAAGCTTCTGCCAGGCTGAAAAGCAGGGGAAAGAGAATCCAGAAGATTCAAAGGAACAATATAGAGTTTTTTTTAATCTTTAATTTTCAGCTTACTATGGAAAATGTAAAGGTCTGTGAAATAGAATGGTGGGGGGCAGCGTGCAGAAGGGGGTCCTGCCTGTGGCAGGCCAAGACAAGAGAGGCCTTGATGGCCAGGATATCAAACCACAAATCAATATTTACACAGCGGAAAGAGCTCTGTCTTCCCCCTTGTTTACAGCTCTGCGTATCTTGCTGGCTGAGCAAGGCTGGGTGAAAGCAGGCTCCTGGGAGCAAGTCTGGGCCACCTGGTTGCTGGTAGCTTGATAATCTTGCTCCAAAGAGTGAAAATTCTAAGAGCTCTTCCAAACCCTAAGGGTACACAGGCCCACTGAGAATTTAGGTCATTAGTGATGCACATGTGAAGTTCCTTGCGCTTTGAAAAGCATAGTAAGCAAAGCTATGGACCTCACTGGAAGGTCCCCACCAGACATCTTGATCTGTGGAGTTAGAAATCTGAGAGCACCCAGCAGTTCTCCCTAAGGCAAAGATCTGTGGATTTTGCTTATCCAACTCTCTCAGAGGCTCCCCCAAGCCTTTGAAAGATCCAAACAGTCGTTTTGCATTTGGGCTCAGCAGATGTGGCCATTTGCATACAGGTAAATTTCCATATGTATAAACATAAAGACGTAGCAGACCTTCAGATTATTGTCAGATTGAAACCTAAAGACTATTTGGGGCTTCCCAGGTGGTGCAGCAGGAAAGAATCCTCCTGTCAATGCAGGAGATACCAGAGAGGGTTCGATCTCTAAGTCGGGAAGATCCCCTCGATTAGAAAATGGCAAGCCACTTCAGTGTTCTTGCCTGGGAAATCCTATAGACAGAGGAGCCCGGTGGGCTACAGTCCATGGGGTCGCAAAGAGTCGAGCATGACTAAGCACAAGCACCAAGGACTATTTAGCACCGGTCAGCATCACCAACGAACAGACATCAAGATTTACATCAGAGAACCGAGGTCCGCAGTTATTTAAACGGTACGGAGTCCTCTTAGAAATGGTACTTAGGAAAAAAACTCAGAGAAACCAACACAAGCCCTGGAAAGTTCTGGGAACTCGGTCCTGACAGCTGCACGCAGGATGTCTCACTTGCTCCCTCGGAGGGAAGGGGCTCATTCCTGGGCCCACTGCCTGTCTCACTGTGCTCATGGAGGTGCCGTTGGCTGTCACTTATCACTGGGGCGGGGCTGCTGGTGTGTGAGTGGGCGAGGGGCAGGGACACTCTACAGCGTGTGCGCCAGTCCAGAGAACTGTCTCTTCTCCTGCAAGACTTAAAAAAAAATTTTTTTTATTTAGCCGCACCAGGTCTTCATTGTGGCATACAGAATCTTTAGTAGCAACATGTGGGATCTAGTTCTCCGACCAGGGATTGAACCCAGGCCCCCTGCATTGGGAGCTTGGAGTTATAGCCACTGTGCCATGAGGGAAGTCCCTCCTCCTGAAAGACTTTTGGCTGTTCACTTTATTTTTTTTTCCTTTATTTTTATTAGTTGGAGGCTAATTACTTTACAATATTGTAGTGGTTTTTGCCATACATTGACATGAATCAGCCATGGATTTACATGTGTTCCCCATCCTGATCCCCCCTCCCGCCTCCCTCCCCATCCCATCCCTCTGGGTCTTCCCAGGGCACCAGCCCTGAGCAGTTTGACTGTTCACTTTAATACATACAGTTACACCTTGAGTTGCACAGAAACTTAAATTATGAGAAAAGTAATGAGACAGGATCATCGCTAAAATATTGAAAATCCACAGGAAAATAGAAAAATCAGTCTCTGATTTGGATATAATCTTTCAGAATCAGTTCAGTTCAGTCGCCCAGTCGTGTCCGACTCTTTGCAACCCCATGAATCACAGCACGCCAGGCCTCCCTGTCCATCACCAGCTCCTGGAGTTTACTCAAACTCACGTCCATCGAGTCGGTGATGCCATCCAGCCATCTCATCCTCCGTCATCCCCTTCTCCTCCTGCCTTCAATCTTTCCCGGCAAAATACCTGTGGGCATTAATGGTGCTACATTTCAATTTGAGTCATTGAGGGATGTGTGTGTGTGTGTGTGTGTGTGTGTGTGTGTGTGTGTGTGTGTGTGGCGGGTACACTTTTGATAGAACTGAAACGAGTGGAGCTGGTTTGATACACAGGGGCAGAGGAGCTGCAGCTGGATGTTCACAGTGTGACGTCAACAGCCAAGGAAGGGCCCTGGGGCCTCAGCCCAGCCTCACAGGTTCAGGGTAAAGGCGTTGCAGGGTGAGGCGGCGGCTTTCCTAGAGGAACTCACAGGGCCCTGGTTTGGGGAAATTGTGTGGGATGAGGGTGGCTGCAGAGCATCTCCCACGGGCAGATCTTAAGACACTAAAGGTCTTTCCTTTTTCTTTTCTACATGTGATAGTATATGTTTCCAGGCTCCTCCCTCCATGCATCCCACGCTCTCCTTGCTGCCCCACTCCATGTCCATAAGTCTGTTCTCCATGTCAGTTCTCATCCCGCGGCTCTGCAACAACCTAGAGGGGTGGGATGGGCAGGGAGGTGGGAGGGAGGTTTAAGAGGGAGGGGACATAGGTATACCTATGGCTGATTCATGTTGATGTTTGGCAGAAACCAACACAACACCGTAAAGCAATTATCCTTCAACTAAAAATAAATAAATTTTTTTTTAAAAGAACTTCCCTTTTTCTTTTTCGGCTGCAGTCTGTGGCCTGCCGGATCTTAGTTCCCCAACCATGGATGGAAATCATGCCCTCTGGATTGGAAGTTCAGGGTCTTAACCACTGGACCACCAGGGAAATCCCCTAAAGATCTTTCCAATCAGTTCTTAGTGTGTGTGAAGATAGGACACTAGGAGTGAGGAGAAAGAGGGAGGTGGGCTGGCGCGTGGCTGAGTAGATGCCTCCTATGGATTCATGTGAAAGCCTGGGGAAATCATTCAAAACCAGAAACTTCAGAGCCACCCTACAGGGCTCTCCATCACCTTCAGAGGTCATCAAGGCAATGTGCGTATATAGTGGGTTGAATGGCGGCCCTGACACGGTGCATCCATTCGTCCTGGAACCTATGAATGTGACCTTATTTGGAAAATGGGTTTTGCAGATGTAATTAAATTCAGGTTCTAGAGTTGAGGTCACCCTGGATTGCCCTGGGGGGCCCTAAATCCAGTCGCCAGTGTTCGTATAAGAGACAGAAGAGGAGAGGACGTGGACACACACGAGAAGGTCATATGGAGACGGGGGCAGGGATGAGCCACAAGACAAGGGATGCACGGAGTCCCCAGAAATCTAGGAAGAGGAAAAAAAAAAAAAAAGAGAGAGATTCTTCCCTAGATACTTCAGAGATAGCATGGTCCTGCTGACACCTTGACTCTGGACTTCTGGCTCCAGGGCTGAGAGAATAAAATTCTGTTGTTTTCAGCCACCAAACTTGTGGGAATCTGTTATACCACAGATTTGGGAGGAACCGGGCACCCCCAGGGTTGTACTGTGCAGTGTGGGGGTCCTGAGCTGTCATCAAAGCCACCAGGTGCTAAATACTTTCCTGGGGGAAGTAGGGAGGAGTGATGTGGGGGATGAAGGATCACAGAAGGAAGGGGACAAGCCCAGCCTGGGCGGCGAGCACTCATCCTGAGGTCAGAGTGGTCCATGAGGCTGGGCTGCAACTTGTGATCCTGCTCTGCTGAGCCCCTGCTGGACGCTGGAAGCACGGGGCTCTGTGATGCCGGATCTCGGTGAGGACCCTGCTGGTGGGCTGGAATGGCAGGATCCAGTCACAGGTGGAGACGGCACTCAGAGAGGCCTCGGCGGAGTGGAGGGTGGGCAGAATGACCAGGGATGTGGGAGGCGGGGAGATCGGCTGTGTGGTCAGGGATCCTCGACTACAGAGGTGGGGCATGACCCCTGGTCAGGCTTTGAGGCAAGCGCAATGTGCTGTGGGTTACAGCCAGAACCCTGCACCCAGAGCTGGGACCGAGAGAAAGCCAAGATGTGTCTGCGGTCCTGGGATCCCAGCAGAGGTAGAAGTTATGACCACACATTTACCCTCTGGCTTCCGTGGTGGCTCAGATGGTGAAGAATCTGCCTGCAATGCAAGAGACCCCAGTTTTATCTCTGGGTCGGAAAGATCCCTTGGAGAAGGAAATGGCAACTCACTTCAGTATTCTTGCCTGGAGAATTCCATGGAGAGAGGGTCGCAAAGAGTCGAACACAACTGAGGGACTAACACTTTCACTTTTCACTTTTTGTTGTTGTTGTTAAGTTAGTTGTATTAAGCTCTTGCCAACTCCATGGACTGCATGGAGGCAGTCAGGCAGCATGCCAGGCCTCCCTGTCCTTCACTGTCTCCCAGAGTTCGCTCAGACTCATGTCCATTGAGTCGGTGATCACATCCAACCATCTATTCTTCTGTCATCCCCTTCTCCTTTTGCCTTCAGTCTTTTCCAGCACTGGGATCTTTTCTAATGAGTGGGCTCTTCACATCAGGTAGCCAAAGTACTAGCGCTTCAGCTTCAGGATCAGTCCTTCCAATGAAAATTCAGGACTGATCTCCTTTAGGATGGGCTGGTTGGATCTCCTTGCAGTCCAAGGGACTCTCAAGAGTCTTCTCCAACACCACAGTTCAAAAGCGTCAATTCTTCAGCACTCAGCTTTCTTTATAGTCCAACTCTCACATCCATACATGACTACTGGAAAAACCATTCCATTTTCACTTTACCTAGAATAAAAAATGTTACCAGGGATTGACGTGTGTCTGGCCTGGGCTCAGCGCTGTGCGTCCTCACCCAAACCCTTATTTAATCCCCATTTTACAGATGAGGAAACTGAGTCTCAGGGAGCTTGAGTAACCTGCTGATGCTCCTGGAACACATGTCAGCTGGTATCTGCGTTCAGATCTGTCTGCCTCCAGAGCCCAAGAACTCGTAACTGCTCTTCGGAGGGCCAGGAGTTCATTTTCCCCGTCACTGGAACTGTGCTCGCAGCAAACCATCTTTTCGTACTCCCTCCACTGGGAGAAACCTCTTCATCTCCATCTCGTTACACACCTGCTTGCCTTAAGGACGATGTGTTACAAACTTAACTCAGATCAAGGCTCCGGGTCTCCTTTACAAGCAGGCTGAGCGGCGTTGCCACAGTGACGCCCCCGGGCGCTCTCTGCCCCCGCACTGCAGTCCCAGGCCTTCAAGTCCTTATTTTCTGTTCTTTTCATGTTTCTGTGCTCCGTCTTACTACCCTGAGTTTTGAACTCAAGTTCATCTTCGTATTATACTTTAACAATTCCCCCCCCTCTTCCAAACAGCTGATTTTCAATCCATATAAACCAGAAAACTAAGTAGCCTGATTAGAATTATGTCCAAAATGATAACAGCCCCTAATTAAAAAAAAAAAAAAAAGCTTTGTGTCTCTTTCAAGCATAAGTTACACGAATTTGCCTCTGCAGTTCAGAAGCTAAAAAAATCTGCCCACAATGTGAAAGACCAGGTTCGATCCCTGGGTGGGAAAATCCCCTGGAGAAGGGAATGACTACCCACTCCAGTATTCGTGCCTGGAGAATCCCACGGACAGGGGAGCCTGGGGGTCCACAGGGTCGCAGAGAGTCGGACACGACTGAACGACCGACAGTTTCCATCAGTTCTGCAACCATTTTTTGCTTTTTTCCCTTCACCTTATTCCACTTTTTGAATGGGGTCTCAAGAGCTGAAATGATTGCATTGGAGATCTCCAAAGTGAGAAGTGGCTATAATATTCATCGTCGTTAGAAGAACCTATCCTTCTCCTAGCTGACTCAGATCGCTGTGTCTAGCACCTGCTTTCAGGAGGCAGGAAGTCGCCCTCAGAGCACAGAGAACCTGAGGCTGATAATGCAGGTTTCATTTCTCACCGCCGGGGGCTCCTAATGTCTGAACACCGCCCCCAAAGAACTGCTTGAAATATCTGTGTTGCTTTGTTCTTGTGGAGAGACAGGATTCCAGCTATCAGACCGTAGCTCATTGTTTTATTTTAAGATAGAGCTATTGATACGGAAATAAAATCACCATTTACCTCATCAGCAAAGAACGTTGGATGTCCCTTGTAACACAACATCGCCACCTGCTGACGAAAATATCACAGTGCAACTGTGTGCATAAAACACTGTACAGAACATGTATTAGCGACCACCTTTAAACTAAACACAGATTATTGCAATGTGTCTTCCAATCCAAAATAACCCTGGCAGTTCGCAACATCACCCAGGAAAGCATCAATTTCTGATTACATTTCCTTTATAGAATTCTTCAGAAAGATACATACTTCTATTTAAAATAAGAAACCATGAAGTTGTCCTTTATTGTTTAATTTGCTTTGACTTCTACAGTTGATAAATAAGAATTGTAGAAAGAAAATAACAGATTTGTTATCTAGTGATAAACACAGCTAGAGAAATCATGAGAGATACCTGGCGTCACAATCCCCTCTTCCCACTAGCTGTGTAAATCTGAGCCTCAGTTTCTTCATCTGTTCAGCGGAAACAAGAATACCAATGGTGAAGCCCTGCAAAATAATAGATTACAGATGGTGCATAGCACAAGTAATTTACTACATCGCTGATTTAGTCTGCTTTTATTAAAAGAACAATCATTCCGTTAATTAAATATACACTCATTCACCAAAATTCCTCTATAACTATCATCATCTTTTGGTCAGCAATCATTAGAACTCTTCACCTATTTTCTCTCCAGTCTCTCTCTCTCCATATGCATATTTTTCCTGGCCACACCACTCGGCATACAGGATCCTAGTTCTCTGACTGGGGATCGAACCCAAGGCCCCTACATTAGAAGCACTAAGTCTTCACCACTGGCCCAGCAGGGAAGTCCGTCTCAGTCTATTTTTATGGATTTTTTTCCTTGAGTTCTTAAGGCATGCTTTCTGAGGTTCAGTGCCTGGGTACTTGCAATTCCACACCTTTTTATCCCCAAGGTATTCTCATTACCAAATATTTTGATAGCTTTTTTTTTAAATTGAAGTAGATTTACAAAATAATATTCATTTCTTGTGTACTGTATAGTGATGATTTTTACAGAATAGACTTCATTATAGATTATTACAAGCTAATGACTATAATTATATATACACATATAATTACCTATACACTTATACAATGTGTATACGATACTATACAATGTATCTTTGCACTTACCTATTATATACATAGTAGTTTGTATCTCTTAATCCCACACCCCTAATTTAACTCTCCCTCTTTCCCTCTCTTCTTTGGTAACCACAAGTTTGTTTTCCGTATCTGTGAGGGTTTAATTTTGCATATACGTTGATAATTTATTCTGAAACTCAGTTGGCTTTTTTTCTTTTCTCCCCACATTTTTGCTGGATCTTCTCTTGTCTGAGGTAAAATTCCACTTGGTGCCCTGTATCTCCCAGCACCTTGCAGTTAGATGGTGTCACGACTAGTTCTGGCCATGAGATGTGAGTAAAAGCGTTGAGTGTCACTTCCCTGCCCATGTGCAACCCCCCACGTCTTCTCTTCTGCTGTGGTTACCTAGGAACACATGCACCCAGATGGTGCAGCTACAAGACCGTAGCATCTCTGAATCACTGAGTGACTGTGTGGAGCAGACCTTCACTAACGCTCACTGGATATGTAGCATGAGTTAGAAATAAACCGTAGTTGTGCTAAACCACTGAGGTTTTTGAAGTTGTTTGTTACTGTAGGGTAGTCTAACCTGTACTCTCTTATAAAACAGGATGATACTCTTGTAAATTGATTAAGGAAGTACCAAGAGCACAGTGAGATTCTTGAAGGGAAAATAAAAGAAAAAACATGCAAACTTTGGTTGCTATTACAAATTACTATCCTATTACCAGAGATCAAATTGCCAACAACCGCTGGATCATCAAAAAAGTGAGAGAGTTCCAGAAAAACATCTATTTCTGCTTTATTGACTATGCCAAAGCCTTTGACTGAGTAGGTCACAATAAACTCTGGAAAATTCAAAAAGAGATGGGAATACCAGACCACTTGACCTACCTGTTGAGAAATCTGTACGCAGGTCAGAAAGCAACAGTTAGAACTGGACATGGAACAACAGACTGGTTTCAAATAGGAAAAGGAGTAAGTCAAGGCTGTATATTGTCACCCTGCTTATTTAACTTATATGCAGAGTACATCATGAGAAACGCTGGGCTGGATGAAGCACAAGCTGGAATCAAGATTGACTGGAGAAATATCAATAACCTCAGATATGCAGATGATACCACCCTTATGGCAGAAAGTGAAGAACTAAAGAGCCTCTTGATGAAAGTGAAAGAGGAGAGTGAAAAAGTTGGCTTAAAGCTCAACATTCAGAAAACTAAGATCATGGCATCCAGTCCCATCACTTCATGGCAAATAGACAGAGAAACAGTAGAAACAGTGGCAGACTTTATTTTGGGGGGCTCCAAGATCACTGCAGATGGTGATTGCAGCCATGAAATTAAAAGACACTTACTCTTGGAAGGAAAGTTATGACCAACCTAGACAGCGTATTAAAAAGCAGAGACATTATTTTGTCAACAAAGGTCCGTCTAGAAAAGGCTATGATGTTTCCAATAGTCATGTATGGATGTGAGAGTTGGACTATAAAGAAAGCTGAGCACTGAAGAATTCATGCTTTTGAACTGTGATGCTGGAGAAGACGCTTGAGAGTCCCTTGGACTGCAAAGAGATACAACCAGTCCATCTTAAAGGAAACCAGTCCTGAATATTCATTGGAAGGACTGATGTTGAAGCTGAGACTCCAATACTTTGGCCACCTGATACGAAGAGCTGACTCATTTGTAAAGACTCTGATGCTGGGAAAGATTGAAGGCAGGAGGAAAAGGGGATGACAGAGGATGAGATGGTTGGATGGCATCACCAACTCAATGGACATGAGTTTGAGTAAACTCTGGGAGTTGGTGATGGACAGGGAGGCCTGGCGTGCTGCAGTCCATGGAGTCACAAAGAATCAGACATGACTGAGAGACTGGAGTGAACTGAACTGATGTGATCCTGTTAACAGTTTTATAAGGCAAGGATGTTACTCAAAATATTTAACAACTATGTCATGAGCCCAACTAATCAAAACATATATCCCATAAATGAGAAAGGCTATTAGCTGATCAGCCATGCAGGGATGTCAGCTGAAGATTCCAGACATAGTATCAGAACAATGTTAGCATTAAATATTCTTAGAGGACAGAATAAATAAATGAGTAGCCAGGATAATTAAAAGCTGACCTCACAGTCTCTGTACTTAAAATTTTCAGAAAACAATGAAGGTGGACTCCAGAGTTTAGATGGCTAACTGGCTGCACTTCTTCCTGCCTTCCATCCTAAAAAGGAAAAATAAAGGAATTTTATCTAATCATCTGTAACTCTTTCTCTAGTATAAGGACAAATCATTCCTTATCTGTTAACATTTAACCTGTTTAAAATGTGGTTATGTAAACATCAACACATTTACTGATATGTTTTAGAATAAACTTCTAGTCATCCAGAATCCTACTTCTAAGAAGCTCAACTAATTGAGATACTACTTCCAGTGTGGATAATCAGCAGAATGTACCTTGAGTAATGCACTGCAAAACTGAGAAGACTTTTTGAATCATCAAAGAAAGATCCAAGAATGTTCTGGGTGGTTCTAGGGTTATGTATTACACATTTTGCTATGGGCTTGTTTGGACATTGATCGTCATTGATACCATTTTGGCAACTTTCACATACCTCAGAGAAACAGCTCATTAGGAACTCCATTTATCAATCATTGAAAGAAATGAAAGTTTCCATGAATGAATGAATGAATGAAAGTTAAAGCAGAGTAAAAAACCACGAACCTGTAAATAGTTGGATGGTGGAAATTACATGCAAAAGTTCTGTGGTTCTGTATTTACTAGCTGAACATATCATGCATGTATTTATAGCTTTCTATGTATCCCAAGAATATTTTTAGGAGATGACTAGCCCCCAAACTATAAAGATAATTTCCTTACAAGGAAAGAGCTTTGTCTGACTAATCCAAATGGCAAAACAAAAACAGGAGACAGGAAGATTAGTCTTTGAATCCTGAATAGCCTTGAAGTACAGTTAAGTCAAAGCCTTAGATGGTGAAACTGTAAAGCATTTAAATGAAAATTAAAATGAAGAAGAAAGCACTTTTTTAAAACTAAAAAGAAAGCACTAAATGTTCCTTCTCTGGATTTGCTTCCTGCAACTTGAGTGGGGGGGTCAGAGGAGGGAGTAGATGGCCTCTTGGAGACATTTCTCCACTTATGAGCCCCTGGGCTTGAAGAGGAGTGTGGCAGGAATATGACCCTGAGAGGGAGAGTAAAAATGGGCTCCAACCAGGAAAATCACAGGAGGCAAGGAAGGCGAGTTCCTTGAGATGGAGATGCCTTAACTTGGAGGAGAGGTGCCTCCATTCAAAGATCCAACTGCTCTTTCATTCATTTTAGAAGAAATTAGAAGAAATAAAGGAAGATATTGAAACCTGAAGAGTTTGAGGACTGACTAGGAAACCCAGACTGAAATCACAGAATAGAGACCACGAAATAGCTACTAGCAATTTATTTCAGAGGGAGGCTGTAGTACTGGAAACAAATTCTTTTCTTTTTCCAGCACAGGGCAGTTTGAAGGAAGAAAGTCTAGGTGGAGGCTTTAGGAGAACCCTGGGAATTCATATTCCTTTACAGTTTCAATATCTCCATTTTAAAGCTATTAAAAAATCTGCCATGAACACCAGGCCTGGATGAATCAGCTGGGCTGCATTGTGTATGGAACAAACCCAAGTCCGTGGGCCATTCTCATGATGAAACAAACTTGCCCTATTACCTCTCATATACATAAAATTTAGGATTGTAAAATAAACTTGAACCAGCATTTGTGGAATGGGTCTGAAGACTGGCAGCTAGGTCACACGTTATGGCTGCAAAGATTCATTCCTCTCTGCTCTTGGAAACGACCCCTGTTTCCACCACCCCCCACATCCTTACTCCTTCCTCCTGCCTTCTCAGAGCCCCATCTCAAGGCTCCCTCTCTGCCCCAGGGACACAGAAAAGCTAAGAAAACTCTTCCTGTGAAGAAGGGGAGACGGGAGCTTGGGGAACAAATGGCTATCTGCCAGTCACTCCACTTTCCCTTCTGTGTTTCAGCTTCTGTGTTTGCAGATGTGCGACTCCTTCATCCCTTTTGTATTCTCAGAATCTAGCCCAGTGCCCAGAACATAGTAGGTGCTCAGTGAGTGAAGTGCAAGTCGCTCGGTCATGTCTGACTCTTTGCAACCCCATGGACTATACAGTCTGGATTTCTCCAGGCCAGAATACTGGAGTGGGTAACCTATCCCTTCGCCAGTGGATCTTCCTGACCCAGGGATTGAACCAGGGTCTCCTGCATTGCAGGTGGATTCTTTACCAACTGAGCTATCATGGAAGCCCAGGTGCTCAGTAAATGCCTGCAAAGTAAATGATCATTGTGTCAGAGAGTCATAGGAGACAAACTTTTTAGTGTAGCTCTGAGAGTATAAAAATAAAATGTCTTTAAAAATTTAATAACTTGTTTTACTGTTAATATCATAACTCACTTAACTAATTCCCTATGACAAGGTTTTTCAGTTTCTTGACTGTAACATGACTATGAATACGCTTATGTATCTATGTATCTGTCCAATTTCTTCCCTATACATGGAGTGTCTGAGTCAGAATATTTTCTGACTCAAGTGCCTTTTATATGAGTAGAACACTGAGGATACTGATCACCTGCATTCTAAACCAGAGACTTCTAAGTCAGGAAACTTCTCATTTCTTTAAGGACGGAGGCCTTTACATTAAAACAGTAGACAAGAGGTAGAAAGTGAAAGACGAGTAAGCTACAGTTGAGCTTAATCTCACCTTCTTGAGCTCTGATTGCAACCCTTTTGCTCACCCAAGAAGGCAGCTGTAATCCTGAGGCTGTAGAAAGAAGTTTGTCTTTCCTTTGGCACCAGAGAATAGTGGGCACAATTGTTGACCTGTCGCAAGCAAAAGGTGGCACCAGTAGGGGGAAGGAGAGGGGCCTGGGGATGAGATGGATTCTAGACTTGTGATATTTAGGAAGGTTATGTCAAAGAAAACTCTGGACTCCTGGATGGTTAATCCACCTGCCAATGCAGGGGACATGGGTTCTGGCCCTGGTTCAGAAGATCTCACATGCTGCAAAGCAACTGCATCTGCGTTCCATAACTACTGAGCCCGAGAGTTGCAACTACTGAAGACTGAGTCCTAGGGCCCGCACTCTGCAACAAGAGAACCACCACAATGAGAAGCCTGTGCACCACAACCAGAGAGTAGCCTCCACTTGCACAACTAGAGAAAAGCCGGCACAGCCATGAAGACCCAGTGCAACCAAAAACAAGTTTAAAAATGAAACTACTTTTAAAAAAGAAAAGAAAAACACGAAGAGCTTGGGTTATCTTTCAAGCAAATGTGTGGCACTCTCACAGAATTCAGGCTTCTCCTAGGAGGTTTGCAAGCCAACAGTAAAAGCAGGTCTTAGAAAGGTTTCCTGGAGGCTCCACTCAGCCCCCTGGCTCTGACTCAGTGTTTTCTCCTCTGCTCCTCACAGGGCTCACCATCCAGTGGGTAGAGAAATATAGCCTGGAGTGGTAGGCACCAGCCTGGAGTGCAGCCAAGGCATTCACACACAGGAGTTGGGTGTAGAGTGTGGGAAGTTCCATGGAGCAGGTTGAGCTGCTGGAGAGATCTAGAGGGCCAGTGAGAGTCAGGGAACCAGGGGGTGAAAAGGAAGGGCTCCTAGACTTGAGAACGAGTATAGAGCAGGAGGCAGGCAGGGGAGAGCACAGCTATGCCCTGGGAAAGTGCTGGTGGTTCAGGGAGGCCCATGAACCACTGTGTGGGGCAGGGAATGCGCTTGTCATGCCGTGGAGTTTGGATATCATCTTCGGGGCATAGGGCGCTATTGATGAGTTTTAAGAGGAAGAGTCTCATGGTTCGATTGTGTCATGGAAAAATTCTTGAGGGGGAGAGAAGAGAGAAGGCTGGGGAGAGAAGATGAATGTAATTGTTCAAGAGTGACAACTAAGGCAGAGTCTTCATCCCCACTGCTAGCAACTAGGAAAGGAGTGGGGAGCACGGACTTGGGGGCTACGGGGAAACCGACAGACTTTGAACAATGACAGGCATCAGGAGAGGGAGAGAGGAGAAGGAGGCAAGGGGAGTTGTTGGATTTCCGACATGAGCCATGTGAAGCTTGAAGGTACCATTACACCTTCAAGGAGCAAGTTTGCAGAATGTGGAGACATTAAAAATGATGAGTCTGACTTTGTCACCTTGAATTTAAAATATCCTAGAGCTAGGACTTCGCTGGCTGACCAGTGGTTAAGATTTCACCTTCTAATTCAGGGAGTGTGGGCTGGATTGAGGAGGTCACAGTTGTCGAGGAGCTGGGATCCCATATGTCTTGTCGCCAAAAAACCAGAACACCAAAACAGAAGCAGTACTGTAACAAATTGACTAAAGGCTTTAAAAGTGGTCCACATAAAAAAAAACAAAAACCAAAACAACTTTAGGACTTCCCTCGTGGTCCAGTGATTAAGAATCTGGTTGCCAATGCAGGGGACATGGATTCGATTCCTGGTCAAGAAAGACTCCACATGGGCTGCTAGACTGGTGCATCACAACTACTGAGCCCAAGCTCTAGAGTGTGAGATCCACAGCTGCTGAAGCCTGTGCACCCTAGACTCCATGCTCTGCAACAAGAAAAGCCACTGAAATGAGACACCAAAGACCACACCTAGATAGTAGACTCTGCTCACCTCAACTAGAAAAGGCCCACAGGCAGCAGCAAAGACAAAGCACGGCCAAAAATAATCCATCATTTTTAAAACCTCTAAAAAATGTAAAGATGATGAGATGGTTGGATGACATCATCAACGCAGTGGACACGAGTCTGAGCAAACTCCAAGAGACAGTGAAGGACAGGGAAGCCTGGTGGTCTACTGTCCATGGGGTCGCAAAGAGTCAGACACCCCTGAATGACTGAACAACGAACAACAAAAAACTTCAAAATAAAATATCTGAGGCGTATCCAGGTGGAGGGGTTCAGTGGGCAGCCAGCTCTGCAGTCTGCAGAGAGATCCAGCCTGGCGAGGGATGTATGACTTCTGTCTCATATCTGTCCAAGGTTCCCAGGAAGTAGGCGCTGAGAGAAGGACTCACGTGTGAGTGGTTCACCATGGCAACACTCCCAGGGGAGACCAGAAGGGAGTGGGAAGTGGGACAGGGAGGGATGAGAAGCAAGTAGATTTGTTTCCCAGGACTGCCGTAACAAAGCACTGCCATCTTTGTAGCGGGTGGCTTAAGCAACAAAAATACATTGCCTCACAAGTCTGGAGGCTAGGAGTCCAAGGTCCAGGCAGCTTTGGTTCACGCCTCTTTCTTAGCTTCTGCTGGTTTGCTGGCAGTCTTTGGTGTTCCCTGGCTTATAGATGCAACACCCCAATCTCTGACTTAACATTCACATGGCATTCTCTGTGTGTGAGTTCAGTTCAGTTCAGTCGCTCAATCGTGTCTGAATTTTTGCGATCCCATGGGCTGCAGCAGACTGGGCTGCCCTGTTCTTCACTGTCTCCTGGAGTGTGCTCAAACTCATGTCCACTGAGTCGGTGATGCCATCCAACCATCTCATCCTCTGTCATCCCCTTCACCTCCTGCCTTCAACCTTTCATAGCATCAAGATCTTTTCCAATGAGTCAGTTCTTCGCATCAGGTGGCCAAAGTTTTGGAGTTTCACCTTCGACATCAGTCCTTCCAATGAATATTCAGGACTGATTTCCTTTAGGATTGACTGGCTGGATCTCCTTGCAGTCCAAGGGACTCTCAAGAGTCCCCTCCAGCACCACAGTTCAAAAGCATCAATTTTTCGGGGCTCAGTTTTCTTTACCGTCCAACTCTCTCATTCATACATGACTACTGTTATAGTTTTGACTATGTGAACCTTTGTCAGTAAAGCAATGTCTCTGCTTTTTAATAGGTTGTCTAGGTTTGTCATAGTTTTTCTTCCAAGGAGCAAGCATCTTTTAATTTCATGGCTACAGTCACCATTGGCAGTGATTTTGGAGCCCAAGAAAATAGTCTCCCACTGTTTCCATTGCTTCCCCATCTATTTGCCATAAAATGATGTGACCGAATGCCATGATCTTAGTCTTTTGAATGTTGAGTTTTAAGCCAGCTTTTTCACTCTTCTCTTTCACCTTCATCAAGAGGCTTTAGCTTTTCTTTGCTTTCTACCATAATGGTGGAGTCATCTGCATATCTGAGGTTATTGATATTTCTCCCGGCAATCTTGATTCCAGCTTGTGCTTCATCCAGCCTGGCATTTCACATGATGTACTCTTCATATAAGTTAAAAAAGCAGGGTGACAATATACAGCCTTGACACACTTCTTTCCAATTTGGAAACAGTCCGTTGTTCCATGTCTGGTTCTAAGTGTTGCTTCTTGACCTGCATACAGATTTCTCAGGAGGCAGGTAAGGCAGTCTGGTATTCCCATCTCTTAAAGAATTTTCCACAGTTTGTTGTGATCTACACAGTCAAAGGCTTTGGCATAATCAATAAGCAGAAGTAGATGTTTTTCTGGAATTCTCTTGCTTTTTTGATGATCCAACAGATGTTGGCAATTTGATTTCTGGTTCCTCTGCCTTTTCTAAATCCAGCTTGAATGTCTGAAAGTTCTTGGTTCACGTACTCTGTGTGTGTGTGTGTGTGTGTGTGTGTATCTGTGTGTTTGTGTGTAGTTTTGTCCAACTTTCCAAATTTGTGTTTAAACTTTTTATAAGGGCACCAGTCATATTGGATCAGGGCTTGCCTGATTCCAGTAAAACCTCATCTCTGTTAATTATGTCTGTAATGAGCCTATTTCCAAATAAACATTCTGAGATACCAGAGATTAGGATTTCAACATGTGAATTTTGTAGGGACAAAATTCAACCCACTACACCGAGCAAGGGCTCCTGCAGCCTCATCCTTCGGGGGACCTGTGAGCATAAGGATCACCTCAGAGTTGTCCCAGGTCGAGCTAGGCTCTCGTGTTCCCACACTTTCAGTCTAATGACCTTGGGGGTATGGAGGAGGGGACAGATACTCCATGGCACTTCCGGTGTTGTATATATCTTTGTGTGATTAAAAGCACACCAAAATAACTTTTTTAAGAGACCCAAGGCGATTCAGGAAAAGTATGGCATTGCCCATTACAATAGTCATCAAGATAGAAGGTCATCGGTTTGCCAAAAGAAGGGCTCAAAGTCAAAAATCCACACTCCAGAAGCAGGAAGAGCAAGAGAGACCCAAGAAGAAGAAGGAGAGGTGGGATCGGGGTGCCAGGAATCTGGGTGATGAAACCAAGTGTCTCTTACAATGAAAACTTTAGATCCCAATCCCAAACATCAAGGCAGCTGGTTGACCAAATATGGTTGGCGACAAAGGGGCGTTTTTCAAATCAGGACTGAAACACCTGAAATTGTCTAAGGTCATCATTTCTGGGCTTCACATGTGCTGAGAACCAAGATGAAGAAGATGAAGGCTCTGAGTCCAGTCAGCTGGTGTCACCCCACGGTGGTGGGCAGTGTGGGGATACTCATACTTTCCGAGCGTTGGATTCCAGCTGCTGGGGAGTTTGAGTGGTAAACACTCTGGTGGTGACTGCAGCTTGAGTCATGTTAAAGGAAAGAGCAAAAAAAAAAAAAAAAGCTCTGGTTAGAAAAACATCATCTGAGACAAGAAATCTGATGTCTGAACACACTCATCCTGTTCCCAGACCTGACCACAATGGGTAACAAAAATATTTTCTCTATTTTTTTTAAGACTCTTCAAAGATAGGACCATCTAGGAGATCAAAGTTGCAAGAACAAATATTACTGTTACATATTTCTTTTAGAAGGAGCTGTGCTTCTTAGAGCAGTTCTCTAAATAAGTAATTATCCAAAGGGCACCATCCTCACCCAAACCAAGTGGTCTGAGATTGGGAGGGGACCCAAGGAAAGTCAGGGAGTTGCTGCCTAAGGAAGGGGTACTGGGTGCTCGACCGGCAGAAACAAAGGATGTGTGAGCTTTGGCTCATCAGCCTAGATCTCCCTTTAGAGACAAAAGGGAAGGGTATATGGGTCCAGAGGAGCAGACAACTCCAATAGTGGTAGAGGTCCTTCATAGCGCTTGCACCTAGTAAGACATTTTAAAAGCTGAAATATTGCTGGCAGTAATAATCCTTACTATTTAAGGGTTTGCTTGTTAAGTTGCTAAGGAAGTTACAGAAACAGATGGACCATACTACTTAGGAGCTGAAATCTCAAGAGTTCCTGAGGGTTATGGGGCCCCTTTTCCATCCCTCCCTCACTCCATCTGGACTTTGATGTGGGCTGTGGCAAAAATATCACCACTTGCCAGCAGAACTGCAGAGTTTAAAATATGATAACTTCACATTGCTTACTGATGACATATCTCAGTTACCATCTTAGATGTAGGCTCTGTCTGAGACTCTTGCCTTTCAATTCCTTTTATGGTGCCGGGCAAGTAGACATTTACCAAATGAATAGAAGAAGACATGAACTTGTAATCAAGCAGTGGACATCTATTATGAATCTGTATACACCACACTCAGGGCTGGTTAGTTTCACATGTAATTTAATTTAATCTGTATAATATTCCCAAACTGATTATCAGAGTAGTATCTTCAAGGAATTTAGGCTCTAGTTTGGAATATAAAGCATTTATGGAAAAAAGTTAAATGGAAAAATAATAAATGGTGGCACTGGTATAAAGATAGCTATATAGATGAATAGAACAGATTAGAGAGTTTAGAAATTGTCCCACACATGTACGACCCCTTGCTTTTTGAAAAGAAGCCAAGGAAATATAATGGGAAAAGAACAATCTTTTCCACAAATGGTACTGGAACAGTTGGTTATCCTACATAAGAAAAGGAATCTTAACCCTTATTGCATACTATATGTAAAGCGTAAACCCAAGTGGATCATAGACCTAAGTGTAGGAGCTAAAGCTATAAAAGCTTTAGAAGAGAACACAGGAAAATATCTTAGTGACTTGAGTTGGGGAAAGATTTCTTAAATTGGGCACAAGAAACATGAGATGCATAAGAAAAAAAAAAAATAAACTGGAGAATTCATCAAAATTGACCAGGACTGACTATAGGCCTTTCCAGGTGGTGCTAGTGGTAAAGAACCCTCCTGCCAAAGCAGGAGACATAGAGATGTTGGTTGGATCCCTGGGTTGGGGAGATCCTCTGGAGAAGTGCATGGCAACTCACTCCAGAATTCTTGCCTAGAAAATCCCATGCACAGAGGAGCCTGGTGGGCCATAGTCCATAGGGTCGCAAAGAGTCAGACATGACTGAAGTGACTTAGCGCGCGCGCACACACACACACACACACACACACACACACGACTACAGGCCATGAAGAATTTATGAGGAAGGTCAAAGCATTCAATACCTTTCTTGTGGTGGTGTTTACACAATAACAAACAGTGTAAAACTCTTCTAATTGAATACTTAAAGTTGGTGAATGTTTATTGTATGCAAGTGATACCTCAGTAAAACTGACCTGACCCCAAAATGAAGCCTGTATCATCATCAATTCTCAGATGAGAAAACTGGGACTTCATAAAAGGTAAGCAACGTGACTAAAAAACTAGCAAGTAGTGGAAGTAGGCTTCAAACTCAGGTGTTTGGGTCCACAATTCATCTTCTTTCTTTAGCATCTTGTTTCCTTCCTTGCTGTTCATTCTATAAACAATTACTAAAAGGCTCATATTAAAGGAATCTAACAGCTAGCAGAATAAGACATGTCTCAAGACGGTCCCAGGCCAACAAGTGAATGGGTTAGTCTTCCCCTTCTAATTCTTACTTCGAAGCCCTGCCTTCCCCCTGGCTCCCTTCATGGGTTACTGACCTGCCCAGGGCGTGCGTGTCCTGCCTCTGAGACACATATTTCTCCAAGGCCATCCTTAACGCAGAATCCCACTGGCCCTGCCTTCACCACCTGTCTTTGCTTCCCTCATCTCCACACTCAGATTGGCCCCATCTCACCTTCAGTACTTTGGCCTGGTATTGCTCGGCACTACTAGATTTTGTGCTTATTTAACTTGTTATTTCACTTCTTGCAAGCCTTGTCACCTACAGACATAAGAAGTCCCTAATGCGTCCACCGTCAGCTTCACAGAATGCTATTATTCAGCCTGCGTGCTCTTCAAGGGACCCGAGACAGCATCTATTACACACGAGGAGCTCCAGGTTGCATGCACATCTTCTCAGCATGACCTAGTTCAGGCGAACAACATTTGTAAGGTGCCTGCTCTGTCTCCCGTTTTGCTGGGGCTTACGAACACGAAATGAAGAAGATGTGGTCCTCGTCTTCAGGGAGCTGACAGCACAGTGGGGAGACAGGTGTGTAAAGACGTAACTTCTCACCAGTGCAATGGATACAGTGATAGGAATAGGAGTGAAGCCCAGGCTGTTACCATGAATGACACACTCACTCTGCCTGAGGTTTGGGGTAACTTGGTGCAGTGTGTCGTGATGGAGGGTGATGTGGACAGCCCTGCCCATGGGGACGATGACCTCTGCTGTATTGGAAGGACAGAGAGGAGACATGAAAGTCCTAGGAAGACATGTGCAAACGCATGGAAGTATGAAAGATCGCATGTGTCCAGGGAAGCAGAGTTTGGTAACACCGAGTGTGGACTATAAACGGAGAGGTGGAACCTGAGGTCTAGGAGGTGTAGGAGCCTGGTGAGAGAGGGCTTTGTGCAAGAATCAGAGCCCCAAGCCAGTTAGGAGCCAGGAATGATGTTAACAGAGGCTGACTCTGACCCAAGGACAGGAAGTAAAATCATGGAAAAAGCATTTATGGGGCTTTGACTCTGTGTGAA
The DNA here is from genome assembly GCF_963930625.1 of Muntiacus reevesi. Lineage (NCBI taxonomy): Eukaryota > Metazoa > Chordata > Mammalia > Artiodactyla > Cervidae > Muntiacus > Muntiacus reevesi. The sequence continues at coordinate 17,834,863 of NC_089260.1, read as the reverse complement.
GCAATGTTATAATCACTTTATGCATGTTTATCACTTTCCAGGTAGTAGTACCATTATTATGCCCATGTTACAGATGAGATACCCTAGACCTAGAAATCATTACATAATACGCCCGTAATATGTTTTTTAAGATGTGAATGCAGGAAGTGTTAGTCACTCAGTCGTGTCCAACTCTTTGCAACACCATGGACTGTAGCCCACCAGGCTCCTCTGACCATGGGATTCTCCAGGCAAGACTACTAGAGTAGGTAGCCATTCCCTTCTTCAGGGGATCTTCCCAACCCAGAGATCAAACCTGGATCTCCTGCATTCCAGACAAATTCTTTACCACTGAGCCACCAGGGAAGTCCTGTGAACACAGGAAGCCTGACTCAAAAGCCCAGCTTTAACCACTTTGTCACTCTTACCCCAGAAACACTGAAATGACTTCAGTTTTTTAAATGTCTCCAAAAAGCACCGGGTCTATCAGAGGGAGCCAATACAATAGGTGGAAATCTCAAATGAGGGAGATAACGTTGAATGTTGAATGTGAAAGTCGCTCAGTGGTGTCCAACTCTGCTACCCCAAGGACTATACAGTCCATGGAATTCTCCAGGCCAGAATACTGGAGTAGGTAGCCCTTCCCAAAATACCAAAGGGAAGTATTCCACCTAGAAAAATGGTCACAGGTTTGTAGATCTCTTAGTCTCTAGGATAGCAGGTCTATTATCTGGGTTAGATTATAATTTACAAACATAATAAAGTAGAAATAAGTTTATGACACTCTCATGCAATGCTGATTAGGTTATGCCTTCTGAGTTGGTTTCAGGCGTGCCTGGCGGATCACACCTCTTCCTGTGTCCCAGAGGCCGTGTCTTCTGAAGAAGGTGCCAGTCAGCTCCCCTGTGTCTGTTGTCAGATGTGCTAGGACATGAAAAGGACCCCTGCGAGACCCAACATCCTGCAGAATAAAATACAGACTCAGAACATGTGGGTCATACCGTCCCTCGGTATCTTGAAGGGCAGAACAAACATCTTGCTGCTCAGAGAACAAAGTTCAAATTCCTTAGTTTGACCTTCGAGGCCACCCGCAACGACCTTTCCCAACTCATGTGTCACTGCCTCCTGCCACACAGCTCATCTCCAGCCCAAATGACCTAGCAACCATCCTTTCAAGCTGACTTGTGTATTCCTCGGACTGGATCTTCAATCTCAGCATCACCTTGGCCTGTGTGCACCTGCCCCGCCTTGCTCCCAGCTGTCCTTCCAGGCTCAAGTCAAGGACAAGCTGATCACTCTCCTGAGGCGTCTGTTTAGCACTTATTTGCATCATTCCTCACTACCCTGCCCACGCTCACCCCCTAGGGGGCAAGACCAGTTCAGGGCAAGCTTCCATCCCCCCAGGGACCAGGACTGGGCCTGACAGACACCAGGTACTCATTAAATATTTGCTAAATGACTCTAGAGTTTACTTCATTTTTTATCGTCTCCAACTCCTAAGAACCATAGAAAACTGTATCTCACAGCTCCGCTCCATGACTTGGTCTGGAATCTGCTAACTCACTGGTTAGGAAGGGATGTTAGTGAGACATTTTCCTGATGTCTAACTTAGCTCCTCCTGCCACTTTAAAGGCTTACTTTGTTATTGGTGTCGCCACCTCCATACTCTGGAGAACAGCGGGCGCCCACATTTGGTGCAACAACTCTTGGTAGAGCTCAGATCTTTGTCACAAGACAATTTGCTATCACACATAGCAGGATGACTCCTAAACAGAACCCCACAAAGTGGGCGCCCCCGTGGTGTAACTAGCCCCTCGCCTTTCAGCCCTATTTCTACCTAATCAAGGCCTGCTCTTCATCTGAAGTTTCTATGAAATCTGTTTTCTCCCCTCTGGGTTGAATCTCACCCAGTTGTCCCAGGGATTATTTCTGGCCTTGTCCAGTATTTTCAAGTTGAAATAGAAAACAATACTCAGGTAAGGGTCGAGGACTTCCCTGGAGGCACAGTGGAGGAGAATCCGCCTGCCAATGCAGGGGACAGGGGTTCACCCCCTGGTCTGAGAAGATTCCACATGCCTCGGAGCAGCTGAGCCCGTGGGCCACAACTACTGAACTCACGAGCTGCAGCTACTGAAGCCTGCGCGCCTAGAGCCTGTGCTTGGCAACGAGAGACGCCACTGCGATGAGAACCCTGGGCACCAACAATGAAGAGTAGCCCCCGCTCGCCGCAACTAGAGAAAACCTGACTGAAGTCATCACGACCCAGTGCAACCAAAAAAAAAATTACTGTAAGGGTCTAAGAGAAACTTCTAAATATATTAAATCCTGTGTGTGTATAAGAGAGAGGGTGAGATAGAGGGATCGTGGAGTTTCCATTTTTATGGAGGTTCCATTCTAAAGATCAGGTTACAGTATAAAAAAAAACCAAAACCAAAGTAGTCTAAAATTTAATGAACATAAGGTAAGCATTTGGAAACCCACTTAAATACTTGGAATAGCTCTTCTCACAGCTGGGCCCTCTGTCATTTCAGCTCTAGGGAACTGATCAAAGACCGAAAATAAGCCTTTATGTGGTCACCTCAGTCTGGCCTCAGAGCAATAGATGTTGAGAGAGACAGAGAGAGTGCAATGCCTCCCACAGAGTTCAAGGCTTGCCATTTTTTAGTTTTTAGAATTATTTGATGATTTTTTAAGTTTGTATTTTTCTGGCACAGCCCCAGAGATTCCTCACTGCCTGGATCAATCCTAAATAATAGTGAGGTTTGTGGCTTTGCTTTTGGGCATTAGGTAAAAAATCTCAATCACTGTCTCCATCTACATAAACACACACACATACTCACACAGTATACTCATACACACACACACACACTCACAAACACTCACACTCACATCCACAGTGGCGTGCAACCAAACTCGCGAACGTGTCCAGGATGAGACTTGCCTGCTGCTCTTTCCCGAGAAGAGCTGCTTGAAAGTAACCCTCCGGCTTAGAAAAATAAACTCAGTTTTACACTTTATCCAGCAGATGGCGCTGTGCACCACGCTCTGCAGAGCAATGTGCTTGCTGCGTGCTAAGTCGCTTCTGTCTCGGCCAGGTCTTTGCGACCCTATGGACTGTAGCCCACCAGGCTCCTCTGTCCATGGGATTCTCCAGGCAAGAATACTGGAGCGGGTTGCCATGCCCGCCTCCAGGGGATCTTCCTGACTGAGGAACCGAACCCGTGTCTCTAATGTCTTCTACATTGGCAGGTGGGTTCTTTACACTAGCACCACTTGGAAAGCCCATCCCTGGTATCTCAGGCAGTGAAGAATCTGCCAGCAATGTAGGAGACCTGGGTTCAATCCCTGGGTCAGGAAGATGCTCTGGAGTAGGAAATGGCAAGTCATTCCAGTATTCTTGCCTGGAGAATCCCATGGACAAAGGAGCCTGGTGGGCCACAGTCCATGGGATTGACAGAAGTGGGATACTACTTACAGACTAAACAACTCAACACCAACCCCCAAACAGAAGAGTGTGACCCCCAAAGCCTGGAGTTAGGACCAGTTTCCACTCTGATTCATTCTCCCCTGCAACCTACAAGACATTATGCATCGACCACAAGCCTAGGCGTAGATCATAAATGCATAAAACTGCTTCCCGCTGAGGGATTCTTTCATTCAGCACCAGCTCAGCGGTGCTTCCCATGCGCCTGGCACAATTCTCAGAGCTGGGGAGAGAGAGCTGAGCGAAACAGATGATTAGATGAAGTCCAATAAAAACACAGATAACTCTGTCATGTAATGGCTGTTACTAACACGTGCTCAGAAGGAAAACTAAGCCGGCTCTTTCAGCAGGCAGGTCTGAGAGCCTTTCTGGGGAGGTGACCCGTGAGCAGAGGCCTGAATGATTCTAAGTAGGTGACTGCAGCCTCAGGTGCACCTTGAAATCACCAGGGACACCTTAACCACCCTGGAGCCTGAGCCCTCCCGGATCCTGCTGACGTAACTGGTCAGGGTGGGGTCCGGGCACTGGGGGTTTTACATCTCTCATATGATCCTGGTGCCTAGCCAGGGTTGATAGCCCTTAATCCCAAATAGCTAAGCAAGAAAGCATGCCCCTTGGTAGGGAACTATCCCAAAGCTTAATGGAAAGGGACTCTTTCCGCTGCAGATGGAGGCCCTGTCCCAGGCTGCTGCCTGGAACCCAGGCGAGCTGGGCAGCAGGACCCACTGAGCCAGCCAGAAAACACTTGGTGCTGTGCCAGCCTCTGTGGGGGGGAACTGCCCCACTTCTCTGGGGATCAGGGGAAATGTGACCACTGCCCCGTCCTGCCGCCGCGGGGGTTCACCAGAGTGCCCTGCCCAGAAGTTGGAGCGGTCCTCCCATTTCTGTGCCTCAGTGTAGGGAGCACCCTTTTTCTCCCCAGGGTGACCCCCTTGAGCTGCTTCTCCAACACTCCCATCTCTTCTGACCTTGAACCTCAGCTGCCTGCCTCTCCCCTTCTCCTCTGGAACTCATCAAAGGATCTTTAAAGGGGTGGGGTCTTCAGATTAGATCCGGGACGTGGTGAGCGGTCACAGGGGAGCCTGAGAGATTCCAGCCCTCAGCTGCTAACCCAACCTCTGCCTTCCCGGGGACCCGGATGGGCCATTTCCATGGGCGCCTGACAGGGAGCAGGGGACAGAGAATGCTTGGCGGCCCGTGAGCATTTCCTTGTTTCTTTTTCAGACAAGCTGGACGTTGCCCTCCCCCCGTTTTTGAAATGCCAACTGGGGGTGGCTCTCCCCCACTACCTCCCTCAGGCTCCTGGCCCAGGTAAGATCTTTGCTCTCAGGTGCCGAAACATTGAAGGAGGCCGGTCTGAGGATCCCAGCTGAGACAGACAAGCTAGGAGAAGAGACCGGGTAACAGGGGCTCCGTCGTACTCGTCTTGGGACCCAGGGGCACGGTTCTCTCTTTCTCTTTACTTTTAATCATGGAAAATTCAACTCATATGCAAAAATAGAAAGAATAGTAAAGTGAAGCCCCATGGGCCCCCTCACCCAGTTGTGACAAGTTGCCAATCTTATGTTATCTCTTGTCATTAATTCCGAAGGGCAGGGGTGGTGAATTTAAAGCACATTTCAAACAACTTATCATTTTACACATAAATGTGTCAGAGGGATATCTTAAACTTTTAGAACTTTCAAATACAGCGAGCATAAAAGTCCTTTCTTTCTTTTTTTTTTTTTTTGGCCACACTGCATAGCTTGCAGGATCTTAGTTCCCCGACCAGGGATTGATCCCAGGCCCCGACAGTGAAAGCACCAAGTCCTAACCACTAGACCACCAGGGAATTCCCAACCACCAGTTCTTTATCATCTAATACCACATTTCCAGTGGTCATGTATGGATGTGAGAGTTGGACCATAAAGAAGACTCAGCACTGAAGAATTGATGCTTTTGAACTGTGGTGTTGGAGAAGACTCTTGAGAGTCTTCAAGACTCCAAGGGACAGCATAGAGATCAAACTAGTCAATCCTAAAGGAAATCAACCTTGAGTATTCATTGGAAGGACTGATGCTGAAGTTGAATCAGCTCCAATACTTTGGCCACCTGATGTGAAGAACTGACTCATTGAAGAACACCCTGATGCTGGGAAAGATTGAAGGCAGTAGGAGAAGGGGATGACAGAGGATGAGATGGTTGGATGGCATCACCGACTCAATGGACATGAGTTTGAGCAAGCTCCGGGTATTGGTGATGGACAGAGAAGCCTGATGTGCCGCAGTCCATGCGGTCACTAAGACATGACTGAACGACCCAACAACAACAAATACCTCATTAGTTCGTACTCATATTTCTGTATCTCAGACGTCAGTTCTCTTAAACTGAGATCAGATTGTTACTTGATACACACTTTATTGATTTTCCATTTAACCCACTTCAATTCCCCAACCTTTCTTGTTGGAAGCTGGGCAGGGAGGTAGCTGAGAAGGTTTCCCTTTGACATTGACCTGAGAGGTTTAGTGGAAGGCGTGTGGGTCTCAGGCTCAGACTCAACCCAGATCTGCTCCTTTGTGATTTTGTCTGGGGTTTGGATGAGCGTCTCTTAGGAGAAGGCAAGCTTGCTTGTTAGGAGCCTCAAAATTCACAGATAGAGGTCTGTGAAAATACTTGCCAAAAGTAAATAAACATTATTACACAAACCTCCAGTATTTCCCCTGTAGAAAAAGTTATTAGTTGAGCTTGGTTCTCTGATATGAAGTCAACTGAACCACCCAGACCTTTCTGAAGAAACGCGTTGCATGTTTAACCGCCTTGTTCTTAAAAGAGAACAATGTCCGTTGCCCCCCTCTGCCCCCCAAAATGCATTATACTGCTCTTTCGAATTTAGAAGTCTAAAGAAAAGCAAAATTCACTGTTCCCCCTCCCTCATCATTAGAGGAGGGTCTTTAGCTCTTGCTTAGTTTTCTTTTGATTTTGCTTATGTGTTTGCTGGGACTTCTCTTGTTGCTTCGCATAGGCTCCAAAGTACGTGGGCCCAGTAGTTGTGACAAGGGGACTCAGTAGCTCCCTGGCATGTGGGATCTTAGTTCCCTGACCAGGGCTCGAACCCACGTCCCCTGCACTGGAAGGCGAATTCTTCGCCCCTGGACCACCAGCGAAGTCCCCAGGGCTTGCTTAGTTTTGATTCTTTTTCCATGGAAGCTGTTCACTTGGAAGAAAAGAGGAGAGAAAAAGGAGAGCAAAAAACCAAAGTGTGTTCACAGGGATGTCGTCAGAGGTAGGATGCTGTATTGTAATTTATCTCTGAGCAGAAAGAGAGTTCACTGCCCTGTATTATTTACCAGGTCAAGCCCTTTGTTGATGTAAAATCCACGGGGTGTCGGAGGTGATTTCTTAGCGATGCTTTAGGGCAGTGCATTAGGTTTCTATTGCTACTATAACAAAGCCCCGCAAGCGTGGCGGTATAAAGCAACACAGCTTTATTGTCTAACAGGTCTAGAGATCAGAAGTCCACAATGAGCCTTACAGGACTAAAACTGAGATGCTGGCAGGCCTGGTTCCTTCCGGAGGCTCCAGCTGAGAACTTCTTCCCCACCTTCTCCAGCTTCTAGAGGCTGCCCTCATTCCTTGGCTCGTGGCCCCTCCTCACGTCACTCAGACCTCTTGCCCTGTCATTGCAGCTCTACTGTCCACTCTGATCGCCTGTGTCTCTGACAGGAAGACCCTTGTGATTATACTGGACTCCAGAATAATCTCCTCATCTCAACATCTTTACCCTAAACACACCTACAAGTTTCTCCTGTCATGAGTGCTGACACGCACAGGTTCAGGGAACTAGGACTCAGACATTTTTCAGAGGTTGAAAAATTCTGAATTCCTTCCCTGGGAAGGAAGGAATGAACTACTGGAAATCAAGGCCTCACAAACTGCCTCAGACCTGTCTCCTCTTTTAAAGTCCTCCTGTTGTTGTTGCTATTTAGACGCTAAGCTGTGTGACTCTTTGCAACCCCATAGACTGTAGTCAGCCAGGCTCCTCTGTCCATGGGATTTCCCAGGCAAGAATACTGGAGTGGGTTGCCATTCCCTTCTCCAGGGGATCTTCTCAAACCAGGGATCGAACCCACATCTCCTGCCTTGGTAGGTGGATTCTTTACCACTGAGCCACCAGGGAAGCCCCTTTAATGTCCTCCTGGGGATGATCAATGGACATTTACATACACTGTGCCCCAGCAAAATCCAGAGCTGGTCATTTGTCAAAGGGCAGGAATTTGTGGGCCCCAAAGCAAATAACATGTATTCTTCCCTTCCCTGAGAGTAGAAATGCTTTCAAACTGTAAGCATGCATTTCTAGACGGGTATTCCATCTGCTCTTATCATCAGGTGATATCCATTTGGGTCCTCCCTGGCTTCATGGGGCTATGCTGACACTGGATACATTTGCCATCCCTCAGGCCCAGTCCTCAAGAGTCAGGCAGCGTTCACGTCCCATCTCTCAGAACATTGGCCCTGGGGGCTCTCATCTTCCACACAAGAAGTCCAACTGCCTTGCTGGAGAGACCCCTTAGAGAGGCCCAGAGATAACTGCGAGGAGAAGAAAAGCAGAACTGTGTACAGCCAGGGAACTGTCCTGACCGACGCACTGGGTATGTGAGCAAGCTGCCTCGGACCTTCTAGACCAGCCCAGTGGCCAACCAGACACTGCTCATGACCCAGTCCACTGCACGGGCAGCAGCAGAATCACCCGGTCAAGTCCTCCCTCAATTCCTGCTCCACAGGCTGTGGGAGAGGAGACAGTGACTGCAGTGGTGGAGCGCTGGCTTTCAGGGTAGTCTGTGACACAGCAGGAGACAATCTGGCCACTGTGCCCACATCCTCTGTGCACGAGCCGCTTTCCGGCAGGTCTGAGGGTGGAAGTGGGCACCATCCATAAATCCCAGTCCAGAGCATCATCCGAGAGCATGCACTGGGACCGCCCCGCTCTCCATAGTGATACAGAGGTGACTCATCTCTGAAGTTGGGACAATGGAAATGAGGACTTCAGGGCTGTTTGTGGTGACACATGGAATAAGACGAGCTTTGTAATCTGAGAACGCCTATTCCAATGTGACAGTTTCTAGCGGTAGTTATAGTAACGGTACTACGGGAGGAATCAGATGGAGGATACTCATTCCCTGCTTGTTTGAACACTGTCTCCAAGTGTGGGTGTTGATTACCAGGTTTAAAGTAATTTGATTTTTTCATCCTAACTTGTTTTCAGATTTAAGAGGGGAAAAAATGACAAGGGAGAAGGAAAACAAATTACTTTTTTCCTCCCCAAGAGTTTGGGATCTCATGTGGTCCTTCTAATACATTATGTAATTGTGGATTATGTAATCTGGGGACTGGTGTACTATTCTCTTCCTGTCCTGAGCTGACCCTCCACTCTTGCCTTCTCTGAGCCACTCACAGTTTTACGTGAGCTCACCCATAGCAGTGGAGTAAGTGTGTTTCATAGACTTCATTGAGCCTATGGTTAATTTAAAATCAATTGCCCTTCAGAAAGTTTGATCAAGCCTAATACAAATAGTGATGAAATAGCTGGAGTGGGATAAGTCTGCTTCTCTAGGGAGGACAGTTCACGCAGTCAAGCAGTTAATTTGAGTCTAGAAAACAGCCAGCCCATGCAATGCTCCAACACTGCCTTTGAAGACATTTTGAGTGTAGTCTGTCCACAGTGAGGCCTGTAATAGATCAGAAGCTGAAATCCAAGGGTTGTCAGGAGCCAGACCAGTGCAGCCTCTGGGATCCGAGGCCTTCGGCTCCAAGATCTGGGAGTCTGTTCTCAAGTACTGAGACAGGTACACATTGCACATGTTATTCTCTTGTAGAGTGAGATGTCTGGGCCGACTGTCCAATGTTGGATTTTAAAAACTGGCTGGGCATTTGCATACATTTTTAGCCAGGTGAGACTTTGCTTGTGGTTGACTAGCCTGCTCTGACTGAAAACAGACGAAGCTTGGGCATTTGAAAGTAATACGCATCAGGCCTGTTGTGGCTTCACCTCCGTGGGACCACCACCACGCTAGAGGGAGGGGAGGTCAGTGGCACCCAGGCTTTAGCCTTCCCGCGTCTGAGGTCTTTTCACTTGTGGGAGTCACTGTAAGTGGGGTCACAGGCTCTTCCAAGGTCAAGGCGCCAGATTCCCTAGAAGGGGCCCTGGTTATGCGAGGAATCAGCTGTGCCCCGGGCCTGATGCCGAAGGCCTGGGCTAGGAGTTGAAACCAGAGCCCAAGCTCCAAGCGAGTCCCATGGCCTGGAGAGAAAGGGAAACAGCCAATACTGTGAACCCCGGCCATGACCTTTGTTTATTTCGGCTGAGAAAAGATGGAAGGATTCCTTTCTCTGACAAAGGTGAAATATCTCAAGGCCAAATGGACAGGAACCCTGTGATTATGCCCCCAAAACGTCCAAGCCACAGGACACAGAAGCCAACAGTGAAGCGCCCTGGAGGGTGTGAACCTGCAAACCAGCCCCGAGCCCGGGTGGGCAGGGGGTGGTGGGGCTGAGACGTGCATGTGGTTGGGGTGGGGGGTGGGTGGGCAGCAGAAGCCTAGGGGAGGAGGACGGCAAGCATCTCAAGGGAGGGATGAGCGTGCTTGCTTCAACCACTTGGGTAGGCCTTTGGCAAGTCCTCAGAGCTCTCGAAGTTAGGGTTCCTTCCTTGAGAGAATGGGGATGCCGTTATCTCCCTTGGAGGTTGCTGACAAGTCTGTGTGGAGGATGCCTGTGGAAGGTCATGGAAATGGCGGGGGGAAGCTGGGCGGAGCTGGGGTTAAGGGTGAGAGTGGTGGGGTGAACCTCATGAGAAACCGTGGGGGGACTTCCCTGGTGGTCCAGCAGTTAAGCATCCCCCTTCCAATGCAGGGGACGGGGCTGTGATCCCTGGTCGGCGAACTAAGTTTCCATGTGCCTTGGGGCAGCTAAGCTGGCATGCCACAGCTAGAGAAGCCAGTGCTCCGCTACTACTGAACCCCTGCCCGTGAGAGCCCAAGCGCCAAAACTAGAGAAAAGCCCACGTGCCCGAATAAAGACCAGTGCGGCAAAAAAACCAGAAAAGACACTGGGGCTGAAGTCAGCCATTGTCCTCCTATCCTAGCGTGGGGATGGGGGGTGGATTCTGCACGGGGCTTAGGGCCTCTGTCAGGACTGCTCTGGGAGCCAAGGAGGGGATGGGGAGCGTGGCCCTGGCCTCTGCAGCATCGTTCCTGTCCCAAGCTGTGCCACAGGCAGGAGGGGCTTGGGACTCCCACCCCAGGCTGGGCTGGCCCTCAGCTGCTACCCGGTGCTTGTACATACCAGCAGCTCCAGATTCCTTGTTCTCTGCTTCCCCTGTCTTCTTGGCCCCATCTGGCAAGATTTCGCCCGTTAAGACCAATCAAATTTGATCAAAGATGGACTTTGAATGACTATTTAGAAAGAAGATTAAGTAGCAGTTCTTTATCTCCCCCCCCCCCCTTTTCTTCTGCAGCTCTTATTCTAAGCCATCCATCCCCAAAATAAACTTGCTTTCTTGCTTTGAACCGAAAATTTCCCTTCCCAGACAGATGATGCACACACGGTGACCGCTCTGGATTTGCAGAATTCTTTAGATACATTATTTATTAGCTCACAGGTGCCGCGTCTAGTTCTGAGATAGATGTCAGGAAGACTGGAGAAGAAAATGCTAAAGGAAATTTCTGTTCATGAGCGTGGTGTCTTTGAAACCATCTCTCCATCGACCGCATGTCACATCTAATGTGTGTGGGTGTGTGTGTTCGTGACATCAGGAGTAGGATTTCAAAACATGTTGTGAACCCTATATTCCAGTCTCAGATTTTGCTGCATAATGGCCTTGCCTATTAGAGTAAACAAGTAAACAACTTGATCTCACTTTTATTGTTTTGATGAAGTCAAGGGGTTTTTTTTTTTTGGAAAACAAAGGCTATGATGCCTTTTTCCGTTCTCCTAGTTCCAGGGCAGGAAAAGAAATGCAGATGTAAAGAACAGATGTGTGAATACAGAGCAGGAAGGGGAGGATGAACTGGGAGGTCAGGTTTGACATATATACACTATGGTGTGTAAAATTGCGGGAAGCTGCCGCGTAGCAGAGGGAGCTCAGCCCAGTGCCCTGTGATGACCTCGGATGGGGTGGGGTGGAAGGGGGGTCCAAGAGGGAGGGAATATATGTACTAATATAGCTGATTCACTTTGTGTACAGCAGAAACTAACAGTGTTGGAAAGCAATTTTAAAAAATGATGCCTTTTCCCAAATGCTTTGCATCCGCTCACTCACGAGATAATCACAGCCTTCTTGTGAGGCAGCAATGGCTTCAATGTTGGCATTTGTGGAAACAAAGCCACAGAGCCATCTAGAGTCCTGGCAGATGTCACCCGCGGAGAGTGACACAGGAATGTTGGAGCCCAGGTTTACCATTTTCTGGTCTCTTACTGATGAAAATTTTAAAAATGACAACTTAAAAATTTTACTGTAAAAATAATGCAAACACGTGGTGGGGGGGGGGAAGGAAGTGGAGAAAATTAGGGAACAAAAATGACCCTGAGTCCCACCACCCAAATACAATTATTTTTAGCATCAAGATACTGTTTTCCAGATCCAAAGGGACATTTTTGACCCAGGAAATAAACCACCGCTCTAAGTGCATGTTGTGGGGGTACTCACACGTTTTAGGTACTTGCTTTAGCTGCACTGGTACTCAGATCCTCGTCTGCGTCTGGGGAGACAGGTGGCAGCCCCCACAGTGAGAACTGTCACCAGAGGAGAGCCACTGGGGCCCGCTCTCGTCTTCTGGGGCCGTGGTGAAGTCACCTTCCAGGCGACGTGGTCATGTCTCTCCCTGTTAACTGCCAACATGTCTCCTGGGATGAGGAAACCATTCCCAGTCACGAGTTCCTCAGATTAACCGGCTCAGAACAGGGCTGTGATGGAAAGAGACAGGATGAGCCGCTGTTAACACTGGCCTTGGGGCTCTTTCCCAGACAGTAACAGGGGTGGGTACTCTCTGGTAGATGTGGGAAGGACGGTCAGGGCGCCATTATTTCCACAGCGGCCACAGCCTGAACGATGGGCAGACCTTACTTTCCAAAGATGGAGCTATCTATCTCCCCCACAGGCCTGTGACTGGCGCCCCTGCCCACTGAGAGGCGGGCCTATTTTTCCTCCCCTTGGGTCTAGGCGCTAGCCTAGGTCTGCTCCGACCACTGGAGAAATGTTGAGAGTGACGCGATAGGCCTTCAGAAGCCACAGCAGAAGAAGGTTATAATTTCCACCTGACGTTCACATTTCTCCCCACCACTTTCTCAAATCTTACCTTGGGAAACCAGCCTCTGTGTACTGAGGAAGCCCAAACTAGTTCAGGTGGAGAGCTGGCCTAGAGAAAAGCCAAGAGAGGCCTTCAGCCAAGAGCCAGCATCCACCACCAGTCGTGTGAAAGAACAAGCCTTCATAAGGTGCATCTTCAAGGCTTCAAGGCTTCCAGTTGGGGCTCAGTCTCTATGGAGCGGACACAAGCAAGCCATCCTCACTCTGCCCTGAGTGGACTCCTGACCCACAGAACCCATGAGTATGACACATGACTGTTTAATGCTACTAAATTTAGGGGGAAATGGTCACACAGCCCGAGTTGCTGGAACATGCGCACCCAATGTCATCTAATGAAGAAAGCCATCTAACCCAGAAAGTCACATGTTCATTTTGTAAAAACATCACCAACCCTGAGTCTTGTACTGTAAGTCCTGTAATCTAGGAGCCATGATAAACCCCCTGACTGAACTTGCCTCCCTGTCTTTACTTGACTGTTTTCTCTCTCCTTTCCTCCAAGTCAGAGGTGTTGTAGCTAAGGTTACCCAGGGACCACATGAGGGCCCCAAACTCTTACTGCAGAATCCACCCTCCATGTCTCCCAGCCTCTGGCGAGTGGGGAGAGGGGTGGAGGTTTGTGGGCATGAGACTCGGAGGCTTTCATGAGGAATAGCACATCGGAGGTTTGAATAGTCTTTAGACACACGCTCCCAAGAGTGCGTGCTGGCTGTCACATCTAATACTAATACTCGGCAGAAAGTAGTACAGATTCAAGGCTTAAAACTCTAAATCATGCAAGCTGAGAGGCAAACACCCCCTCATCCACTCCTTCCAGGCCCAGCAGTGAGCACTGTTGACCCAGGGAGGCCCTTGCTGATACAAACCCTGGAAACAGACTGTCTGGCATTGAGTCCCAGCTTTGCTGGGGGACCCACTATGAGACTCTGGCCTTGGTTCCCTCATCTGTGAAATAACGATAACTTACCTCATGTTTGTCGTGAGAGTTAATGAGTTAATAAATGTAAAGCATTTAAAACAGTATCTAGGGGCTTCCCTGGTGGTCCAGTGATTAAGAATCCACCTTCCGACCCAGGGGACACAGGTTCAAGCCCTGGTCTGGGAACTAAGATCCCATATGCCTTGGGGCAACCAAGCCCACGTGTCAAAACTACTGAGCCCATGAGCTCTGGAGCCCATACCACAACCAGAGAAAGTCCATGTACTGCAACAAAGACCCAGTGCAGCCAGAAAAAAGAAAGAACAGTGTCTGACACAAAGTCTCAATGTGGGTTGGCCACTACCACTACTACTAGTATGATCATCATTATTATTATGAATAGTGTTTGCTGTAGCCTTGATGAGCTTAAGAAATAGAACATGTTGGAAGGAACCCAGAACTAGAGAAGAGGCTCCCAGGCCAGAGGACGCACCTCTGGGCACAGTGGCCCCTGGGAATGTAGTGAACACCCTCAACTTCATCTCACTGTACAGCCTTCAAGGGTGTCTGAGTCCCTGGGGCCTCTGCGGGTGTCACAAATCATGTTTCCTAGCATCTTGTCCCTGGTGGCTCAAATGGTAAAGAGTCTGCCTGTAATGCCAGAGACCCAGGTGTCATCCCTGGGTCAGGAAGATCCCCTGGAGAAGGAAATGGCAACCCACTCCAGTACTCTTGCCTGGAAAATCCCATGGACAGAGGAGCCTGGTGGGTTACAGTCCAGGGGGGTCACAAAGAGTCGGACATGACTGAATGACTTCACTTTCTTTCTTTCTTTGTGGAGAAAGAGGGTCAAATAGAGCTGAAATGTTGATGCAAGAAAGAAAACAAGCAAAAAAAAAAAAAAAAAGGGCAAATCCTGACAGCTCAGGAATCCTGCCTGACAGGTTATGAGATGGAAATGTGACCTTTTCCACCATCACTCCCTTCAGCTTTCATCTCTGGAGTTCTGTGAGGCTGTCACTAAACACAGCATAGCTTGCAGCCATAAGGTGGTTGGAGATGAAGGTTACCCTTGTGGGTACTGAATAGATGTTATGGAATAAAGATGTCTGTGACCTGTTTCCACCACTAGCAGCAACAAGAGAGGACAAGAGACTTCAGTTTGGTCTTACATATATGTATGCATACATATATATTATATATAAGTTATATATGTACATGTATGTAAGTGTACATATATATGTATATATGTATGTATACATATAAAATTATTAAGCAAATGAGGTTTTTTAAAAAAGATTTATTTATATTTATTTTTTGGTTGTGACGTGTCTTCGTTACTGTGTGTGAGCTTTCTCTAGTTGCAGCGAGCAGGGACTATTCATCATGGCGGTGCTCACGCTTCTCACTCCCAGTGGCTTCTCTTGTTGCAGAGCACCAGCTCCAGGCGCATGGGCTTCAGCAGTTGTAGTGCACAGGCTTAGTTGCTCCGCAGCATGTGGGACCCTCCTGGACCAGGGATTGAACCCATATACCTGGCACCAGCAGGCAAACTCTTAACCACTGGACCACCAGGGAAGCCCTTCAAGTTGGTCTTGATAGAATGGCCCTCAAGGGGGGCAGCCAGCCATACCTGCTGATAGGCGAATAGTCTGATCTCATGAGTGGAGCATAGTTAAGAGACCCAGAAGTGTTTTCTTTTCTATCAGTTCGAGCATTTTTGACTACAAATAACAGAAGCACCAGACTAAAATTAACTTGAATAAGAAGGAAAATTAATTATCTCACCTATCCAGGGGCAGAGGCAGGGGGGCCCAGGACTCTAGCTCTGAGACTCAACATGGCATCAATTCAGGATCTTTTCCATCAAGGAAAACTTTTCCAGAGTGCACGCCCCTGCCCCAGACTTTATCTTACATCTCATTGGCCAGAGTTATGTCACATGGCCATGCCTAACCCAGTGTAAGTTATGTCACATGACCATCCAAGGGGCGTGGAATTACCATGATTGTCTTAGACTAATCAGCATTGCCCTGAAGACTAGTTCAAACAAATAGACCTCGAAGTACAGGGGAAAAGGCCTGCTGCAGATAAGCAATTGATGACTTCCCTTTCCTGTTCCAAAAGGCTCCCTTTTGGGGGCTTCCCCGGTAATCCAGTGCTGAAGACCTGTCATGGGGGGCATGGGTTCAATCCCTGGTCAGGGAACTAAGATCCTACGTGCTGAGTAACACAGCCGGAAAAAAAAACAAAAACAAAAAACCCCCTTCCGTGACAGGTGCAATTTAACAAGATTATATTTAATAGGATTAAATGATGAGGATGGAGCAAAACAAAAACAAAAAACCAAGGACACACAAAAGGAAGCTCAAAATATGATCAAGTACAAAAAATGCACAGCCTGACCTCCTCTAGGCTTGTGAAGGTAGTCACCAATATGGTTTTAGTAGTTAGGGCAAGAAGGTCTGGGATTCCCAGGTGGGGCTAGTGGTAAAGAACCTGACTGCCAATGCAGGAGACATAAGAGACTCAGGTTCTGATCCCTGGGTGGGGAAGATCCTCTGGAGAAGGAAATGGCAATTGGTTTCAGTATTCTTGCCTAGAGAATCCTATGGACAGAGAGCCTGGCGGGCTACAGTCCATAGGGTTGCAAAGAGTCAGACACGACTGAGGCAACTTGGCACGGGCAAGGAAGTCTTGCCAGAAGTTGCAAATGGTGGCTTGTGGGCCAAATGCAGCCCATGAATAAATTCTACCTGGGCCTTTCCAGGATTGTTTATTTCTCAATTGGTTGAAAATTATTTTTCAATTGCTTCAATTGGTTTCAAGATTGGTTGCTTGCCAATCGTAAAAAAAAAAAAAAAAAAAAAAAGGAGGGGGGATATTTTAAAGTTGTTCAAAAGTATTTCTGGCTTCCCACTAAAAAATTCAGAAGATAGAACAGCACTGGGCCTGCTCTCCCACCTGGCAGCGGTCAGCTGGAACTGACATGCTCACCAGCCCTCTCAGCCCACGCTCCTCACCTGTTACCTTTTCTGTTTGTTTGTTTTTGTTTAAAAATCTCCCTTAATTATATTTTCATGAATTCCAAGAAGAACATCATTGCAGTTAACGTTACAAAAAAGCAGAAAGGGACATCGGAACATGCAATAAAATGGATTCCCAGTGAAAATAATGTGCGTTTGGTACTAAAACAGGGTTCTTGGCTCCCTGAAGGGAAAAATTTTCTTCTCATAGACCTTTGAGTCTGTGACCCTGGAGTGAGTTTACAGGGTCCTGATGAAGCCAATGAGTTCCTCAGGAGAACATGGGTGTACCAAGACATCCTAAACCTAGACCTCACAAAGTGGCCACTGTGGGGTGTGATGGACAACCCCACTGTGATCCATCTCATCCTCACTGCCCACCTGGAAAACCCTCACAGGCTCAGTTCTTATTCAAGCTTTCTACACAAACCAGAGGGGCGAGGATGAAGGGAGCGGTCACAGGGGTAGCTGGGAGAAGGGCCAGTGACATCTGTCACTTCAGGATAACCTCCGACAGTAAGTTTCCTGTTGGAAGAGGGCTGGAGCGGGTACTGAAGGGGACTCTCCCAACAGTTGTGAGGTCAAAGAGAGAAGGAATGGGTTTGGAATGAAGACTAGATTTGGAGAACAAGTCTCTCTCCGAGAATAATTTTACAGCCAGTGACTAGTTTAACCTCTGATGTTTCACTCCAGCTAAAGAGGTCTTGGATTGAAGCTTTCTGCCTTCTGATTGATTCAGCCTTTCGTGGCAGCCCTGTGTCTCCCAGTCCAGAAACGTCCGCTGACTCCAGCGAGGGATTTAGAAATTCAGGCAAGAATTTTTCGGTCATATTGCTTGAAATGCAAAGCTCTTTTCCCAGAATCAGGTAAAGAGGTCCCCGAGCAGATGTGCACACAGCTGGGCCTCATCCGATTTCCTGTCCATCTGCGCCCACACGCGGCTGGCTCCCTGGGAAGGTTAGATAATGACAGTGACTCAGGAAGCCAAAATCCGAATTATGTGACCTGCATGCAGGCGGGACCCAGTCCATGGGTGGTTCTTGTTCAACCCACCGTAGCAAGCCTGGAAATAGAGGCCATCTTGCTTAAAAAAAAAAAAAAAGGGATATTGCAACACATGTGTTCATGAAATCACATGTGTTTGTTAGGGGAAGCACGCTGACTGAAACCGCCCATGCTGGCCAGGGACCATGATAACCTTGTGAGTTATTTTACAACGGGAGATCCTGGTAAGAAACACAGAACTCATAAGCCACCACCCACCAGAAGAATTCAGGAAAGGTCAAAAGGAGACACCACATATCCCACCACCCCCCAGAATCCTTCTCGCTGGCATCCGTCTTGGCTGAGCAATGCAGGCACCACCAAAAGGGACCCCGACTCAGAATGATTGGCCAAAGACAACCTGGAAACTCATTCCATCACCATAAAACCCAAGACTGCGAGCCACATGGCTGAGCAGTTCTCCTGGGTTCTCTTACCCTCCTGTTCTCCGCCCAGGCACCCCTTTCCAATAAAATCTCTTGCTTTGTCAGCTCGTGTGTCTCCTTGGACAATTCATTTCTGAGTGTTAGACAAGAGCCCACTCTCAGGCCCTGGAAGGGGCCCCACTTCCTGCCACATGTTCAGTGTGCTGGAGAGAGAAACCAAGAGAAAGACAGACAGACAGACAGACTAGACCCACCAGCACCCTTGCTTTTGACCCCCTGCCTCACGCACAGCACTCCCCCTGCCTTTCTGCTAACTCACCCACCTTCAACCACCTGGTCCTCATCACAGTGGCAAAGGCCTGCAGTGGAACCAGAACCAGGAAATCAATTTACCAAGATGGTACTAAAGCAACTGAAAATCCATTATCACATTATACGCTTTACTGAGCCCTGAACTGCAGAAAAGCAAGCACGGGCGCTGTCCCCGTGGGGTGGCAAGTGGGGACAGCTGCCATCCGCCTAGACCTTGAGGGGAGGGAGGCCTGATGCCTGAACCGCTGCTGGGACCCTGCAGTTCAAGGAGAAGAAAGAGCGAAGGAACTCGAAGGAGGGCTGAGACTGGCCTGGCCAAGGGGAGGCCTCGCTCAGACCCTGGATTGACCCTGGACAGGGAACTCTACGCACCTCCACTCACCCTCCTCGGCCTGGCCAGGGCCGTTTGATGTATGTTTTTGAGACTCGTTTTGACAAAATTTTGTCAGAGTAGAGATCCTTGAGGGAGAGAGAAAAGTGTAGGGAGTTAGCAGACTGATGAAGTAAGTGCTGGGAGCCTAAAGGGAGACAGCCTGGCTCAGCAACTTGCCTTGGCCTTGTGTGACCTCCAGCTCTTTGCCTCAGTTTCTCTATCTTGACACGGGTATGATAATAGCCTCTTAGAGGAATAACAAAGGATTGCTATGAAGATAAAACAAATCTGGACCCAGTGCTGGACACAAGATGCTCAAATAGTGTTTGTTTATTCCTCGTCCAGACTCCTCATCCCTGAAATGGAAATGAGTATGCACCAAATATGAGTGAAATTAACATACACAATTTATGCCTGATACTATAGTCAGTAAAAACAATAAGTCAGGATTTCCCAGGTGGTCCAGTGGTTAAGACTCCGCCTTGCGGTGCAGGAGACACGGGTTCAAACCCCGGTCAGGGAAGATCCCACACGCTGAGGAGCAACTAAGCTCATGTGCCACAGTTACTGAGCCCGAGAGCTGCAACTACTGAGCCCCCATGCCTGAGAAAGCCCATGCTCCACAACAGAAGAAGGCACGTCAACGAGAAACCCACGCACCTCGAGGAAGAGTAGCCCCTGCTCTCTGCAAATCGAGAAAGGCCAAGCACAGCCAAGACGCAGCACAGCCAAAAGTAAATAAGTATTTTTTAAAAAGTCCAATGAGAGCATATCCCTGACATATCTTCACAGAACAAGGCACACATTTCAGAGTCCACTAAAGTGATTTCAAAGAGGCCTGGTGTTTTTCAACAGAGAGGAAGAAAACCTAAGTCTGGAAGTATTTGTTATATTCTTCAAACGTGAACATCACTAGAGGGAAAAATAGTTACAATAATAGACATAATTAGTACTTTTTGCATACCAGGTCCTGCCTGTGATTATTTTTATTTCTTACAGTCCTTCCAGGTCAGTAATATTTTCAGTGTAAAAGTGAGGAGGTTCTGACACAGGTTAAGCAATTTGGCCAAGGTCGCTCAATTAGTAAATGACGAGCTGGGTGTGGAACTTGGATCTGTCGATGACAATGGGAAGACAACAGTATCTGCTGAGTGCCGGGCATGTGCTGGCTGGTCCCTCTGCTGCTTCATCTACCCTTGGCACCGCTGCTATAGGGCAGGTGGGCTGGGGGGCTCAGCCGCTCAGTCGCGTCTGACTCTGGGACTCCATGGGTGTAGCTCACCAGGCTCCTCTGTCCATGGGACTCTCTGGGCAAGAACACTGGAATGGGCTGCCATGCCCTCCTCCACGGGATCTTCCTGACCTAGGGATTGAACTTGTGTCTCTTATGTCTCCTGCATTGGCAGGTAGGTTCTTTTCCACTAGTGCCCCCTGGGAAGCCCATGGAGCAGGTACTGGATGTTACTTTTTTTTTATTTATTTTTAAAATATTAATTAATTTATTTATGCCAACATGGAAAATTCTTAAAGAGACAGGAATACCAAACCCCCTGACCTGCCTCCTAAGAAATCCGTATGCAGTCAAGAAGCAACAGTTAGAACCGGACATGTAACAACAAACTGGTTCCAAATTGGGAAAGGAGTACATCAAGGCTGTATGTTGTCACCCTGCTTATTTAACTTATACGAAGAGTACATCATGAGAAATGCCAGGCTGGACGAAGCACAAGGTGGAAATCAAGATTGCTGGGAGAAATGTCAATAACGTCAGATATCCAGATAACACCACTCTTATGGCAGAAAGTAAAGAAGAACTAAAGAGTCATTGAAGAAACTATAATTCAAGCATGAAGGGAGAAAAAGCAATCAATGAGTTGGAAGAAATTTCAGACTTTCCTATCCGATAAACTGTTTATCAGATGAGGCTATGTTTCAGTTGTCTTGAAAGTCAATAGTAATAACCCTTTATAGTTATGGTGCAGAAAAACCAAATCCATCAAAATTTGCCTTAATTTTAACCTAATTTCACTTGCATGTAAAAATAATTCCATAAATTTCTACAGCATGAAAAAAAGAAGAAGAAGAAGAACTAAAGAGTCTTTAGGTGAAAGTGAAAGAGGAGAGTGAAAAAGTTGGCTTAAAACTCAACATTCAGAAAACTAAGATCATGGCGTCTGGTCCCATCACTTCATGGCAAATAGATGGGGAAACAATGGAAACAGTGAGAAACTTTATTTTGGGGGGCTGCAAAATCACTGGAGATGGTGACTGCAACCATGATGCTTACTTCTTGGAAGGAAAGCTATGATCAAACTAGACAGCATATTAAAAAGCAGAGACATTACTTTGCCAACAAAGGCAAACCTGTCTAGTCAAACCTATGGTTTTTCCAGTAGTAATGTATAGGTGTGAGAGTTGGACCATAAAGAAAGCTGAGTGCTGAAGAATTGATGCTTTTAAACTGTGGTGTTGGAAAAGACTCTTGAGAGTCCCTTGACCTGCAAGGAGATGCAACCAGTCTATTCTAAAGGAGATCAGTCCTGAGTATTCATTGGAAAGACTGATGCTAAAGCTGAAACTCCAATACTTTGGCCACCTGATGTGAAGAACTGACTCACTAGAAAAGACCCTGATGCTGGAAAAGATTGAAGGCGGGAGGAGGAGGGGACGACAGAGGATGAGATGGTTGGATGGCATCACTGACTCAATGGACATGAGTTTGAGTAAGCTCTGGGAGTTAGTTGGTGATGAACAGGCAAGCCTAGTGTACTGCAGTGCATGGGGTCGCAGAGTCGGACACGACTGAGTGACTGAACTGAACTGAACTGAACTGATGCCAGCCCTGGGTCTTTTTTGCTCCCCTCAGGCTTCCTCTAGGTGCAGAGAGCAGGGATGGCTTCTCTCCAGCTGTGGTGCAGGGTCTCTCATTGTGGTGGTTTCTCTGGCTGAGAGCACAGGCTTGCAGACTCAGCAGCTGTGGCTCTCAGGCTTAGTTTATCCATGGCATGTGGGATCTTCCCAGACCAGGGATGGAACCCATGTCCCCTGCTCTGCCAGGCAGATTCTTAACTGCTGAACACCAGGGAAGTCCTTAGACATCATTATTATGCCTATTTTATACGTGGGAAAAGATCAACTCATGAACCCAAAGTCTCACAGCCGCATAGAGGAAGACACAGGCATCCACTCCAGGTCAAGGTGGCCTCAAAGCCCAAGCTCTTATCTGTCACCAGCCTGCAACCTTTGTCTCAACAACAGCAGAAAAACTGCATAATAACGAGAGCCCTCCGTTCGTGTGGACAGCTTGACTTAATCTTTCATGCAGAAGAGACTGTGATTTCTTTCCCTACACAAATAGTTCTTAGCCAACGTTCTCTCCTAGGGGAGTGTGTTCAATGTCCCCTCCAAAGAACACGGTTCTCAACCTCTCATGATGACCTCATACACTCAAGGTTAAGGGAAACAGTGTCTCTATGAACATGTGGATAAAAGAAGAGCAAAGGGTATTAAAGTAGCTTGGATTTAGAAGGATTTACAAAAAAAAAAAAAAATTGGAATAATTTACAAGATCTCAGCATCGTGAGTGGCACAAGTCTTGTAAGTCTGTGATTTGTGAGTCCTGCAGGTGGGACTCTTTTATGAATAGCATCTGCTTTGAGTCATGGTCCTCCAACCTCATGATTTCTTCCAAAGAAACAGGTGAAAGGGAATTGTCAAAAGTCCGGGTTTTCACACTACCCTGTTTCCTGAGTAGCCCTCAACCTTTGGTTTATGGCTTCCCCTGGTGGCTCATAGTGAGGAATCCACCTGCAACGCAGGAGATGCAGGAGATGCAGGAGACGCAGGAGACGCAGGAGATGCAAGAGATGCAGGAGACAGGAGACGCCTCGATCCCCGGGTCAGGAAGGTCCCCTGGAGGAAGGCATGGCAACCCACTCCAGTATTCTTGCCTGGAGAATCCCCATGGACAGAGGAATCTAGCGGGCTACAGCCCATGGGGTCGCAAAGAGTAAGACACAATTGAAAGGACTTGGCATGCATACATGCTTCGGTTTATAGCAAGTCAGAATACGTTTTTAAGTCTATGAAGAGGAGACAACAAAAGGGTAGGATTGTCCTCTAGACCAAGGGTCCCCAACCTCCAGGCCACAGACCAGTACCTCCTGTCAGATCAGTGACAGTATTAGATTGTCAATAGAAATAAAGTGCCCAGTATATGTAATGGGCTTGAATCATCCCCAAACCATCCCCTGCCCCCCTCACGGTCCATGGGAAAACTGTCTTCTACAAAATCAGTCCCTCGTGCTAAAAAGGCTGCCCTAAACATATGCTGATACAATAGTCACAGACCAGATGTGGCTATTCAAATATAAATTAAAATTAAGCAAAAATTAAAAATTCAGCCTGTCAATCACACGAGCTACATTTTAAGCACTTTCAAGAGCCTCATAGCCACCCATGGCTAAGCGGTATCAACAGGCACAGCACAGATCCGGAACATCTCCATCATCACGGGAAGTCCCTTTAGGCAGTCTTAGCCTGCACGCCTGCATCCCCCCTTGCCAGCCCGCAGTCCTGCAGAGCAGCCCCCGCTCACACATGGAGCAGGCTTCCTCCACCCAAGCACCAGTCCTGCTGCCCTGCCTTTAGCTGGCGCCCAGGCTCCCCACCTTCTTCAGCCTCTTTTCAAGAACATCCTTGGCTCCTCCTTCGTCCCATATTTTAATCTAATTGGTGAACAGATCAATGTCCTTTACACCACCCCCCTCCCTGCTTCAGAAAGCAGAGTTCTTTACGTTAGAGAGCTAGGTGTTGTGCTACATTCTGACTTGGGTTGGGAGTTAGGACACATGGGCTTGATGAACACACAGCGTTGTCTTTTACTGCGTATTTCTGGCTGACTTTTTTTTTTTAGCCAAACTATATGGCATGGGAGATCTTAGTTCTCAGACCAGGATGGAACCCATGCTCCCTGAAGTGGACGTGCACAATCCTAACCACTGGGCCACCAGGGAAGTCTCCCTCCTGCTTCACTTCTTTGGGTCTCCCTGGCTTCCCACACCTCAAAAACAAGATATTTGAATATATTTATATGTGCAACTGATTCACTTGGCTGTACAGCTGAAACTAACACAGTGTTATAAATCAGCTATACTCCAATAAAAAAATTTTTTTAAATGAGATGTTGACTTGATCAGTGATTTTCAACATAGACAAAAGTGTATCAGAATCATGGGATGTAGGGAATTCAGGATTTTTTCCAACTGTGTGGTCCAGACTATTCTTGATCACCTTTATTCAAAGGCACATGTCCTATGTCACCTCTGCCTTCTAGATGACAGAAAACAAACTTGACAGGCCCCCCTCCCCCACCCCCTGAGATCCCAGGTGTGACCTTCTGATCCCATCCGGGCTCGAATCACTGCTACAGATCTCCTGCTGACAGAAGTGCATCTCATCCCCATAGATTGTTAGGTGGAGAGAAGACTGGCAATGACCCAGGTGACCTCCCAGATCCGCGGCAGTGCTTACGTTCCGTGAGACTATGATTTCTACAAAATGCCGGTGTGAACAGCTCAGCCTCCTCCCTGTGATTCGTGCTGCCAAGCAAAGGAAAAGATAATTAGCCTTAAAAATGGGGGAAGTTGGGGGACTGGGGGTGGAGGAGATATGTTGGGTGGTTCTGTCATGAGTCACAGAAATGTTTTGCATAATAGTCATTGGGAGATGCCCTGAGTTGCTTGGGGGAGGAGGGGGTGGTCACTTTCCCAGCCCCTCTAGAGTGATGTCTGCAGACTCATGAGATGTCCCAAAGCTCCTCTTGTCCCGGGAGCTCTGTGCACAGGTGTTCCCTAAAGAGGAGGCTGTCTGTGTGCCTGACTCCCTCCACAGTCGGCTGAGACCTTCTTCCCTCGTCTCCAGGGTGGTGGGGAAAGTCAACAGAAGTATTAATATTTATCAAGCATCCACTGAGCCTAGAATGGGGGCTGGGTGAGGAATAGGGAAAGAGGGTGCAAAAGTCAAGTAACTCAGGCCCTGGTCTCTAGAACCTCTGTGTCCAGCCTCCTCCCCCCATATAACTCTTCAGGGGAGAAAGAGAGAGGATGGAGATGAACAGAAAGCAAGGCCCTGTGTTTAATTCTTCTTCTTTTTTTTTAGCCACACCTAGTGGCATGTAGTATCTTTGTTCCCGGATCAGGAATCAAACCCATACCCCTGCAGTGGAAACACTGAGTCTTCACCACTGGACCACTAGGGAAGTCCCCCACTTAAACCCCCCCACCCCCGCCCACCACCCAATCTCAGTTCTCATTTATTCACTTGTAAAGATTTCTCAGGTGCAGAGGTGATGAGCACATCTAGAGGCTGACAGTTTACTGAGAGGAGTGTCTAAGCTGTTTCTGCTTCACCCTGGTCTGACAGTCCATTCTGGTCCAGTGACCCAGATGATGACCTAGGAGGGTTGGACAGATCTGTTCAGACCAGATTTCTTCCAACTCCCCTGGAAACTCAGGATGCAGGCTCCAATTCCCACAAAAAGATAAACACACCAGTTTCACGCTTCTTCCTAAATTATATTTCTACAAAATTTCTAACCCAACAGGGATTTTCTATTACCATAGCAACCCCTGCGTGTGAACAGCAGACTCCAGAGAGAAGGGGATGAAAATGCAGAAGAAGTCCATGCTTCAGAGCAGTGCGTGAAGAGAGGGGCTTGGTTGGCCAGGCTGGCTGGCCACAGGGCTGGCCCTGCCAGCAGGGTCTGATCTGGGTCCCCAGGGTGTGGCGGTCTGTGGGTTTTCTGCAGCTGTATTTGCCTATAAGTTACACAGCCTGGAGGTCCAAAAACAGTGACTTTGCCCTGGTTTTCACTTGACTGACACAAGCACTTTCTACCTCTTTCCTTTGTTCTTCTGTTCCAGGAGATCTAGGGAAAGACTCATTTGTTTTCAGATGATGTCATTTGGTGGCATTGTTTGAAAGAGACAGGAAGCAACAAAGCAGAATATGATACAGGGATGAAATCAAAGAGTTGGATAAGAATAGCTGTAGCATCCTGAAGCTAACAGCATCCTGTCCCCTTCACTGGGGCAAACAGTCCTTTGGTCACTTTCCCTTCCAGGTCACAAGGCCATGGCTACAAAAAGCCTCCATTCAAGAGGCTTCAGAAACAACAAGAGCAATAAACAGGCAGCATCCCTGGCAGCCAAATCAGGCATGCTCTTCCCCACGAAATGGTCTGTGTCCCCAAGAAAGGAAATGGCTCACAGATAGCGTTAAGGGAAAACGGATAGACAATAGCATAGCTGACATCACGTAGGTAAAGTGCTGTCTACAGGGCCTGGATGTTGGGTTTGCTACTTTAAAATGCAGCAGAAGTTTTGTTCCCAAAGGTAGCTGCTAAAAGAGGCAGTGGGATTGCTTTCTCTGGGTCCCTGTCTGTAAAATAGGTTGATTCCTGCAACTGGACTCATCAATGAACTTCTGGAGAACGTTTCCTTGATTATGTGTGTTAGTTGCTCAGTCGTGTCCAACTCTTTGCGACCCTATGATCTGCAGCCCGCCAGGCTCCTCTGTTCATGGAATTCTCCAGGCAAGAACACTGGAGTGGGTAGCCATTCCCTTCTTCAGGGGATCTTCATGACCCAGGGATCAAACATGGGTCTCCTGCATTGCAGGAAGATTCTTTACTGTCTGAGCCACTGACGTAATTATATTTAACTGTGTGTATGTGCGTGTCTCACTCACATGCACATAAAATTTTCCAAACACCCAAATCTCTAAGTGATATAGATGGTGACATTTGCACATGTTTTAGACTCCTACACACATTCTTCTGACATCAGGGCAGGTAAACACAGAGACTTAAGTCCCGGCAATAACAAAGCACAGAGCAGGACGAACGTACCATGACTCACTGCCGGACCTTTGCTTCTGCTGCTGCTTCTCCCTGGAGCCCACTCTCTTCTGCTGCTGACTCCTGTGCATTCAGCAGTGTATCTCTGAGCCTCCTCTAACACTAAGTTTCTTTGACACCCCCAGGCTTGGTTAGGAGCTTCACCTAAAAGGTTTCTTAGGCAATGTGACATTTCCTGCTTGCAATCTGACTAAGCTGCCACTGGGTCATGGAAGTAGGTTTGCTAGAATTTTGCAGACAGTGCAGAGCAGGAAAACAGGGCAGCAAAAGCAAAGTAACAAACATTGTCCCTTATCAAACAACTACGTGAGCAGGGGCAGTGCAGAGGGCTAAGGGATTCAATATCTCATGTAAATTCCCTCCAAGGCAGGTATTCCTGTGCCCAGCTTACAGATAAGAAAACTGAGGCTTAAAGAGGGTAAAAAAAAATTCCCTAAATGGGGATGAATGTAAAGCACAGTGACTCTAGTTAATATTGTGTGTGTGTTTTTAATCACTCAGTCGTGTCCGACTCTTTGCAACTCCATGGACTGTAGCCCACCAGGCCTCTCTGTTCATGGGATTTTTACCAGCAAGAACACTGGAGTGGGTGGCCATGCCCTTCTCCAGGGGATCTTCCTGACCCAGGGATCAAACCAGAGTCTCTTTCTTTTCCTGGACTGACAGGTGGGTTCTTTATCACTGTGCCATCTGGGAAGCCCCATACTTAATATTACTATATTGGATATTTGACAGTTGGTAAAAAAGGGTGTTTAATATATGTTGTTAATATATCTTAACATGATAAGACTTATCATGATAAGTCTTATTAACATCCATGACATACAAAGTAACAGATTTATTTTTTTAAATCTTGATGAGAAGTTTTAAAACTTTGTTTAGCAACTGTCAGTATAAATATATATTTATAAATATATGTGATAGGTGCTAAAAAAAAGTCATAAAAGTTCTTGTCAAAAAAAAAATCTGTTTCTCTGTATGTGATGGATGTTAACAGGACTTACCGTGATGATCTACTGTGATGATCACTTTGCAACACATTTAAACACCCAGTCCCTGTGTTGAAACTAATATAATGTTATATGTCAATTATATGTCCATTAAAAAAAGATCAGTACTCACTTTATATTTATATCATAGCAGTATAACAGTGAATGAAATAAAGCTCTAGCATTTAAAAAAAAATACTTCCCTAACTCAATTATCAGATAGGAAAGCTGGTATTTAAACACAGAAGCTGGGCCAATATCTTTGGTCTTAACCACTGTGCTAAGTTGCTTCCCATGGTGTTCTCTTGGTCCAGGAGTGTAGACAAAGAATCTAAACAAAGTTTTGTGCCAGTAGCTTCCTGCCTCCTTTGTAAGCTTTGGTCAAAATCCTGGCCACAGCCAATCACAAGCTAGATTCTAAGGAAGCGATGCCAGGCATCGTTGGCCAGTGCAGAGACCTGGGCAGTCAGCCCCGAGAAGGGGTGCACTTTGCTTGGAGGTCACTCAGCAATTTTACTTCACGCTCCATTGATTTCTAGCCAGAATGTATACAAGTCCTGAAAGCTGGACACGCTGCCTCGGGTTTAATCCACACACAATCTCTTTTCTTTTTTTTGTTGTTGTTTTTTAAAATATTTATTTGGCTGCACCAGGTCTTAGATGCAGAAGATGGGATCTTGGTGCTTTGTGGCATTCGTGATCTAGCTCCCTAACCAGGGATCAGACCACCTGGGTCCCCTGCATTGGGAGCTTGTTGTTTTAGCCACTGGACCACCAGGGAAGTCCCCTTGTTCTGATTCTTCAGGTGTTAGATTATTCTTCCCTTATTCAAAGTTGTGCTTCTAGTGAAAATGCCTGAAGGCTAATTGGAAAATGTCAGACCCCATCAGTCATGAAAAGAGAGGCCAAAGCGGGCTGTCTGATGCCCCAGACGTGTATGGCTTTGCAAGGGGTACTGTCTCCTGTTCAGTGCAAGGAGCTATGTCACTCTGAGAGGGGTCTTGTTGTTCCTCACCCCACCCTCTCCACGTGGCCCCTGGTGAGGTGACAGCCAGAGGCGACATGAACAGGCTTGCCTCCTCTGCTCGCTACCCGGGGGAGCCTGAGTGAGTCCATTTTGAGTCATGGGTCCTTCGTCCATAAAACGAGGGCACCAATGCTCCCTCATACAGATGTTGGGGGGATTCAATAAAATCACATCTGTATACACACAGCATTTGACAGCAATACCTAGAACACAGTGAGTACCCCAGCTCAGTAAATAAATCTACTGGTAGACTTCGGATCGGCCAACAAGGGAGGTTCAGTTCTGTTGGAAATCCTTTGATTCACTTCAAACACCCTTCTGTCAATAAATTTCCTATCCTAGACTATGACTCACATGTTTGTAGAGGCAGGAAGTACATAGAGATGAAGTCCCAAGAGAGTGTGGAGATCAGGGGGAAGGGGAGGATGGGAGACGACAGTGGGAGAGGAATTAGATTTCCCTGTGACCTCCCAAGCTTCCACCCTGGTATGCGTGCCCCATCTCATCCCCTCAAAGAGGGAAGCACACTGCCGTGTACAGGGCTGCCTATGGGGCCAGGGGTCTAGGACCTGAGGGAGGCCACCAGGAGCTGAGAGACACTCTAGATAGCCGCGGGCAAGAAGGCAGAAACCTCAGTCCTACACCCCCAAGAACTCAATTCTGCCAACAAGCTGGATGAGCACGGGAGAGGACGCCAGCTCCAGGTGAGACCACGGCCACAGCTGATGTCGTGGTCTCAGCCTGGTGAGCCCCTGAGCAGAGAGCTCGGCTACACAGTGTCCTGACCCACAGAAGCTCCATCCGAGATGATAAACGGGTGTGGTTTTACACCACTATGTCTGTGGTATTTTGTTAGCCAAAAAGTTTGTTCAGGTTTTTCTGTATCATTTTATGAAAAAACCCAGGCACACTGTTTTTGGTCAATCCAATAGTTTGTTAGGCAGCCTAGAAGCTACCTCAGTGAGAAAGGGCAGCGGTTAGAATTTCTTCTCGGCCCTTCCCTGCTTCGCCTACCTGCAGAGACGGCACTTAGAGAAGGCAAGGAGAAGGCCCGGAGGTTAAGAATCTTCCAGCTTCGTGCACACCAGCTCTCACACCTCTGGCTCCACCAGGGGTTAAAACCTGGGCTGGCTCTTCACAGGCAAGTCCAGTTCACACAGTCACATCCCTCGCTACCCTGATGGGTCTGGGAGACCTAGAGGGCATACACGTGGGGGGGAACAGAGTATGAAATTATTCAGAGCAGAAAATTCTACCACCTTCCAGTGTCTCCTATAACCTCTCCAACAAAATAAACAAACATTTGGCAGACAGCCCAAGGCCTTGAAAAGACATGGATGCACCATCACCTGTGAGGAGAGGCCAGTTGGGAGGGAGGTGGTTTTAAGAATCAGACTCAAGGACTGAGTCATGAGGACTTCCTTGGTGATCCAGTGGTTAAGACTCCGTGCTTCCCACTGCAAGGGGCACGGGTTTGATTCCCGGTTGGGAAATCTAAGAAACTGTATGCCGTGTGGTACCCCCCAAATTAAATTAAGTTCAAAAAAAGAAAAAGAACTGAGTCATGGAGTTGACTGTGAAGACGTGAAGATGACCAGATGGTGATGGAGAGAGGGCAGGACCTGAGGCATGACTCAGTGACACGTTGTCTTCTAAGCAAGGATGTTCTGGTTCTGGACCTTTCAAATCAGCACCCCCCCCCCCCACTACCTTTCACAGAAGGGAAGTTCTGTAGATTTGTGTCAAGCCCCTCTCTCTCCTCCCCTTCCCCAGCTAGTAGATAAGAGATTAAAGAGTACCCCCTCCAAAGGTATTAGAACATCAGTACGGACCTATGGAAAGTCTTAAGGTCTTCAGGACTCAGAGGAAGGAAATGACCATTGGTGGTCTGCAGGCCCCAGGACATAGAGGACACTGTCTGGGGACAGTCAAACAGTGGAGCCACCTCCCAGCCCAGCAGTCATCTGTCTGCCTGCTTGATGTCCATTAGAGTAGCACGCGATCCTCCAGTTCTACACCCTGATGGTAGAGTAACGGAGCCCAGCCTGGGACTTCCTTGGTGTCTGGTCGCTAAGATCCTGCCCTCCCAATGCAGGGGGCCCCAGTTTCATCCCCGGTCAGGAAATCAGATCCCACATGCCACAACCAAGACCCAGCACCGCCAAATGGTAAATAAACAAGCAAAAGGCACTCAGGCTGCAGAGTAGGCTGTGGGGGGCTCCTCAGCACAGTAAAATCAGGGCCTGGGCTGGAATCCAGCCCCCTGGCCTCCTAGCAGGACCTTCTGCTCCACAGTCCCCAGTGCGGGTGGATGTGGCGGAAGGCGGGAAGGGTCAGTGGGCCCAGAGGGGAGAGGAGGGCAGCCCCCGCCTCCTTCCTGGTGGACCGCAGGGGAGCCCAAGGGAGAGCCCCGCACAAGCGGGAGGCAGAGAGCAGGAGGCCGGAGGGGCAGGGAACACGGGACGGCGAGAAGCTCCTCTCAAGCCCCCGACCTTGAGCTCAGCTGATCGGGCGAGGCAGCCTCCTCCCGGGCCTCCCTGCCTCCAGCCTCTAATCCAGCTCCATATTTTTGCCAGAGGGATTTCTCTAAAATAAAAAGTCCCTTATTATCGCTTCAGCGGTTCCCCCCACCCACAGGTCAGAGCAGCCCAGGGAGATCTGCAAGGGGACACTGACTCTAGGACTCAGGAATCGTTGGCACTTCTCGAACATCTGACTTGCAGAGGCTGAAGGACATCTCCTACCTAAAGTAGACAGTAAAGAACCCACCTGCAATGCGGGAGACCTAGGTTCGATCCCTGGGTTGGGAAGATCCCCTGGAGGAGGGCATGGCAACCCACTTCAGTATTCTTGCCTGGAGAATCCCCGTGGACAGAGGAGCCTGGCGGACTACAGTCTCTGGGGTCACAAAGAGTCGGACAGGACTGAGTGACTCAGCATGGGAGTGGTCTGGATGGAGGCGGCTGGAGTTGGACCAGCGGCTCACCCTCGAGACTCCTTCTCCTCCCCGCTTCCCACTCCCCTCCCTGCAGGAGAGTTTACTGCCTCAAGGTTGCAAGCCGTTTGCTGCAGCTCCACATCATGACTGTATTCGAGGAACACAGGACAAGAATACAGGAATACGAGTCCCCCACCAGCAGCCACGACTGTCTACTTCGTTTGGAGAATAAAGCGCATTTCTGCTGCAAACCCCAGGCAGATATAAGCATACATGTCATTGGCCAGAACTGTGTGTCACCTGGTCACTCCCACCTGCAAAGGACATGGTTAAGATGGGGATCTAGCCTGTCCAGTCATGGTTAAGATGTGAGGGGAGGAGGATTCTGGTCGTACTGGGACCGCTCAGGCCATGGGAGGCCCCTTGCTCGTTGCCCAGCATGGTGGGGTTCACTCGGGGCTCCCGGAGCTGCCTGCCCCTCTGCGGGGTTTCGGCTTGGACTCCCCTCCGCACCTCGCCAGCCCAGCTCACCCTTGCTCCTTCCTCGTAGCTCAGCTCAGCGTCTACTCTGCACCCTCTCTAGCATCCTACACAACCTCTCCCTCAGCACACGAGGCCCTCGTTAGACTGTGGGCTCTTCTGGAGCAGGTATCGTATCCCAGTCTTATTTCTCAGCTTTCAGGCCGAGCAGCTGCTCATACCTGCTCTCTTTTCTCCCATATCCCATGTCTGATCCATAGCAAATGCCGCCAAAACCATGGTTGCTAAGTAAAGATCAGTGACCTATCTTTAAGGTACCCTGGTCAAACAAATGGTGACAACCAATGCTTCACAAAAGCAAAAAGGCCAGTGGGAGCATCCATCCTCCCACAAGCAGTAAGGGGTGCATTTTTTTCCTAGAGAATTTAAAAGCAACAATAAAACTGATTTAAATTAAAAAAAAGAAAAAAAAAAAAAAAAGCAAATCCCACCAGGTCTCTCCTCAAAATCGACCCAGACTTGGGATGCTTGTACCCCATCAGCTCTCCTTTGTATCACCGCTCCAGTCCTGTTTCTACCCTTCCCCCCACCCCAACCAGCCGACTGTCACCACAGCAAATCTGTCCCTCTTCGGCCCTGAATCCCCAGAAGGCCCCCATTTCACTCGATGGTGAAGTCAAAGTTTTTTCCATATCTTATAAGATCTATGTGACCTACTCCCATCCCTTATCTCTCTGATCTCATCTCCTACGAATGCCGCCCTCACAATCAAAGCCCCTGCCACATTACCGACTCCTGAGTGGTCTCACCAAGCACATTCTGCTTCAGGGCCTTTGCACGGCTCTCCCTCTGTCTAGACAGCTCTGCCCCAGATGTCTACATGTCATGCTCCCTCATCCCCTACAGGTCTTTATTTAAGTCATCATTGCAGTGCGGCCTTCTGGATACCCCACCAATCACAACCCGTATGATTGTATGTCTCCCAGCTGTATTTCTCTTCAGGCATTTCTCTAACATAATCTATATTTATGTGTGCCATTTGGGCCTCTGTCTCCACCACCTTCCCTGTAGATTATAAACTCCATGAAGGCTGTTTGGTTTTCTGCTGTGTAACTGGCACCTAGACCACATAAGAGTCATTTAACAAACAGGGATAAGTGATTGATTAATCCCCTGGTGGCTCAGATGGTAAAGAATCTGCCTGCAATGCAGGAGGCCTGGGTTCAATCCCTGGGTTGGGAAAATCCCCTGGAGGGGGGCATGGCAACCCACTCCAGTATTCTTGCTGGGGAATCCCCATAGACAGAGGAGCCTGGCAGGTACAATCTACGGGGTTGCAAAGAGTCTGACATGACGGTGACTAAGCACAGCACACTCCCACCTTCTCTGTAGATTGTAAACTCCATGAAGGCTGTTTGGTTTCCTGCTGTGTGGCACTTAGGTCACCTAAGAGTCATTTAAAAAAGATAAACAATTGATTAGATGAATGCATCCCCAGTGAAATGCCTGGTCCATAGGAAAATCCAGGGAAAGTATTGAACTCACAAATGACTGACGGAACTGGCAAGTATGGACTGGAGAGAATGGATGTGCTGTGCAGAGGCTCTGGAGAGAAGCAGCTGGCATTAGGACTGTGTGTCTGGAGCCAGGCGTCCCAGCCTTGGGGACAGAGCGTGGGGCGGGAGAGGGCTGGGGTGGGGAAGAGGAGAGCGATGACATTCAAGCCATTCATCCCATCCAGGATTAATTTCAATTAACCTCCCGAAAGACAACTCAATTCTGTTTTCTCTTTCATCCTTCAAGTCAAGTTCTATTAGCAAAAACTGCTGCCCACGGCATGAATCTTGATTTAGAGGCTAGGAGGAGGGCTGTTTCTGTGCAGATGGAGGAAAAACACAAGAATTGGCAGCCCCACTGACTTTGCTGGGTGGGCAGCCAAACAGAGGCCCAGTTGTGCTAGTGTGGAGACTTTGCTGTGGCCAAGAGATAAAGCAAGGAGCAGAAAAGGGAAAAGGAAGACGCTGGTGCAGTGCCCAAGCCTGGCCGCTTCTGTAACACAAGCTGTGTCTGTGACCCATTTTAACTGCAGCTGGTTGTGTGTGTCAGAGTCAAATCCGGGCAAATGCAGTGGCTGTTTTTAGAATCCAGTTCCACTTGGATATGTTTGGTACCAGGTTTCTCTCTGTAGCTGTTGTTCAGTTGCCAAGTAATGTCCGACTCTTTGCGATCCCATGGACTGCAGCACGCCAGGCTTCCCTGTCCCTCACCATCTCTCGGAGTTTGCCCACGTGCATCCGTTGAATCGGTGATGCCATTCAACCCTCTCATTCTCTGTCAGTTTCTCTCTGGCGCATGGTTACTAAAGCTTCATTACCCTCAACCTGGAAGAGACCATGTGTCTCTCCTGTTCAGAGTCAGAACGGGTAACATCAGTCAGATGCAAGGAAGGATTGACTTTCTTTGTAAAACGTAGCCACAGGCACCTTGTGAGTCCTGAACATGGATGTAAATAAGCTCCACACAAGGTATCTCCAAAGTGAAAGAAAATTAAGCTCCTGGACACGTGGCCATGAGTGACACTGGACATGGCGGTTGGTAATTTACAATTGTAAAGGTTAAACAAGAACAAGTGAAGGTGGGAAGACACCGCACAGCTTTAGCAACTATAACCTTTGCTGTGGTTCCAAGTTTTCTTTTTTTTTATAGTCACCTGCAGAGAGAGAATGCAAATCTTATTTTAAAAACTTATCATGTGACTCTATTTACTTAGATTTCCTTTAAACTGTAAAACACTCACTAAATCTTAAGAATGGCTTCCTGCAAAATATTCTAGGTTAAAACAAACAGGGAGCTTAATTTTATTGATGTTGTTTAAATAGGCAATTTAAAAGTGCTTAGTGTTATAGTGGAGGATAAATGGTTCCAAGAGCGGCATAAAATGGGAAGACTCAACTAATGAAGCCTATTCCCATATTTATATAATTATAATTTTATAAGCAAGGTAGAAATGTCGGCAAATTGTACTGCAATTAGGTCTTTATTAATTTTAAAACTTGTAAGAAATATGTGGCTGCTGGTGTTTCTGGAGCAGAGCTTAATCAAATTAGTACTAAAATCTCACTCTTTCTAATTGCCATAAAATAAAGTTGTTGGCACACTGCCATTGCCAGAAGGAGAGCTCTGGTAGCAAACAATTTGCAGTCTCATTCTTAGAAATTCCAGGCAGGGGGCTTCCCTGGTGGTCCAGCAGCTAAGGCTCTGCACTCCCAATTCAGGCGGCCCACGTTCAGTCCCTGGTCAGGGACCTAGATCCCACACGCCACAACTAAGAGTTCACAAGCCACATCTAAAGATCCTTCATGCTGCAGTTAAGTCCTGCTGCAGCCAAATAAGTAAATGTTTAAAAAGAAAGGAAGAAATTCCAGGCATTTACCTGACCTAGATGTTTACCAAATCCTTCAGAAACTTCCTTGGGAGGAAACCGGCATGGGGGGGGGGGGGGGGGCGGCGGGCAGGGACTGAAAAGTAGAATAAAATTTCCTTTAAAACATGTGAAAATGGATCAGGACATAAATCAAAGGTCACATTTGTTTTCAAGTTTGCACAGTTGACTTTGTTAATTTCCTAATCTGAATTTTTTAAAAAAAAGTATAATTAACCATCAGAATCCTACAGTTCCTCTTCAATATTATTTCTGCCAGACTTCTTTGAAGAAGCCTAGTAAGTAACCAATTTCTATTGAACTGAATTTCCATATTCACAAAAGAATTACTAGAAGTTGTTTATAAATCACTTTAGCCTTCCACAGAGAATTTTTTATTAATAAAATAGTAAGCATGGCTATATACCACAAAGTGTCATAAATGCAGCCACAATTGTCCCAGAGTTTTGGGTATAATCCTGATTCAAGTCATTTTATCTTTTCCACTGAGGGCAATTGGTTAAATGTGTAGCTCAATGAGATTTAAATTTTATGAGCTTTCTTTTTCATTAAAACCAAATTTAGAGAAATTAGCAGGAATACTTAGTGAGAACATGTGTTATTTTTGAGTCTAGAAATACTGTCACGGTGGCTACAAATTTTTATTGAGAACTATACTACTAGAGCTGATGGGATCATTTTAATTTCTTCCAGTTTCTCTGAAAGAAAAGTTCTACCCCAGGTAGAAGGAACATGCCAAAGTCTCCTTTGCAACTGGATGGCAAATATGACTTGAGCAGGATCGCATTCCGAGGTCATGGGATAAAGCCCCGGAGACAGGAGATGCCCAGGCTAAGGGACCCGAGGCACCAAGGTCCAGCTGAGGCTCCAAGCTGACCAGTGGGCTGCCCTGTCGCCTCACCTGCCCAATGAGCCTGAAAATACCTTCTCTCCTTGAATTTTTGCAAGATCATATATGATGTCTGTGAAGCTGTTCTGTTGTGAACTGAGCTGGGTGCCAGGTGCCCTGAACCTGAGGGCCCGAGAACCTGGGCAGGAGCCTGGCTGAGATGCCTGTGTAGCTGAGCTGGGCTGAGAGGCCACAGTCACAGCCGGGGCGCAGGGGGGCCCCTCAGCTGCAGGGGAATCTGGGAGGGCAGTGCAGGGCCGAGCACCGCAGGTCCGTGGCTGAGGGCCTGCCGCCTCCGCTCAGATCCCAAGGTCTGGAGTGAGCTGTGTGTCCCTTGAACTACAAACTTGACCTTGGCTGTCCTGGGGGAGATGCTCTGTGGGACCCGTAGGAACAGCACCCGTGGCTATGAACGATCAGGTACTAAGGTGCCCCCTCCTCTTCTTTCGTAAGTTCACATTAATAAATTTAAAAAGTAATTAATAACATTCCTCCTCTCTCTCCATCCACCCTCTCCCCAGTTCTCATCCCTGCCTTTAAGAACCCACTTCCCACCTTCCTGGGGAGAAAGCTCTCTCTGTTGACTGAGGAAGATCACATGAAACATGGCAAAATGCTCCCAGTTAACGCCCTGAGCTCCCTTTATAAAGGAAAGGAAATTTCATGATCAGGCCCAGATTCGATGAGTCACCACCATACACCTGTGTACAGTTAAAACTTCCTCTCATCCAACCAACTGTGGATCCATACTTATGTGTAGTATGTAGCAGTTGGCTGAACACAGCCTTGGATACCGAGAAACCCAACTTTCTCAGTCTCGTTGCTAAGGCAACGGGATGGTGTGGGTGCGAGTTGCCCTGCATGTGTGTCTCCATGCCGTGCTGCCAGCAGGGGGACCCGGGACGGGGGTCGGGGAGAGGTGTGCCCATCTCTCCAAGGCTTCATCTGTAAAGGCCACAGGAACAACACAATACCCTGTGTCACCAATGGCCATGAAGATTCTAAGGGGAACCCTGCAACACACTCCTAGAGGGTGCAGGGCAGTCAGGAGGAAGGTTGGGGGGGGCACAGATGGTGAGCCTATGTGAGATGAAGGACAGGGATGCTGGTGAACTGGGGAGTCTGGCGTAGCGGGGGACAGGAGCTATCTTGTGAGATGAAGACTGGATCCAGAATATCACCGGCACAGAATGAGAACATCCGGAATGTAGTCCCAACCACAAAATTCACGCCAGCCATAATGCATGTTAGCCTGGGTAATCCTATAATGAGCCCCCAGAGTGTGGTTGAAAGGTAAAACTGAAGGTTTTTAGAATATTCTAAAGATCAGATAGGAGACAAATGTACTAAAAGGAGAAAGCACCCGCCTCTACTCCACTACTAGTTTGATCAGAGATCCTACATTTAACTCTGTTTGCATCAGATTTGACCCGCAGAGCCCAACATCCCCTGCAGGTGCGGGAAGGGGACAGCCCTTCCTCTCCTTCAGGGCCTGGCGTGTAGAGTTACTCGCACGTACCTTCAAACCAGAGAGTGTCTCTGGTCTTCACGGCCTTGAATCATCTGTCTCCAACCTGTTATTTACAACTGGTATTATTTTGTTCAGATCTCTAACTTTTTCTAAGATATAGGAAGTTCACGAGTGGCCCAGTGGATAAGAAACCGCTTGCCAATGCAGGGGACACAGGTTCGATCCCTGTTCTGGGAAGATTTCGCATGCAGGGGAGCAACTAAGCCCATGTCCCACAACTACTGAGCCCATGCCCTAGAGCCCGAGAGCCACATCGGCTGAGCCTGTGTGCTGCAACTACTGAAGCCTGAGGGCCTAGAGCGTGTGCCCTGAAACAAGAGGAGCCGCTGCAATGAGAAGCCTGTGTACTTCAACAGAGAAAGGCCACCGCCGCTGCTTGCTGCAACTAGAGAAAACCCACCCAAAGCAGCAGAGACCTAGCACAGTCAAACATAAATAAATTTTAAAAATCGAATCTAAAAATAAAAAAAAAAAATTTAAGATATAGGAAGTTCACAAAGACACACAGGCAATTGGGTCATTAAAGTAATCACTAAAGAAAAATTCATAAAATTTTGGATAGAGTGGTAGGTCACCCAAGGAACAGATAGGAAGGCTTGTATAGGAAAAATCTAAACTGAAGATGTGTGCGCTTGTATGCTTATTCGCTCAGTCATGTCTGACTCTTTGTGACCCCATGGACTGTAGCCCGCCAGGCTCTTCTGTTCATGGGATTCTCCAGGCAAGTATACTGGAGTGGGTAGCCACACCCTCCTCCCGAGGATCTTCCCGACTCATGGATCGAATACAGGTCTCCTGCATTGCAGGTGGATTCTTTACCGTCTGAGCCACCAGGGAAGCCCAAACTGAAGATAGTTGCTAAAATTACACCCAAAATCTAGATGTGAGCTTTATAGCTACCAAGACTAAGCCAGCAACCCAGTGATGTTGTAATGATCTCACAGACGTTACAGATGTCCGTCACTGCGCGTTATGCCTACTGACTCTGCAGAGGATGCTAGCTGTGTCCGGGGCCCTTACTGCCCTCTTGAGTCCACTGTCACTCCTGTCCACAGCCGACAAAATGAAGGGAATCCTTCCACAAACTGGCATCCTTTCAGGTAGCCGTTACCTTCTGAGGCCCAACCACGTGCCAAGCTCTGTGTTCTGGGGACACAGTGGTGAACGAGAGCATCAAGTCTCTTTCTTTTTGACGTTTATAATCCACAGGGAAGAAAACTCTGAAAAAGAATTTCCTTATGACCTAGCAGGATTGGATGAACTGGACCAATCAGAGTCTTCTCTCAGAACTGATCAGGGGAGCCAAGTCCCTGAGGGAGCATGGAGGTCTGGACCTGAGAAGGTGCCACCATTGTAAAGTCAAAAAACCCTAAGTCAAGCCGTCATACACTGGGGACCACCCGTACACTAAACGTCTTAGTTCATTTGGGCAGCTATACCAAAATGCTACAGACCAGGTGGCTTATGAGCAGCAGAAATTTACTCCTCGAAGTTCAAGGTCACAGTGCTGGCATGGTTGTATGTGGCAGAGGAAAGCCCCCTTCTTGGGTTGCAGATTGCCTACTTCTCACTGTGTCCTCACATGGTGGGAGATGCTAGGGGTCTCTCTGAAGGCTCTTATAAAAGCACTAATCCCCTTCAGTAGAGCTCTGCCCTCCTGAACTAAGCAGGACCTACCTTCCAATACCATCATCTTTGGGAGCTAGGATTGCGCCATATGAATTTGGGGGTGGGTGGTGGACACAAACAGTCAGACTGTAGCACCATATGACCTCTCAAGCCTAACAGGGTGAATGTCCCTCGTTTGGGCCCTCCAGCAGTCATTTGTTCTCCCCCAGTACTTAAACAGAGCACTGATTTTCCTCTGGGAAATCAGTTCCTTCTCCAGTCTCATCCTGTGCTCTGGGTGGAATGGTGGAGCATATGACCTAGGTCTAGACCAATCAGAGCACCCCATTCCCTAAGCCCCGAGACCAGACCCAATCAGAGTCCATGAGAGTCAATGGTGACCATTGCAGGAACTTCTGGGTAAGAGACCACTCTATCTGCTGGACTTGGATTTGGAGGAGTGTGAGGAGCAAGTGCAGCCATCCCGTGGGGCTGTGGAGCTAAAGGATAAAGTCACCATGGAGGGCAGCAGAGCTAAAAGATGGGGAGACTACCTGGGCCCTGATCACCTTGTTTGAGGTCCTCTCAAAGCCATGCCAAAAGCCATGCCAAAACCAAACTCTTCTGAACTTAAGGTGATTCAAAAAATTTCCTTTTTGTTCAAGATAGTCTTTGTTTTTAATTTTCATTCTGTTTGTGTTTGCCATAGGCAAATGAAATACTCCTAAGTAAAATGATATAGCTTATCTGAGGTTGGGATGAGACGCAGAAGTGAAGATAAACATAGGTGAGCAAGTAACAAGGTTACATGTGTTGGGATAGCCTGATTGAAATGTGGAGGGGCTTGGGCGAGAGGTATAAGTTATGTGGATTTAGTAGTGATCAATCAAAATAAGGCATAAGTGAAGTGCTCATAGCTTTATTTTTTGTTTTCCGCGTGGTTAAACATTTTGTGATTTTTGTATGCTATTGCAGAAATACACAATTGGACTTTTTATTTAATAATTTATGGCACTGGTTTAATTTCTTTGCACAGTTCTATCATATTTCCAAAAATCTGAAGAGAGAAATAGACCACTCATACACACACACACCACTTTACCCGCTCCTTGGTGCTGCGTTTAGGTGGTGTAGATTCTCTTTAGGCACACTTTATCCTCCCTCTCCATGTCAAGCACCCACAGGAGAAAAGTTCTCTACATGTGTGCTGCCATGTACCCAAACCTGCCCCCATTTGACTGGCTGGTCCATCACTAACCACTATCCTCTCCTCCCTCTTAAGGATTCTCCTGGCAGCAGAAGGACAGATCCTCTGACTGTCCCCAACTATGTCATTCCCAGCTTTACTTCCCTTTTTCATTTTATAGAACCACTGTAAATGTGGTTTCATCTTCCTTGGGTTTATATCTGTTTTTCAAAGTGGATTTAGAAGAACACAAGTCCTAGGAGATGTTTCTCATAAACAGAGCTTGAAAACTAATTTGGAAAATAATGCACGCCACAACCTCCCTTAGAGATTTGCAGCACACACTTTTCATTTCAATGCTCTGAGAGGTCCTACAATTTAAATTTTATGGAGCCCACCTTTCCTCCTATTTTACTAGCAAGGGATTTTTTAAATGTTGTGTTAACTCCCAACAGTCTTCAGAAAAGGTATTCCACAGAGCATGGTTTGAGAAATGCTGATTTAAAATACAGTAGAACACGATCAATGAATTATAAGCAAATCTGTTGACCCTATTATTATGGTAAGAGTGGAACTTCAAATAATTTGAAGCAGGTTAGAAATGTTCTCTTACCTTCTGCTTTGATAAAAGCAGATGCTTTATATGTGCAAATGATATTAATTCATCATTTTCATTCTTTTTCTTGAATCCCACAGCTCCAAGTGGTCTTCATGCAATAACCATGCTTCTTGCCAAGGAAGATGAAGACTAAGAAATGTCCCTAGATTTGCTCTTAGGGAATATGCATGCTGCAAAGAGGAATGGGGGTAATAGCTGAAAATATGCAGCTGAGGTAGGTCACAGGTGGGAAACTGTGGTTAGACCTACAACAAAGGCGGGGACACTGCTAACAGAGGTGCTGTGGTCTCCTCTGTTATTGCTTCCCCCTCCCCAGAGGTCAGAGGAACATGGAACTGAGCGACTGGGAGACAGAGGTGATGGAGTTTTCAAGATGGCGGTCACAATGGACATCTTTTCTTGTTCCCAGTGTGAAACCACAAAACATAGGCATTATATTTTGAGTACTGTGTATGCAAGGTTATAGTGCTAAGAGTTTTTTTAAGGGGCCAAGAGTTTAATATGGGCTTCCCAGGTGGCGTTAGTGGTAAAGAACCCACCTGCCAATGCAGGAGACTTTGTCTATAAAAGAGAAAGCGTACATCACTAAAGAGAACAAATTGTCTTCAAACTCTCCTGGAGTTTAGAAGTACTCTCTACATAAAACTGAGGTACTAGTTGGAAGTGGTCTCTTATTTACCTCTTGAGGTGAACCACCAGGGGACTTGCCTGTTTCCCATGCTGGGTCTCCGTTGGGTGATTGATGGTTCAGAGGTCTTTCTAACCTAGATTGACTGGTTGTCTCCTCCACTAGTTGGAACAGAGAAGATCTTACTACTGACTCTACTGGGTACTACTTTCTGCTTTGTCTCTTCATCCTGCTCTGAGCCCTGGAGGATTGACTCACACAAGCTGTAAAAATGGGTTTGTTTCTAGTTGGGTTCAGCCACAAGGAGGTACTGGCAGGATATTGAGGGAGAGGGAAGGGAAGTGATGGAAGAGCATTTATTGCCCAGGGTCTGATGTTCCCTCCCTTCTGATCTTGAGGACTAGTTGTGTTCTTCCAACCCGGCCACAGCTTCTGTGAGGGTGACCTCCCCACACAGCCCCCCACCCCACCCCCTTTCTGGGTTCTGTAAACCACTTCCATGGTTATACTGTCAGTAGCCCCATCCTACTGCTATCTCCCTTGTCCTTAACCCTTCAACCCTGTCAATAGCTTTGTAAACACCTGTCGAGGGACTTCCCTGGAGGTCCAGTAAGACTTCGTCTTCCAACACAGGGGATGCAGATTCAATCCCTGGTCAATCAGCTACAATCCCACGTGACTCGTGGCCAAAAACCCAAAATAGACACAATATAATAGCGAATTGGAGAAGACTCTTGAGAGTCCCTTGGACTGCAAGGAGATCCAACCAGTCCATCCTAAAGGAAATCAGTCCTGAATATTTGTTAGAAGGATTGATGTTGAAGCTGAAACTCCAATTCTTTGGCCACCTGATG
Organism: Muntiacus reevesi; assembly: GCF_963930625.1. NCBI lineage: Eukaryota > Metazoa > Chordata > Mammalia > Artiodactyla > Cervidae > Muntiacus > Muntiacus reevesi. The sequence continues at coordinate 17,791,891 of NC_089260.1, read as the reverse complement.
TGAAGAACTGACTCCTTTGAAAATACCCTGATGCTGGGAAAGATTGAAGGTGGGAGGAGAAAGAGATGACAGAGGATGAGATGGTTGGATGGCATCACTGACTCAATGGACATGAGTTTGAGTAAACTCCAGGAGTTGGTGATGGACAGGGAGTCCTGGCGTGCTGCAGTCCACGGGGTCGCAAAGAGTTGGATACAACTGAGTGACTGAACTGAACTGAATAACAAATTCAATAAAGACTTTAAAAACGGCCCTCTGATTTTAATGCATTAATGGTTCTCCATACATCCTGATGCCCCAGATAGTCTCATGAATATTTATTTCCCTTGTCATCATTCTTGGGCTTCCCAGGTGGCACAAGTGGTAAAGAACTCACCTGTCAATGACAATGTGGACTCCATCCCTGGGTTGGGAAAATCCCCTGGAGGAGGGCGTGGCAACCTACTCCAGTATTCTTGCCTGGAGAATCCCGCAGACAGAGGAGCCTGGAGGGCTTCAGTTCATTAGGGTCTCAGAGTTAGATATGACTGAAGTGACTGAGCATGCACATCATCATTCTTCACCCAGGGTTTAAGGAATGAGCCATCAGTCTCGTGCTGTCAGAGGTTTTATGTGCAAGATTCCTTAGTGAGAAGCAATCAGATGGGTTCCCTCTAACCAGGATCCTGAAACTCTTTTCTTTTTTTTGGATCCTGAAACTCTTAAAGCATCATTATTAGTTCAGAGGATTTTAAGAATAGTATCATATTTTCATTTTGTTTGATTCTTCCTTATGTCTTCAAGTTAAGAAATCCCCCTAACCTACCCCTGGTGGATGCTGGTGTAATTGCCAAGCCTGAGCCCCCAGAGGTTCCCCGGCAGTTAAAGCAGAATGATTCAGGCTCCACAGCAGAAAAGAAATTCAAAGGTCAAATCCATGCACCACTTTCCGCCCATGGGTCTGTGGGTGAGCAGAATGACAAAAGCTTCTCATGCCCTGGCCCCACCCCTCTTTGTCCTGGTCCCCAGGTCAGGGCTAACATCCTGAAATCAAAGCCAAGTGTCCCTTCTGAGACAGGGGCTAGGATAGGCTTTCACAGTCTGAGATCTCATGGATTGTGGCTTGTGCCCCAAACCTTGCTTGTCTGAACAAAAAGAAGCCTTCTTTGTTGCTTTATGTTCTAGCTGTTGAAATGAGTGATAGTAACACATGAGCCTTACAGGGCAGTGCTGTCTCAGAATAGCTGGTTCTCTCTAACAGACTTAAACTTTCAGAGGAATACAGGTAACACCTGTATGGGAAAATGGATCAGGGAGTTATGGGTCATTGGATCTGAGCAGAGCTAAAATTCCTATCTTCTAGGACACAAGAAGTGAAGTGATTTGCCCCTAAATCATACAGCCTTGTTTCATGGAAAAATGGAAACTAGAACTCTGGATTTCAAGCCCAGGACTCTTTCACAACATTCACCAAACAAATAGTGAGATACATGGGGAATCCATTGACAACATCACCTGAAGTTCCAGGGTTAGCTCTTTTATTCTTGCAACTCATTCATAATCTAACTCTGACCGTTCGATTAATATGCATGTCTCTCAATAGCATTGAATCATATATATTACCATGTGCAAAATAGCCAGTGGGAGTTTGCCGTATGATGCAGGGAACCCAAAGCCGGTGCTCTGTGACAACGTGAAGAGACGGGGTGGGGAGGGCGTCAGGAAGGAGGGGACACGTATGCCCATGGGCAATTCATGGTTATGTTTGGCAAAAGCCATCACAATATTGTGATTATCCTCCAATTAAAATAAATAAATTTATATATATATATATATATATATATATATATATATATATATATACATATACATGTCTCTCTATCAAAGAGTTTAGCCAGAAAAAGAACTAAGTTTTAGGAGTGTGTCAGATGGGGCTTCCCTGGTAGTTCAACTGGTAAAGAATTCACCTGAGATGCAGGAGACCTGGGTTCGGGAAGATCCGCTGGAGAAGGGAAAGGCTACCAGCTTCAGTATTCTTGGGCTTCTCTTCCCTGGTGGCTCAGCTGGTAAAGAATCCACCTGCAATGCGGGAGAACTGGATTCGATCCCTGGTTTGGGAAGATCACCCGGAGACGAGAAAGGCTACCCACTTCAGCATTCTGGCCTGGAGAATTCCATGGACTGTACAGTCCTGGGGCTGCAAAGAGTTGGATACAACTGAGCGACTTTCACTTTCAGATAATTTAATAAAATATACAGATTTCAATTATGCAAAATAGACAAATAATGCAATATAAACCACACTTTCATGGCCCCGGATATCTTGACCAGGTGCTGTTAATGTTTAGATGGAATCCAGTTCAAGAGGGCAGGGATTATACTGGTCTTTTCCATGTCTTCCTGGTGTCAGATAGCATGCCTATAATATAATTAGCACTCAGTAAATATTTGTTGTGTAGAGGAATATTGACACAAAATTTAGAAGTAGTTTTTATTATACAAAAGACATAAGAATATTCTTGGTATTACACAATAATTATCTGACTTTTTTCACCTTCAAATGCCTTTATATCTCATTGTTGACCTCAGGAGATATTTTCTTCTAACTATTACTGTGTTTACATTCTATTACAAATTTCATAAGGTTAAGGACTTTTTCTGTATTATTCACTGCTGTGTCCCCATGAGCGAGCCCAAGGCTTTGTGAAGAGTAAGCACTCCATAAATATTAGCTGTTATGTTTTTTTTTACAACCCAATGAGAGCATTTGCCGACTGGCAATTTTGTGATTGTCAAAGAGATTTGCAGCTCTTACCTGCTTTCAAGACTCTGTAACTAGCTTAATTCTTAAGATGCCGATGAAATACAACAAGTTGCCTAACTTTGGGCCAGACATGCACTTATAGCTTTTATAAATACAATAATAAAGTGCTAGTGAGAGTACCATAGTCCTTGACTATGGGGCCTAGGAAACAAGAGTTCCATAAGTACTCAGCGGACATGAATCTGAGCAAACTCCGGGAGACAGTGAAGGACACGGAGGCCTGGCGTGCTGCAGTCCATGGGGTCGCAAAGAGTCAGACACAATTCAGTGACTGAACAACAACAACAAAGCACTTAAAAAGTCAATAAATCTGCCTCTCAATAGCAGAAAAAAATAACTGGCAGCTCTCTCACCAATTCTACTTTCTCATCTAAGAGAAAGTGTTTTCTAAGTGGTTGTTCTTTTGAGAGCCTACAGATGGCAATGCCTTAAAAACCTTTTTAATACTAGTAACACACCGCATGATCCTAACCAAATTCCAAATGCAATCAATTCACTAGACTTGGAAGCTTGGATGCTCAACAAAGTACATGCCAAGTGCTTGTCAATTACATTCCGAAATAGGAGGCAAAGATGTGAATGGAAAGGGCTCTCCAAATAAAGCAATCACATGGAGGAAGGTACAGTGTCATGAAGGAACAAGGTTTGCTTGGGTGGCATGAAATAGACCAGGATAAATACAACAGTTCTTAAACAAAAGATGGGTGTGTGGCTTGGGCTCATGAATTCCTGTCAAAGACCTTAAATGACATATAATTTAGCTAGCTATTGTTGTGCAACAAATCACCATAAAACTCGGTGACTTAAAACAATAAGCACTTGCTTTTGCCCGTGATAATAATTGTGCCGTGAAGTGCTTTTTGTCTTCGCTGAGCTCACTCATAGTGGATTGGGTGAGCAGCTCCGCTAATCTTGGCTGGTTTCTCACATCTGTTTGGTAATTGGCTGGCTATTGGCTCCTACAAGCAAGAGTTAGCGTTGTAGGCTTGATACTTCTGTTTAGAAGGACCGACTCGCAGAGCTGCCCCTTGGCTGGGAACCTGGTTTACGGAGGGCCCCTTGTGCTAATAGCTGGATTTGTTTTCTATCGCAGTTGCAGTGTTAGTGTCAGCAGCTCCGTTCGGTCTGACTCTTGCGACCCCATGGACTATACAGCCCACCACATTCCTCTGTCCGTGGAATTCTGGCATGGGTTGCCATTCCCTTCTCTAGAGGATCTTCCCCACCCAGAGATTAAACCTGGGTCTCCTGAATTGCAGGCAGATTCTTTACCATCTGACTCATCAGGGAAGCCCCAGATGTAATAAACTGCAAAAATATAGTGGCTCAACACAATACGTTTTTCTTATCGTACAGTTCTGGAAGTCAGAAGTCTAAAATAGGTCAGCAGGACTGTATTATTTCAGAGGCTCTAGACAGTAATCTATGTCCTTGCCTTTTCAAACTTCAGACGCCATCTGCATTCCTTGGCTCACGACCGCTTCTCCTCCATCTTCAAAACAACTTCAAATCTCTTTCTCTGTCTAGTTTTGCTTCTGTCATCACATTTCGTTTGACTCTGATACTAGATAATCTGGAAAAATCTTCCCATCTCAAGGTTTTTCGTCACATATGCAATATCCCTTTTGCATATAACAGGTTCTGCACATTAGGACATAAACATATTTAGGTGCTTCAGGTTCATTTACTGATGAGGGAGAATATGATGAATGAATGAGCAGGACATTCTAGAGATACAGTTAGAAAGCTATGGGCAATTGTTCAGGGATATGATAATCGGTGACTGGTGCATCAGACAGAAAAACAAGTTATCTATTTGCAACTGATGAAACACTGAGTTAACCAGGACCAGTTTGGCAGAGCTTGTGGTGTTTATACTTAGTCACTCAAATATCTATTGAATGTGTACTATGTGGTGGGAGTACAACAGTGAATAAATAGACCTGTCTCAGTACCATGGAGATTACCTTCTGGTTGGGTATTTCTAAGAAGGGAACATTTAAACTGAGCCCTAAAGAATTAGGAAGAGGCAGTCTTACACAAGAGCGGGGGTGTGGGGGGAGGTGGCGTTCCGTGGAGGGGAAATGGCGTGCACAAACCCCTGGGGTTGGGATGAATGTGGTCCTCTGTAAGTGCAGGCAAAGTCCAGCGTGACTGAGATTCCCCTGGTGGTCCAGTGGCTAAGACTCCAGGGGGTCTGGGTTCAATCCCCAGTCAGGGACCGAGATCCCACATGCAGCAACTAAGAGCTCGCACGCTGCAACTGAAGATCCTGCATACCACAACTGAGACCCAGTTCAGCCAAATAAACAAATAAAAATAAAATGAAATAAAAATTCCATTGTAACTGTAGTGGGAAGGGTGTATCTAATGTGGCAAGGAAGGTAAACATGCTAGTCCACAGGGCAAGATTTTTCTGATCACAATAACAAGTCTGGATTTCATCCCAAGTATAACAAGAAGTCACTGAAAGGTTTTATGTTTTCAAAATTATAACCCTAGTGTTGAGAGGAAAGGGTGGAAATGAGAAAATTAGAGACTTGTTACTCATGTGGTCCACAGATCAGCAGCACAAATTGACTTGGAAGTTGGTTGGGAATGCAGAATATTGGTTCCTCTCCAAGCCTGGAATCAGAATCTGCATTCTAACAAGATTCCCAAGTGATTCATTTGCACATTAAAGTTTCAGAAGCTCTAAGTTGGAAGACCATGGTAGCTTGGCCTAACACAGTGGCTGGAAGATGGAAAAGTAGAGGGGATATCTTACACATAGTCACAGGCATGCAGAATTTGCACTAGAATTAAAAGCTGGTATCAGGAGGACAGGGTTTCCCAGGTGGCGCTGGTGGTAAGGAACCTACCTGCCAAAACAGGAGATATAAGAGACATGGGTTCAGTCCCTGGGTTGGGAAGATCCCCTGGAGGAGGGCATGGCCATCCACTCCGTTATTCTTGCCTGGAGAATCCCATGGACAGAGGAGCCTGGCGGGCTACAGGCCCTAAGGTCACAAAGAGTCAGACACAACTAAAGCGACTTACACACACGTACACGCACGCACACATAAGGAGTACAATGTTCAAAACAAAGAGAAATATTAGTTATACGCAAGCATGGAACCTTAAGTCTCCTGTATCAGAGATGTTTTCAGGCAAAAGTCCAGTACCCTGGAGAGCTCCTATAAACCAACAGCTTTCTAAAGATGAAAGTCTAAGGGTCTATACAGAGAGCCTTTTAAACTCAAAACCTTGAAGTCATCCTTGACTGTATTTTCATGATGAAGCTCTGATGATAACTAGATTAAGTTATCTGATTCCTGGAACTCAGCTTCAATACCCAAAGAACTCTCTGTTCCACAAGACAGAACAACCATGTGTCTGCTCTCTCTTGTGTATTCCAGTGAGGTTATAATCCTGAAGGAGGCCAAAAGCCTGCGATGAGGTGGAGGTGAGAGGGAGGCAGGTTTCTGAATATCATTTTCCCTCAAGGACCCCCTTTCTCCTGAACAGGAGCTGGAGTTTGGCCTGGGTTCAGGGATTTAACTCCAAAATAGAAACCATTAGAGCACTAACTGTAGTGATAATTCTGAAAATGGAAAAAGGCCAGATTTGGGGGAGCCTATGAAGGAATAATTAGTGGAACCTGATGAAGGGCAGGAATAAGGTGAGTGTAAAGTACCAGGACCCTTGATTACTGCCAGGGTCCTCCTATCACTCTCATCTGTCCTGCCTAGAATTGTGTGTAGCAATATACAAAATTCCACTAAAACCCCACTGACCCAAAGAGATACCAATCGTGTTACTTCCACTAAAATGATCAAAGTGAAAGACAAGTATACGTGAGGATGTGGAACAACTGTAACTTCATATAGCACTGGTAGGAATGTAAAAGGGTTTCCCAGGTGGCACTAATGGGTAAAGAACACGCCTGCCAACGCAATAGACATAAGAGATGTGGGTTCGATCCCTGGGTCAGGAAGATTCCCTGGAGGAGGGCATGGCAACCCACTCCAGTATCCTTGCCTGAAAAATCCCATGGACAGAGGAGCCTAGAGGGTTACAGTCCATGGGGTCCCGAGAGTCACACACGACTGAAGTGACAGCACACAGGAATGTAAAATGATACAACCATGATTTAAAGAGGTCGGACAGTTTCTTCTGAAGTTAAACAGACACTTACTGTGTGATCCAGCAATTCTACTCTTAGGTAAAAGATACTTCCTCAAAAAGACTTTTACAGGGATCTTTAAAGCAGCTTTATTTATAACAGTCAAAAACTAGAAACCACTCAAGGTGTCCCTCAACAAGGGAAGAGACATACAAATTACAGTACATTTGCACAATGGAATATTACTCAGCAACAAAAAATAGCAGAAGGTTGATACACACAAAAACAAGAATAAATCTCAAAAACATTATGGATAAACAAATAGTGGTACATTTATATAATGAAATATTAGTCAGCAATTAAAATAAGCTATGGATACATGCAACAACAAAGATAAATCTCAAAAACTAGAATCCAGACACACAAAAAAGTAGATCAAAACAGGGCACACTGCATGATTCCATTTATATGAAGTTCCAGAAAACAAACAAAAAAAACCTAACCAATGGTTTCAGAAGATAAGAAAATTGCTACCTCTTGGGTGGGGCAGGAATTGAAGGGAACAGAAGACAACTTTTGGGGTGACAGAAATTTCCTATATGTTATTTGGGGAGTTGGTTAGGTATACGTGTATATGTATTAATTGCTCAATTGTATCTGACTCTTTGCAACCCCATGGACTGTAGCCCGCCAGGCTCCTCTGTCCATGGAACTCTCCAGGCCAGAATACTGGAGTGGGTTGCCGTTTCCTTTTCCAGGGGATATTCCCGACCCAGGGATTGAACCCAGGTCTCCTGCATTGCAGGCAGCTGCTTTACTGTCTGGTTAGGTATACACATTTGAAAGAGCTCATCCAGTTGTACACTGAAGATCTCTGAGTATTATTGTATATAAATTTTACCTGGATGAAACTAAAATTTTAATTAGCAACAAAAATTCCATTCTCCTCAGTTCAAGGGCACATATACCCCTATCTGCTGGGTTGTTTCACTAGAGAAAAATCTGTGAGGGATACTCAACAATCTTTGTGGTCTGGAAAGAATGTGGCAGAGGGGCCGGCAGTTTGCCCAAAGGGCTGATGCAAAGCTCAAGACAACTGGGCTTAACAAAATCTTTCATGCAGGCTTAGAACGATGCCTGCAATGTGTGACCATGAAATCGTAACATCCCCACTGGAGCCTGTGTGTCATTAGAAATCCCATGCGGAGTGGACCAGCAGCTCCCTCTAAGCCGCAAGAGCCTGAGGAATTGTCCAGCTGTTCTTTTAGGCAGTTCTGATTTCAACGGCAACTGGGTGAGGGGAAAAAAGCTCAGGTTTTCAGTGGGGCAAAAACTCAGTTCAGTATAAAGGGCCCTGAAAGAGGAGCCCACAGACAAAACGACAGAATAATAAAGCCCATGCTCCCAGATCTGCTCTTCAGTATCTATCACCAGTTTAGTCCCAGTTCTAATTGAGCTTTGGGATAGCTCTCACCCGAAGTGATTAATTCAGCCAACATGTGGTGAGTGTTTGCCGTGAACCAGGTGTCGCGCCACATACTTAGGATGCAGGTAAAAGACAAATCTGATCCTTTAAAACTTAGAATGGGCACTTGTGTGGCCATAACTGGGCTTCCCCGGTGGCACTGTGGTAAAGAACCAGCCTGCCAATGCAGGAGATGTAAGAGACACGGGTTTGACCCCTGCGTCAGGAAGATTCCCTGGAGAAGGGCATGACAACTCACTCCAGTATTCATGCTATGGGCATAACTGAATCACTTCGCTGTACATCTGTAACCAACATATCATTGTTAATCAGCTATACTCCAATACAAACTGAAAAAATTTTAAAAAGAATAAAGAAACTCAGTCTGATGCAATTAGCTGCTGTCACATCCCTCATCTAATTTGATCCTTACAACCTCTCTGAAAGGTAAGGAAAGCAGGAAAAATTACCACTCCTATTTCACAAGTAAGAAAGTTGAGGTTCAAGAAAAATTTCAATGATTTGCCCAAAGACACATAGGAAGTAGTAAAGTTGAGATTTGAATTCAGGTGTTCTCGTGCTGTGGAGAAGGGAATGGCAACTCACTCCAGTGTTCTTGTCTGGCGGATCCCATGGACAGAGGAGCCCGGTGCGCTACAGTCCATGGGGTCGCAAAGAGCTGGACATGACTGAGTGACCAACAAGGTACTAGCATTCTTGGGCTGGGTCCCATGTTCTTTCCAACGCATGATGATGTTTATAAAACAGGCATGCATTTTTTTCTCTACTATAAATGTACTGACGTCTTGGGTCTGAAGAATGTTGGGACTCATAAGAACAGAACTGGTGGAGGAGGAAAGGAATTGGGCCAGGATGTACTTAGTTCTCAAGGAGACACCCACTTTGTTACCTTACACTATCTGACTGAACACAGGGGGCAGGCTTGGCCCAGAAAGGTGACCCATGTGCACAATGATGTGATCTGATGGATAGATCTGATGGATGCATGCTGGATGTTTTACCAGGTAGGTAGTTGGAAGTTAATTAACTTCCATCCACTGTCCATCGACAGTGTCATTCATAAGTCCCTGATCTACAGATGAGAGTCGCAGGAGTCCCAACAAGACAGGGAGATCATCAGAGTCCCAGCCAATTAGGAGCATGTTCAGAGCAGTTCCCACATCTCTGTCTAAGTTCTTGGTCAAAATCAACAGATTCCGATTCTAGCTCCCTTAAGCAAAAAATAATTTATGAAAAACACAGGTGGTTCACAAGTCTATGGAAAACATGAGAACATTCAGCCCTCAGAAGGGAGAGGAATTGGGGCAATTCTGAGAATTCAGGTGGCAAGAACAAAGGGCAAAATCTCTTGCCAGTGTCAACTTCAACAGTTTTCTCTCCTTTTCTCTTCTCAACCAAGATTCAATTTCCAAGGAGAGAGAGACTGATGACGAAGCTTGCGTCACTCACCTTCACTTTGGCAGATGATGGATAGAGTGCCTTGAATAATAGTCCCCAAAAAAACGCATGCATGGAGTGAAGAGTTGGTTTCTCAAAGGAAAATCAGAATGCTGCTAATCTGTTTCTAGAAGCAGCAATGTGGATGCTTAGTAGGCAAAAAAAGCTTGGGTGACCACTACTGGATTCATAGGAAACTGATGAGTTAGACAGAAAACCAACAAGCAGACGGAGTCAGAGAACGTAACAGCAAGTAGAGCTCTTTAAAGCCCAGAACTCACCACAATGCACAAGTCCATGTAAATCACAGCAAATATCTTTCTATTATAGACCCCACTGGATTCTAAGCTAAGTTCATGAGCTATTTATTGCCTTACTCTAAATGAGGCTCAGGAATTGGAAGAATTTGAGAGATGCAGATAGAATGGTAATAACATTAACCATAACATCTTAAAAAAGCTGAGAAAAACAGGAGCTGACCAGAAGGAAGTAAATGTAGCCTTCAGCTCACCCTATTTTGTAGAAAGTAGATAATAAGAATTAAATTACTTGGACTTAAATAATTAGGCTGCTTATGTTACAGAAATACATGATGAAACACCTTTGAAGAACACAGAAAGCAAAAATAGATTAAAATATTTAGTATCAGATACGTCATCAGAGAAAAATAATCTATTGATTTAAAATATGTACCATGCTGTATCATTTAGAATGCTTTAGACTGTAAGCAATAGGAAATCTTCACTTACTCTGGAAACAAGAAAAAAGTTAATATGATTCTAAACAAGATAAATAGAACTAGGGCAAGCTCCAGGAATAGTAAAATTACTGATTCAATGATACCATTATGGCTAAAACCAGCAGTTCCTAAAACTTTTGGTCTTAGGATCCCTTTTCACTGGTTATGTGGGTTATATTTACTAATATTTGTTGTAGTAGAAACTAAAACTGAGGAATATTCAGTGTTGTTTTGGAAGAAGTACATGGGGAGACATTTGGTCTTAAAGAGATACTTTGTTACAAAAGGGAAAAGTATTTTAATAGCCTTTTGATAAAATTGCTGATGTTCTTTGATAGTACACTCAAATTCAAGACCAATTTCCTGAAGATTAGCTACAATGTGGGTCTGAAACAATATCAAAAGCTTTTTACATTCTATCATATAGTATTCATACCCATTGGTCTGTATCTTACATCTTGAATGGATCTTTGCATGCTAAGCAGCTTGAGCCATGTCCAACTCTTCGCAACCCCATGGACTGTAGTCTGCCAGGCCACTCTGTCTGTGGGATCCTCCAGGCAAGAATACTGGAGTGGGTTGCCATGCCTTCCTCCAGGGAATCTTCCTGACCCAGAGATTGAACCCACATCTCTTATGTCTCCTGCATTGGCAGGTGGGTTCTTTACCACTAGCACCACCTGTGAATCCCAAATGGATCTTTATCCCATGTATATTTTTGTAAAGTCATTGGTCATTTCAAAAATATTAGTTCACTGAGTTATGCACATCTTTGAAATATTGACACATTTCATTATACCATGTCAAAATCATCAGATTAGTTAATATCACCACTGGTCTTAGAAAAGTCTTTAACTATTGGGAAACTATGAGTAAATATTGGGAAGCTGTCAAGTACATAAGCAAATTTTCCAAAATTCTGATTTTGTTCAAAAGCTTGACCTTATCACTGATAACAAATACTATCCATTGCTTTCCCTGAAGTGGTTCAGTTTGTTCAAATTCAGATAACATCTACCAAATACTCAAGTATAAGTAACCATAGTTTATCAATCATTTTTTTCAAGTAAAAACGAGCTGAAATAACTCACAATAACCCAACAATCACACAGGTGCTTTCCCTCAAGGTGATCATCATATGCAGAAAAGGGATTTATGAGCACTTGTCAGTTTTTTCATATAGATATAAAAAAATGTGTATTCAAGGATCAGTTTTTTTAACTTTTTATTTTATATTGGAGTACAGCCGATTAACAGTCTTGTGATAGTTGCAGGTGAACGGCAAAGGGATTCAACCATAGATATACATGTATCCATTCTCCCCCAAAGTCCCCTCACCTGCAGGCTGAGACATAACACTGAGCAGAGTTCCATGTGCTATATAGTAGGTTCAAGGACCAAATTTTAATAGGATTAAAATTCTTTGACTTAATTAAGGACATTAAGGGAATTCCAAGAGGCTAGTTGCTGATGGTCCAAGAGGCTAGTTGCTGATGGCCCAGGGTTCAATTCCTGGTAGATGAACTCAGATCCCATAAGCTGTGCCTCATGGCCAAAAAGAAAGACATTTATGCAACTAGTCGGGTTTTTTTGTTGCTTTTTCTCCCCCCTGCACCTAAACGGTGAAATGCAAGAATATATCCATACCACTATGGTGTATATAGCAAGTGTCACTGACTTGAGTGGTACTAGAGGACCAGCAGTTTTATCCTTCAGTGTTTATGCATCATCCCTGAAAATGTCAGCTACAGTGAAAAGAGCAGATAATGCCTTGTATAGTTATGAAAATGGTTTTGATCTCATGAAACGACTTAAGGGGTCCTGGGGATAATACTATGAGAACATCAGGATCTGGAGCACAGGATGGGATCACTTTACCCTGAATCACATGGGAGAGAAATAGATACCTAACCCAAACTAGGATTCCATTAGAAAGAAAGAAGGAATAATACTAATAGGAAACCAATAGTGTTCACTACACATGGGCACATATATGTAAATCATAACACAGTTAAGATGGTCAGCTGCTATGGAATTAAACCAATAGTTTAATACCTTCCATGTGTTGCCAAGGCAACTACATATACAAATGGAAAATATGAAGTTGGACCACTACCTCAGACCATATACAAAAGTTAACTCAAAATAGATCAAAGACCTAAATATAAAACCTAAAAGTATAAAACTCTTAGGAGAAAACAAAGAGGTAAATTTTCATGGCTTTGGATTTGGCAATGATTTCTTCCATATGACATCAAAAACACAAGCAACAAAGGAAAATAGATAGTGTTCATCAAAATTAAAAACTTCTGTGCATCAAAGGACACCATTAGGTGAATGAAAAGACGATCAGCAGAATTGGAGAAATATATGCAAATCATTTATCTAATAAGGGTTAATATTCAGAATATATAAAGAACTCTTACAACTCAACAACAGAAAGACAAGCAATTCAATGAAAAAAATGGGCAAAAGATCTCAATAGACAGATATACAAATGACTGAAAAACACATGAAAAGATAATCAATATCATTAGTCACTGGGAAAGTGCAAATCCAAACCAAAATGAGATACTACTTCACGCCCTGAAGGATGGCTATAATCAAAAAATTGGAAAATAATAAGTATTAGTGAGAATATAAAGACACTAGAACCCTCCCACCGACTCCAGTGTTCTTGCCTGGAGAACCCCAGGGATAGCGGAGCCCGGTGGGCTGCTGTCTATGGGGTCGCAGAGTCGGACACGACTGAAGCGACTTAGCAGCAGCAGCAGAACCCTCCCACATTGCTGGTGGAATGGTAGGTTAAGTGATTGGTTTATAGGTAAAGTGGGGTGGGGTGAGTCATCCCAGATAAGCCAGCACTCTAACTTGACTGTGACAGAAACCATCTAGAGCACAAAGAGAAAAATGGTATATATGTAAAATGGTTCGACTGCTGTGGAAAACAGTTTGGCATTTCTTCAAAAAGTTAAACATAGAATTATCACATGACCCAGAAATTCCATTCCTAATTGTATTCCTCCAGGAACTGAAGAAAACAGGTGTTCAAACAAAAACTTTTACACAGATATTCATAACTGCACTATTCACAGTTGCCAAAAGGTGGGCACCACTCAAATGTCCACCAACCAATGCATGGATAAACGACATATGGCAAGTCCATGCAATGGAATATTATTCAGCCATGAAAAGCAATGTTCTGATGCATATTACAACATAAGTGAATCCTGAAAACATGTTAAAGCAAAAGAAGCCAGACACAAAAGGACACATATTGCATGAATTCCATTCATATAAAATGTCCAGAATAGACAAACAGAAACAGAAGGCAGATGAGGGATGGTCAGGGGCTGGGGGAGGGGGAAATGGAGACTGGCTGCTTAACAAGGACGTGATTTCCTTCGGGGATGATAAAACCTTCTGAAACTAGATAATGACGATGACTGCATAACACTGTGAATGTACCAAAAGCCACTGAACTGTACCCTTTAAAATGGTTAAATGGTGAATTTCATGTTATATGATGTTGTCTTTTTTTAACCACAATTCAAAGAAAGAAAAAAAATCCTTCCTAAGGTTGTATAATAACAAATGAGTACCAGAGACAGTTTAGCAAGGAAACTAGCATAGGGCTGTAAGTCTATAGCCCTGTCACTATTTTAGAAAGTAACATGTCAACTACAAGTAGGCACTTACCAAGAGCATTGCCGATGACTGAACAATAAAGGCACTTGGCAACTGCCTCTGTGGAAATCGAACCCCATGCTGCTATAGCTGCTGACCTTCAACAACCCCTGAGGGAGTTCAGGCTGGAGTGAGGCACTGTGCTCCAGGGAATCTGGTGGGACAGGTCTTCAGATAGGAACAGACTGTATGATCTCAATCCTTGCATGCCTCATATCTAGAGAACCACTAAATCCCTTCATGGTGATATCAGATCCTCATGACTAATAAAAAGCCTTTTATAAAATGAGTGCTTCGTGGTATTGAACTCCCCTTTCACCAAAACCTTATATATTGTCTTTCCCCCACTGCTGCTTTGGAGCAGTCTCTCGGAGCTATCTGAGATGCTGCCTCCCTGGCTGCAGTCCTCATTTTGCCCCAAATAAAACTTAACTCACAACTCTCAAGTTGTACATCTTTTTTTAGTCAACAAACAAAATCCTAAAGACACTACCAGAAGTCTAAAGACACTACCAAAAGTTGCAGGATACAAAATTAATATACAGAAATCTGTAGCATTTCTCTACACTAACAATGAAGTATCAGAAAGAGAAATTACAAAAATAGCAAGAAACAAAATGTACCAGATTTGATCCCTACCAGGAAAGCAGTATACTGACAGAGCCACAGGGCTTCTAATAAACTTGACTGAGAAATCCATGAGACAGATTGACACAGCTGTCTTTGTATGCACAAACACATTGACTGAAAAAAATAAGCAAGAACACCACTCTGGAAAAGTGTTGCAGGAAGGGGGACCCCTTCCAGGGCCCGAAACTGGGCTCTTGTCTAACACTCGGAAATGAATTGTCCGAGGAGACACATGTTGACAAAGCAAGAGATTTTATTGGGAAAGGGCACCCGGGTGGAGAGCAGGAGGGTAAGGGAACCCAGGAGAACTGCTCTGCCGCGTGGCTCGCAGTCTTGGGTTTTATGGTGATGGGATTCGTTTCCGGGTAGTCTTTGGCCAATCATTTTAGTTCAGAGTCTTTCCTGGTGGCGCACGCATCGCTCAGCCAAGGTGGATGCTAGCAAGAGGGATTCTGGGAAGTGGACGGACAGGTAGTGTCTTCTTTCAATCTTTCCTGAACTCTTCCGGCTGGTGGTGGCTTATTAGTTCCGTATTCCTTATCAGGATCTCCTGTCATAAAACAACTCATGCAAATGGTTACTATGGTGCCTGGCCAGGGTGGGCGGTTTCAGTCAGTGTGCTTCCCCTAACAACTCCCCCCTGAGAGACTTCACACTCAAGATGCTTCTTGGGAATTGGGGCGAAGGTCTCTTTCTTCTGTAACTTCTTCCTGCTGTGCCTGGGCGTAGGCCTGCCTAGTAGAGTAGAAGTCTCTCTCTACCTGATCTAAGTTGGGGTGTTTTATATCTGAAACCAGCTTTCACTCTTGTAATAACAGTGACTGAGTTTGAAACTGTCAGCGCCTCTCAGAGGTAAAATAGACAGGGGCCAAACAGGAGACCTAACAGGATGGTCATCACTGGTCCCCAGAAACAGGAGGCACCGCTGGGATGATTGGCGGGTGGTCAAGCAACAGAGCTGTGTTCTAAGAATCTTATGTTTAGTCTGAAGTTACCATCTTTCACCTGGGTGGGGGCTCTAGTTCTGTAGAAGAACTCAAAAGACATTGTTATGCATATATTTTTTTTGAGTCGGAACCAGGACCCGTCTCAAGGCTGTACCACCGTTTGATTGTTTCCCCTCTGTTTCTGTATTTTTTTTTCTTCTCTGATTGGTAATTGTTTGAATCTACCCTTTGGAACTCAGGGAAGGTCAAGGAGGCTGAATAAAGCCTATATTTTACAGTTCAGTAGATCTGTACTCCAGAGTCGCCACCCCGCGGAGTCCTGTTTAGTTTTATTTAGGGAACAGGGCAACTATGACTGTGATAACTTTTTGTCAAAATGGGGCACAGGACCGCCTCAGCTTGGAGAAGAGACACTGAATTGGAAGTATTCCTGAGTTCCAAGTCCTAGATTTGAGCCTTGTATGATTAAAATCTCAATCCCTTGGTCTGCCATTTTGTTGTAACATACCCAGTTAGTAGTAGCTGGAGAAGGGATAACTGGAGTTTTAATAGACAAAGTAAATTTCTTTCTTTTAGGAGAATAGGCCTGAAATCCAGTCTGGACCTGGCACTTCAGGGAGACTTGTAGCCAGGTGGCCAGTTGCCTAGTTTTATAAAAAGTAAGGTAGAAGTTACTAGCTTCCAGCAGACACTTTTGAGAATGGTAGCATCTAAGCCTGACACGACTCAGAAAACTCCAGTGTTTAGCAATACAATGTCTAATCTGAAATTACACCCATAGTAACACCTGGTTATTTTTCAGGATGTCTGAACCATAGCTGAGTACTCTATTTTGACTTTTAATTTAAAAATTTTTTCTTTAATAGCCAAAGCAGATGGCACCATTAATGATGTCAGTGTTTCTCTAGGTATGAGAAGATGCAAGAATTGGGACTCATAAAATCTCTTGAAAAGATCTAACTATCTGAAGGCCTGTTCTGCCAGTTTTTCCCAGAGCACGGAGCGCCTCATTCCTGATCTTCACCCTGAACTCCTTTCAGGGCCGTTGAAAGTCAGCAGTTGCAGTGGCCATGATATAATCACTGTAGATGTAGATGGCAAGTGTCAATCTTCAGTTGGCAAAGCCCCTTTTTGCTCACAAACTTGACAATGACTTTGAGGGGGGCATTTCATGACCATTTTATCCCATGGTGCTCAGAATGTCCATTCTCAGGTTTGGCAAAGATTTTGTCGACCAGCCTCTCAATGTGCTGTTACTGGATTAGGCCATAAAACAGTATCTAAAATTCTCTGGACCACCTGTCTTACTAGCCTCTGGTCCAGGAAAACATTCCCTCTTGTTGCTTTTTCTCATATCTAGAGTTACACTGTCATCATCATCGATTTCATAAGGAACTATATATTATTTTATCAGAGGCCTCAGTCACACATTTGGCAGTGTAAGAAACAGCAATTTTGTAAAACAGGTGAAATACAAAGAACATAGCCAGCAGTATTAGTAAAGTCACGAGTAAGACTTAAGAGCTTCTATTAGATGTAGCCCAGTATATCCCAGGTCGTCTGACTTAGTCTACTCTGTACGAATCTTTATCTTTCAGGGAAATTATACATTGGTGCCAATAGACAGGGCCATCCTGTGTGCCATCTATAAGGCACACAGCCCAGTTTTCTAGTGTTACTAGACTGGTTATCTTTAGTATGATTTAATTGTTTTTAACACAGAGACTTTAAACCTAAATTACCATAGCTTAGTGTTATCTACATAAATCTATCTCATAATTGTGGGAGACTTTTTTCTTTTGCTGAAACTTCTTGTGTTGCTCTGATTGAGCTTGAGGAATAGAAAAAGGCTCAAATTTATGGCCAGAGTCAGAGTAGGCATTATTAATTGGCCCAGTGAAGGGATCCCGTCTGGTAGTATCATAGTAACCTGAATATGACTATAATTTTTTTAAGTAAATTTCCTCAGGGCCAATCAGTTAGAGTCTTGTAGTAGAGAAATTTATCAAGGTAACCCGGAGCTAGACACAGATAATTGGTCACAAACCCAACAATCGGATTGATTTTTAAAACTAGCATAGTATCAGGCCTGTGATAGAAAAGCATTTGATTTATATGCAAAAGTCTAAGAAGTCAAGAAAACATTATAAATGATCATATGAATCAGGTCCAGCATCTTGGACAAGCTGTCTACCTCTGATGTTGTTGTCTTCTCATCCTGGTGTACTGTAGTTTCTCTTGTTTGAACATCATTTTAAGGTGAGATCAGGTCAGCTGTCTTCTCTATAGATTAATCCAGTGTAGGGGCCTTTGGAAGTGGGAATTAATCTAAGAGTTAATTTTCTTCAGTTTCATTGTGCAAGAGTTAGTTAAGAGTACCTGATAAAAAGTCCTTCCATCCACGTTGGAGACAGTCCCTTAAATTATGTCTTTTTCCAGTCCTGGTTGCAGGTCATGAGGCATCCAATTTTCATCCAAAGATAGATTATTGAGGTAAGCTTCAGAAACAAACTTAGGGTGTTCTTTAAGAATTTAATTAAATTTTGCATTAATATCACATAACAGCAAAGAACTATCTAAGAAATGAGTCTTACTACATGCAGACCTCCATGAACAAACTGGGATTTAACATTTTTTGAAATATTTTTTTTTTCCAAAGTTACCCTCATTTTTATCAAATATAACCAAATTAAGGCTATTTTGTTTGCAAAATAGGTCTGTTCTCACTAATTTTGGTCTGATGATTTATATAACCATAATTGATTATAGACTTTTTATTTTGCTGAAACACCTATAGAATCTCAGACTGAACTTTTACTATAAAACAGGGCTGGGAAACTCACACCAAAGGCTTATCACAGATTTTGAATAACAAATCTAGGTGAACTCTTCTCTTTTTAAGGTCTCAAAAATTCCTTGAGATTTTTGTACCTGTTAGTGAGATAACCTTTTTAGCTCATTTGATAAACTTACTGGAAACTTAAGAGTTTCAAATTTCTGGAGGAGTCAGATAGAGAGAAAATATAATTGTTTTGTTTATAACGTAATTTTACCAAATTATTTTTATAATTAGTTTGAGAGGAATGTTTTCCTTACTCCCGGAAAACACAAGATTTAAACCTGTAATTTTTCAGATAGAAACCATAAAAATTATAAGCATATTCGCTGGTTCATTCAGTCCTTTGTTAACTTTTGTGAAGTCATCAGGTTTCTCATTAGAACACCAAGACATATCAAAATGTTAAGAACTCCATATAATTTTTAGGATATCTGTATTAGTAATTTTACCATACATTATAACATGAGCAGATTTTTTTGCTCATTTGATAATCTTTTTCATGTAATTTAACCAACCAAATAAACACAGTTTAATATCTCTCTTTGGGATGTTTCAGGGGCCCTCTGAAGCACCCCAAAGTTAGCTAGAGGTCAAAGGAACTTTAAAAGAATTCGATTTAGGAATTTTTATCGAAAAGATCAATTAAAAGCGTTTAGAACATTTGGTCAGATTTAGTCAATGTTGATGGCTGTATCATTTAACTTGTTGATATGTCACAATGGGCGTAAATACCAAGGCTCAAGGTCTAGTGAAAGTCAGCTCCGCCATCTTGGACCTAATTGGCTCTAAGCAGTTTTCTTACACCCATGTCATTCCTAACAAAATCTACTTATCTAACTAATTGTAATCCAATTTTAGAAAATCCTGATTATGCATAACTCTTTTTAGTATTTTTTTCATACTTTTTTACTGAAATCACTCTTCCTGCTTTCCTTTAGCAACCAAGAGCTAACTTTTATATTAGCATTTTATAGATTGATGAACATAAATACCAGTGATAAATTCTAAAACCCTTGCTTTCTTAAAACATTTTAGGATGGCATCAAACATTATTCATTTATGGTTCCAAATCTCTTTAGTTTTTCTGTAAAAGGAAGTCAGTGTTTAGTAGTAAATGTTTTAAAATCTTATTTCATTTGGAAATGACCTAATTATTTAATAGACTTCTAATACTTAGTTTAGCACAACCCTTAGAAATTTCAGTTACGCCAATCTGGGGAGACTATTGTAGACAGATATTCTTAAAGAATACAAACTCATATCTCATTTACATTTTTTAGAAGTTTCTTCACTCGAGGTAATTTCCTTGTTGACAAACTTGTAACAGATATAATATTTAACTTATATTAAACCTAGGTTTAATCTTTTTCTTGATGTTAATTACTCTAAGACATGTCTATATTAGATAGGTCAACAAACAAACATTAATATCAGATATTTAATACTGAATATTTCCCAGTTCACCTGAACCTGGAATTTATTGTTTAATTTAGAATTATTTGATTTGTAAGCGCTTACCTTTTTTTTTTTAAGCCAATTAAATAGAGCTCATTTACAAATTAACCTAAAAAATATTACCCAGAGACAAAAACATACCAAGACATATTTAGACAGACACACTGCAAGATCTAGCTTCATTTTCTAAGTTTGGTCATGAATTAGATATTACAATATAAAATTTAAATAACATTTTAAAAGGCTTTTTCTTTTTTCTCTCAGTCTCAGGAGTTAGAGATGGTCTAGATAAGTGTTCCTGAGAGCCCTGGTCTCAAGGCACAGGGAAAGAAAATCAAGTTTTAACAAAATGGCGGCAGGTCTAAATGGTGGCTAGACAAAGCAAAACGGCCGTCACAAATCACGACACAGAACAGAGTTAAAACGCACACATATAAACCTGGCAGTCCTCATCAGACACTCCCTTAAATACAAGAATGCAGTCTCTCAGAAAACCTTCTATAGAGACACAGAACTTGAGATGTCTTTAAAGATTTCAAAAGGAGGAAAGGAAGCCAGGTTGAAAGAAGGAGGAGGAGGAGGCGGGAAAGGGGGGCAAAAGGGGTGGCCTTACAGACGTCTCCTGCCACCTGCAGACACCCAGGCGTTACGGGACTTTTCCCTGGGCTTCCAGAGAAGGGAGGACTGGAACTCGGCCCTACCAGAAACAAGACCAGAATTCGAGTTCTCTGCCAAGAGGAGGTGATCAGTCTCCAATCCACAGCTCAGGCTGAGGCCCTTCGACCAGATTCCTGCGTCCAGGACCGGGGGACTAGAAAAACGGGAAGGATAGGAAGGGCTAAGGAGAGGAAAGAGAGAGGGAAGGGGAGGGAGGTCAATAAAATCTCTTGTTCCTTACCGGTCGGGGCACTCTGGCCAGTTGTCCGCGTCAGGAGGAGACCAGGGACAAAAGGGTCCCAGTCGCGGCCGCTGGGTCTGGTCCATTGGCAGGCAAGCTGGCCCCTGAGTACCCCGAGTGGTCAGGATGTCAGTCTCAGCGAAGAAGATGTCCCTTCGTGGTCGCCATTTGTTGCAGGAAGGGGGACCCCTTCCAGGGCCCGAAACTGGGCTCTTGTCTAACACTCGGAAATGAATTGTCCGAGGAGACACATGTTGACAAAGCAAGAGATTTTATTGGGAAAGGGCACCCGGGTGGAGAGCAGGAGGGTAAGGGAACCCAGGAGAACTGCTCTGCCGCGTGGCTCGCAGTCTTGGGTTTTATGGTGATGGGATTCGTTTCCGGGTAGTCTTTGGCCAATCATTTTAGTTCAGAGTCTTTCCTGGTGGCGCACGCATCGCTCAGCCAAGGTGGATGCTAGCAAGAGGGATTCTGGGAAGTGGACGGACAGGTAGTGTCTTCTTTCAATCTTTCCTGAACTCTTCCGGCTGGTGGTGGCTTATTAGTTCCGTATTCCTTATCAGGATCTCCTGTCATAAAACAACTCATGCAAATGGTTACTATGGTGCCTGGCCAGGGTGGGCGGTTTCAGTCAGTGTGCTTCCCCTAACAAAAGGAGATGGAGCAAATAAAATCACATCAAAGCACATAGATATCACAGTTAAAACACACTTTGAAAATACTCTCATTTTAGACACTTTTTAAAAAATGGAAGTTCCAGAAAAGTTATGACCTGCTTAAGGGAACATGGCTGGTTAGTGGCCCGAGAGAACAAATGTCCTGTGTCTTCCCACCTCCTGATCTTCACAGTCAGGGTAATTCTTTAAATATCTTTTGGAACTGCTGTGATCTGAAAGCTTGTTAAGCCAGGGATGACGTATTTTCCCTGCATGTCCCCTCAAACCCACATACAAAGAGAAGCCTGCTATCTACACTTTTACAGGAGCTCTTATCTTTGTGCTTTAAATGCTGGTTTGTGTCATAGCCGAGTTAGATTGCTGGCTTATCTGGGACAACTCGCCCCACCCCACTTTACCCAGAAACCAGTCACCAAACCTACCAGTCCTCACTTTGGAATGTCTGGTGAACCTGGGTGCGCCTCTCTTCCCATCATGAGTCCCTAACCTTCCACTTGGACTACTTCGGGTATCTCCTAAGTACCCAGAGTTACCTGTGGCTGCATCCGACACTGACTCCAAAGGCTCGTGAGGCTTAGATGGGAACAGAGGTTGTTCCCTTGCAAAGGGCAAAGAATCTGGGCCTGGTTCCAAATTTACAGTGACCATGAAAAAAAGCTGTAAATTAGCTTAAACGACTCTGACCCCAACAATGGCAACTGTGACAAAGTCTTGATACTTTATTCCTTCAGATGCACAGAGAACAATTTTGACTTCCTGTTACAAACAGCACTGAATTCTCTGGTTTCCTTGGCAACCTGCAGTTCTGCCCTCAGTAACAGTCAAAGACTAGAGGCTCCCATTTGCTTCTAGCTCTAAAAATTCTCATTCTATGAATATCTGGAGGTTTAGAGAGCCTACTAAAGGGAGACTAATGCAAAAGTCTTAAACTTAACTCTTAAGCTATTGAGCTTAAACTACTAAACTTAAACGACTAAAAGAGAAGCAGGGACAAAGATGGCTGCTGCTTTGACTGGTATCTCATGGAATTCAGCGAAATGACCGTATTTCTCCACAGGCAGAACAGGATATCAACAGCAATCCTAAATTAACTGAACTTCAAATTATGCTTCACTCATTCTGTTAACTAAGGCAGAGTAATGAGTACATATTGTTGAAAATTTTCTTTCTAGAATGGCTGCAAACTATAAATTTCAGGAATTTGTCATGTTTCAGAGAAAACCTCCCTTTCTAGCACCGTTCTCCACTAATGCTTGATGAGCTGTTACTGTTTGCACCGTTAGGGGCACCAGTTTGAAGCACAGACATTCAGACCACAGAGCACAGGTTCACACTGGATCTGATCTAGCCCCATCTGGAGGGACAAGGGGAGAAGCGGGAAAAGGTCAATGAGCAGCCTGAAGCTCCTAGCATCTACAATGTCACAGATTGTCATTCTTATAAAAACAAAGAGCACAGTAGACTATGATCAACATTCTTGAGCAAGAAAAACTAAGTGTGCTGTTCTCTCATCTACTAGATATTTGTGGTCTGCACTCAGGGAATACAGATGACACCCACCAATCCCTTGCTTAGGGCCCCTTAGGTTTTCTATTTCTGTTATTTTCTCTTTTGACCCCATTATCTCCCCACAGAGCTCAGAAGAAACTTGTGTGTGTAAGTCACAAATGAGAAACTTGTGTATGTCACAAATGAGAAACTTTGTGTGTGTATCACAAATAAGCCAAGAAGACAGTGTCAGTGGATCTCACCACCATCCCTGAGAGAGTAATAAAGTCACTAAGGGAGACAAGATATCTTCTGCCAGAGGCTAAGTCTTGCCTATACATAGCCTTCTCCAGGTCCTCCTAGGCCCAAAAAGAGCAAGTACCCAAGTTCTGGACTGGAGAAGGGCAGACAGCAAACCAAATCCACCTTTGCTGCTGATACCAGTTATGTTAGGGAGCATAGCTCCGGGCCTGCGAACTCCAGTTCAAGGTCTGCACCCCCCACTCCCACCCCCGGGGAAAGTCAGCATCTGCAAATAGACTTCCGGGCGGCAGCTTCCCACCGATCTGGAAAGAAAATGAAAACCAAGAACAAATTCTATCCATCCACACTCCTGAGCTGTGGGAGATCGTTCCTCTCAGTAAATGAACACAGACCAACCACTGCCACCCACTCTCCAAGGACTCGCTCACCTCAGATGACAGAGGAAGGGCTGGGCTAAGAGGCCAGCTGTATTGATGGAAATTCTCCCCAGCACTGTCTGGCTCAGAGAGGTGAGGCAGCCCCCATGTTTGTCAACCCCTAAAGTTATGACCAACCTAGACAGCATATTAAAAAGCAGAGACATTACTTTGTCAACAAAAGTCCGTCTAGTCAAGGCTATGGTTTTTCCAGTGGTGATGTATGGATGTGAGAGTTGGACTGTGAAGAAAGCTGAGCACTTAATAATTGATGCTTTTGAGATGTGGTGTTGGAGAAGACTCTTGAGAGTCCCTTGGACTACAAGGAGATCCAATCAGTCCATCCTAAAGGAGGTCAGTCCTGGGTGTTCATTGGTAGGACTGATGCTGAAGCTGAAACTCCAATACTTTCGCCACCTGATGTGAAGAGTTGACTCGTTGGAAAAGACCCTGATGCTGGGAAAGATTGAGGGCAGGAGGAGAAGGGGATAACAGAGGATGAGATGGTTGGATGGCATCACCGACTCAGTGGACATGGGTTTGGGTGGACTCCGGGAATTGGTGATGGACAGGGAGGCCTGGTGAGCTGTAGTTCATGGGGTCTCAAAGAGTCGGACACAACTGAGCAACTGAACTGAACTGAACTGAACTAAAAACAAATGAAGAAATGGACACGAGTTTGAGTACGCTCCGGGAGTTGTGATGGACAGGGAAGCCTGGCATGCTACACTCCATGGGGTCGCAAAGAGTTGGACATGACTGAGCAACTGAACTGAACTGAAAACAAATTAATACTCATGAAGGTTAGGAAACCTTACTAAATCTTGCCAGTTTAGGAAACAGGAATACCTCAGACTTCCCCGGTGTTCCAGTGGGTTAAGACTCTGCACTCCCAATGGAGGGGGCAAAGGTTCGAATCCTGGTCAGGGAATTAGATCCTACTTGCCACACAGCATGGCAAAAAAAAAAAAAAAGAAGAAAAGAAATGAAAGGGAAAGAAAATAGGCATATCTCAAATATTGGGTTCCCCTGGCTGCCAAGCTTCGGGTTTTAAAGGCGGTTCACCTCAAGATCTGCTTCTCCCATGCCCTGAGCTGGAAGGTCTGGGTGGACTCCTGCACCGTCGTGCGCCCTGGGGACAAAGTGACTGCCCCCTCCCCCGCTGCTGCCAGAGTTTGCAGGATCCTTGAGCTGCTGACATTCTATTAAGCAGCACTTGGACATGCCGGGCTTCCCTGGTGGCTCAGAGGGTAAAGCGTCTGCCTGCAGTGTGGGAGACCTGGGTTCGATCCCTGGGTTGGGAAGATCCCCTGGAGAAGGAAATGACAACCCACTCCAGGACTCTTGCCTGGAAAATTCTACTGGACTGAGGAGCCTGGTAGGCTACAGTCCACAGGGTCGCAAAGAGTCGAACACGACTGAGCGACTTCACTTCTTCACTTGGACGTGCCCAGGACGTTGGTCATCTGCCCTGAGCCCTGGTGCACGGCTCCCATTCCAGCTCCCTTGGGGAGAGGACTTGGCCGGAGACGCTCTCCCCTCAGCCTGCTTCCTGCCCCCTCTTCTTCTGCCTGCGTTTCCCTACCCCCACGTTGCCCGGCTGCTCCTTAGACACCCGGGAGACTCTGAGGACCACCGTGCAGCCCTTCTGTCCGTCCTCCGCCACCTCCCCGCTCCTCCCTCCTTGGATCAATTACTGAAGCCAGACTTCTCGCCTTGAGCGATTCTGGCACTTCACCCACAGCGGCAAAGAGAGCTGGCAGTAAATGTGTCCCTGCCGCTGGCACCGGCCTGGCCTGGCCCAGCGAGGACCCCCGACAGAACCCCTTGCCACCCCCCTCCCCCTGCCGCCCTGTGGGCCCCCTGCCTCAGCTCTTCTCAGCATCCTCCCCTTTTATACTTTGCCTTCATCTTTCCCTGACTGACTTCTTTGTTCTGTCTCAGGGTCTACTTTCCTTCCTCTTCCTCTCTCTCCGTCTAGGTGTTTGGGGGTTGGGGTCTTTTTTCCTACCTTGTTTTTCCCTCCCTTCTCTCAGCTTTTTCCCTCTCTCCACACATAACTGTAATCTGGTTGCTGGGTTTTGTACAACAGCTTCCTAAAAATCCCTCATGTGGCAACGTCCAGCCCTGATTCCCCCTCCACTTTCAGCAAAGTGACCGCTTTATGTCACTCCCTGACTCAAGACCCTGTAGGCCTTCCCAGTGTCTGCAGAATGGAGTCCAAACTGGTCGCCTGCCAGTCCGTTCAGTTGTAGATTGGTTCAACCAATGAATCAATTTAGTTACTGAGCACCTACCCTGAGCAGATTCTGTACTGGGAGCTGGAGAAGAAGCAATACAGAAAAAAAAAAAAAAAAGAATATTTACAAATGAAATAATATCTGAGATTTGTTGCAAATAACCCCAGGGGTGGAGGAAGGGGAAGGTGGTAAAGCAGATGTGTTGAGAACATGACTGACCATGAGCTGATAATTACTGAAGCTGCATGCTGAGTTTAGGGGTTTATTATGTTATTCTCTCTACTTCAGCATATGCTGGAAATTTTTTCTGTTAAAAATTCTCTAGTGGCTCAGTGGTTAAGGTTCTGCCTTTGAACACAGGGGACACAGGTTCAATCCCTGGTCGGGGAACTAAGATCTCACATGTTGAGGTGTAACTAAGCCTAGCGGAGGTAAGTAGAGAATCCAGAGTACCCCCAGTGCAGCAAAAGATGTGTGTGTGTGTATGTGTGTGTGTGTAAGGGGTGAAGAGAACTGAGAAGTCCCTGGCTTCCCTTGTCTCTCCACTCTCCACTGCTCCACGCTCCAGCCGTAGGAACGTTCAGCCCCTCAGAGCCCCGTACTGAATACCCAGGCAGTCACGTGCTCGAACTTCCACTCAGAATCCCATCTTCTCCATCCTCTCTTCCTTATCTTAGCTGCCTCCCACTCAACCTTTGAGCCCAGCTGGGCTTAAATAAACAGCATTTGCTCTGGGAGGCCTTCCCTGACACCTCTAGACCAAGCCCAGGCCCTGTTTGGGGACCCCCACGGCACCTTATGGTAGCACTGTTACAATCTGTTGTAATTGCTGTCCTTGTTAATCGTCTGACTATCCCAGCTAAGCTACAAGCTCTGTTCACAGCAGTGTTTCTGTCTGTTTCTCTGTTTTATCCCCAGAGCACATATTAGATGCTCAGTAAACATTCCCAGAATGAGTGAATAAAAAAGTTCTGGAGTCTCTAACAGAGCAACTGGCACAAACCTGGCCTCACGTAGGGTTTAACGGGGCTTCCCTGGTGTCTCAGGTGGTAAAGAATCTGCCTGAAATGCAGGAGACCTGGGTTCAATTCCTGGGTTGGGAAGATCCCCCGGAGGAGGGCATGGCAGCGCAATCTGGTGTTCTTGCCTGGAGAATCCCCATGGACAGAGGAGCCTGGTGGGCTACAGTCCACGGGGTCGCAGAGTTGGACACGACTGAGCAACTAAGCCCAGCACAGGGTCTAACGAGGGGAGAGGGAGAGGGAGCTGGAGGTATTAAAATATTTTAATATCGTTAAATAAATGAGGGAAAGAAAGACCGTTCTTCTCCCATGAGCTTACTCTGCAAGCAAAAGAAGTTCTGAGTAATATAGGTAGCTTCAGATATAAAATGTTGGCAGCATAATCTCCTTTGATTTGTTCAGAGGAGTACTAACCCATCCAACCAAGGAATAGTTACTGTATATATAAAAATGGAAGCATCTTTACCTACATGCCTTTGCAAATTCTTCCACAACAGCATTTAAAAATTTGTTTCTTTCTTTACTTTTGGCTGCACTGGTTCTCGTTGCCATGTGAAGGCTTTCCCTAGGTGTGGCGAGTCGGGGGCTCCTGCTCATTGCAGTTCGCAGTCTTCCCACTGCGGTGGTTTCTCTCGTTTCGGAGCACCGGCTCTGCTGCGCTCACTTCAGTAGCTGCGGCTCCGAGGCTCTAGAGTGAGTGCTCAGCAATTGTGGCACACGGGTAGTTGCTCCAAGGCATGTAGGATCTTCCCACACCAGGGATCGAACCTGCGTCCCCAGCATTGGCAGGCAGATTCTTATCCGCTGTGCCACCAGGGAGGTCCCCAAACAGCATTTTTACAGCTATTTTGCTGGATGGATTCCCTTATTTTTGAGCATTTAAGTTAAGTTTAAGTTAATCATAATTTTTTATTATTTTAGTCATTGTTGTTATAAAAATGTCTGTATTAATAGTTACATCTTTATGCTAAAGAGTTACTTTCTTGGAATAAATTGCTTATCAGTAAGTTTCTATATTGAAGAATATAATTACTATCAAGGCTTCTGGTAGCTTTCTCAGACACTAGTTTCGTGCTCTTGATCTGTGAAAGTGAGTAAATCCTTAACTCTGTCCTGGAATTGGGGTCCTGCTCTGTGCCTCTCCCGGTAGGTGGGACCTTGCCCTTCATATGTAAGCCTTCCAGGTTCTACTTCCTGTCTGCCTTTATCTGTCATGGCTAGAGGTCATATAGCCTGTCTGTTTGCCTGTCATGGCTCCCTTTCCAGATTACTTGCCCACTACCCTGAGCCCTGGGGCAGGGGTATTTTTCGGAGCCATATTAGACATTAGACATTGATATTAGACATTAGACATTGATATTAGACATTAGACATTGATATTAGACTTTGCCCAGAATCACCACTAGCCTGTCTTTCCCTGTTGCCCTTTTTGTGAGTGAACACACAAAATAGCCCCAAGTCGTGACAATCCTTGTAGTGTTATAGCTGTTATGGAAATTTCTGGCTGTCTCTGCAGCTTACATAATACTACTTCCTTGGTCATATGCACTGAAATGTAATTTTGAATTATAAAGTTGTTCCTTTAATAAAACATGATCTTCTTTATAATGATCAACTATGTGGCATGTGTTCTAGGATGCCTTGTAGAAAAACTGCACGAAACTACTAAAAACCAATTAAAAATTAGCATCTCTAATTATCCTAATCACAAAAAGAATGGTGTTTAACCTGCTTTTATTAATGGTTTTTAAATTTTTATTTATTTTTTAATTGAAGGGTAATTGCTTTACAGAATTTTGGTGTTTTCTGTCAAAACTCAACATGAATCAGCCATAGGCACACATATGTCCCCTCCCTTTTGAAACTCCCTCCCATCTCCTTTCCCATCCCACCCCTCTAGACTGTCACAGAGCTCCTGTTTGAGTTTCCTGAGACATACAGCAAATTGCCATTGGCTATCTATTTTACATATGGTAATGTAAGTCTCCATACTCTCAACATACATCTCACCCTCTCCTCCCCTCTCCCACGTCCATAGGTCTATTCTCTATGTCTGTTTCTCCATTGCTGCCCTGCAAATAAATTCTTCAGTACCATTTTTCTGGATTCTGTATATACGATAGTATATACAATAGTATACGATATTTATCTTTCTCTACCTGACTTACTTCACTCTGTATAATAGGCCCTGGGTTCATCTACCTCACTAGAACTGACTCAAATGCGTTCCTTTTATGGCTGAGTAATATCCCATTGTGTATATGTACCACAACTTCTTTATCCATTCATCTGTCAATGGACATCTAGGTTGCTTCCATGTTCTAGCTATTGTGAATAATGCTGCAGTGAACAATGGGATGCATGTGCCTTTTTCAATTTTGTTAACCTGCTTTTTTTAAACAGTTGTTTATTTTTTAATGTTTTGGTTTTTTGGCCCTGAGGCATGTGGGTTCGTAGCTCCCCAAGCGGGGATCAAACCCACACCCCCTGCATTAGAAAGTGAAGTCTTAACCACTGGACCACAGGGAAGTCCCTAAAAAAGTTATATGTGGTAAAATAGATACAAGACGAGGTTCACTCACTTAATCACTTTTAAATGTTTAATTCAGTGGCATTAAGTACATTCACAATGTTGTGTAACCATGACCACTATCTATTTCCAAAACTCATCACTCCAAACAGAAACCCTGTAAATAGTACACAATAACTACCCATTCCCCTCTCCCAGCCCTGATAACTCCTACTTTCTGTTGCTATGAACTTGTCTATTCTAGGTACTTCATGTAAGTGGCATCATACAATACTTGCTTTTTTGTGCCTGACTTCTTTTACTCAGTATATTTTCAAGACTCATCCATGTTGTGTCATGTATTAGAATTTCATTGTTATGGCTGAATAATATTCCACCGTATGTATATGCCACAGTTTATCCATTCCTCTGTTCCCGAGCACTTCGGCTGTTTTCACATTTTCGCTATTGTGAATAATGCTGCTACTGCTGAAATGTCTAGCAGCTCTGTGCTGGGTGTGCTTAGTCACTCACGCATGTCTGACTCTTTTCGACCCCATGGACTGTAGCCCGCCAGGCTCCTCTGTCCATGGGGATTCTCCAGGCGAGGACACCTAAGTGGGTTGCCATGCCCTCCTCCAGGGGATCTTCCCAACCCAGGGATCAAACCCAGGTCTCCCACATTACAGGTGGATTCGTTACTGTCTGAGCCACCAGGAAAGTTCCTAGCAACTCTAATTGTCTTAACTACAAAAGAATGGTATTTACTCTGCTCTTATAATTCACTTTTGTTACAAACATTCCAATTTCTTATAAATATGTACATAGAAATTACTACATTCTTTTTGAATAATCAGCTTTAAACAGAATATCAAGCTAGCCTAATTTTATTTTAACATTAGTCCAGGATTTATTTGAGAAAGTTTACAAAATACAGGAGAATCAAACTAGGTTTATTTTAAAAAGAGGAGATTTAGAGAAAACAAGGATGGCATTATAAAACAAAGCCAGGGGTAACACACAAAAGTATAATATGCCAGAGATTATTGCAAAGTTGATAGGCCACAATTCCTAAGTTTCCCTGTGACCAGAGAATCAGTCAAAAGAGTCATAGGGTCTATAAGATAAGCCAGGATTCATTAATGAGGTGAATTTCAGGGCAAGTATGCTGATGTCTACAACTTAACTTAAAATTCATTTAAAAAATAAGGATAGACTAGGACTTCCCTGGTGGTCCAGTGGCTAAGACTCCACTCTCCTGATGCAGGGGCCATGGGTTCAATCCTGGTCAGGGAATTCGAGCCCACATGTGGCAACTAAGGGTTCACATGCAGCAACTAAAGACCCTGAATGCCAAAACGAAGATCAGAGATCCCGTGTAGTGAAACTAAGACCCAGTTCAGGCAAAATAAACAAATAAATAAGTACTTAAAACATAAGAATGGACAGAGGGTTAGGGGTATGCATGACATGTGACAAAGCAAGTTAAGTAACGCGTGAATGGTGGAATCTCCATGGAGATAGACAGTGATGGACTGTAAAAGTCTTTCAGTTTTCCTGGCTGATTGAAAGTTTTTGCCCTTAAAAATTCCCAAAGAAGTCAGAGACTATAACCAAGACTCTTATCCAAAGTTACGACTACCCTATTTCTGCTTAGAAACAGGCCAAAGTAAAAAAAAAAAAAATCTAATGATAATAATTCTTTTAAAAAGAGTCTTAAAAGAATTCTAGATATCCTTGGGATGGATTTTTATTACTAACCTATGATGGGCTCTAAAAGTGTTTATTAACAGTGTTTGTCAGTCATTTGGAAAAATTCAAATGAGATAAATCATAAAACATAAACGTCAGTGGACATGTTCATACTTGACAAAACTACTGCAGTGTTAAGGAAAATCCACCAGGGGGCAGAGAAATGGAATCATGGAAAATGTGCACGTTTCTAATTTAAGTGAATAAGGGAAAATATCTTTTTACTTCTGTTAACAGAAAAGCTTTGCAGGCTTTTAACATGAAATTCATTATACAAGACACAGAACTAAATGTGCAGTCTAAATCCGAACTCCAGCCTATGCCTGAGGATATTTGCTTTTTAAAAAAAAATTGTGCTTATTCTAATTTGCTATGCTCATTGGCACAATTTCCCTCTCTTTCAGAGGTTATCTTTTATTTATGTGTGATAGAATGACTATGCAGTTATCCTTTCTCACTGCTCACATGAGGAGCCAAGCGCATCCATCACCCTCATTGGTCTCACAGCGCTTTCAGCCTCCCTTCTATCGCCAGAACTTCGGAGCTACAGAGCTTCTAAATTCTTTACCACTGTTAACAGATCTTTAAATACTCCGCCTCCCAAATGCTTAACCTGCTGTGATGATGATTTCAAAGTGCCTATATAAAGAGAAAAAGAAAAAATACTCCCCCTGGGGGAAGGGATAGCTAGGGAGTTTGGGATGACATGTACATTTAAAATGGATAACAAACAAGGACCTTCCCTCTAGACCTCTACTAAGTGTTATGTGGCAACTTGGATGGGAGGGGAGCTGGGAAGAGAATGGATATATGTATATATATGTATATAAATGTATATATATGTGGCTGAGTCACTCTTTGT
Organism: Muntiacus reevesi; assembly: GCF_963930625.1. Classification (NCBI taxonomy): domain Eukaryota; kingdom Metazoa; phylum Chordata; class Mammalia; order Artiodactyla; family Cervidae; genus Muntiacus; species Muntiacus reevesi. Next base: position 17,759,635 of record NC_089260.1, on the reverse strand, counting down.
GCACCTGAAACCATCACATTGTTAATTAGCTATACTCCAATATAAAAGAAAAGGTTTTTAAAAAAAATACTCTCTACATGTACTTGCAAAGAGGCTAATACGTAGACTAGACAACTTGAATTATTCATAGAAACCAGCGTGCATTTTATACATAAAATCAAGCTCCTGATTCCATTTGAGCAGGCCTTGATTTGTCTTCTGTAATTTTCCAGAGGGGTTTTTAACTGGTCTGCACACTGAATCAAGACAATCCCTCTCTATTTCCCTCCTCTTATATGACTTAAGATGGCAACGAAGCAATGATGAGTTAAGAAAATATCAACAGTTGCCTAACTTATTTTTTGTCTGGAAGGAAGAAGAGAATGAGTAAGAAAACAGAAATAAGATTGGGGAGCCAAGAATTCTGTTTAGCAAATAGACTGATCCTCTTTTTGGAGGATGAAAAATGACTCTTCGTAACTTTGCTGATGCATCACGCTACCAGGATGCTCAAGAGATTTTTGACATAAAGGAGTCAGTGACATGGCCTGTGGAGTATTTAGCTGTGCATGCATGCTCAGTCACTCAGCCGTGTCCAACTCTTTGTGACCCCATGGACTGGAGCCTGCCAGGCTCCTCTGTCTGTGGAATTTTCCAGGCAAGAATGCTGGAATGGATTGCCATTTTCTCCTCCAGGGATTGAACCCACATCTCCTGCATTGCAGGCAGATTCTTTACTGCTGAGCCACTGGGAAAGCCCCTGGAGTATTCAATTATAAAATGCAAAATATCAACCAACTGCTCTCTAAAACTAACTGCATTGATACTACCAAAACTCTGCTTTAACATTAAAATCCTATAGCCTGTTTAATGTTTTCTCGAAGGTACATCACAGGCTTTTTTTTTTTTTTCCACCTGACAAATGCCATCCTCTGGGAACAGAAGGTGAAAACATTCTCACCATCTCAGGGCTTTTGAGTCTCTGTTTGACTCGTCTAGCAAGTCGACTCATTCCTTTCCTAACTAGGCGGGAACCAGACATATTGGTGTTATTTAGAATCACACCCTGCTTCAAATGCTTATTCAGCTGCATTTCTAATATTTTGGACCTGCTACTGTCAGTCACATTTCAATATGTGTTTATGATCTGCAGTTTTAACTCTGCCGCTTCTTGGTCACAGTTCAGGCTGGAAATGCTGTGCCAGCTGAAAAATACACTGTAATTACAATAATAATATAATAGCAAAAGATAGCTTGTCTGACAATTTTAAAACTTAGGATCATCATGTTACAGCAAATTTTATTGAATAGCAAGAAAAATCAGGGATTAGAATATGTAGATTTCCTCAAAAACTTTTGATCTCAAAATATGAAAAACTATCTTCCTATTTCTCTCAATTTTCTTTCTCTTTCTTTCCCCATATCTTTTTTCCCCAAACTTAAAATATTACTTTTTTTTTTTTAGGCCAATTTTCAACTTTGTTATAATTAGGTTTTATTCCATACAGCTGTTTTTTAACATTGTAGACTGTCTTTCCCTCCAGTTAATTGGGTTATTTTGTAAACCAGTCAACTACTTGCAGTGAATATATACCATCAGACAAAATATTGGCTTCTCCTAAGTATCACAGAGATATTATTATACATACAAAGAAATGTAATAACTGGGACTTTCCTGGTGATCCAGTGGCTAAGACTCTGAGCTCCAAAGCTGGGGGCCTAGGTTTGATCCCTGTTCAGGGTACTAGATCCCACATGCCACAATTAAGAGTTCAACTAAAGATCCTACATGACTCAGCAAAGACCCGGCACAGTCAAATAAATTTTAAAAAAATTTTTAGATCTAATGACAAAGCATAATGATGTAGCATGACTTGCCCAGCTGATGAAAAATAATATTATATCTCCTAAACAGAGTGATAAGTAAGGATAATTGATTAGATTCTAAGGCTAAGGGAACAAAGTCTTGCCTCTAGTCCCCTGGAGGGCCAGATAATCATGCATTATTATGATCAGTTTCTAGTGAGCCAAACATCTGACACGTGTAAGCCATAAATCAAAAGACGGATGAGGGAAGAGAAGGATCTGTGTATATCCATCCATCCCTACTGACAGCAAGACAGCTGAAAGTATAAGTCCTATTGAGGCCAATCGGTGGTGAAAGAACCCACTAAGGGTGGTTGACATGAACACACATGTACCTTGGAAATTTCAACTATGCCAAGTATGATGAAGTGTCCTGATGACTACACTGGATGAACCCACACATCATATTGCATTTGTCCCAAATGACACATCATTTGTTTATTAAAGACATCCTTCTCTTATTTGTACTTAAAATTCCAAGCCACTAAAGATAGCTCTCTTTAAGGTTAACCAATTCATGTTCCTTGTTGCCTTTCTGAAATTATAAGAAGAAAAAAAAATTAAATGTCAGCTAAATAAAACTAACAGTTAAGTATTTGGGTACTCCAAAAGAAGCGTATAAAATAAAAATTTTCTCATACATCATACTTAAAGTTATAATCATATTTTAAAAATCCACCTGTTACTCCAAGTCCCTCATTTTTTTCAAATTAAGAAATAAGAGCCAGAGATGATAAGCGATTTCCCTATGCAACCCCAGATGAGTAACCAGGGTATGGTCATGACAACAGAAAGAACCGTGGTGCCCATGTTAGCCATTGTAAGTCTGAGGCCTGGTATCAGCAGTTCTCAGCCGAATGGAAGAGGAATTCTCCACCCTGGAATCCATTCCTGAGTCGGTATGGTGTGGGGAGGCAAGGCCAAGTTTGGAATCAGATAGATCTGGATTCTCAATCTTAGCTCTTTTACTTACTAGTTCTCCTTCTGTGTGATGATAAGAAAATTAATTTCTTGGAGTCTCAGGTTCTTCATCAATAAATTGGGACAATCAAGGACCTCTCTGGTGGTCCAGTGGTTAAGAATCCACCTTCCAATGTAGGGGACATGGGTTCAGTCCTTAGTTGGGGAAGTAAGATCCCTCATGCTGCGAAGCAACTAAGCCCGTGGGATGCAAACTACAGAGTCCACGTGCTCTGGTCCCATGTGCCATAACTAGAGAGAAGCCCGTGTACCACAACAAAGAGCCCACATGCCACAATTAAGACTTAAGGCAGCCAACAATAAATTTTTTTTTAAAAATTGGACAATCAGACATACTGTGAAGGTCTGATTTGAGGATTAGAGCCACACAGCATGATTCCAAATTATAGCTGTTGTTATTTATTATCACTAAGAGGCTTTGAGCAATAACAAATTTTATGTGGGAAGATAATACTGGGAACCCAGCTTCAGTAGGGCTTGTTCTATGGCTATTTGTTCCAGGAGAAACATGTCAGAGCTGCAGTGATTACCTGTCCTCCTCCCTATCTCCACACGCCTTTGTAACCCAGTACCATGAGTCATTTGCTTTGAGCATTGGTCTAGTCTAGAAGTCTGCTGTGTGATCATGAAGCAAAGCTACATGGCCCACATGGACACTGAGCTAGAAGTCTGGGTGATCCTTTGTAAGTGTCCTAAACTAGTGAACCAATCAACCAACTAGTGCTCTATGGAGCATGTGTAATAAGGAAGAACATTTTGTATTCTATTGCAAACATTTTGTATTCTATTACAAGTTAATCACTAAAGGGATGTTGCCTGTAAGCTTAAATCATACATAATGGCCCATCTCTGGGAACTCTGCTTCCGAGGTAATAAGCATTAAGTTAAAACACCTTCCTTTAGCTCACATGAAACATCCTGACCAGGCCCACCTGTGGATGATGGCAGGCAGGAAGAAATTAACACACCTTCTGGAGGCTGCGGAAGTGTGGAAAGTGTTGGAAACCAGGAAGTGTTTGACTTTACTCCCTTCCTTTTTAGTATAAAAGAAGCCTGATTTCTAATTCAGGTAAGAGGATTCTTTGAGGGTCATGAGCCCATCATCTTCTCGGTTTTCCTGCTTTCTTAATAAAGTCCTTATTCGTTGCACCAACAACTGAACTTTCAATTATTCCCTGGTGGCGCAGTGGAAAAGAATACGCCTGCTAATGCAGGGGACACAGGTTCGATCCCTGGTCAGGGAAGATTCCACATGCTACCACGGAGCATCTAAGCCCATGAGCCACTGTACAGCCCACACTCTAGGGCCCATGAACCACAACTGCTGAGGCCTGCACGCCTAGAGCCTGTGCTCCACAATGAGAAGCTGCTGCAAAGAGAAGCCCACGTGCTGCGACAAAGAATAGTCCCCTCTGGCTGCAACCAGAGAAAGCTGGCGCAAAGCAACGAAGACCCACCATAGCCAAAAATAAAAAAGTAAATAATTAAAGCAGGACAAGCTTAGACTCGGTAGCACATGGAGGATGTGGGCCACCTCCCTCTTCCCAGTTCACACAGACAACAAAACTGAATGTATCTCACCATCTCATTTGTACCCGTGGGATTTTTTTTTTTTTTTTTAGAATTTGTATGTGAGGTTTCTTTAAGTCACATAACATTAAATTCTTTGGGATTTTTTAAGGTTTTTTGATATGTTCATTTCTACCTCTGACCTAAGCGAATTCTATGTTTATAAATCCATTGACTACCTTAGAACAACTGGAGTTTAATTTTTTTGAGCAAAAATACAAGAAAATCTCAGCCATTATGAAACTACAGGGAATGTCAACACTAGATACATACTTTCATTAGCAATCAACAGTTAGTACTTCAAACACTAGAGTTTTTTCCATGGATTGTAATTTATAGAGGTGACGGAATGAAGAACAGAGAGGTCAAGGCCATCGAAAGAATTGATTCCTCGCGTCTCCAGAGAGGACAGGGCATCCATGGCACATGGGGTACTTGGGGATCACTTGATTTTGGTCAGGAGGCAGAGCGGAGCAAGGGGTGGCGGGGTAGGGGAAAGCCTAGGCCAGAACCCTCACTCGGGGGAATGGCAAGTCAGGGCAGAGGGGACATTTTGGAATTAGCCACTATGAATGATTCTAGCAGACTTTGGGTGAGAGGATTGGTCTCTAGTTGCCTGTTTCCTGGCCCTGGGATGACTTAGGTTGGGGAAATATTGGTTTGGTGTGTAACTTAGGTAAGAGAGTGGTTGAGGGTATTGCATCCAAAAGGCCTGTTCCTAGGCAAGCTGTTACTATCTTTGGGAATTAGTTAACCCTGGGATGTGCAGTCTCTAGCTGAGGCTAAAAGGCCCCCCAAATATTAAAGCTTCATAGTATACATCAAATAAAACACGATTAATACAGTCATGGAAGTTTCAAGCAAGTATTTTCCTTTTCATGCTACTTTTTACTCATCACTTAGTGCTCTCCTATGGTATTTAGAAATTACATTTTCATTTTGTATGTCAATAGCAAGCAGCCTTGCTTTCAAATTTTCATCTGGATAGAATTTGCAGTGATTTTTATATTGCCTTTCATAAAGAGTTCTTTTAAAAGAGCCTGAAGTTCATGTTGAGTCCTTAAGTTCAAAAGTTAGAAGGAGTCTTTCTTAGACGTCACTCAGATGAGCTCTTTCATTTTATATCTGGGGAATCAGTCATTAAAAATTCTTCTGAGTCTTAATGGCTTTACTATTACAAAATCAAATTTAGACTATAATTAAGCATGTAATTAAAAGCATTAGTAACCATTCTCAGCCAAAAAGCGGTTAAATTTCAGAGCGTAAGTAAACTTTTTTTTTCTTTTTCTTTTCTTGTCTTCTCCAAAGTGATAGTTCAAAGTGGAGACATTACAAAAAAGTATCTGCAGATCATTAGAAGTTAGGAAAAAACTACAAAAGTTATTCTTAGGACAGATTTCTCTCTATGGGATCATCCCAACATCACTAGGGCACTCAGCAGACTTCAGACAACGTCAAGACCGTTGACCATACCAAGAGAGCTTTACAGCTGAAACCAAAGCAAAGGCCCCCAATCAATAGGTAATGAATCTGTGTCTGGAGAAGGACTCACTCCATTCTTGACTCCTTGATTTATTTTGGTTTTCCCCCTGCGTAAGAGTAATAATGGAAAGACCGCAGGCCAGGCACATTAAATTCGGATACTCTCTTCTCCTTTGCTCATTCAGCTGTTCTGCCTCATTCAGAGTCTCGTGATAAGGATGGCATGCAGAGAACTAGAAAAATGAAGTGGGGCAACCTGGGGCATGTCCTCACAGGGAGAGAAAAGCAGAGACTAACTGCAGGAGATGCCAAGGGTGCTTCACATTCGCTTCTGTTTCTGAGGCACTGTGATGACAAACATACTGCCTGAAAACAAATGTGGATAGGAAAATATTTGAAATAAAAATCATTTCATTAATAGACTTTTTGTTTTATCACAGTAATATATGCACACAGTTTAAAAATTCCACCAGTCCTATAAGACCAGTTATGAAAAACAGCACTTTCCTATCTGCCAAATTGTCTTTTCAGCCACAGCTACTTGTAATTCTTTCAGTTGATTCTTTTGGTATTTATCTCTATATCGCTGAATAGCATTCTTATACTACTATTTCTTGAAAGTTTTTTTCCCCAGTTTTGGGCATTATCTAGGGACTTGAGAATTTCATTCTCTTTCAGCCCGCCCTGCTACATGGCCTCACTACATAAGCTTTCTCATTCCCTCATCTTCCCAGGAAAGTTACATATGCATCAACAGTCATGACTGTGATTAGATCCATATTTACATTATTACTGTTTTTATATAAATGTTATTCATAGTACTCTCTCTGATACTTAAGAGGGCTCCTAACAGAGTTTGGAGGGATCACTCAGGCATAGATTCATTCAACAAGTATTTATTGGATGCCTACAGCGTGCCAGACGTTATGTGCAATGCTGGCTATACATGAGGTGAGGGCGGTTGGGGGGATGGGGGTGAAAACGACTCGTGGAAAACCTTCCCGTATGGTGCAGGTCAGTGGCCCACTCTGTGTGAGGAATGGCAGGAGTCACAATCGAGCTTTTCTACTTCCTAGCTATGTGATCTTGGGTCATTTACTTAACTATTTTGAACCTTAATTACCTAAGAGTTGTTGGCAGGATTAAATGAACCAAAATATGTAAAGCCCGTGTAACAGTGCCTGGCAGATAGTAGGAACTATTGAATATGTAAGTATGGAATGTTTTTATTATTTTAGGAGTCACATGGAAAGGAGATATTTTACATATATTATATATATATATATATATATATATACACCCACACATATTCACATGTGCTTGTATAGATGTATATACATGTATATATTCACAATATATCGCACAGTGTAAGTCCTAAGGATGAAATGTACAGGGTGTTATGAGAGCACTAAACAAGAGGAATCCTCATTTAGATGGGGGCTCAAGGAAGGACATGAGAACATGACATTTCTGCTGGGAATCAAAGAGTGACTAGAAAGTAGATAGAGCACGTAGAATCATATTACAAATATCACAAGAGGGTAGAGCAGATCTCAAGTCCCAAAGGTCGGAAAGAACTTGGTCGGCTTGAGGAACTGAAAGACCATTGAGGCCAGAGCACAGCAAGAAAGAAGGGTAGCAAGAGCCCAGACGTGGTTTTGTGCGCCGTGATGAGAGCTCGAGTTCATCCTGTGTGCCGTGGACAGCCAGTGAGGAGTTTTAAGCACAGAAGTATCCTGAGCACTTCATGGCAAATAGATGGGGAAACAATGGAAACAGTGACAGATTTCATTTTCTTGGGCTCCAAAATCACTGCAGATGGTGACTGCAGCCACAAAATTAAAAGACGCTTGCTTCTTGGAAGAAAAGCTATGACAAACCTAGATAGCGTATTAAAAAGCAGAGACATTCTTAGCCGACAAAGGTCTGTCTAGTCAAATCTGCGGTTTTTCCAGTAGTCATGTATGGATACGAGAACTGGACTATAAAGAAGTCTGAGCACTGAAGAATTGATGCTTTTGAACTGTGATGTTGGAGAAGACTCTTGAAAGTCTCTTGGACAGCAAAGGAGATCAAACCAGTCAATCCAGAAGGAAATCAACCCTGAATGTTCATCGGAAGGACTGATGCTGAAGCTGAAATTCCAATACTTGGGCCACCTGATGCAAAGGGCCAACTCATTGGAAAAGACCTTGATGCTAGGAAAGATTGAGGGCTAGAGAAGGGGTGACAGAGGATGAGATGGTTGGATGGCATCACCGACTCAATGGACATGAGTTTGAGCAAGCTCCAGGAGAAGGTGAAGGACAGGAGAGCCTGCTGAGCTGCAGTCCATGGGGTCACAAAGAATCGGACACAACCGAACAACAAATCCTGAGCAGATCTTAATTTTAGAAAGATCTTTCTGATTCCATAGAAGTGGCTGAATTAAAGGGGAGCTGGAGGGGATTTCTTGGCAGTCCAGTGGTTAGGACTCCGCGCTTTCACCATTGTGGGCCTGGGTTCAATCCCTGGTCAGGGAAGTAAGATCCCACGAGCCACCTAGCATGGCCTTTAAACAAACAAACAAACAAAAATGGGGGGGTGTTGGCTGTAGCTGGAGAAGTTCTCAATTTCCTGGTAGGTTCAAGCCCCAGACAAACCAGATGAAGGACCGTGATTTGAATCAGAAGAGTGGCAGTAGAGGCAGTGAACAGAGGACAGAGTCAGTGTATATTCTGGAGTAGGAGCAACATGACTTGGTGACAGATTGGAAGTGAGGGCTTAGGGACTGAGAAGTATCAACACTAAAAATGAGCTTTCGAAATGATTATCCCAGTGGATGGCAGTGCCTTTAATTGAGGTAGGGTAGATAGATGAGAAGGAGATTTAGGCATGGCAATGGAAAGAATATTGGACTTTATGTTCTTTGTTATTCTAAAGCAAGTGGATTTTCAATATATAACAACTTTACTGAGATATAATTCCCATACAAACCACTCAAAGTGTACAATCCAACAGTTTTCAGTATATTCACAGAGGTGTGCAGTCATCATTATCTGATGGTCCAAGATTCAGTGCTCTTACTACCATGGCCTGACTTCAGTCTCTGGCTGGGGAACTGAGACCCTGCTTCAAACCACTGCAGATTGAGGCCACCTGAGATCACTAACCACTGGACTGCCAGGGAATTTCCAGTCATAGCCATTTTAGTAGGTGTGAAGTACAATCTCAATGTTTTGATTTGCCCTTCTCTGATGGCTAATGATGGAGAGAATCTTTTCTTATACATATTTGGCCATTTGTTTATCTTCTTTAAGGAAATACTTAACCTGTTCTATTGCTCATTTTTTAACTGGGTTATGTCTGTTGTCATCAGTGCTTTACGTGTCATATCTAAGAGGGTTTTGCTTTACCCAAGATCATGCAGACTTACTCCTATGTATTTTGCTAAGAATTTTAGAGTTTTAGCATACACGGTTGGGTTTGTGATCCATTTTTTATTCACTTTTGTATATGGTACAGGTAGTGAAGCCATGCACCTATGACTGGGATTTGAACTCATGGTCTTTTAACTAAGATCACACACCTGGTTTCAGGACTTAATGAAGCTCGAGTTCTTGAGGTCTCTTTGCAGAAAGAATTCAGTGAAAGACACATGATAGGTAAGAAGGGGATTTATTTAGAGAGAAATGCACTCCACAGAGTGTGGACCATCTCAGAAGACCGCAGTCTCAAAATTCGGTGTGGTTAGATTTTATGGGCTGGATTATTTAAAAGGTTAATGAGTGGGAGGATGATCCCAATTATTTTGAGGAAGGGGTGGAGATTTCCAGGAATTGAGCCACTACTCAGTTTTGGCTTTTGATGGTTGGCCTCAGAACAGCTGAAGTGACTTAGATGCATGCACCCCCGCACCAGATACGTAGGTTTTATAAACATGAAGAAATTTTGCTACACCAGATAGGTATCCTATGTGCTAAGTTTTCAGTCATGTCTGACTCTTTGCGACTCTATGGACTATAACCCACCAGGCTCCTCTGTCCATGGGGCTCTCCAGGCAAGAATACTGGAGTGGGTTGCCATGATCTACTCCAGGGACCTTCCTGACCCAGTGATCAAGCCCACATCTCTTATGTCTCCTGCATTGGCAGGTGGGTTCTTTACCACTAGCACCACCTGGGAAGCCCAACATATCCTACAATGTAACTCAACTGACACTATCTACCTGTTTGTTATTGTTCAGTCACTCAGTTGTGTCTGACTCTTTGCGACCACATGGACTGCAGCACGCCAGGCTTCCTTGTCCTTTACTGTCTCCCAGAGTTTGCTCAGATTCATGTCCATTAAGCTGATGATATCATCCAACCATCTCATCCTCTGCCTATTAAAAAGCAGAAATGTCACTTTGCCAGCAAAGGTCCGTATAGTCAAAGCTATGGTTTTTTCAGTAGTCTCATACAGATATGAGAGTTGGACCATAAAGAAGGTTGAGCCCCGAAGGATTGATGCGTTCATATTTTGGTGCTGGAAAAGGCTCTTGAGAGTCCCTTGGACTGCAAGGAGATCAAACTAGTCAATCCTAAGGAAATCAGCCCTGAATATTCATTGGAAGGACTGATGCTGAAGCTGAAACTCCCAGTAATTTGGCCACCTGATTCGAAGAGCCGACTCATCGGAAAAGACCCTGATGCTGAGAAAGATTGAGGGCAGGAGAAGGGGGTGACAGGATGAGATGATTGGATGGCATCACTGACTCAATGGCATGAGTTTGAGCAAACTTCACGAGTTAATGAAGAACATGGAAGCCTGGCATGCTGCAGTCCATGGTGTTGTGGACAGTCCAATAGGACTCAGAGAAGGAACAACAAAATTAGCCAGGTTAATAGTTAGTAGCCAGGCTAACCATAATAACTATTAACAACTATTATGGTGACTACTAATAAGCTACATCTTCATGATATGTCAATAAAAGTCCTTTCAATTCCTACCATGTTTTATATGCTGCTAAGCATTGGGTCTGAGGGGGACTTACAAATAGCTGTGAAAAGAAGAAAAGCAAAAAGCAAAGGAGAAAAGGAAAGATATACCGATTTGAATGTAGAGTTCCAAGGAATAGCAAGGGGAGCTAAGAAAGCCTACCTCAGCGCTCAGTGCAAAGAAATAGAGGAAAACAATAGAACAGGAAAGACTAGAGATCTCTTCAAGAAAATTAGAGATACCAAGGCAACGTTTAATGCAAAGATGGGCTCAATAAAGGACAGAAATGGTAGGGACCTAACAGAAGCAGAAGATATTAAGAAGGGGTGGCAAGAATACACAGAAGAACTGTACAAAAAAGATCTTCACAATCCAGATAATCACGATGGTGTGAGCACTCACCTAGAGTCAGACATCCTGGAATGTGAAGTCAAGTGAGCCTTAGGAAGCATCACTATGAACGAAGCTAGTGGAGGTGATGGAATTCCTGTTAAGCTATTTCAAATCCTGAAAGATGATGCTGTAAGTGCTGCACTAAATATGCCAGCAAATTTGGAAAACTCAGCAGTGGCCACAGGACTGGAAAAGGTCAGTTTTCATTCCAATCCTAAAGAAAGGCAATGCCAAAGAATGTTCAAACTACTGCACAATTGCACTCATCTCACATGCTAGTAAAGTAATGCTCAAAATTTTCCAAGCCAGGCTTCAGCAATACATGAACTGCGAACTTCCAGATGTTCAAGCTGGTTTTAGAAAAGGCAGAGGAACCAGAGATCAAATTGGCAACATCCACTGGATCATCAAAAAAGCAAGAGTTCCAGAAAAACATCTATTTATGCTTTATTGACTATGCCAAAGCCTTCGACTGTGTGAATCACAATAAACTGTGGAAAATTCTGAAAGAGATGGGAATACCAGACCACCTGACCCACCTCTTGAGAAACCTATATGCAGGTCAGGAAGCAACAGTTAGAACTGGACATGGAACAACAGACTGGTTCCAAATCGTGAAAGGAGTAGGTCAAGGCTGCACATTGTCACTCTGTTTATTTAGCTTATATGCAGAGTACATCATGAGAGATGCTGGGCTGGAAGAAGCACAAGCTGGAATCAAGATTGCCAGGAGAAATATCTATAACCTCAGCTATTGCAGATGACACCACCCTTATGGCAGAAAGTGAGGAGGAGCTAAAGAGCCTCTTGATGAACGTGAAAGAGGAGAGTGAAAAAGTTGGCTTAAAGCTCAACATTCAGAAAACTAAGATAATGGCATCCGGTCCCATCACTTCTTGGCAAATAGATGGGGAAACAGCGGAAACAGTGGCTGACTTTATTTTTCTGGGCTCCAAAATCACCACACTGCTGCCATGAAATTAAAAGATGCTTACTCCTTGGAAGGAAAATCATGACCAACCTAGACAGCATATTAAAAAGCAGAGACATTACTTTGTCAACAAAGGTCCCTATAGTCAAGGCTATGGTTTTTACAGTGGTCATGTATGGATGTGAGAGTTGGACTATAAAGAAACCTGAGCACCGAAGAATTGATGCTTTTGAACTGTGGCGTTGGAGAAGCCTCTTGAGAGTCCCTTGGACAGCAAGGAGATCCAACGAGTCCATCCTAAAGATCAGTCTTGGGTGTTCATTGGGAGGACTGATGTTGAAGCTGAAACTCTGGTACTTTGGCCACCTAATGCAAAGAGCTGACTCATTTGAAAAGACCCTGATGCTGGGAAAGACTGAGGGCAGGAGAAGGGGATGACAGAGGATGAGATGGTTGGATGGTATCACCGACTCAATGGACATGGGTTTGGGTGGACTCCAGGAGTTGGTGATGGACAGGGAGGCCTGGCGTGCTGCGGTTCATGGGGTCACAAAGAGTCAAGACAGGACTGAGCGACTGAACTGAACTGCACTGAACTGAAGCATTGGGTATATAGAGGCACAAATGAGCTTACAATTGAATACTGGAGAAATATTGATTTGAACACGTGACTTTAAAACTGCAATATGGGAGGGCATGAAAAGGCAAGAGGAACTGAAATGAGGATGAAAAGGAAGGACTGAACAACCAGATCCATGTCTTATGCCACCCAAATGCAATCAGCAGTTAACTCCTCCCTGGCTAAACAATTGTGTGACTATACATTTCCCAATCCAGGTAACTTGCGTTGTACTATGTTCAACTAACATTTTCCTGCCCACTGACAAATTTGGGTAAGCGGAGGCTATGGGCAAGGTGGGAACGTCAAATGTAAGAGCCTTCTTTGTTGTTTTATCTGTAGTTCTAACTAAAAACCAATGTGTGTTGGGGGTGCGGAGGGCGAGGGGGAAAAAAAGCCAATGTCTAGCAAGTCTTTTCCAGATAAACTTTAATAATCGTTACAATCGCCATCTCTCTTGATTCAGCTATTAGAAATTACCAGTTGTGGCTTGTAAATCAAGACTCCCGGCTCCCCTCCCCGCCCCCCGCCCCAAATCATCTCAACCATTCCCTTAAATGTTAACAACTCAGTATATTGTTAAGTAGTCAGCCTGAAACAGTCAGGGAGGTCTAGCCGACAGTTCTCAGTGAGACAGTCAGGCGTGAATCGTGAACTCACTAAAACCCTCAGATTGGTCAAACAACCGGGGTTTCCGTGGGAACGAGGTAAAAGGCAGCTTGTGAGAGAACAAAGGCTGCGCGTCCCAGGCAAGGCCCTCCCGGCCCGCTGGCCTCACTGGAGGCGGGGTCGGCGGCGGCGGTGCGCCCGGGTGGCTGGCTCCCAGGTCGGTAACCCACGCCGCCGCGGCGCTGGCGCGCCTCTCTGGAACCCCCCCCAACCACCACCAACACCACGCTTCCACCAGGCCGAGACTGGAGACTCGTGAGAAGGAACGGGCGCGGGGGCTGAGGCCGGGCCGCCGCCTGAGTCAGTGAGCAAGCGACCTGTGAATCACACTGCAGGCCGTTACCCGACAGGACCGAGATCACGCGGCTCCCGGGGCCGGCTGAAGCCGCCTAGAAAGGAGCACGCCGGAGGGGAGGGGCGCCGGGGACAGAGCGCGACGTCCCCTGCCGTTCCTGTCTCTGAGAGGCCGCCTTCCCGGCCAGGCCTCGCCCCTCGCGCTTATGTAATAGGGGCGCGCTGCCATTGGCCCGCGAAACCGGAAGAGGCGCAGGCGCGCGTGCGGGTGGGGAGGTGGGGAGGCGGTCTGGAGGCCGGGGTAGGAAGGCGAGTGGGCGGGGGCTGCGCGGAACAGGCGGCGCTGGGGCGACTGGGAGAAGTGCGCGGCGTGCGCGAGCACGAGGCGTAGTGGCCTCCCTCAAGGCAGAGGCGGCGGGCGCGCGCGGCGGCGGCGGCGGGTGCGAGGCGCGGGCTGTTGTGCTGCCGGCTCTCGCTTTTCCCCTCCTCGGCGGGTGGAGGAGGCTGAAGCGGTGCTGGGCGCGCTCCCCTTCCTCTCCCTCCGGCCACCTCCCCCCGCGAGCCCTCTCGCGCTGCGCGGTCTCTCCGACGCAAGACTGTCCCGGCCCGGGTGAGCGGCTGTGGGGGTGGCGCTGACGCCGCAGGACGCCCGGGAGCCGGGGTGGGGGGCCTGCCGGCTGGGTCGGCGGGGGGCGTGAGGAGGCGGGCAGGTCAGCGCGGGTCGCGAGGGGCCGCCGGCCTGCCCCGCCTCCTTGAGGGGCCGCCGAGCCTGCCCTGTCCCGGCGCGGGCCGCCGGGAAGGAGGGGAATCTCGGGCGCCCGCCAGGCCCTGCAGGTGGCCGGCTCGCAGGCCGGCCCCGGCGGCGGCGGAGCGGTAGCCTTATCCGCTGGCGGCAGCAGCTGGTCGGTTTCCCTCAGCTGGGACTCCGGGTGCCCGAAGGGGCCGGGTTTCGGGCAGCGGAGGCCCCCGGGAGGCGCGTCTCGGGCCAGGGTCCGTGAGGAGGGGCCGGTAGGTAGGGGGTTCGGTGGCCAAAAAAGAGGAGGAATTCTCTCCCAGGCGGGAGAGGCCGGTCTGGGAAGGAAGGTGTGCCGAGCTTAACAGCCGGGTTCAGCGAAGTGCTGGGTAAGATAGACCTAACTGCCGGCCCTTTCATCCTCCCTCCTCTCTGAAAGGGACTTAGTTCATTAAAAAAGCCAGAGTCAAGTTGTTGTTCACTGCCCGGGCCTCTTCGTTTTCAGATACTTAATGGAAAATGATCCTACTTCCTGGATTCAAAAATTTTTTCTCTTACTCGTTTGTTTTGGTTTTAGGAGACTCTTTGGGGCAAGGCTTATATTCGGTACCTCCTGTAAGAGTCCCTCATATTGGAAGAACTCGTTATTCGCTTTACTTACTTCCCTCTTTACAGCCCCCCTCGGAGAACCATACAAAATAAAGTTATAAGCCAGCTTCTAGGTATTTGTAAATGACTTCTTGCCCCTCAGTTCGCTGCATTTAATCAAAGAGAAGTTATGCTTAGTTACGCTTAAGATTTTGTAGAAAACTCAGTTGGCTTGCGAGCAAGCCCTGAGTTGAGCTGTCCAAAAGCAGGTGGTTTGTTCGTTTGCATTTCTGCTTTCAGAAAGGAAATCAATGCAAGCGTGTCGCTAGAACTTAGGGGCCGGTCTTACGCATTTAGACTGATTTCAATTTCCTTTACCTCGTGTTTTCTGTTTTAAAAATAAGAACAGCAACCACAATCTTTTCTTTATTGAAGCTGTTATGGTTTTTTTGTTACTTTTGTGAGATGACAGTGAGAATGGGAAAATGTATTGTTAATGTTTTATTTTATCCGCAATGGTAACTGCAAAAGTTGCTTTTTTCAGATCACTGCATGAATATTTTAGCAGAATAGCTTAATAACGTTTAGATATCAAAGAAACTTCTAGAATTAGTAGCTTACCATTTTAAAAGATTTTTTTCCCCTAGTGTAAAACAGTTAAGAGGTTACATACATAACCTGTGTATTAACATACATAGCATACATCATGTGGAAGACTTCATATCCATGTGAAGCCTGAAGTATTCTGACTTAAGGTACTGATGCTAAGGCATTGAGATACTAAGAATGTTATAAACATTGAGATGTCATAAAGATTGAATACCTATCATTCAAATAATGCAGAAGTGTCCAAATCTGTTTCCATGGGAATAGGTTTGTAAACTTGCCATAAATATACTTTTTAAAAAAGCATTTCATTTGACTTGGAATTAATAAGGATTTGTTTTTTTTTTTAAATAACAAAAATGGAAGTTTAGCCTTCAGTGGCTAACACATCTGATTGTACACACCATTATTTGATGGGAATGGGGTTCTTATATTAGGCTAGCCATACTGAAAAATTTTGTAATTTGTTGAATTGCTAGGCTGGCTTCCTAGAAAAGGATTGACCTTCCTTTGTATTTTGACTTTTAAGTTCGATGTTTAATGCTAGTGGGAACTTGTCCTATGGATGTGCTTTTTGTTGTTGTTGTTCCCCATTTTCTTTTTGAGAGTAACTGGGGTGTTTCAGTGACTGTTTTGACCTCTTATCTAGTTAAGGTTCCAGTCAGAACAAGCTAACACTCTTTCCTGGTGAAGTTAATAGGTGTATTGTGTGTTCATGTCCTGAAATGACTTAAAAGTTTAAAATTTAATTGCAGTGCTAGTCAAAATTATCCATAGGGATTCTACTTAAATCCTATTTTTAAAGATCCTATTTTGAAGTATTTAAAAACCAGCTGCAACTCATTATACACCTTTTATGAACAGGTTTAACTCATTGTCTTAAAGAAGTCTGTAACTTTATTGAAAAAATAAAAACTTTTCCCCTAATTTTTAACCCATGTTAATTTCAGATTGCCAGTAGTAAAAAGGGATATCTTTCATTTTTGTGAAAGTACCCTTAATGTTAATGGATATGAATTTGAGCAAGTGCTTGGGAGATGGTGAAGGACAGGGAGGCCTGGCGAGCTGCGGTCCACAGGGTCGCAGAGACGGACATGACTGAGCAACTGAACAACAGCAGCAACCCTTAATATCACTTAATAATTTGTCCAGCAGTCATATGAAGGGCAGTTGTTTTTTTTTTTTAAAGAATAGCACAGTAATTTTATGAAACCTAAGTATTCAAGAGGATGGTTCCCACTGCTCCTGTGAACTTCTTTAGAGGCACTGGCTGACAGCTTTCATTTCTCTTAAAGTTGTAAGAATCTCAGGTCAAAGGGGAAAGTACTTTTGCAAAATGATTAAGTGATTGAGGAAGGGGCTAAACTGTCTTAGGTAAACTTTTGAAGATTACATACAGGAAAGTGTACAATTCTTAGGTGTATAGTTCAGTGAATTTTTACAAGTGAACGCTTGTATAACCATTACCTGAATCAAGACACAGAACATTATTGGCACCCCAAAAGTCTCCCTCATGTCCTTTTTTCCCATTATTACTTCCTGGATTAGTTTTGACGGTTTTAAACTTTATACCACACAGGTTCTTTGTGTCTGGCTTCTTTTCCTTTAACACTGAGATACAACCATGTTGTTGCTTGTAATAATAGTTCCTTCCCTTTGAGTGCTGCATAGTAGTCCATCATAGAAGTCTGCCACACCTTATGTATCTACTCTACTATTAATAAGCATTTGGAGTCTTTCCAATTTTGGAAACAGGTGCACTGAGCATTCTTGAGCATTACCTTTTGCTGTACAAAAATGTATTTGCATTTCTATTAATATATACTAAGAGTGGAATTGTGAGATTATAGTGTAGGTGACTAGTTTTCTACAGTGGTTATAGCAATTTATCCTCTAGTAGCATTATGTGTGAGAATTTGAAAATCCATACATTTTGATTGATATTTCTGTAAAACAGCTGTCCAGTTCTTGGGGTGTTATCATACTAAGATTTCGCTCTAATGTCTGAACTTCTGTTTTCAGATATGGCTCGTGGACAGCAGAAGATTCAGTCTCAGCAGAAAAATGCCAAAAAGCAAGCTGGACAAAAGAAGAAACAAGGACATGATCAGAAGGCTGCTGCCAAAGCTGCCTTAATATATACCTGCACTGTCTGTAGGGTAAGGGGAATTGAAAGACATAGCTTCCTACAGCCATACCACCCTGAATGTGCCCAGTCTTATCTGAAAGACATAGCTCTCTCATGGACAATTCTTTCATTAGAGATTGGTTTGTATAGGTTAAAATTTTGCAAACATTGCAAGATAAATGCTTTACTTGAAATAGGAGATTTGAGAGGTGGTTGTGTTAGGAACCCATCTTCATTCTTCTATTCAATGATTTTATATATATGTGTGTGTGTGTGTGTGTATGTGTGTGTTTTGTCTTTGCCTTGAGACACATAAGAATCTTAGTTCCCTGACTAGGTTTTGAATCTATGACCCCCCAGTAGAGGCACAGAGTCCTCTAACCACTGAACCACCTTAGCTGCTGCTGCTGCTGCTAAGTCACTTCAGTCATGTCCGACTCTGTGCAACCCCATAGACGGCAGCTCACCAGGCTTCCCTGTCCCTGGGATTCTCCAGGCAAGAACACTGGAGTGGCTTGCCATTTCCTTCTCCAGCGCATGAAAGTGAAAAGTGAAAGTGAAGTTGCTCAGTCATGTCCGACTCTTGGTGACCCCATGGACTGCTGCCTACCAGTCTTCTCCGTCCATGGGATTTTCCAGGCAAGAGTACTGGAGTGGGTTGCCATTGCCATCTCTGAACTGCCTTAGAACTCCCAACAATTATAGTTTTGGAATAGCTCCTCTGGCCAGACACAGTTCTCTTGGTGTTATTGAGAAGGAATGAACAAAGCAAAAACCCTTTCCTCATGGAGAAAAAAGATGTCTTCTTAAGGGCAAATAATATACTTTGAACTTCGTAAGAAAAGTCAGATTTACATTCTTAATTTAGAGCTATATAAGACACCTCTGGTTATATACTTGGCTTTTTTTTTTCCTTTGCTAAATTTGTAGTTATGTCTACAAAACTAGAGTATATTCATGTTGAGGACTTTCACTAATATTAATGTGTTTTATTAGATTGAAGAATAATCATAACAGCTGCTATTGAGTGCTTACGAGGTGCCAGACACTGAGCCACATGTTTTACATGTATGCGCCCATTAATCACACAACTCCTCTGTGGCATAAAGTACTTTTATTTTACAGAAGAGTGAATTGAGTCATGGGGAGTTAAATAACTTGTGCTGGGTCACCCAGCTAGTATGTTGGAGAGCTGGGATCTGAACCCTGGAGGTCCACCTCCGGAGCCCACTTTCTGAACCGCTATACCACACTGCCACGCAGTTTTTCTTAAATACCAGGCCAGGGTGGTTTTTTTTTTTTTTTTTTTCTTGCCTGTTTAAGCTCACCACTCTTTTTTTTTCTTCATAGTATTTTTATTTTTGGCTGCGAGGGGTCTTTGCTGCTGCTAGTGGACTTTCTCTAGTTGGGGCAACTGGGGGCTGCTCTGCAGGCTTCTCATCGTGGTGGCTTTTCTTGTTGGGGAGCTCGGGTTCTAGGGCACAGGGGCTTCAGTAGTTGCAGCACTCAGGCTTAGGCGTTGTGGGTTGCAGGCCCTTGTGTGTGTGTGTCCAGTACTTGAGATGCATGGGCTCTAGAGCTTGGGCTTAGTTGCTCCACAGCATGTGGAGTTTCCCAGACCAGGGGTTAAGCCTGTGTCCCCTGTGTTGGCAGGTGGATTCTTACCCACTGTGCCACCAGGGAAGTCCCCTAAGGTCACCGCCCTTGAAGTTAGTGAATAAAAGTGCATGGTGAGGTGGTTCCAGTTACAGTAGACTTTTTTTCCTTCTGTATGTCTGGATAGAATTGGTAGTATGGATGGGAAGTGGCTCAGATGCTCAGTCTATCTGACTGTTCACGACCCGATGGACTGTAGCCTGCTAGTCCTCTGTGTCCATGAGATTCTGCAGGCAAGAATACTGGAGAGGGGGTGCCATTTCATCCACCAGGGGGCTTTCACAACCTGGGATCAAACCCATGTCTGTTACATCTCCTGCGTTGACAGGCAGATTATTTACCACTGCGCCACCTGGGAAGCCCATGGTTGGAAGGGATATTGATAAGACTTGATTGATTCCTGGACTAAAGTTAAATCTTTTATTGAAGTCATTACCGATGAAAGAATTCCTAACTCCTTAAAAGTTCTCATTAATAGAAGAAATCTGTTACATTAAATAACTTGTTTTTATTGAGCTTTGATATACACAAAATAATGAGATTGAGCATGCTTCAGATTCTGTTTGTAAGGAGACAAGGTAAAAGTAAATTTCACTAAATTACTAACGAAAAAATACTTTGACCTAAAAATACTAGAGTATCTCAGATAGAACGCAAAACAACAAAAAATGTTTATTTAATGTTTTATCTAATGTAAAGTACTTAAAGAATAAATAATTGAATGTCCTTGCCAGGTAAGTCAGTATAGTGTAGTATTTGAGGTCTGAAGTACCTAGTACTAAGTTAAACACAGGTACTGGACAAATTAAACTGTAGGTTTTAGTTTCTTTAGCACATAAAATGTGGATAGTAGAAACTGATTTAAGATTACAAGAAGATTCTATGAAAAGTTTGGTAACAATGCTGAACAGAATATGTCCAGTAAATGTTATCTATTGTTTGTTGTTAATCAGGTAATACTCTATGTGACCCATCCCTTTTTATATGTGAAATGTGGGATATGCTACGAGTTTCTTTAAAGTCCTTTTTCATGTGTCAGCCAGTAAGTTAAAGGAGTTTAAAAGTGTTTTGCAATAGTTACTGATCATGAACAGGCTTAGGATTTTAAAAACACACTTTTATTTCATGAATCAGATCTAACTCTTCTTTTTTGCACAATTTTTAAAATTAGACACAAATGCCAGACCCTAAGACCTTCAAGCAGCACTTTGAGAGCAAGCATCCTAAGACTCCACTTCCTCCAGAATTAGCTGATGTTCAGGCATAAAGTTGTTTACAGGTAATTGACATTTTCTTTTGCTAATGTCAGGTTGTATATAAGAACAGAATTATCTTCTGTGATTGTAAAATTGATTTCTGTCTTCTAGCTGAGACTTCATTACTGCCCTCTTTTAAGTTAACGTGTAACTTTGCAATTGTTAGAAGTCCATTTTCCCAGACCATATCCTTTCAATGCCTTTGAAACATCCAAGTTTTTACCACTGTGGCCAAAAATGGGATGAGGCTGGCCAACTCTGGTCCAAGAATGGAAGAGTTTTCAGCTTAAAGAAAATAACCATTATAAAGGTATTTGAGGATCTTGCTCCCAGAAATGATGCAGACCATAGTCAGTGAGTGCTTTTTTCTTGGTATTTGACTTAGAGTGCTTAGCAGAGTACCTTAAAATATAAGGTAGGATGTAGGCATTCATTATAAACTGGACAGTTACTTGAAAATAATCAGTTTGTACTTTCTGTGTGGTTGGATTTTTTCCTTAATGGTGGTGATGGTATATGTATGAGAATTATTTCTTTTTATATTCGTCAAAGATCTGTTTCTAAAACTTAGTTGACAAATCTGTCAGGCTGACTTCATAGCTTAGGCATGTTTTGCTTTTTTTAAAGACACTTGAAATACATATAAATCATATTTATGTAATGCTTACATTCACTGAACATCTTATGTTTTATAGGTGAATACGTGACACCTTTGATTCTTCTACTGTCTCAGACCTTAGGTAACAAACCTGCAGCTGCTTTTCTAACAAACTGTTGATCAGCAAAAATAAAGGGGCTACAGAAACACTCATTTTTATGCTGTTCCCTTTTGGGCTTCATGCAAAGACAATTCTGTGTAAATGTACAGTTGACTCTGATTTGGAAATCTGAAAATCAGTCCATCCTTGTTATAAAAAATTTTTTTACAATTGTAATTATATTGATGTTCATATTGTGTAAAATAACTCATTTAATAAAGTAGTACTTTGATTTTACAACATCACAGGATAAATGATTTTAGAAATTCTGTTCTTTCTACATTATTTGCCTTATAAAAATCTAATTAATTCATCAGCTGAAATTGCAAGCGCAGTTCTTAGGTCCTTTTCTCAGTTCAGGGGCAGGTTCATAGTTAAATCAGAGCAGACTCATTCACTAATTTGTGCACAGGATTTTATTGGCAGTTGCTGACCTAGGTGAAGAATGACTTACCTGCTGCCTTAGTATATTGCAATCGTGTCATTTTTCCCTCTTCCTGTGATTGAGGTTGGACTATTTCAGCTTGCTGTGTGACCTGGTTATACCTGCCAGCCAGGTATAGCCTGTAGATAACTAATATATTCTTCAGATTGGTAGGATTGTCAGTGAGCCCTCCTGAAAAATTATGTTCTAAAGTATATGCCACAATAAAATAAGCAGCCTGTTGTATAATATAAAATATGATGGAACATATGTGAACTGGTAAAGCGCTTTTATAAATTATACTTGATTCTTTGAAAATTGTTTAAGTTCTTTGATTTGAAATTGAACTTCATAATTTTGGAAGGCGTTTTTGGAAGTTAATAATAATTTGGCCCATTTATGAATGGATTTTGCAGTAACGGAAGGATTGGAATGACTTGTGGCTGGGTTAACTCCCAGAACCGTCTCCTTTCTTTCCTTTTTAAGTGAATAGTTGATTTTAGGAGTTTACTTTGTTCTGGTCCCTAAAATCAAAGACTGTGTATAGTATGACTTGCATGTGAACTAGAAAAGTACTAAAATAGGCCAACATCCACATTTTTTTTTTTACTCTTAAGGATGGGGAAGTGGGTTGGTTCGGATGAATGCGGTAAATCCTACCCAATTAAAAAAGACTAATTTTAGATTTCTTCTAATTTGCTTTTGCCAACTGTTAATACTAAGTAAAACCGCTGTAACTCAGTTTAAATTTTAAAGTTGATTTAATAGGAAGAACATGCAAATATTTACTGGTATTGCTTAGAGCCACAAATCTGATCCTGTGGATTGATTACAAAATGCATTCCCTCTTTCTGCTGTAACTCATCACTGCATTTGTTTTATAGCTGTGCATTTTCTGCCCGCCTTGTTTGTCTTCAGTGTAAGTTTAAAATAAGATATTTCCAAGGAAAAGCTTCAGTGGTGATAGTTTCTTAGCAATTCCTATTCTTATACTCTTACTTTAAAATAGTAATTTTTTCCATGTACTTAATTTCCTCAGTTTCAGATTTATTATCTGTTAATTCCAAATATGTTGGTTACCAGACATTAGAATTTGCCTAATTGCTTACAGTGGGTATTACAGAAGTTATGGTTAAATTACAATTTAAAAGTTTTTAAAAGTGCTTTGAGCATATGTATGTTTATGTTAGTAACGGATCATTTACAAACCTTTTACAAGTTTTGGGGTTTTTTTTTTTGCTTTATTGACTGTAATTCAGAATAAAAGCTTTATGTTCTTGTGTTTAACCCTTTTTTATAAGCAGCTAGACCTCAGTGATAGGGAAATGGCTCCACTGATGTTGAATAAGACATTCTTATACTTCATGTGAGGGTTATTAGTGCAGTCCCCTTTTTTTGTGTTTGGCTTAAATCTACTAGCAGGGGAAAATTTTAAACATCTTCATTATTTAATTTGAAGATTCTTTAACAGATGACAGCTTAGTTCGTTGTAAAACTCTTATGGTGTCTTTGAAGACTTGATAAAATACACAGAATTGCTCCTATTGTATTCTGTATTACCATTAGTTACCAAAAGGAATGGGGTTAAGATTAGACTTGTTTCCATTCTCTTTCTTATGGCTCTGCATCCCCATGTTTAACTGACACATTGGGGGCTCAGTTGTGTGCTGTAATGTCTTATTAAAGAAGATATTTAAACTAAACTAGTCTAATTTCTTCTACATTTTAGGAGGTTTTTATATTGCCTCTTCCCAGTTAAAAAAATGTTTTTTTCAATTCAGAATTATCTCGAGTGTAGAATTGGTAGTTCTAAGGGTGACAGATTTCTTTATTTCTCAGTGTTTTCCCTTTATCTATTTGGGATCTGTAGGATACTTAAGAAAAAAAGAAAAAAACCCTTGTTTAGAACCTAGCTATATTAGTGGAGGAAATAATCGACTATTAATATAAAAATAATACTAAAAAAATGCTTAGATCAGTTAATTAAATTGGATAAGTCCTTAAAGACATAGACTCAGATTTGAGAGAACACGTTTTGTTTTATATTAAGCTACTGTATACTGGATAATCACATCATAATTAAAACCTGAGATGTGTGTATCATGAATAAGATAGACTTTACCAGCATTACTATTTTACCCCTCCAGAACCTTTATTTTTCATTTTTTAAATATGTGGATTGTATTGTACCTCTTCTAAAATGTGGATATATAGAGACCTTTTTCTATAATAGAGTGACCCACCCACCACAGTCCAAACTATTAACTGAAATATATTTAAACCTCTGTTTCTACATTAACTCATTTGTGCTAGAATTTTCATTTTGGGGGCAATTTTTGGTATGGTTTAGTTTTGGTCAGAGAATATACTTTTTAGAATGTATCACAATGAGGATCAACACTAGGGGGTTGTATTTGCTGTGACTTTACATTTTGAGATCTTTCAAGCTAGCTTAATTTTTATCTGTTAAAGTTTCCGAAAACTCTTTACTCCCAGTGTGAAGATTTAATAAAACATCTATCTATTTGGCTGAGAAAATAGATGTTTTATTAATGAAAGTACAACTTGTCTTTATTAATTGTGGATTACCATATTAAACTGAAAATTAAATGTCTTCTATTTTAAATGCTCTTTGGCTACACTGTTTACTAAGTTACCATCTTTGGGGAGTTTTTTAACCATTGTTTAGCTCCAGTTTTTTTAATATAATACAGCTCCAAATTTAAAATCTACTCATAGACAGACTTTAGGCATTTATTTATATCCGTAAGGGTATATCTGTATTGTGAAGTAATTCTGTTAAAATCATATTCCTTTCTAGTCATTTTTTAATTTATACAGTATCATTGTTTCTTACATGATATTAATAATAACAGCTTAGGGTTTGGTAGACAGAAGTATTTCACTTTATCACCACTTGTGTTATAAAATTCAGAATGGGACCTGCATTTTGGATTCTAATATATTAAAATTTTAATTAGGAAATAAGGCCATCATAATATTTCCTCTAACAATGTTAAGTGTTTCTCAAAATGAGATCTATAGCTAAGATGACCATCTCTGGTTTGCCAGAGACACCACTTTGGCTTAAATTTTGATTTTATATTAATTGATATTTAATATCAAAGTAATTATATGTAATCTACTTCAAAATCTCAATATTGCCTCCTTCACTCGTATCAGTTTATAAGGTCAGTGTGTAAGACAACTAAAGTACTTTTTTTGGCCACGCCTCCACAGCTTGTGGTATCTTGGTTACCTGACCAGGCATTGAGCATGCGCCCACGCAGTGGAAGCACTGAGTCCTCACCACTGGACCGCCAGGGAATTCCTTGAAGTGCTTTTTGTAAATGTTAAGTTTATTTTATTTTTTAAATGACTATGGTACCCAGAAATTCTTACTTGTTAAATGGGAATGTGGGATACTGGCAAGGTGTGTCTTTCAAAGACTTTGAATCTATTTTATTTAATTATTTTAATATATCCTACTGATACTTAAATATCTGGTAAAATTAACTAGCTTTTAAAACTCCGAAATGCCTTTATTCACAGATATTCATATAAACTTTATATTGTTCGTACCATATTATTCAGACTTTTGACTCCTGCTCATCTTTTATTCAAAGGACCTAGGGGAAATGGCCAGATGGGTTAAGAGGTACTGCCTCTTAGTATAGAACACTTGTACTGAGGAAGGAAGGGAAGTCTGTAGCATTGGCTACAAGTCAGACATCCTCTGGGCTAAACATATTGAAAACTTCTGATTTTGATATAGGATGCTTCTACATGTTATTTGATCTGTATCTCTGATTTTTTTTTTCTTCGTAGTGAAAGTGAAGTTGCTCAGTCCTGTCCAACTCTTTGCGACCCCCTGGATTGTAGCCTACCAGGCCCCTCAGTCCATGGAATTTTCCAGGCAAGAGTACTGGAGTGGGTTGCCATTTCCAGGAAGGTTTATTCAGGGAAGAAACACTCCATGCACAGAATGTGGGCCATCTCAGAAGGCAGGAGAGGCAAGAGCAGTCTCTGAAATTTTTTATAAACTCTTAATTTGGGGATACTTTAGAAGTTATAAAGGTAGTACTGAAAAGTTGTTCTGTCCCTTCACCCAATTTCACTTTACCCTAATATTATAATCTTACATTATTTTCTCTGTCAGAACTAAGAAACCATCACTGGTATGTTATCAGCTGCAGTTTATCTGTAATATCTTTTTTGTGTTCCAAGATCCAGTCCAGAATACCACACTATATTTAGTTATTTCGTCTTGGTCTCTTGTGGCCTCTGATTGTTTCTCAGTCTGCCGTATTCTTTATGACCTTCACAGTTTTGAGGTGCATGCAGTTATATTGTAGAATGTCTCTCAGGTTGAATTTGTCTTTTTTCTCATGGTTACGTTGGGGTAACAGGTGTTTGGGGAAGAAAACCACAAAGGTAAAGTGCCCTTCACCTATCATTGCGGAGATGAATGATCCCCAGGTGACATCACTGGTGATGTTAATCTCTGTCCCTTGGTTAAGGTGCTCTGGGTCAGGTTTCTCCACGGAAAATCACTATTTTTTTCTTTGCATATGCTGTCTTTTTCAAGTACTGGGATGTCCAGCCCTTACTCAAGGGGCATGGGGATTTAGCTCCACCTGCTGGAGGGGAAAATAATGTACATTATTTGAAATTCTTCTATAAGGAGGATTTGTTCTCCACATTTGTTTATTCAGTCGTTTATTTATATCCATATGGACTCAGTACTCTTATTTTGTTATTCAGATTATTCTGGCTTTGGCCATCTTTCGCATTGTCTCACATAGCCCCTTGATGTGCCCCATTTGTTTTTGAGCCTTTCCTTATCACTGGAGGAAGCTCCGGGCTAATCTTGTGTGTGTCCTGCACCAGCCCTGGAAGGAACTATTTCTCCAAAGAGACCTGATTCCTCTTACTGGAGAATGGTATTTAGAAACCAAGAACTGGGCACTGGGCGTGAGGGTTTTGTTTTATTTATGAAATGTTGGCCTGTTTCCTACCATTAATATATTATCTGTGGGTTGTGGGGGAGAAAAGTATTGTTCTCCCAGATCTTTAGGCAGTGGACTGTGAATGAGGAGTTTTCACAACTGCACATCATTACTGAAACGTGCTCTGTAAAAAAAAGTTTGTCATTTTATTTTTTTGTTTTTGTTTCTTAAAGCATTCTGTTACATTTGTTGAGAATAATATATGTGAAGTTGTTTTATAAACTGTAAAGTGTTAGTCACTCAGTCATGTCCAACTCTTTGTGACCCCATGGACTGTAGCCCGCCAGGCTCCTCTGTCATGGGATTCTCCAGGCAAGAATACTGGAGTGGGTTGTCATTTCCTTCTCCGTATAAATTGTAAAGCATTATATAAAAGCGATGAATTATTATAGAAAATGTAACAAAGTTCCCTAATCTTTAGAAATTAAAATTTGTTTTAAGGGATATCATATTTATGTAATTGTAGGCTATATTAAGTGCTTTGCATGTCTTAGAGACAGTAATGTCTGCAGGCATATATAGGAAGGAGATGCTGTGTGTGGGTTGGAGAGGTTGGTCTGTGCTGGGGAGGAGGAGTGAATGGGGAAGCAAAGTGAGGGTGGCTGAGTGAGCTCAGGCAAGTACATAAAGTTTCTTTGACAGAAAGTGAGTAGGCAACCAGAGCACAAGGCTTGTGAATGAGAGCCTTTGAGTCCACGGCTCAGAGCAGGGAGCAGGCATTCGAAGGGGAGCAGATTGTGCGATGCGCATACTCTGCAGTGAATAGTTCATTTTACTCCCAACACCACGGGGCCCCTTTCAGGGTGTGGGGACAGGGAAGTGACATGTTACTAGGATTAATATTCAACAGAGATATGGTGTTGGTACTGTTTTGATAGAGATCTTTTTACAACCTCTGGCACTTTCCCTGTCCATAATTGAATTTGGGATTATTCAGTGTCATTAAGAATGCAGATTTACAGGTAGAATTTTGCTCTGCTATAGTGCAGTGGTACTGTGAGGGTCCAAAACCTTGTGTTTAGGGAGATTTGCCTCTGCTGTAAATGGTCCCAGACTACAGCAAGTCTGTGATATTTGTTGTCTTCTTCACTATAAAAGTAATACATTTTCATAATCTATTGAATTCTGGGGACTAGTAGTAAAGTTGAATATTAAAAGATCGTAACAGAAACTTTTTGGTGAATATTCTATCTCACATACGTACCTGTGCATACATGGCAAATATATTTTTATAAGTTAATACACACTTTCATGTCATTCTTTGCATATTATGTTTTTGTACTGTGCCATTTCGCTAATGTTATAACAAGTGGAGTTTTCTTCATATAAAGTTTGTAAGTGAATTTTTGTGGAGTCAGTCCCACGGTTTGAAAGATCCCCTGGAGGAGGGCATGGCAACCCACCCCAGCATTCTTGCCTGGATAGTTCCATTGGCAGAGGAGCCTGGCAGGCTATACAGCCCATGGGGTCACAAAGAGTCAGACTTGACTGAGTGACTGAGCACGCAGCATAATGATCCATAGGGTAGATTTGCTGTAGTTTTCTTTGTCGTATAATAATTCCCTTGTTGTTGATCATTTAGATTTTTTCAAATTTACGCAGAAGGCTTTTGTTTCCACATATAGCATTCAGCATCATAAACTTTAAAGCTCATGCAAGGAGATAGGTCATGAGATTCTGAAGAATGTGTTGTATTTTATTAAAATAGAAGATGAGAAAGAACCTGAGCAGAAGCCTGGTAGCATAGGGGAGGCGGGAGCATATTATACTTGACCTTGAATATAATTGCATCACCTTTTTGAATACTAGCACTCTTCCTTAAATTTGGTAGCTTAAGCATAGTGTATTTCCTTAATTTGTAGTGGAGCTTGATCATCTTAATTATATTAGTACAAAAGTTATAGGATCTGTCTATACTACTTGCTGGACGTCTTAACAGATTTTTATTCAAGGGTGATGAAATTTGCTTGATTTATTGATATCTGCCTGTTACAAAGAAAACGACAGTAATTTTTATTATGTGAGTTCAATTTACAGTAACAAAATAGGCTTTTGTGTTTCTAGATCTTTTTAGATTTCTCATAAAAAAAGAAATACATTTCTCAACCAAATAGATTGTATTTAAGCCTGGCTTTGAGTAGCCAGTATTTCTGATAGGAACAGAGTTCCTTAAATAGAATAGAAGGTTGTTTAAAGCTGTACTTGAATGACCCAGTGAGAAAAAGGACAACATCCAGTTTCAAATTTGACTCTGCTTTTCCCCAGCCGAGTAAACTTGGACAGGTCACTTCACTTTCTGAGCTGTGGAATCTTCGTCTCCTTACAAAATGTAGAAACCTAATAATTGACCTCAGGATTGTTCTGACTTCAGGAGTGAGTGAGAGCCCCTTCCAGTCCATGGTGCTGAGCACTGGTGCTCAGTAACTTAGCTTTCCTCCCCTCCTCTCCCTTCCCCCTGCCCTTCTGCTGAAATGCAGCACATAATGTGTCTCACACATGCCCTTCTTGTTTTCTTCCTGTTTCTTCTGTGCTTTTCTGACTGAAATGCTTTCTTGTCTCTTCATCAAGCCCAGGCTCGTGTGGATGTAATATCCATTCTTCAGGACTCAACTCAGATGCTGATTTTTTTTTTTCCCCTTGAAGATCAGCATTTTTTTTAAATGTGCTAAATGTGGGAAAGGAATACACAATAAACATGAAACATGCCTACAAACTATTAAAAATAATGTTAAGGAGACTAAATTTTAGAAGGGCAAAGTTCCTGAAAAGCAGTAAATAAAAATAATTGTTTCAGTTAAGTCACAATAACAAGGAATGGGTGTTGGGTAGTGCGGCCTTAGCAAGTCCTATTGATACGCCATGTATTTTGTGAAAGTCTCACTAGAAATGAAACGAACCCATGGTAAGGAAATACCAAAGGGACATGTGATCTCATTGAGTGTTCAATTTGGCCTTGATTATAATCACAACTCAGCTGTAGAAATTTACAGAATTTGATACTCTTAAATCTGAACTACTGTCATTCTAGGATGAGATGCTACCCAGATGAGAAGCTGCCTGGAGGCTAGAGATAGATAGTTTGTGTCTTGATTTTCAGAAAACACAAGAGAGAATGTTAAAGAAAGTGCAGGATGGGAAATGTGCTCTTAGTCTCTAGGTAAATGTGCACATTGTCTTTTTACTGTGAACCTCCCTTTTCCTCGCTCTTCTGAAGTGGTTAGGTAGGGTCTCCGTTGCCCAGCGGGTGTACACACGCACCTGGGCTGACCGAGTCCCGCACCTGAGGCTACAGCACGTGCTCAGAGCCTGCCCTGCCACTGCTGTATTTGATGGCATGCTCCTGTGTGAATTACTCGCTGTTCCTGAGTCACTCTCACTGCCCCTTTCTTGCCCCCACAGTTTTTTCTGCCTTGCAATTAGGGTGTCAGCTTTCTTCTCATCTGTTTTTTGAGGCCTATCTCTAACATCCTGATGCGTTCCAATTCTCTCCTAGCCACCTGGAGTAGTCTTTTACTGTTTCAGCATCATGTATACTACTCTTAGGTTTCTTAAGAAATTGGCTTATTTTTGTGTCTACTTGAATGTTAATGGCAGAGCATGCCGCTGTTTTCCAATGGAGCATTCCCTAAATTGACAGAAGCCATTCTCATTGCTTTTGTGGATTATTTTTTTAAAAACTTCTTTGGATTTACTTTTTTTGGTGACTTAGCCTATAAAGAGTACTTGTTACAGCCAATGCCGTGCATGTAGAATATTTTATAATTTACAAAATATTTGTCTTTTTATGAGATGCATGTACAAATATATTTGAGATCAAGGGGCAGCTTGATACTATGTCTTAATTTCAACAAGGCAGAGTAATTTATTGTAATCAGGGTAGCAAGATTTCATACAGGTAGTAGTACGTTTGAGTGGACTTTAATTGTGAACTTTTGTATTGATGGGATTAATAGATTAATGTCAACATGTCAAATTCCATAAAGCCCTGTGCTATCCAGTGTAAACTGTGTGTGTGTGTTACATGCAGATGGATATGCATGTGGTCAGTTTACAGAGGAGACACAGTTTGGAGGGAAACATGAAGAGAGGTCTTAGGCTGAAACACAAGTCAAACCAAGAAGAGGCAGTTTAAGTGGGAGACATGTACATCTAGTTAAGATTTATAGAAATTGTGTCTGCAAGTCCAAAATTTGCACAGGAGTCTGTCTCGGCATTTTTTTTTTCATGTGAGGACCAGTGTGCCAGTCTATTGTAGGTTTTTTAGGAGTCAAGAGTGATTTTTCTGTTTTAAAAGATGGGAATGCAGCTTTTGTTGTTGTTGAGTCGCTCAGTCATGTTCCACTCTTTGCGACCCCGTGCACTGTAGCCATCCAGGCTCCCCTCTGTTCATGGGGATTTCCCAGAGGAGCCTGTTGGCGTGCAGTCCATGGGGTTTCCTAGGCAAGAGTGCTGGAGTGGGTTGCCATTCCCTTCTCCAGGGGATCTTCCCTACCCAGGGATTGAACCTGCATCTCCTACATTGCAGGTGGATTCTTTACTGCCTTGCCATCAGGGAAGTCTGAACACATTAATCACACAAAGCCATCTTCATTCACTGACAGCCAGTTGTCACTTTTAAATTATTTTTGGCCGTGCTGGGTCTTCATTGCTGCATATAGGCTTTCTCTAGTGGCAGCGATCCGGGGCTCCTCTCAGGTGAGGTATACAGGCCTCTCGCTGCAGTGGCTTCTCTCGTCGCAGAGTGCAGGCTCGGTGGTTGTGGCTTGCAGGTTCTGTAGCGGGTGGGCTTCAGTAGTTTTGGCACACAGGCTCAGTAGTTGCAGCTCCCGGGCTTAGTAATTGTGGCCCATGGCTGTATTTGCACTGTGGCATGGGTAATCTTCCCAGACCAGGGATCGAACCCATGTCTCCTGCATTAGCAGGCAGATTCTTCATCCGCTGCACCACCAGAGAAGTCCAGGAAGGTTATCTTCTAAGGCGTTGTGACCCTGGTCTCAGGATTTAATGAAGGTCAGGTTCTTGATGTCTCATTGCAGAAATAATTGAATGAGAGACAAAGTGATCAGTAAGAAGTGAATTTATTTAGAGAGAAACGCTCTCCACGGAGAGAGAATGGCCCATCTCAGAAGGTGAGAGGCTTGTGTTTTTAAGTGAAGCATTGCTTAGCTAGATTCCATTCAGTGAAAGAAGAGGTCTGGGATGGAGAGTAGACAGTTGACTGCGTTAGCAACCTTCCAGGGGTCTCCCTTGCAGTGAGGGGGTAGATGTGAAGCCAGGCATGAGATGACCTCATTGTAAGAACAATCATTGCAGTGCCTGGATCTATACAGTAGATTATGGCTTAGATAATGGATAAGAATGGAATGCCATGGAATGAGCATCTCTTCCCCAAAGTTCTTAGCAAAGAGGTTGCCCAGTCATGTCTGGGCAGTGCAACAAGATTTTCCAGCACTTAGAAAATCTATCTACTTTCCCTCGTGCTCTTGTATTTTGATCAGATTTCGTCACGAGGAAAACAAAAAACGTAGTGGAAAGAATTGCTCTTATTATTTTAACATACAAACTGCTTGATCTTTAGTTGTCCTCATCTTTCTCAGATGCAAGTTTTAAATAGGGAGTAGTATTGAGTCAGGATAGGAGACAGAATACCTTGATCACATTTGGATTTGAGAATACCTTGATCACATCTGACAACAGGATGTATTTATGGTCAGTATTATAATAGTTTCCTAGATGTCACACTTAGTGCTTCTTTTTATCACAAATAGTATTGTAATACTGTAAATATTGTTTGTCAATAACATTCTTCTTGTCAGTGGACTCCACATTTTAATTACAAGTTCTCTTAAATCTATATGCTACTAAAGTATTTATAGATCACATGCATGTATTTAGTAAATTATCTTACATTAGCACCTGAAATATACATACCTCACTTTGGAAACCATTGCTCTTTGGCATAGAAGTTGGGATCTTGAGTTCATATTTGTTATTAAGCTGGAGTTTCTGGCAACTTTCAGGTGCATAGATCTATGTAAATTTGTAAAACGATATGAAATGTAAAAAGGGGCCAAGCCGTGCATAAAATGTTTTGCAAACCATGTGAAAGAGTGTTAGATACTTGCCCTTGAAAAGTGGACCGGTAAGAAGTGGATGGCACCTTCTTTTGAGTATTTAGTACAGGTAGTTTGGAACATAATGCTGGACTTAGCGAAGTCAGACTGAAGAGGAAGATTTGTGCTAATATGTATAAAGGTGTTCTTTGAAACCTTAGAAATAGATCATATCTTTGAGGCAGTGTATAGTCAGAAGAGCAAGCAGCTGGGTGTAAAACTTGGGAGAGTTTAGAGGATGGGTAGAGAAGGAGCTGGAAACAGTAACTGAAAGAGTAGTCTAAGGGGTCCTAGGAGATACAGGCTGGAGGAAGAGAAGACGAGTGAAGGCTGGGTGGTCAGGGCTATGAACTACCGTTAATTTCATGAGTGCCGCTTTGCGCCAGTGTGGAGTCAGCTCGTTCTTAACCTTGGAATTCATCTTCCAGATGCTCCCCTGGGGTTGAGGGAGTGTGGTTTCAAGACCTGGAAGGGATGGAAGCTGAGTGGCAAAGAAGGGGCAGGTGTAGACCACAGACTGGGAAAGCGAAGCAGTGCCACATGGCTGGTGCCCACCCAGGCCATCAGGGCCCTTCTCTGAGCGGCCTAAAGCCCTGCTGCTTTAGGGAAACCTGTTTGTAGCTGACGGAGAGAAGTGCCAACAGTTTAAAAGGAACTGTGAGGACATTCAGTTTTTAAGCCTAATCAGCTTAATTTGTAATTAAAATGTTAATGTAAAATATTTAGAAATAGCCTCTGAACACATGCTCTTGGATGTTTCTGCCTTTGGGGATGTGTACACTGTACTAGCCTTCATTGGTGGCGTGAAAATAGAGTAACCTTGAGTCAGCCACGCCTTGTTGAACAAGGAAATGCAGACCTTGTGATTCCTCTCTGGCCACAGTTTAACCCCTGAGATGCAGTTTACTCTTTTATTTACTCTTGGCTGCACTGGCGCTTGGTTGCTGCACACAGTCTTTCTGTAGTTGAGGTGCCTGGGCTTCTCATTGCAGTGGCTTCTCTTGTTGGGGAGCGTGGGCTCTAGGCACACGGGCTTCAGTAGCTGTGGCTTGCTGGCTCTCGGGCACGCGGGCTTCAGTAGCTGTGGCTTGCTGGCTCTCGGGCACGCGGGCTTCAGTAGCTGTGGCTTGCTGGCTCTCGGGCACGCGGGCTTCAGTAGTTGTGGCTTGCTGGCTCTCAGGCACTCGGTTTTCGATAGTTGTGACTTGCGGGCTCTCGGGCATGCAGGTTTCAGTAGTTGTGACTTGCGGGCTGTCGGGCACTCGGTTTTCTGTAGTTGTGACTTGCGGTCTCTCAGGCACGCGGGCTTCAGTAGTTGCAGCACAAGGGCTCATTAGTTGTGGCTTAAGGGCTCTAGAGCACAGGTTCAGTGGTTGTGGCACTCGGGCTTGGCTGCTCCACAGCTTGTGGAATCTTCCCAGACCAGGGATTGAACCTGTGTCCCTGCATTGGCAGGTGGATTCTTATCCACTGCTCCACCAGGGAAGTCCCCGTCTTACTCTCATAAGTTAAAAAGTATAGCAGTGGTTATTTTCTTGAAAATTTCCTGGAAGTAGAATTTTCAAAGTATACACGCTAGCTCTCCATCGACATCAGTTACAAGGTCATGTGCCCACAGTGTTTGCCTGGGGAAGTGGTGGAGGGGCCATGGGGACGCTCTGGGCAGCACTGGGAAGAGTTCTTTTTTTTAAGTAGATTGAAGTGCTTTTGTTCAGGTGTAGGTGTAGGTTCACCTTTGAAGGGTGGGTGATGTGCAGTGTAGTAGCGTGTGATGAGAAGCTAGTTAACTAGTGATCCTGTTACGTACCAAAATTCGTAGACTGTTTATGAATTAGGATGGGTTCAATCAGGACCATCCCCCCACAAGAACCCCACTTAGTTGTATGTCAGTGTGCTCTCTCCAGACGAAAGGAAAGCCACCAAGTCAAGAGTCATGTGTCAGACAGGTGGGTGTCAAGTGGCATGTGTCTAGTAGCAGGAGGGAAATAACTTGGAGTCACTGATCTCAGCCTCGAGGTAAACCTGGGTTAGAATTCATCACTGTCGTTTGGAATCTACGTGTCTTTAGTAAACTCAAGTCATATCCCTGAATCTCACAGTCCACCTCTCTAAAATGAGCATGAGTTGGGTAGTGAGCACTGAACATGGTAGAGATGAAAACAAAAGCGTTTCTTTTTAGCTACCCACAAGGTGGCACTCCCTGGGAAGGCAGTTGTACAAGTGCATTGCTGAGGAGGCCGTCCAGTCTGGATGGGTGTGGGTGTTGCAGATATTTGAAGATTGTAATATTTTGAATGAATAGCAGTGGGAAAATTCCTTAGCTCTTAAATGCTTTGGAATTTTTCTTCAAAGTCATCTAATTTTTTGTTACTCTTGTTGGGGATAATTTTTAGTTCTTTAAGATAAACAGGTCAACCAATACATACAGATATAAAAATAAGTAAAATTCCTTATTTTTTAATTTATACAAATTATGGAAATGGTTTGCCTTTTGTTCTGGTTTTGTTGACTGGTGGGTTGATTTGCTTGTGTTTTGATTTTTAAATTCAAAATGGTACTATTGTTTTTAATGATTGTTTGCGTTGTGTATGGCTAGAAATGACCAGTGGTCAACTTACTGACGAAGATGGCAAAGCCTGCTCCTAAACGAATCTGGGTCACTGTGACGTAAAACACCTTCCAAGCTCTAACTAGGAAGCCCACCAGCTGTATATAAAACCAGATTTGGCTTGTTTTAAAAGGTTCTAATAAGAGAGACTTCCACTTTCGCAAAATGCCACCAACTGCTGGTATGAGCAAAAGCTCCAGTGTGAGGGAGACCTGCAGCATGATGTCACAGCCCAGCCTTCGGCGCCATTTCTGTAAGAACGTCAGCATGGCCATAGAAGGCGAAATTCACTAGCATTTTTCATTTGGTTCTTGAAAGTCTTTTAAGTATAGGCCTAAGAGAATAAATCTAGTTGTGGGCTCTTGTGACTACCATCAGATTCCTGGGAGAAGACAAATTAAGAGGAAAAATACATTTCAAAGACTTCTATGCATCAAGACAATGAAGTGACCTTTATTTACAGACGTTTTGTGCGCTCATATTCTAAGCTGGTTCTTCATTAAAATAATTTTAACTAAAATAAAGAAAAAGCCCAGTATCAGACATTGCCTCTTAAAGGGTTGAAACTAGTTGGTGCCCAGTTAACCTCTGTCCAGAACTGATTTTTAGCCATACCAATGAAGGGATCGCTGTCAGCTTTGACCTTCCCAAGCTGCTGTTTTAACACTGAGATCCATTTACTTTTAAGGAAAGGTAAAATGTAACTCTGCCCTGTGGTTTACTGCTTCTGTCAAACCTTTTTCATTGGTCTCCCAAAGATGCAGCAGTCTATTTTTTTAAATTCTGATCATTTGGGCGGGGCAGAGATTGTTGTCATTTGGAATGAAGCAGTATGGTGTGAGTTTATAACACGGGCTCTGCACCCATCTGTGTTTGAGTTTCAGCCTGCCCCTTTCCTGTGTGACCTTAGGCAAGTCTCTCAACCTAACCATAAAGTAAGGACGGTGATATTGTACTGAGTTAATTACCTCTTAAAATGTGATAGAAATGTTAAGTGCTTAAGGGTGGCGTGTGCGCCCTCAGTCATGCCCAGCTCTGCGACCCCGTGGACTGTAGCCCTCCAGGGTCCTCTGTCCATGGGCTTCTTCAGGCAAGAATACTAGAGTGGGTTGCCATTTCCTGCTCCAGGGGATCTTCCCAATCCACAGACCGAATCTGTGAATCCTGCATTTGCAGGCAGATATTTTTACCACAGAACCACCTGGGAAGCCCGTAGAGCAGAGTATTTGATAAAACGTGAGGCCAAGCACAATAAGCAACCTAATTATCTGACTCCATATAAACTGTTAGAATATTTGGTGTCTGAATTGTTGGAGAGTACCAGGTGACTTTGGGACCTCTTGCTCGTTCTGAGTTTCAGTAAAATGTAGATAATACCTACCTGTCAGTGTTGTTTTGAAGCTTAAATGGGATAATGTGAAAGAACCTATAGGACAGTTTACTTAACAAATAATTACTGAGTGCCTTTATGGGGTACAACATTGAAGCAAATAGTTTTGGTATCCATGGAGTTTGCACAGAGTAAGACTAAATCTTGATTTTTCAATCAGTGAAGGCAGAGAAATGCCACTTAGACACTTGTATATACTTGAAAGTGAAAGTGTTAGTCACTTCGTCACATCCGACTGTGACCCAATGGACTGCAGCCTGCGACGCTCCTCTGTCCCTGGGATTCTCCAGGCATGAATACTGGAGTGGGTGGCCATACAGGTTATAAAATCACATGTGCTGCTTCTTCCTGAGGAGAGCAGGTTTCATTCTCACAAAATCACTGAAGCTTTCAGTCACCAGCTGCTACAAAGATTATGTTAGCAGAACCAAAACAAGGGGCAAGAGTGGTGACTGAGGGACTCAGATGCCTGAGCAAGGGCCTGAGTTGTGCCATCACGTCTGCAACTCCTGTGGAGACAAATGTCAAATGAAATCCAGACTGTGCAGCTAGTGATCCGGAGCCCTGGGCGGCGGTAAACCAAATCTCCAGGGCACAGCTGGTATTTTTTAATCTCTCCCAGTTGAAGGTCATGCCTGGAAGGGGTACGGGAAGTGAACAGATGGTTTTATACACATTGTCAAATAAGAGCGTTTTTTTCTGGACCATGGTTTATAGTATCAATAGTTCAGGGTTCTGAAGGGCCCCTGGGAAACCGTTGCCAAAACAGGATTGGAACTTTTATAACAGGTCAGGATGAGAGCCTGTGAAGAATAAGAGGAGGAGGATGGAAACAGGTTATGAAAGCCTTCAGACCATGGTGCGGTTCTCATACCCATGAGGGGAGGAAGGGGAAGAATTAGGTAGAAAACTCCTCAGATTGCAGTGCAGTTCAGAGAAAGCTTCTCCCAGACTGATGGGGTGCCCTCAGAAATTGCCCAGGAGAGGAATTGTGTGCAGGGCAGGGGTGATCCAGCATTGTACTCTTGCTGAACTATCAGTGGCGGGGGTCGAGGCGGGGACAGCCTCAGTGTGAAGACAGTAGTGTGGGTCTGAACAGTCTGTAGCTGGGGCTGTCACTCAGCTAGACTTCCCCATAGCTGGTTGGTTATCTTGAAGGAGAGTTTAGCAGTACTCTTGAAGGGATGCTACAGACCCTAAATTGCATAGCTTCTTTGGGAAACTGTGGCAGATGAAGGTTGGCCCTTAAGAATCCTATAGGTGAAAGCACCCACATCTAGATCATTGTTAAATTTTGATTGCCTGCATATCAGGCACTGGGGGTGCCACCCTGAGCATGAGAGCAGGGTCCCTACCTTCATGCCATTTCTAGTCTGCTGGGCAGACAGGTCGGGGGATGCCATGAGGGTATCACAGGTATGCGCTCCTCTCCATAGGGTGGTCACCAGGTTTCTCTCTGGAGGCAAGCACAGGGGCCCTGAGGCAGGGAAAAACATATTCTAGAAATGGGAAGAGGTTTATAGGCTGGAGTGAAGTGAATGCCCCACGGATGGGATGGCATGGGCTGGGGCGAAGAAGCAATCAGGAGGCAAGGCTTTTGTGGACTATGGTGAGGCTTTGGGACTTTCTTTTAAATGGAAATGGAAGAACTGAAGATGTTCAGAGAGGGAGAGTGACATGTTACGACTTACATCTTCTCAAGAGTGTTCTTCTTGCCTTGTGGACAGTCATTTGGAAGGTGGCCAGTGTGATCATGGAGACAGAATAGAGCACTATGATTGTAAACCAGACGAGTTGTTGGAGACTTGGACCTGAGTGCGGGCACTAGAGAAGGGGGCCAGTGTAAAAAGGTGTTCTAGAGGTAGGACCATCTGGGCCTGCTGATGGCTTCTCTGGACGGAAGAAAAGGAGGAATCCAAGATGACTCTCAGATTCCTGGCTTAATCAGCTGAATAGATAGTGATGCCATGTACTAAGATGGTAGAGAATATGAAAGAAGTAACAGATCTGGGAGGAGTTTCCCAGAAAATTAACAACTCAGCTTGGGGTACATTTGGCTGATACACATAAGCCAAATGGGACCATCACATATATTATACTTAAAGCTTAATATGTTCAGGTGGCCATATGGTTCTGGGAGAGAAGTTGGGCTGGAGACATAAATTCCAGAGCTGTCAACCTGTGGAAGGTGTTTAAAACTACAGGATTGGATGAAGTCATTGAGGGAAAAAGGCCATAGGCCCAAGCCCTGGGGAACCCCAACATTCAGAGGTTAGGTAGAGGAATTAGAACCAGGAAAGGAGAGAAGAACCAGGGGGAGGGGTCCAGCAGCTCCAAGAGGAGGGTCCTTCAAGGAGGGGACACTGGCTGTCCCGGGCCTCAGAGGCCAAGGCCTGCAAAATGAGACAACACCAGTGCAACTCCTGGCAACACCAGTGCATGTCGGCGATCTTAACACGTTCTTCACACAGACATTTTCAAGTGAGTGGTGAGGACAGAAGCAGCCAAGAGTCTTCGCCCCACTTGCTGGGATTAGGTTCTCAAAAAGAACAAAAGCCGCCCCCAACCACGGGGGTGGCGGGGCGGCTCTGCAGGGGCTCCGCTGGCTCAGGGCAGTCAGGGTTGGCTGGGCTCCGAGGGACTGGGCGGCAGGTTTCCTGTCCGCAGGGAACCAGTGTCCAGGAGTCCTAGGACGCTGGTCTGAGCGGTGCCCTCAGCTGTCCCTGACCAGCTCCGAGGTGGTGAATCTGAGGCCCTCAGAATGTTGACTAATAGTCTGGCTTCTGAGGACTGCAATAACGGAGGAGCAGGAGGCCTCCTCCCACTTGGCAAATGGGAGCAGCCGCTGCAGGAAGGACACAGCCAGTATGGGGCCTTGGGAACGTTAAGACCGGCGCTGAAACCAGCAGCAGGTTCTGGCCCTGAGATCAGCTACCCCAAGGGCCTCCTGGCCGCGGGGCGGAAAGCTCCACCACAGCTCAGCACAGTGAGGCGTGAGCCCAGGCCATCGCTTGTCATCTCTTTTGTAAGGGTTTCCCAAACTCTTGATTGCCTTTGGCAAGGAGATAACCTGAGGAACAAGTGTCATGTCAGAATGACGGACTCCTGGCAGGGACCAGGATTCTCCCTGTGAAGGTCAGAAAAGACGTGCTTGTCAGAGATGCAGTAACTTCACCAAGAAGACTTAAGCCGAAATTTGAGAAGGTGGGAAAACCACTCAGATGAAGCCATAGCTTTGGCTATTTGTTCATCAGAAAAGAGGCGTGACATAATGAGCAACCACTTAATTTGCATGGAAAAAGGGGAAAGGACGATTTCAAGTTAGGAGATTGTATATTAAGCAAAGGGAACTTGGGATGCTAACACCTGGAAGAAATCAGTATTTCCCAAATACTGAAACAGAGGGCTCAGACTGGAATATGGAAGCCCTGAAATAAAGGGAGGCAGAGGGGCAGGGAATGTCAAGAAATGCTAAAAGTACCCAGAAAGCCAGAACCCTGCCTGAAGAAGTGCGATAGGGAGTATTTGAGTGGAGATGAAAAGAGAGAGGATCAGGAGTGATCTCACCATGGGGGCTCTATAAAACTCACACCACAGGCCCGTTCCAGCATCTGTAGGCCCTGGCTTCCTCCTCCTGAATCTGAAGGGGTCCAAGATGTGGTAAAAATAAAAATGTATTTCAGCTCTTGAAACCCTTACTAGAATGTTCAGCAGAGTGCATTTGCTAGATTTTTGAAATGTTGGTTTCATCTTTGAGAAGAGTGAAAAATGAGGGTCAACTATCTAGATACGCTTCTCATCAAGAAGAAAAAAATGCATCATTGCCTAATTCACAGTGACATGTAGAAAGGTACTGGGACCACAGTGTGAAAATTTCTGTTTTTTGAAAAACAAACAAAAAGAACAAAAGCTGTGCCCAGCTTCTTCGGGGGAGAGCCTGGATACACAAAGACCAAGCTCTCACACAAGGTGGCATCCAGCTCTGCGGTCTAGAAGCTTGCCTTTCACAGGGTGTCAGTTACAAAGCATTTGCAAAACTAGAGATAGGACTTCATAGCCCAGAATGAAAAGGGTGCCAGAGAGATGGAGCCCTTAAGAAGGCAGTTCTATCACACAAGCACATGACAGAAGAGGAGGAAGTGACTCAGTTGCCTCGAAGGCCCTGGGGCAGTGATGGAGCTTCCAGCAGACAGGGGGAACCGGCTGGAAGGCCTAAGCCAGTGAGGCTGAGACTTCCCTGGCGGTCCAGTAAAGACTAAGACTCGGCACTCCCAGTGTGGGCTGGGGGTGGGGGTGGGGGGGGTGGCGGCTGATCCTGGTCAGGGAACTAAATCACACATACCTCAGCTAAAAGATCCCGCATGGCACAGCAGATATCCAAGATCTCGTGTGCTGCAGCTAAGACCCGGTGCAGCTAAATAAAGAACATAGCCGTCCAGCTGCTCAAAAGGTTAACTCATGGGCAACACAAGCCAATGAGTTTGAATCTGTTCCCTGGAAAAGTTGCAGAATGCTTAACTGAAGAGACAATTTATGAAACTTTAAAAAGAACTCAGTAAGGAAGGGTAGACCATTCCTATTTGGGTCCATTGGGGGGTGCTGGTGTTGGAGGTTATCCCTACATCTGACAAGGTTATTCATAATATCCTCACTATGGGATGGAGAAATGCAGATTGAGTCAGTATGCGCTTTGTGTGAATTCACAGCTGCCTGAACAACCGTATCCAAAGGGGTCAGTCATCCTTCTAAGATTCTTTGAAAGCTATATAGTTGTTAAACTCTTTATTATGTAAATAAATTTTAATGTGAAGAATATTGTCCAAAGTGATATACCCTAAACTGAAATACATACATATATGTATATATATATATATGTATGTGTGATTGCTAAGTTGTTTTAATTGTGTCCAACTCTTTGTAAATCCCATGGACTGTAACCAGCCAGGCTCCTCTGTCCATGGAATTCTCCAGGTAAGAATACTGGAATGGGTAGCCATTCCCTTCTCCAGGGTATATTTCCCACCCAGGGATTGAACCTGGGTCTCCTGCATTGCAGGCAGATTCTTTACCATCTGAGCCACCAGGAAGCC
Organism: Muntiacus reevesi; assembly: GCF_963930625.1. NCBI lineage: Eukaryota > Metazoa > Chordata > Mammalia > Artiodactyla > Cervidae > Muntiacus > Muntiacus reevesi. The sequence continues at coordinate 17,717,534 of NC_089260.1, read as the reverse complement.
CCATATATATGTATGTGTTTATGCATGCTAAGTCGCTTTAGTCATGTCTGACTCTGTGACCCTATGGACTGTAGCCCACCAGGCTCCTCTGTGCATGGGATTCTCCAGGCAAAAATGCTGGAGTAGGTAGTCATTCCCTTCTCCAGGGGATCTTTCCCACCCAGGGATCAAACTCGAGTCTCCTGCATTGCAGGCAGATTCTTTACTGTCTGAGCCACCAGGAAGCCCCATATATATGTATATGTATGTCTATATGTATATAGTCATGCATATATATACATTCGTATACATATATAATATGTGCACACACACACGTATATATACATATATGGTGGGGGCTTAGCCCAACACCTGTTCTTCTACTTTGCTCTTTTCCAAAACCTCTCCCTCTCTCTTTAACACTGTAAAATAATATATAACAGATTTGACTTTGGCTTATTAGTCCAACCTCAGCTGTTGTTTTTCAGCTTTAACTTTTGATGTCTCACTTGTGCTCAGTTCTATCCAGATACTATGGAGAGCCATTTCACCTCCACCGAGTTGAACTCTCTTCCCCTAAAGGTGTTCAGGGCTCAGCCCACTATCATGCATGTGCTTCCACATTCTCCATCTCTGCACAGGCTCACCAACTTGTCACTGAGCGGACAGGCTCTAAGGGCATTCTGCAGATGTGTGTAGCTGAGATGTTTTAGAGATGTTTGCTTCCCAGTTTCCAGTGAAAAACACCATTTTTATCCCCTCTTAAGTAGCCCAATTTTCCAATCACGTGAATTTGCTGGAATATTTTTGGAGGAAACCAGATTTATTGATGAGCTGCTGGGTTCTGTAAAAATGTCTTTACCCCAGATGTACACAAAGTTAAGTGAATTCTCTGAATATAAATCATCAGAGTAAGAAGGTGAAGCTGAAGAAGGTGCATTTGTTAGACTATTGGTTCAGCTGCCTTGAACAGAGACCTACTGTTTCAATGGCTTAAACAATATGGAGGTTTATTGCTGTCTTATTAATAGTCTGAAGATTGGCCGCCTAGGACTCACGTGGTGGCTCCAGATGTCAGAGACCTAGGCTCCCCTTGTCTTACTGCTTCATCATTCTAGGGGATGGCCCTCACCTGCTTGGTCCAGATGGTCACATCCTCGTCCCCGGGCAGGAGAGAGGCAGGGCGTACCCCTCCCCAGATGTGCACTTCCGCACGAGCCTCCCAGGAAAGCTGGGAGATGTTGCCTTTATTTTGGGCAACCAGTAAAAAGAGATCCTATTAAGAGGGAGAAAGAAAACAGACATTGGGGAACAACAAGTAGTCTCTCCAGCATATTCCTGGAAAATAGAGCATTTCAGAAGAGGGAGTGGGCGGGCCAGGGAGGGAGGAATCATTACCTCATCCAAGGAATGACATCTGGCTTCCAGTATCTAAGTCACCATCAGAAAGGCTGTGCGCCCTTGGTCTTCCTTTTGAGGGGGAACTCTTCCCTATCACAGGAGCTCTTCCTCCTGGGGACTCTGGTCCAGTTACTGACCCACCCCCAATCAGCCAACCCAAGGGCCCCCCTCGGACATAGCAAGGACCACAAATAAAGTTTTGCTGGGTGAATGATCAGGAGCTTGAAAGAGGAGATTCTCCCAGCAGCAAAGCTAATTAAAAAGAGAAGCCTGTTTTCGATGAGTGCGTCTTCATTATGCATGCATTCTGCCCTCTTTGTCGTCATTACCTGCCTCACGTGTCATCAAGGCGTTTGCAGCCCATCCCTGGGGGTTTTGCTTCCACCCTTAGACGCTGCACATCCTTTCCTTGATGCTCCTCCCTTTATTCCTCCAGCTGCTTAAACCGCCTTCTCGAGCATTTGAACAAACCTACGTACACTCCCCTTCCTCACTATTCTTTTTTAAACAAAGAGAATTCTGCTTTCTGTTACCAAAAAATAAGAAAGAAAGAAAGCCAACGCCAGAAACAGTTCTGTCCTTTAGGTCCACGTGGCGAATGTTTTTCTACCTATGTGGAACTTTAATTAGTTTGGGTGGGAGGTCTGTGCCAGGAAGTGGCACCATATCACGGTTGCAATGGGCAGAGCAGATTTTTTTTTTTCCCTCTTAATACTTCTGCTTCAAACTGAATCCTGATTGCAGTTTTGACACTGACAACATGTGTTACTAGACAATAGCTCCTAGTCCTTTCTAGGCTGGTAACAAGACCGTGAGCTGACGGATTCCGCCCACACCGGGACGGCCCTGTATGTGAAGTGCTGTATGGTTTACAGAGCATTTCATATGCATGGTCTCATGCCAGCCTCATGCTCACCCTGGCAGTCAATAAGTAACATCACCCCCATTTTGGTGATGGAAAAAAACCGAGGCTGGGAGCAGTTAAGTGGCTGAGAATGAACTAAAACTGGGTCCAATCTCTCTGTGTTGCTAGTGTAAGATGTTGCAGGACTGCCTGTGGTTAAAAGAGAAGGAATATCTATTTTTAACAATGTTCTTTTCTTCTTGCCACAGTTCAAGATTGTCCCAAACTTTGATTTGATAGAAGCATTTTCCACAATCCTCTAAGTCAGGCTTTGAAATTCTTTTCTGCCTCTGGGTCTTGTTTTGCTTTGAGGTGAGAATGGCAAGCTCGGCTCTCTCTTATATAATCTCTAGGCCTTATATTGTAGTTCTCTACCTGAAAATTTGTAATGCCACTTTGATTCTACCACAAAAAGAAAAGCAACCTCTTATTTCTGCTATTTAAAAATTAGATATCTAAGATTAAAGGAACTATGTATAAACATGGCTTATCTAAAACCTTTTTGAATATATCCTAATGGAAATGCTGGATGTTTTTAAGCAACATTATCTCTTATGAAACAATTTGAAAAGGAAAAAAACCACACAAGGATAACAAAGACTATTTTTTATTAAAAGTCAGTTTTCACAAAACATATTGCTGTCAGTTTTTAAGGTTGCTAGAAAATGGATTTTGTATTAAAAATAGCTAAGAACATAGTCATTGTTTTGAAGACGTGTTAGGATGGGAGTAAATGTTCAGTATTTTTTTTTAACATGTATTGACATGTATCTTGATGAGCTTTTTAAAAGAAAAATCATGTTTTATAAAATCTAAGAAATTTTCAAACTGTGTCATTTATAATGTAAAATTAATGTGGTTGAAATTCACTGGTTGACTCATAGCTCCCACATTCATCTTCAGTTCTCTTTAGCTCATATGGTTTTCTTTAAAAATTAGTGATATCAGCTAAATGGGACTATTTTCCATTCCTACCCACAGAGAAAAGTGCTTTTGTGAACATGTCAGCTCTTTCCCATCATTACATGCCATCGTGGAGTGCAACAGAAGCAGGCTGGCTGTTCTCATCACCAATATTAGTACAGGTTCAGGAGCAAAATCCAAATAAGATAACCTTAAAGTTTCCATTTGTTTATTTTATGCACATATGCCACATTTTTAATACCAAGAAGTTTTCTATCTAGACTGTATCTCTGAAGTCTT